>NC_090922.1:879896804-880521804 GCF_040938575.1 Ambystoma mexicanum | reverse complement strand
GTGAGAGAGCGTGGCGTCTGTATATTCAACTTCAGTGGCCCTTTCTCAAACATCATGGTAAACACCAATATTGTGTAGAAAGAACTGCCATGTGTAATGCTGGCTTTTTTGACAATTGTCCGTGCAAGACTTGCAAACCATGTGGGCTATCAGGGAGCATCCCAGCACATAGCCAATCACATCCCTTTTAATATGGGAAAACCAACAGTAGCATGGACAGTTTAGCTTCTGCCACAATACCATATAAGCACAGATGTTGAAGTCAAGACGGCACTGCAACTGATCTTAACTACTTCCCTCAGTAGTAAGAGTCGATCATGGATATAGAGTCGACTACCTATTCATTTGGCATTGACACCATATACATTGGCTGCATGGTCATGTGACCAGGTTGTGAACCCTTCCATCAAGGATGAAGACGTGCAGGCACAAAAATACCAATACCAACCGTGAGGAACTAGGATGGTTTAACACAGCATCTCTATCTTCAGGTGCTCTGGTATATAGGATAAGGCACTTGCTTTGCCAAGCTGTTTTCCTGGATGATAGGTAATCACAAAGTTGAACATGGCAAAAAACAGAATTCACCTAGTGTGTGATGTGCTATTACTGAATAGTACCTATAAGTTATGATGCTCCATATTCATATCTACTTGATTCCTTGCCCCTGACCAGAGATATCTCCATTCCATTCCATGATTGCTGACATTATGGATAATAGCCTGCTTCGGTAATTAAATGTTTTTTCCGATTATATGATTCCTAGAAAATAATGCAACATTATTTAACTTTCAAGTAGATGGAAACCTTTGTGACAGCCCAGCCCCCAAGGATACATAAGATTCACCAGCGTCCTTAATGAAAAAGTGTGGATTTGGGTGATGGCGTACTGGGGCAGAGGTGAATGGGTGTTTGAGAGCATCAATGTTTTGTGTGTGTTTCTGGTGTCTACTTAAATGGGATTGAAGGAACAGTCATTCTGGTCAGGGGTGCAATGATTGAAGAGAAGGAATAAATGAACTGCCAAAAAAAGCCTCCCAAACCTAAGAAGGACTGAAAGGTTTTTATGGGCATCAAGCAGGTCTGGATCAGCAGACCCTTGACACTGACATCACTCATTATCAACACATTGGTTGTATGTATGATATCCTAGAATTTAACTTCAGTTTCATGAAAGAGCCATATCTATAATTTAGCAAATAGTATGTGTTCCCTTATCCTTTTTAACAAGGAAAACAAATGTTCCACATGTAACTGTTGAGATGTGGACAACAAAAAAATATCATCGAAGCAAATTACAACCTATTGGTTGAGGATATCAAGAAAAATATAATTCATAAGATGTCAAAAGACTGCTGGAGCATTACACAGCCAGAATGACATGCCCAAGTGTTCATACACACCATACTTTATTCTGAATGCTGTCTTCCACTTGGCGCCTTCTCTCTCTGATAACGGCCTTGTTGCTCACTCATGTCAGCCCTAGATTAGTGTAACTGCTTGTTTTTGGCCCAGCAGAACCAAAATTATCAGAAGCAAAAAAACAATTTTTGACAGTCACATGAAATCCCCTTCCTTTGCAGGCACAAAAGTGAGAGGAGGATTCAGGTGAACAGGAGTGATTGATAAATCCATTTTCTAACAACCCAGTCAGATATTCCTTCAAAACCTTTTCTTCCTCTTGTAACAAGGAGTAAATCCATAAACTCCATGTATTCTTAGGAAGCATAGCAGACGTGGCTCCAACTTCATGATAACTGGCTAGAACAGCTTGGCCAAGGCTCTGTTGGGTTAGACACCGTCAAACAATAGGCAGAAGAGTAGTCAGGTAAGAAAATAAACAATCTACAATAGGGTTATGGTGCTGTAGCCATGCAATTTCATGAATAACGCTCAAATGGGACAAATTGACAATTTCATCCACCTCTAGGCCAGAGGTCAAGGAAATGCTATCAACTGGTCATACTGGATCATGATATAATATGACATTTATAACACACCTATACACAAGTGTTTCAAGGCGCGATGAGGAAAGGGAGAGGGGAAACAGAGGGAAGACAGACAACAATCCTACTAGGCCAGTTGTCATTCAGATCACGCAAGTGCATGGGAAGGGGGCAAGGATGAAGGTGCGGGGGGTGGAGGGGAAGGGGACAGTGCAGTTCGTGGGATAATAGACTGAATAACAATATTAAATAACAATAAGTAAAGTATGGCCAGCAGGCGACAAGCGCACGGTTAAAGAGTAAGTGCAGGCGTACAATGTCAAGTGCTGATAGTGGGACTGAAGGGATACAGAAAAACAGTCCACAAGTGCAGAGGTTCCCAGGGGGGTAGTGCGGGTGTGCGAATGGTGGAGAAGGGGACCTGGACCGGAGATCAGAGGGTGGCCAGGTAACCAGTGCAGTTTCACATTCAGCCAAGGAGTCAGCAGGGTAGAGGAGGGGAAAAAGCAGAAGCAAAGAGAAAGGTTTTGAGGTGCTTCCGGAACTGGAGATGATTCTTCTCAAGTTTCAGGGGGCCAGGGAGACTGTTCCAGAGGGAGGCTCCTGCCAAAGAGAGAGATCTACCACCAACTTCTATCTTGGAGAAGCGACTGACCCTGAGGAAGTTGGAGGCAGATGAGCGAAGAGCTCGAGAAGGACGATATTTGTAAGTGAAAGTTGAAGGTATAAGGGCCCCAGGACCCAGAAGACCTTGTGGACAATGTAGAGGGTTTTAAACTTAATCCTCACAGCCACTGGGAGCCATTGCAGAGATTTCAGTTCTGGAGAGATACAATCCTTGGGCTTGAGGCCAAGGACAAGTCTCGCAGTCCTTTCTGGACGAGTTGCAGAGGGTGGAGAGTAGAGCATTCACATTTAGAAAGAGGCTGTTGCAATAGTCCAGCCTTGAGGGAACCAGAGCTCTGAATACAGTGAGCTTCTGGGGGAAGGAGAGGAAAGGAAGAATACCTCTGAGAAGGTGCAGCAGGTAGTGGGACTTCTTAGCGACATCGGAGATGTGAGGAGAGAAGGAGAGTGTGGAATCGAAGATGACCCTGAGGTTTTTAGCCTCACAGGTGGGAGCAGGAAGAGGGCCAAGAGAGGCCGGCCAGAGAGTGACAGGAAAGGAGGGTGTGGGTGCGCCGATGAGGAGAATCTATGTCTTACTTGCATTAAGGTAGAGATCATTGGTGGCACACCACTCCTGGATGGCGGACAGACAGTCAGAGATGAGAGAGGGAGAAGTGGTGGCTGAGGGTAGGCTGAAAATGAAGGCAGAGTACTGCAATTGGGGCAGAGTACTGCAATACAGTGGGCAAGTAGTACCAGGTATTGGTTGAACAGACAGGGAAGAGGTTAGTGCACTAGGGAACACCACAGGTAGAGATAGAGACAAAGGAGAGGAAGGACTCAAGTTGAACCTGGGAGAGGAAAGAAGTCAGCCATGCCAGGGCCTGAGCTGTGATCCCCAAGTAATCAAGGAGATGATTGATCAGGGTGGCATGGTTGACCGTGTCATAGGCAGAAGAGAGATCAAGTAAGATGAGGACACAGGGGGTGTTGGAATCAAGGTTGGTGAGCAGGTCTTCATGAATGTTCAGGAGAGCAGTGTCCTTGCTTCTGGCAGCTCTGAAGCCAGACTGATAATCATGGAGGCAACCAACAGATTCAGTGTGAAGATTGAGCTCGGAGTTAGCCGGGCCGGATGGGTCGACTGAGGGTTTCTTAAGAAAAGGGTGCCCAAGGGAGTGCTTCAGGGGGGAAGGGATGTGTTAAGCAGAATGATATGCTGTGCACTTAGGGACCACTGCACAGAGTTAAGACTACAAGTGGTAATACAAGTTCACCTTTGGTACATGCGTATATAGAGCCGATGAGTGTATAGAGCGGATGAATGGATGGAGCGGATGGGTGTATAGAGCCGATGAGTGTATAGAGCCGATGAGTGTATAGAGCCGATGAGTGTATAGAGCCGATGAGTGTACAGAGCAGATGTAGGTATAGAACAGCTGAGTGTAGAGAGCAGATGAATATATAGAACTGGATTACTACGTATTAGCAAATGACTTTATAAGGCTGATGGGTGCATATTGCTGTTGAATGCGTGGAAAGCATGAGCGCATAAAGTGGATGAGTGCTTAAAGCAGATGAGTGCTTAGAGCGGATGAGTGCGGGGAGCGGATGAGTGCGCGGAGCGAATCAGCTCAGGGAGCAGATGAACGCAAGGAGCGGATGAGCGCGGAGAGCAGATGAGTGTGTAGAGCGGGTGAGAGTGGAGAGCAGATGAGTGTGGAGAGCGGATGCGCATGGGGAGCTATTGAGTTCAGGGAGTGAGTGAGTGCGGGGAGCAGGTGATTGCGTAGGGTGAGTGAATGCGTAGAGCAGATGCAGGTGTAGTGCATGTGAGCGGATAAAGCGGACAAACGCCTAGAGCGGATGAGTTACACAGACCGGGTGAGTGCATAGAACGGATAAACATGTAGAACAGATGTGTGCGGAATGCATCCAGAGTGCGGGGAACGGATGGATGAGCGGAGCGGGATGGATGAGCTGAGCGGAAGAATGTGTAGAGTGGAGGACTGCATAGAACAGACTAGTGGGTAGTGCCGGCAAATATATAGAACAGACGAGTGCATATGAGCGAATGAGTGCATATGAAAAAAGGGGTACGTAGAGGGGATGAATGCATAGAGGGGTTGAGTGCTTAGAGGGGATGAGTGCGTAGAGGGGATGAGTGCGTAGAGGGGATGAGTGCGTAGAGGGGATCAGTGCGTAGTGGGGATGAGGGCCTGGAGGGGATGAGTGCGTAGAGGGGATGTGTGCGTAGAGGAGATGAGTGCATAGAGGAGATGAGTGCGTAGAGAGGATGAGTGCGTAGAGGGGATGAGTGCATAGAGGGGATGAGTGCATAAAGGGGATGAGTGCATAAAGGGGATGAGTTCTTAGAGCGGGTGAGTGAGCAAAACAAGTGAATGCATAGTACGTGTGAGGGCATAAAGTGGATGAGCACCTGGAGTGGACAAGTGCCTGGAGTGAACGAGTGCCGGAGCGAACGAGTGCCTGGAGCAAATGAGCGAACGGACGTGTTGCGTAGACCGGACGAGTTGCGTAGAGCGGATGAGTACGTAGAACGAATGAGCGCAGATTGCATCCAGTACTGATGGCTGCGTAGAATGGATGAGTACGTAGAGCTGCTGAATGCATAGAGCATGGGGCAGACAGGAGTGCTTGCATGGGGCAGACAGGAGTGCATGCGTGGGGCAGACAAGAATGCATGCGTGGGGCAGACTGGATTATGTGGGGCGGACTGGATTGTGCGGGACGGACTGGAGCGCACGGGATGGACTGGAGCACGTGCGGTGGTCTGAAGTGCATGAGTGCATCGAGCAGACCGGAATGTGTGGAACAGACTGGGGTGCATGGAGTGGATAGGAGTGCATGGAACGGACTGGAGCACATAGAATTGCGTGACGTATATAGTATGGTTTGGAATGCAGAGAACGTTTGAAATAGCATATAACCCATCATATCACACCAGGATGCTTACTATGATACTATGACACCATTCGGTATAACTGTTCTCATACCAACATCCGCCGCACACTCCACATCATTCTAAGTAAACACTGCTGGTTACACACCCCCCAGCCAGGCGTTCTCCTCAGGCCTAACGCAGCCACTTTCGGTCTGGATAAATCCTACCAGAACAAACACATACTGTTCATCTCTCAACCACCACACCTACCGCTAAGAAGCAGCTATTACACAAATACTACACCAGCTGCACACATACCCGGTGCTCACACGCACCTTTGACTATCTCTACTCTCTCTACTGATCTGAACTTCGGTTCCCAAGGGCGTTCAACCTACCAGCGCCTTCAGACCATACCAATGGTATATAAGGTGTTATATAAATGCAAAATAACATAACATAACATAACATAACATAACATAACATAACATAACAAGCCTGTACTACACAGAAAGAGTGGTAGCAGTGACTGAGCAGCAAGACATATCTCAAGAGCAAATGAGCAGTAGTAGAGATTGCACAAAGGACTACAATTATTGTGACTCAAGGAAACACTGACTTAAAGTTTCTGGTAAAAAAAAATAAGTACATTTATTTTTAAATCATCTGTTCACAAAAGACTTCACTTCTAGTAAAATAAAACCACACTTCAAATACACTACACACAACCAATTCCCCTTGTGCAATACAACTCAAGGTAAGTACCTTAGGATTTGACAGACCAGTGCTATGAAACAAACAAACGTTACCGGGAATACATATGCGATCACTTTTTGACAGTAATGACAGTTCGGTCTTACTAAAGATATGCGTACCCGCAGGAAGAAATGTAACCGTAGTCAAACACACTTAGCACATGAATTAATACAAGAGAGTTGGGGATAAAAATCATAGGCAATACTTTTGTCAAGGCAGAGAGAATCATAGGGCACCTTATAACACGAAAATAAAAGTCAATAGGCCTGGGCCAGTGTCAAGTGGAACAGGGTCCCTGTTGCCGAGGATCACACAGTTAGAACAGTTCAAGATTCAAGGTTTCCAGGAGTACTTAGATATTGTCAGAAGAGGAGGCAAAAGTTATAAGAGGGAAGGAAGAAAAGGACAAGCCTTTGGTGAGGAGGAAGGGTTCACCCTAATTTCTCGAAATCGGCCACAGTACCTTATTCGTTGAAGAACACTGGTGCCACGGCAGTTGTTCCTGGTAGTTTCCTGCAAACTCACGGTTCCTGGAGCTTCAGTCTTGGAGACAAGAAGAAGGACGTCTGGAGGGATCTGTACTACCCAGGGATGAGGCCAGCAGCAGCGACGGTGAATAAAAGGGTGCTCTCCTTTAAAATAGGAGAGGCTCTTTAGATGGCTATCTGGACCACTACAGCAGTGTGCAGCGATTTCGACCACGAAGAGGATCCTCTGGCTGTGGAAGATGAGCTGGTTGACCCCACCAGGCTCAAGGGAAGACGACTCCGGACAGGATCTTCTCTGGTCGTTGAAGGGTAGATAGCTCAGGACTGCAGCAGGGCTTCACCGGGACTCGGGGTTACAGCAGCCATCTTCTTCTCCACTTCTCTTTGGTTCCTTGCAGTTCCAGTGGCGACTCTGACTTCCACCCCAAGAGTCCTGCCTTTTATGCGAAAATCCTCCATTAACACAGCCTGGCTGTCAATCACTCAGCAGGGGGGTTGTCCGGCCCGGACAACCACCTCAGCCAATCATCACAAAGTGCGACTTGGGTCTCTAAGGAAACCCTTTGCATGGGGTGACTACACCCCTCCCTCACATTCAGCCCACCTAGACACCCAGACACCAAAGGAGGGCTTCTTCGTAGAAGCCCGCCAAAAGATGGTGAACAAAGGAGGCAAACCTGGTTTGCCGCGCAGAGTTAGACACAAGATGGACTTTAACAAAAAGAAATGGCGACTATACCCCACCGGCGCTGAATTAAAAAGTATTTGGGCAAGCGGGTTACAGTTGGAGGCTACCACAATAGCCTGGTACAGTACCACATTTATATAGTATAATCGCGGTAGTAATGTTAGTGTAGATACCACTGCCACTAGCCAAGTCTAAATGTTAAAAGAGCAAAACAAAGCTCAGAGAGGCACAGACAAAAAGGGGTAGGAATTAACCTTTTCCAATACTCCATGTAAGGTGGGGTGTACTGGGTCTGTAGTTTTAAAGTGACTATATAAAGTCAATGGCAACTTTACCTGTTTCTGGGGGACAGTAGTCATGCCCAGAAAAATTGAGTCATTGGGAAGTCTAAAAGACAACCCTGTGTCACTGTACTGAAGGTGCTGTGTAACACACAGAAAAAGTGGGGCTCATGGAATGGTGTGCTCCAGAGCCCAAGATCACACAAACAGTAGAAATACACATGGCAAAACACATGTAAGAGTGGGAAAAAAGGCTCACACTCTTTCCAGGTGGAAATAATAAACCCCAGAAATCCAGCAAAGCTACTGATGGACTCACTAGGTGAGGGAAATTAGCCATAAATGAGAATTCTCCCTAACACTCACCCTCAGACTAAGGGACAGAAGGATTGAATCTACTCCTGGATGGACCTCATACCTCTAGTCAGTTATAAACATCCTAGAGAGACCATCAGCATTTTGGTGGTGACTTCCTGCTCTATGCTCAATGGTAAAATCAAACCCATGCAGGCAGATTGACCATCTTAGTAGATTAGGGTTTTCCCCTTGCATTTGCATCAGCCATCTCAAGGGTTGGTGGTCAGTCTGAATAACAAAAGTAGATCCATACATGTATGGTCTAAACTTCTTCAGTGACCACACAATAGCAAAACATTCACGTTCTATTGTTGTCCACCTTGTCTCAGGATGCTTTAACTTCCTGCTGATGAAACAAATGGGATGTTCCCTACCTTTCTCATTCAGTTGACTAAGGATTTGCACCTATACCTGCATTAGAAGCATCAGTTTGTACAATGAAGGGTTGGTGCTAGTCAGGAGCTCTTAGCACTGGAGCTTGACAAAAGGCTTTCTTCAGGCCTTCAAAGGCTTGAGTGCACTCCTCATTCCAGCTAACCTTTTAGGGAATTTTGGAGAGGAGATCACATTCAAGGGAGAAGCTATGGTCCAATAGTTCACTATGAGGTTCCTGTAATACCCAGTGAAACCTAAGAAGGTTCTCACGTCAGTTTGAGTAGAAGGGGTGGCCCAGTTCTGTACAGCTTGTACTTTGCTAGGCAGTGGCCTTATCTCACCCCTTCCTACCTCATGTCCAAGGTAGACCACTTTACTCTGCCCAATTTGACATTTGCTTGCCTTTATGGTCAGATGGGCCTGTTCAAGAGCCTGCAAAACATATGCTAGGTAATCAATATGTTCTTTCCATGTAGGGCTCAACACTGCAATGTCATCCAAGTATGCCATGCAGATGTCCTCCATCCCATTCAGAACTTGATTGACCATCCCCTGAAATTTAGCAGGTGCATTCTTTAGTCCAAAAGGCATTACCTTAAATTGGTAGAGGCCTGGGATGGAGAATGCAGTTTTCTCCTTGGCATGGTCAGTCAGGGCTATTTGTCAATAGCCTGACGTTAGGTCAAATGTGCTGAGGTACTTGGCTGCACCAAGTTTATCCACCAGCATATCTGTCCCAAGTAAAGGATGGGCATCAGTCTGTGTGACTGCATTTAGATCTCTATAGTTCACACAGAATCTTTGGATCCTGCCTTTGGTACAAGCACACCAGGGCTAGACCATAGACTAGTAGAGGGTTCTATAACCCCGAGATCAAGCAGCTTGTTGACCTCATTCCTTATATGGGTTCTTACATGGTCTGACATTCTCTACCCCCTGCTTTGCACAGGCAAACAGTCACCAGTGAGGATATCATGCTGGCCCCTAGGGGTCAAGCCTGGTGAAAGTGAGAACAGCGAGAGAAACTGAATTAACAGTAATTTGCACTCATCCTGCTGGTCAGAAGTGAGACTGGAAGAGAGATTAACTCCTTCCACTTGCTGATCTAAAGGTAAGCCTCTGAGGAGGTCAGGCAGAGGTTCACTCTCCTCCTCCTCTTGATCTGAAGCTAGAAGCAAAGCTCCCATATCAGGTCTACAGACATAAGCCTTTAAACTGTTGGTGTGAAAGAATCTGGGAGCCTCCTTAGGATTGCCTAAATCCACCAGATAGTTCACCTCTCCAAGTTTACCCACAACCTTGAAGGGTCCCATCCGTTTGTCCTGCAAGGCCCTCTGCCTTGTGGGTACCATAACAAGAACAAGCTGGTCTTGAGTAAACTCAGGAAGACACAGTTATGTCGAGTGGGGACGAGTTTTCACAGAGCCAGTGGATCTGACTGCGCTTTCCAAGTCGTCTCTAGTGCAATTCTGTTGTGCTAAAAGACACATGCTCCACCACCTTGGTTTAAGCATGTGTTTGTTGCCGTACAGATGAAGGTAAAGTTAATTTTAATATATTTTCTCTGTATTGGCGAGTGCAGATTATGTTTTAAAACAGTGAAGAACTTTCTTCAGCAGGTGTTCTCTTTGGAGGGTATTCACCTCAAACAGTAAGGGCCCCTAGGTACTTGGTCAGGGGGTCCTATATCAGAACGGGATAGACCTGTGCGGATAATGCTGGGCACTAGGTTTTGCCGTTCTATATTTGGCTATAGAACGGCAAAACCTAATAGGGGGGGTCCCAAAACATTTTTTTTCCCCATAGACAAAATGGGAAAAAACTTTGCGCACGGCTACAGCCCGAACCGCTGAACGGATTTACACCAAATTTGCGGCAGGAGCGGCGGCCTGGTCCCAAAAGCGTGCGTTTGCAAATTTGGTGCAAATCTGTCCAGTAGTTTTTTAAAAAATGACCAAAATGTAAGGCAAAAAAATTAGTGATATCTGTGTTCGCTTCGCGGACGGACTTCCCTGTTCGCTCCGCGGACAGCACCACGATTGGCCCAGCGGCTTGTGTCATGTCCGTGGACATGCAACGTGTTCGCTGATTGGGCGGCGTGGTGCGTGAGGCGCGTCAGATTTTCTGTCGCGCCCGCCATCTTGCATTTGCGGACGTCTGCGGACAGTGCGGTGAAAGTTTGTTCAAAATGTGTATTTAGTAGAGTGTGTTGGTGTGTAGAAGTCTTTGGGGAGGCTGGGGGAGTATGAGATGGGTTCAAAGTTGTATTTTATTTATGTGCTAGACGCTTTTGTTGTGTTCGATTTGTCCGCGGACAACACGGCTGTTCTGGAATGTTCGTAAATAAACAGAATGGATTCGGTGTCAACTTGAAAGTGTTCTAAGAACACTCGTGGGGTCTTGGAATGTTTGCAGGGGGTGTCCTGGAGACGTTGTTTGTATTGTTCGCTGGCAAGGTGAAAATGTTTTAAGAACAATCGCGGTGACCAGAAAAGTTCGTACATAAATAAAATGGGGGTGTCCTGAGGGCGCTGTTTGTATTGTCCTCTGGCAAGTTGAATGTGTCCTAGGACCTTTCCCCTGTCCGGGGACATAACAATGGTTGCAATGTTTGCATCTATGGGTGTGATATGCTGCGGTGGTTGTGGCCAGGGTATAGAATGTTGGGTGCATGGCCATTTGGCCATGCACCTAAGAGTGTATGCCCTGGCCACAACCACCGCAGCATATCACACCCATAGTGGCTTTTAACTTTGGGTCAAAAACTAATTTATAAGGAAAAATGTTATAAGCTTGTATGTGTGTGATATGCTGCAATGGTTGTATTTATCTTGTTATACGTACTATTTAGTTTAGTAACGGGAGTCCATGTTTTTCTTGTTCATTTCTGTAATAAAAGAAAATAGCATGTTAGTATTAGTATTTTATAATGACTTATTACATTGTACAATCAACATTTTCTTCTTTTTATTGACCCTCATATTTAGTAGATTACAAACCAGAGTACTGTGCAATGTGCAAAGTTTCTGTGTTTGTTGCTAAAATCATTGGGTCTGTGGGAGAAAAAAGATCCATGTTGGATTAAAAAAAAACCCTTTTTCTTTTATGCTACAGTTTATTTATTTGTTTGTTTTCCACGTTTACTTGTTCTTTCTGCCTAATGCTTTATGCATTGGATTGTTCCAGTTTGTGTAAGCAGTAAGATATTAGGTATTTGCTTGGATATTGTAAAATTTTGGCCCAGTTAGATACCAGTAGGCATATTCTAACTGTTTATGTTTTGATATAATTTTGTGGTATTGATTTATCTGTTTGCATATTTGTACATTTTGGGACAGTTAGATACCATTTGGCGTATTCTAACTGTCTATTTTTTGCTCTATTTCAGTGGTATTAATTTATCTGATTTGTTGTTGTAGAATCTTTGGGCAGTTAGATAAGTTTTGAAATATTGTGACAGTTTATATTTTTTTACTACAAGTGTACTTAAGGTTTAAGTACAGTTCAGTTATCAAATTTTGGTTTTAAGAACATTAAATACGCGTTTGTAAGATTAGCTGGTAATCTCTGCTTTAGAGTAACGGTACTATCATTACATTTTTTTATATATGCAGTGTAGTGCCCTGAGTTGGTTGTGGCTCCTGCGTGGTAGATTATACCTATTGTTGTGAAGGTTTTCCTACCAAGTGAAATTTGACCATGTGTGAATCCAGTCAGCTTGCAGTTGTTTTTCGTACCATCTGCATTGTAAAGTGGAAGCATTAGTATTACGTATTTACCATGTGTTTGTATTAGTAAAGTGGAGCGATTATCCGAATTGCAGGTAGAACATAATCTACCGTGGTTTGCATTTTGTACAAGTTGCTGAAATGGAACGGATTTACAATTAGGTATTGATATATAGACAAAGCGCTCATTGGGGATTTGTTCTTGTGTCACATTGTTGCAGAGAGTGCATGTATGTTTCCACATGTATGAAATCTGGAAGATTTAATTTATAGGTATGTTTTTGTTTTCCAGTACTAATAGTAAGTACATTCGAAATTCTTGTGGATCTTCCTGTAGGTTTATAGTGAATTTCACCATTCCAGCACAGTAGTCCAATTGTCGTCTTATTCCAAAAAAACTATACGTGTTGTCAGGATTGTTTGCTGCATTTCTGTGAAGTACTTACATTTGCAAATACAATGGGTCTGTACTGTGTAAGTAAATGTTGTCAACAATTGGTCATAATTGAAATAGAATATTCATTGCTACATTTGTGTAGCAACTTACACCAACTATATTTGAGAATTTAAATGGTCCAGGTAGTTCTGTATCTAACTGCTTTTTTGGAGTTTGTCTTCCTTCTTTAAAAAAGTATCTGGTTTACTTTCCATAATTGATTCTTTTTTGCTTGTGGTACTTGATGAAGTTTTAGTTTCTTTTAGTCTCTTTGGAGGATTTGCAGTGACATCCTGTTGCATTTCTGTTTGATTTAGTTTTCTTTTAGAACATTTTCCTTTTTGTGGAACAGGATATGTTTGTAGATGGGGGGTGTATAGTGAACAAAGTCTATTATATTCTAAAATGCAAGAAATATCAGCGTTTACTTTACTTGCATCAAAGTTTATTAGAAATTGACCGTCAATTGTACGTAGGCGTGACAGTACTACGTAGCTCATGCCTTCTTTAAAGACTGTGTTACCAATGTCTATCATTGTTTTGTCTAGAGTAAGACCTTGTGATTTATGAATGGTGACTGAGTATGCAAGAGTTAGAGAAAATTGTTCTCTGCGTACATACATGTCTTTGAAGAGAAGTAATCGAGCTGTTGAGCGTCCTATTCTTTTTACTCCTGAAAGTTTGTCAAAGAGAATATTGACAAACGGAATTGTGTTGCCACGTGGGTATGTTTGAAAGCCAACAACTGTACCCAGTGCTCCATTAACTAATCCTTGGTCCACGTCAAGGTTACGTTTAAGCATTACTCTGCAATTTAAGGATAATTTTAATATCTTTTCCAAGCCTGTGTTTGAGATTGATTTTTCTAAACTATTTAGTCTTGCTGTGGCTTGGTCACACATGGGTAGTGTCATTCCATGTACATCTAGTTTATCTGTGGCACTAATTTCCATAATTGGTTGCATTTCTTTGCTTAACATTATTTCATTGAATTTGAAACAGCTTGCAAGAGTTTGCATTAAGGCCATACAATTGACATTTTTGTGGGCTAATTGTTCCATAACATCTGTAGCACATGCATTATCACCATAAAGTGCATGAATGTGGCGGGTTTTCAATATTGCTTCTGCTTCTCTAGAAAGTATACCAACTCTGATACTTTTTAAGATGTTGGCATAAGTGAGATCTGCAGATTGGTGCATGTCTTCTGTTAATTCTCTGTATTGGAAATGTTGCCAAAGGTTGACATTTCCAATGCTGCCAACAGTTTTACGGCAGATTTTGTGTCCTAATGTTTTAAAAATAGGCTCACCTCTTACAGGTGTCAATTGAAGAAGATCTCCGAAAACAATGATGTGTTTTCCTGCAAATAGCTCTTCATAGTTTGTTTTGAGTACTTCTTGTAATCTGAGGTGAATCAAAGCCAACATTAGGTTGGACACCATGCTCACTTCATCTATTAGTAGCATTTTCATTTGTTTCAATACTCTGCGTACTTCCATTGCAGCTTCTGTAGAAAGTTTGTAATAATCTAACCTGTTTTGGTGTTCTACTGGCAGGAGTGGTAATCAGTGTAAAGTGACACCACCTATGTTGTGGGCAGCTAAACCTGTGGGGGCAGTAACAACAGCTGACAGTTTGTTGTTTGTCAATTGTTGAAGGAACTTACTGATGATTTTGATTAGGAATGTTTTGCCAGAACCAGCTTCACCACTGACATACAATAGTATAGGTTTGTAATTTTGGCAGGTGCATTCTTTGTTTTCATGTTGCACATCATGTGCAATTTCTTTTGTTATTTCTTGACTTGAAAAATGCTATGTTGCACTTTGTTTAGTTTTGATTGTAGTGTAGTTAAGCCTTCTTTATCTTCAAAGTGACACATGGTGTTTTCTACTTCTATCATAGCTAATTCTGCCTCATTTGTTATTAGTGGTTCTCCCAGCGGTTCTTGGCTTCCTGTAACAGAAGGTTGACTACTGTCAGGAGTGTCCTTATCTAGTTGGGCCTGGAGTTCCTCTTCGTGTTGCTGTTCATTGTGCAACATTGTTTTGTACTGTGCAAAGTTTACATCAGTTATACTGCTTTCATTGGCTTTGAAACCGTCTTCATATGAGTCATAGGTATCTAGTATTTCTTCTTCTTTTCTCCATGGTTTGAAGAGTTGTAGCAGGGACATGTAATATATTTCTTTATGTTGAGGAGTCTTTAATGACAATTTGATATGATTAATTAAATTTGGTTTGGTGAGTTTTCTTAAGCTGCCATCACAGTTTGTCACTTTATATTTACGGGTTTGCTCATCAGGTTTTATGATATTTTTGTATGTGTAGTTTTGGGCTATGTGGTATAGACACATGGTTTCCAAAGTGGTACTCCTGTTTGGGTAGTATGTGCCCAATAAATTGTTTTTTAAAATGTCTTGGCTGTTGGGATCATGTTTGGCTATTGTTTCTATATCTTTGTATGATTTCAGAACTCTTTGTCTAGATTTGGCTGGACCAAGACTTAGCCATACTATATTTGCAGATTTACCGTACAATGCAGTACCAGTTAATCGATCAGCTGCTTCATAGGATCCACATTCTCTATGGAACAGCATTTTTATGCCCAAGCTGTATAATTTCTGAGACACTGTTTTAATTGATGACAGATCATTCCAGAAGTCTTGGAGGTCTGTCTTTTCTGATTTGGTTAAGTATGCTGTGACATATCGTGCAACGGCAGTAGAATTGTCTGCAATGTACTGCACATCTATGTTTGCATTCCAAATGTGGGCAATGATTGCATTGTAATCCTTGATATATTTTTCTTCTTCTTTTCTTTTTATGCAATATGTATTTTTAGGTGACTTACCTTTAACACTATGTCTAACTGAAGGCATAAGGTTGTTCACTTGACCTGTATTTGTAACTGGTCTAGGGAAACCAAATCAGCATTTGGTGTAGTATTTGTATTTGCGACGACAATATTTGCCACATTTGTGTCTTTGGAATTGTAAGATTTTTGCATGAAGATCACTATTTGTGGATTCTGACGGAATTTCACAAGTGACATATTTTTCAATAAACTGTAAAACAGTGGCATCACTGTCTTGACCAAATTTAGGAGCATCTTTAATCCATAAAAGCATGTGGACATGTGGCGCTCCTCTGGCTTGGTATTCTTTTCTCCAAAAGAAGTGTTGCACTTCTCCAAGGGGAGGAACAGTTTTATTACAAATAAAATGTAGCATAGCAATGAAGCGATGGTGAATATATCCAGAAACATTAACAGGATCCTGAGAACAAAGTTCTCCAGGTGTTAGTATATCTATGTTTGTTTTGTTTTCGTTTGATATGCGTAGGAAAGCATGTAAATCTTCCCATGCATATTCTGCGCAACTTAATGTAACAATGTAAATCTCCATGGCGTCGAAACCAGTACTCTTTAGTACCTCGCATATTTGCTAATAGATTTGTAAGATTTGTGTGTAAAACCTCATCATTTTGTTGAACTTTTTGTAATAATTGTGTGGCTGTCATATTTTGAAAGTGTGATCCTGATTTTAATATGTGTGCAACTCCGTAACATAAATTTGCTAGTTCACTTTCAAAGAGTAGGTGGAATATGTATTCCACATTTTGTCGAAATCTGGGATCTTCAGAATACATTCGTAATGAGCGATATTCTGATGCTGATATTTGAACAGGTCTATCATCGTATCTTCCTTCTTTGCCAGTATGAAAGAGTAGAGGAAAAACACGTGCTTCTATACTTTTTTCCCATATGCTGATTGGTGATCCTTTTGTTTGATGCATTTGCTACATTTCCAGTGCATCTTCTATGGTGTCATTAGAGTGCAATGGGTGAATTGTATAATGGTCTAAAGTGTTTGCTATTGTAGCAGGATCTAGGAGCTCAAATTGACCAGATTATTGTGTCTCTTGAATTATTTCAGTTGTATCTTTCAAGTTTTCTTCGATATTAATTTCTTTGTAATAATCATTATTCTCTTTGAGATATTGCAGGGCTTCTCTAACTTTATGTAAATCTACCAGTTGTTGCCATTTTTTTTGTCTTTTGTAGGTACTCCATTTACCAAGATAATTAAAGATTGTTGCATTGGATGTTGCACTCCTAGAGTGTGCACATTTTCTTTTAGATCTAATGGTAAATACACTACTTTCTCACAAATACCTTTCACTAATTCAGAGGGAGGTAATTTTGCAGTTTTTGGTTGAAGGCGTATTACTGCTTGAAAAGGGTGCACTGTTTGAATTATGATGCTCTCATATAAATTAAGTTGTTGGAGTTTTGGTAGTGGATGTAATTCCAAGTTATTTGAGATAGCATGTGCAGGAGTTTGGTTGTTGTCAAGTTTGGTAGTGCAGTAACTGCAAAGTATTATGGTGTCAGTTATTTCGTATTTGTTTTCTGGTATAAGGTAGAGAGCTAATTCAAACCATTTAGAATCTTCATTGTCTTCTATTTTGTATGAAAGGTCTATAGTTTTTGTGTTACTTTTATAACACGTTCTGCTGCAACATACACAACCTTGGTTTGGTACTTCAGCTGAAGTGCTTTGAAATTTTAGTATTTCTTTTTTGTATGTGTGTAGTGAAAGGTTGCCATGTGCAGATTTGTTACGAAGTTGGTTGACAGCTATTTCATCTTGTAAGTGGGTTTCATTTCCAAAATATTTTTTCTGTATATACTCGATTTCTTCTAGTAGGTATTTTGGTGTATCATGTAGAAGAATGTTATTTAAATTGGCTAGTGCTAAAGCAGGACTTTTTGCATAATACAGTTTATAAACTAGATTTCTTATACTTGCATGATGTGTTGATATCCTTTTGATATCATGGAAGGTTGTTTTGCAAGTGGCTCCTGATATGCAGGCCAACGAATGTCCTTGCAGTCCTGTGTGCTTGCTTACTGGACAAGCATCCATACTTTGCAGTATTTTAATTTTGATTTTGTCTTTGATTTTCACATATTGATTGAGGAATAGGCGTAAAGATTGGAACATTTTTTTGGGAATGTTACACATTGATGTGCATGGCCGTGTGTAAATTAGATGTTCTGATTCAGTCAAATGAAGGGGTGAATCTAAGTTGTCAGGGCATATTTTTGTAAGGATTACTTCTTGTTCCATTATAGTATTATTAACTTTTTCATAACCTCGACCACTGCTATGTATGGCAATTGTATTTGTTTGCTTTTGTTTGTACGCTTCTTCATTAAAGTATGGTTCTGTGCTTGTAGTGTGACTCCATTCACCTCCACAGATATTTAAGAAGTTATTTCTGTTCACATTTCGTTTATTGAGAAGTCTTTTTTGAAGTTTAGTTATTAGTTTTGTTAGTGGTTTAATTCTGTTTAACACGGCAATAAATAAGTTTCTTTTGAGAAGAATTGCACTGTCTATCAACGCTTCTAAGATTACTTTCCTACGATAGGTTTGAAGTGTTGAACCTGGTTTCTCTCCTGTTTTTATCAGATTTTGAAGGACTTTGTGATGGAACATTTTGGCTAATGTACTTTTCTTGGTATGCTTACTTTGTACTATATCAACATTTAGAGAAGACGTTTTATTTGTAGTGATAGTTGATTTTCTGTTAATAGTTTTTTGGGTCGTTTTAGAGGAGGCAAAGTTTTTGCACTAGAATCTTCTTCTGTTTCACAACATGACTGTATTAGCTGTTGTGTTTCAACGTTTTTTGCGAAGAACGTAGCAGGTTGATTTCCTCTACTTCATCCTCTGTTTCTGATCCTGTCACCACAAGGACCACCTCTGTGGGACAGCGTCTTTCTCAAGCTGCCTCACAGGCCATACAGAATGCTGATGACCCTTACCTTTCGAGGGTCACAGTTGTATGTATGTACTGTGACACAGTCCTCTTCAGGGGGGAGCGACTTCGGAGTGCTTTTGAGACGATCGTCTCAGAGCACGAGAAGACCTGCTCACTACCCAAATAAAACCCACTCTACATCTTCCTCTCTCAGCTCGCCCTTTCTTATACCTGTGGTTGGTGTCCCCCCCTTTACCCTCCTTTACCCTCCTCTCCTAGTGTGTCGTGTCTGAAAAACCAAAAAAAATACAAAATTACAAAAATCAAAAAAAAATAATGCTCTTTTCAGAGCCACCTTTCCCAGTTAAAAAATGGAAGTGAAAATAAATGAAGCAGGGCTCTTTGTATTTTTTAGAAGTCTGCGGACAGTTGGCGAACATTAAAAAAATTGGGTTGCTACTCCATCACAAACATTGTAATTTTCTCTGGAAAGAAGTGGTGGCTCTGAAAAGAGCATTTGGGTGGTGTTTGTAAGTCAAAAATTGTAAATGCTTAACATCTACTTCAAAATCGTTGTTGTAATTCCAAAAAAGGTTGCAATGCATTTTGTACATTTCTCAGAAAAATCTGATTGCCAGCATAAGTAAGATGGACTCCATCTCTGCGAAAAATGTATGTACTACAAAACATAATATTTTCATTGTGAAAAGAAGACATACCAAAATCTCTTAAAAAGCCACAAACAGCCTTATTAACATTGTGCCTTGCTTTTTCCATTTGTGGACCAAATGAAGAACGAAGCCACATTTGTCTCTGCGCAATCCGTGAAAATATCACTTGAGAATTAGAAAACATGTCCATAACCTTCTTTCATAGCAAATTGCAAAAAAATTCCAGTCACATGTCCTAAACTGTTCCCTCCACAATGAATTACTATTTTGTCTGGATGTTGCTCTGTCTCCAAAGTAGCACAGCGAGGTAGCAAGTCCAACCACTTCATTCCACGTACTCCATGCCAGTGTACTTCCACATGTGGGAATCCAAGATCTACAGCTACTCCACAGCTTTCTGCATGTACCTTCAACCAATGTATCCACAAATCTCCTAAAATCCAAACAATCTGTTTTCTGACACACACAGCCATAGCTATCTTTTGTTCTCTCAGCAAAAAGAGTATCTGAGAAAATCGCTCCTGGCACAACACACCCACCAAACTTTCCTGACCAATCCCTTTCAGTGCTTATTCTCATTTGCATGACTTCTGAACCCAAAAATCCCCGGATGTAACTCCTGATGTCCGCGAACTACCGCCATGTCCGCGGACATATCGTAACATTAACAGCCCTTCTACCATTTTCACTACACTCTCTCTGCCATTCCCTCATTGGATGTACCTTAAAAAAATCACATGACCATGCACCAATCACATTCAAGACCTCTACATCTAACTGCATCATCATAGATCAGCACTGCAAATGTACTCTGAATCTCTCTGAGTATAAGTGTCATATCATTGGCAAGCACCATCTACCAGAAATACTGTACAAGTCTTCAAGATTTCTACTTGCAGCTCCATGCATATCCATATGCATGGACACAAACTTCAGGTATGCATATTTTCTATATAGTAGATGAACACATTTTCAAACAGACTTTTACCTTGTAAAATCTGTAAAATGAATTTACTGTACTTTTTTCAATTTCCTAAAATCAACTATCACTTATAAACCTTTATACTTTTTACTTTCTTTATACACACACACTCAAATCATGTTAAACTAACATTTTTTAAATGAAATATTTAGACTACATATATTCAAACAAAATTGCATGCAAACACAATCTATGTTTAAACCTTTATAAAAATACTTATACAATTTCATATTTTTTGTTTTTATTTATTTATTTACTTAATTACTTTAAATTAGACATGACATTGAGGCACTATTACCTAGAACAGTTTACTTACAGAAATAGTGGTATTCACTAATATATTAAAAATTTCACAAGACATAGTAAAGATATTCTTTTTTTGCTACAGTTAGTCATTCAATACAATTTGTTAATTAAGAACATATCATATGTACTGAACTGATGCAATGTATCTTATGTAAATAAATTAGTTTAATGGTTTTACAGAAGGCACTGAGGATTTCAATTAAAAAAAATCAATATCTAAATTAAAAACAGTGCTATATACAAAGTTACTAATGTGAAGCTTTTACAATTGCAGTGAAGACCAGTTTCCTGAAAAGAAGCAGCCACATTCGAAGAAGAAAGAAAAACTAAGAAGTTACCTGTTCATTTAAAAAAACAGTAAGTAAAATATCACCATAACATTTGTATTATTAATCAAATATACTATAACATTAAAACAAGCTATTTTGGTTTCTAAAAATAGAGATTTTGTACCATTTTGTCCAAAAATGTCCATGTCTTAAACAGCGATTTACAGCCAGAATGGCCCACAAATTTCTATTTTTGGACACACAAATTACCCAACTGAACCATTACAATTTTCATATTATAGAACAAACAACTGTTTTAATTGTATACATTACATTTACTATTTGTACTTTTCCACACCACTATCTTACTTTTTTTTGTCATCTGAACCCCAGTTTAGTAACACATAAATTCAAGAATACCTATCCCTACTAGTTTGAGTTCCCAATGCACAATCACACACCATTACATACATCTTTATCATCTTACTCAAACACTCATGCACACAGCACACATACATTCCAGAACACCCCAACCCATATCTTCTTTATTTTTTTCAACAGACCCTAAAGAATGCCTACCAAAAGTCAAGTCCGTAGAAAGCAATGCAAAAGTAGAGCAAATGAAAATAAAGGTGTCCAACATAAGCATCCATCTCTAGCAGAATGTGTAAAAAAAGTTGAAACAAAACAGCTAATACAATCATTTAGTGAAACACAAGAAGTTTCAAGTACAACAACTTCGCTTCCTCTATCAAAATGTAAAACAAACCAAAAAACAATTAACAGAAAATCAGCTATCAGTACAGATAAAACTACTTCTTCAAATTTTAATATAGTGCAAAGTAAGCATACCAAGAAAAGTATTTTAGCCAAAATATACCGTCACAAAGTCCTTCAAAATCTTATAAAAACAGGAGAGAAATCAGGTTCAAAGCTTAAAACCTATCGTAGGAAATTGATCTTAGAAGCATTGATGGACAGTGCAATTTTTTTCAAAAGAAATGTATTTATTTTACTGTTAAACAAAATGAAACCACTAACAAAACTAATAACTAAATTATAAAAAAGACTTCTCAATAAGCGAAATGTCAACAGAAAGAACTTCTTAAGTATCTGCGGAGGTGAATAGAATCACACTACGAGCACAGAACCATATTTTAATGAAGAAGCGTACAAACAAAAGCAAACAAATACAATTGCCATAAATAGCAGTGGTCGAGGTTATGAAAAAGTGAATAATACCATAATGGAACAAGAAGTACTCCTTACAAAAATATGCCCTGAAAACTTAGAATTACCCCTCCATTCAACTGAATCAGAACGTCTAGTGTACAAATGGCCATGCACGTCAATGTGTAACATTCCCAAACAATGTTTCAAATCTTTACGCCAATTCCTCAATAAATATGTAAGAAGCAAAGACAAAATCAAAATGAAATTACTGCAAAATTTGGATACCTGTCCAGTGCGCAAGTACACAGGACTACAAGGACATTCATTGGCCTGCATTACAGGACCTACTTGTAAAACCACTTTCCATGATATCAAAAGGATATCAACACATCATTCAACTATAAGAAATCTAGTCTATAAACTGTACTATGCTAAAAGTCCTGCTTTAGCACTAGCAAAGTTAAATAACATCCTTCTACATGGTACAGCAAAAGACCTACTTGAAGAAATTTACTATATCCAGAAAAAATATTTTGGAAGTGAAAGCCATTTACTGAATGAAATAGCTTTAAACCAATTAAGCAACAATTCTACACATGGCAACCTTTTGATAAACACATACAAAAAAGAAATACTAAAATTTAAAAGTACATCAGCTGAAGTACCAAACCATGTATGTGTATGTTGCCGTAGAATTCTTTATAAAAGTAACACAAAAACTGTGGACCTATCATACAAAATAGAAGACAATAAAGATTCTAAATGGTTTGAATTAGCTCTCTACCTTGTAGCAGAAAACAAATATGAAATAACTGAGCACTTATACTTTGCAGTTATTGCACTACAAAACTTGACAACAACCAAACTCCTTCACGTTCTATCACAAATAATTTGGAATTATACCCAGTACCAAAACCTCTGCAACAACTTAATTTAAATGAGAGCATCATAATTCAAACAGTACACCCATTTCAAGCAATAATACGCCTTCAACCAAAAACAGCAAAATTACCTCCCTCTGAATTGGTAGAAGGCATTCGTGGAAAAGTAATTTATTTACCATTAAATCTAAAAGAAAATGTGCATGCTCTAGGAGTGCAACGTCCAATGCAGCAATCTTTAATTATATTAGTAAATGGAGTACCTACAAAAGACAAAAAAATATGGCAACAGCTGGTAGATGTATATAAAGTTAGACAAGCCTTCCAATATCTTAAAGAGAATAATGAATATTACAAAGAAATTAATATTGAAGAAAACTTGAAAGATACAACTGAAATAATTCAAGAAACACAAGAAGCTGGTCAATTTGAGCTACTAGATCCTGCTACAATATCAAATACTTTAGACCATTATACAATTCATCCTTTGCACTGTAATGACACCGTACAAGATGTACTGGAAACTTACCAAATGCGTCAAACAAAAGGATCGCCAATCAGTATATGGGAAAAAAAGTATAGAAGCACGTGCTTTTCCTCTACTCTTTCCTACTGGCAAAGGAGGAAGGTATGATGATAGACCTATTCAAATATCAGCTTCAGAATACCGCTCATTACGGATGTATTCTGAAGATCCCAGATTTAGACAAAATGTGGAATACATATTCCACCTACTCTTTCAAAGTGAACTAGCAACTTTATGTTACGGAGTTGCACACATATTAAAATCAGGATCACACTTTCAAAATATGACAGCTACACAATTATTAGAGAAAGTGCAACAAAAGGATGAGGTTTTACAATCAAATATTACACATCTATTAGCAAATATGCGTGGTACTAAAGAGTACTGGTTTCGACGTCATGGAGATGTACGTTGTATGATCAGAAACCTTGGCCCACCCACTTGGTTTTTTACATTAAGTTGTGCAGAATATGCATGCGAAGATTTACATGATTTCCTACGCATATCAAATAAAAACAAAACAAACATAGATATTCTAACACCTAGAGAACTTTGTTCTTTGGATCCTGTTAATGTTTCAAGATATTTTCACCATCGCTTCATTGCTATGCTACATTTTATTTGTAATAAAACTGTTCCTCCCCTTGGAGAAGTGCAACACTTCTTTTGGAGAAAAGAATACCAAGCCAGAGGAGCACCACATATCCACATGCTTTTATGGATTAAAGATGCTCCTAAATTTGGTCAAGACAGTGATGCCACTGTTTTACAGTTTATTGAAAAATATGTCACTTGTGAAATTCCATCAGAAGCCACAAATAGTGATCTTCGTGCACAAATTTTACAATTTCAAAGACACAAATGTGGAAAATATTGTCGTCGCAAATACAAAAACAAAGGCAAATCCTACACCAAATGCCGATTTGGTTTCCCTAGACCAGTTACAGGTCAAGTAAACAACCTCATGTCTTCAGTTAGACATAGTGTTAAAGGTAAGTCAGCTAAAAATACATATTACATAAAAAGAAAAGACAAAGAAAAATATATCAATGATTATAATGCAATCATTGCCCACTTATGGAATGCAAACATAGATGTGCAGTACATTGCAGACAATTCTACTGCAGTTGCACGATATGTCACAGCATACTTAACTAAAGCAGAAAAGACTGAGCTCCAAGACCTCTGGAATGACCTGTCATCAGATAAAACAGTATCTCAGAAGTTATACAGCTTGGGCATAAAAATGCTCACCCATAGAGAATGTGGATCTTATGAAGCAGCTGATTGTTTAACTGGTACTTCATTGTATGGTAAATCTGAAAATATAGTATGGCTAAGTCTTGGTCCAGCTAAATCTAGAAAAAGAGTTCTAAAATCATATGAAGATATAGAAACAATAGCCAAACATGATCCCAACAGCCAAGACATTTTAAAAAACAATTTATTGGACACATACTACCCAAACAGAAGTAATACTTTGGAAAACATGTGTCTATACCAAATAGCCCAAAACTACACATACAAAAATAATATGAAACCTGATGAAAAAAAAGGTAAATATAGAGTGACAGACTGTGAAGGCAGCTTAGTTAAACTCACTAAACCAAATGTAATTAATCATATCAAATTGTCATTGAAGACTCCTCAACATAAAGAAGTATATTACATGTCCCTGCTACAACTCTTCAAACCATGGAGAAAAGAAGAACAATTACTAGATAACTATGACTCATATGAGGATGCTTTCAAAGCAAATGAAAGCACTATAACTGATGTAAACTTTACACAGTACACAACAATGTTGCACAATGAACAGCAACATGAAGAAGAACTCCAAGCCCAACTAGATAAGGATACTCCTGACAGTAGTCAACCTTCTGTAACAGGAAGCCAAGAACCACTGGGAGAACCACTAATAACAAATGAGGCAGAATTAGCTATGATAGAAGTAGAAAACACCATGTGTCAGTATGAAGATAAGGAAGACTTAACTATACTACAATCAAAACTAAACAATGAGCAAAGTAGCATTTTTCAAGAAGTAACAAAACAAATTGCACATGGTGTAAAACATGAAAATAAAGAATGTTCCTGGCATAATTATAAACCTATAATACTGTACGTCAGTGGTGAAGCTGGTTCTGGCAAAACATTCCTAATCAAAATCATTAGTAAGTTCCTTCAACAATTGACAAACAACAAACTGTCAGCTGTTGTCACTGCCCCCACAGTTTTAGCTGCCTACAACATAGGTGGTGTTACATTACACCGATTACTACTATTACCAAACGGCCATGCACCCAAGACTCTATGCCCTGGCAACAACCACCGCAGCATATCACATCCATAGAGTCAAACATTTCAACTATGATCTATGGGAAACTTTTAATGTCCGCAAACAATGTGAGTGTTCTTAGAACACTTTGAACTTTCCAGCGAACAATACGGACACCGTTTTCAGGACACTCCCTACGAACATTTCAGAACAACGCAATAGTTCTTAGAACACTTTCAACTTAACAATGAACAATACGGACAGCGTCCTAAGGACACCCCCTACGAACATTCCAGGACACCGGGAGTGTTCTCAAAAATGTCTTCAGAACACCCCCATTTTGTTTATTTGCGAACATTTCAGGACACCGTGGGTGTTCTTAGAACACATTCAACTTGACAGAGAACAATACGGACAGCGTCCTCAGGACACCCCCTACGAACACTCCCCGGACACCGCGAGTGTTCTTAGAACAGTTTCACTTTGCTTGCGAACAAAACGGACACATATTGAGTCCTTAGAACACCCTCTAGTCAGTTTATTTAGAACATTTCAGAACGCCTGTGATGTCCGCAAACAAATCGAACACAAAAAGAACGTCTATCACATAAAAAACACAACTTTCATCCTATCTCATACACTCCCACCCTCCCCAAACACTCCTACACACCAACACACTGTACAAAATACACATTTTGAACAAAGTTTCACCGCGCTGTCCGCGGACGTCCGCGAATCCAAGATGGCGGGTGCTACCGAAAAATCTGACGCGCTTTACGCTCCACGCCGTCCAATCAGCGAACACGTTGCATGTCCGCGGACATCACGCAAGACGATTGCCCAATCAGGACACTGTCCGCGGAGCGAACAGGGAAGTGTGTCCGCGAACCGAACACAGATATCACTAATTTTTTTTTACCTACTTTTTGGTCATTTTAAAAAAAACTACTGGACGGATTTTCACCAAATTTGCAAAGGCACGCTTTCGGGACCAAGCCGCTGCTCCTGGTCTGAATTTGGTGGAAATCCGTCCAGTGGTTTGGGCCGTAGGCACGAGCAACATTTTTTTCCTATTCAGTCTCTGGGGAAAAAAAAAAGTTTTGGGACCCCCCCTATAACTTTGCCCCCCCGGACGAATCCTCACCAAACTGACCCAAATACTTTTTTTGCAAAGTTTGGTGAGGATCCGTCCAGGGAGAGCGAAGTTATAAGCCACCCAAAAAGTGCTCTTCCTATGGAAACAGCAACTTAACCGTTGCCATGTAATGTGAGGTCATTTATATATAGGGTTAGTCCCTGAAGTTGAGATATTCATTTCCCTCGTTCCTGCTCATGTTGTTTTAGTTACTAGAGAAATCGTCTAGGTATGGAGGCAGCCCTAAAACAACACTGCATCCGAGTGGAAGCTTCCTGCCACACCTGGAAAAGTGCCATATGAAGAGAAGAATTTAGTGTGTTAAAACATTGGTGCCAAAAATCAATTTGCTCCAGGTATTCCAAATTATGGACAAACTTCTCCAGATATTTGCCTCGACAACTCCTCATCTCCCGACATTGCGTTAATACTTGGTAGGCAGTTTCAGGCTCGGAGTGCAGAGTGCAGATTCTGCAATATCTTTCAGATTCTCCTAAGCTTAATTCAGGGCATCTAGAGCCCAGAACTGCTAGATGGTTAAAACGGAGTAGCAGAATGAAACTCCTTAACAGCTCTGAGGGACAAAGATTCAAATACAGCTGGGACTATTTGAAGGTGAACAGCATGTACGTAGTAAATTTGTAGCTTTGCAGGCTTTCTAAGTAGATGAAATTACTCTGTCAATCCAACAAATATAAAAGTTTTTGCATACTATTAACAAGTCGCACATTATCCTGTCCCCACTAAGAGGACCATCTGATTTCTTCTAGCAGGCTGTTCATTTGTGCTACGAATTTCTGTTCTCTACCGGCCCGTATGTCCTCCCCAATGGCCATGAGTAGCTTATTAGTGGGATTGTTGTTTATTCTGTTAAAGAGTTCCACTCTTTTTCTGAGGACAATGCCCTTAAGAGATGAAATTCCTAGCTCTAGCCTAATCAAGGCCATAGGAATGCATTGGGGGAGGCCAAGAATGTTCTTCCAGAACTTGCCCTCGACCAACTGTAACCATCCCAAGTTCATATTGATCAGAGGGTCAAGTCCGTAGGTTACCATAGGTATCAGGCATTGAATATATAATTGGCGAGCCGCCCAGCTGGAGAAACCACTCTGGTCCCGTACAAACTTATGTATCAACGCTGTAAATTGGGCAGCCTTGGTTTTACACACCTGTATACATGAATTGTAATTTCCTCAATGATCAAATTCTACACCAAGATATTTGTATGTATGGGTGTATTGAATTACAGTGCTGTAATCGTCATGCGGGGCCTGGCTACCCTACCTGCGGTGTATAGTAAGAGATTCATTTCACTATGGTTAATGACAAGTTCATTGGCTTCCGCGTATTGCCAGAGCTGCTGCGCGGCTCTTAGAATCCCACTAAATGTGTGGTCTAATATTACGAGGTCATCTGCGTAAGCCAATACTGCGCCATGGCAGGAGCCTACTTCAGGTGGGCAGCTGTTAATCTCTCGAAGAAAATAAGGGACATCAGAAACAAATGAGTTCTATAGGGTAGGGGCCGTCACGCAGCCCTGCTTTACACCTTTCAAATGTGGTATAGATTTAGTAATAGACCCAGAGTTGTCAAGTCTAAGTTGGACCGAAGTGTTGTTATGTAGAAGTTCTTAATAATATAGGAGTGGTTCTGGACAAGCCAGATTTCTTAATTTCCTCCACAGTAATACTCTGTTTACCAAATCGAAAGCTGCCCTGAAATCTACATATAAGGCATATAGCGGGGGATTTATCATTTTACTATTCAACATGGTAAGATTAATAATATTGTACATCCATCATGTATGTTGCACACAATGCCTATGTTTCTACATGAGTAGCTTAGTATACTAGAAAGAACCTGATAATAGAATGCTATTCGTATCAATCCATTACTTAATGCACTACGTACCTCATGATATGTATTCTAATAATCCACACTTTTTTAATCAACATTACTATAAGAATCCCTTGTGCAGATGTTTCCTGAAAAGTAAATGCACATGTGATGTCATTAATGATGTCATCAATGGCATTTGTGATGTCATCTTTGATGTCATGGGTGTCAGTCTTAGCAGTGCACTGTGGTGGCATGAGTTATGGTTGCTTAGCTTTTTACTTTGAACCATAACGTCCCTGTAACAAAGTTATTTTCACTGAATTTCATAGGTTTTTAGTAGCGCAACTTAACCATAACGTCCTATACCCAAGTTTTTGTTTTACTGAATATAGATATACATGGTGTGAATTTCATAGGTGTTTACTAGGATTCCCTTACTTTATATACATGTAACATAGAATATATTGAACCCCCTGCTAGTTATTTTGATGTCCGCGGACTGTGCATATGTCCACGAACGGAAGCGGACAACATCAACACTACCCCAAAACTCAGGGGGTATCTCGTATTGTTCTATCATGCCATATAAACACTGAACAAGATCAAAAAGCAGCACATGAACACATTATATATAATAATAAATAAGAAGTGGAACCTATATATGTAAGACATCAACTGTCCATTTAAATAGCATATGTACTAGAATGGAATATACCAAAACAAAAAAGATATGTATCCAGCATAATTACCTCACAGAAACAGCACAGCAAGAAGCAACAGCAGACCTACACAACTGTAACAAAACTTACGAGAAACTAATAAGTAAACTTCATTTTTCTTATATATTTGTAAACTTTCTGTATTAGATACACTAAAAGTATTTTTTTTAAAACAGAAATGCCCAGTACTTTGGAATGGCTTGAAGTACATTTCCACAAAGATGAAATGAGTGAAGACACTGATACTAATGGTAGACACTTCTCTAGATAAGCCAATTAAAAACCTTTACTTTATGTGTACTTAACACATTTTCTTTTTAACAGACCATACAAACAGTGAAAATAAGATAACAAAACAGACATTAGAAAATGCTCTATAGCGAATGGAACAAAAAATGGATATGCTAAAGGAAGATTTCACTCTTTTAAAATAGTTTGTGGAGGACCACATAAAAGAAAAGATTAATAGGGTAATTCATAGAATTTCGCAGAAAAGTGTTGCAAGCGGCTGGCGCAGAGTGTCCGCGTGCGATTGTCTGCGCCAGGCACGTGCGCTAAAACCGATTTCCGTGCACAGCGTTTTCATGGATTTTAGGCTCCCAAACCAGCCGTGGCGCAGAGAATCACAGCGACCCTGCAGCAGCGCCAGTAACGCCCCGAAGAACGCCCTCGCGCAAGGAAAAGCCTTCAAAATCGCTAAATCATCGCAAAGGGCTGCGCTAACCCTGGACCAGTTCACCGGGCTGGCAAACAGCAAACGCCAAGCGGGGAACGTGTATTTCAGGGGTGCGTGGGAAGTTCCACACGCGATTGGCCCAGTGCGAGCAAGGTATGTGTATTTCAGGGGTGCGCGGGAAGTTCCACACGCGATTTCAGCAGGGTACGTGTATTTCAGGGGTTCGCGTGAAGTTACTCACGCGATCGGGCCTGGGGGAGCGGGCTATGTGTATTACAGGGGTTCGCGTGAAGTTTCTCACACGATCGGGCCTGGGTGAGCGGGCTACGTGTATTTCAGGGGTTCGCGTGAAGTTTCTCACGCGATCAGGCCTGGGGGAGCGGGCTACGTGTATTTCAGGGGTTCGCGTGAAGTTTCTCACGCGAACGGGCCTGGGGGAGCGGGCTACGTGTATTACAGGGGTTCGCGTGAACTTTCTCACGCGATCGGGCCTGGGGGAGCGGGCTACGTGTATTTCAGGGGTTCGCGTGGACTTTCTCATGCGATCGGGCCTGGGGGAGGGGGCTACGTGTATTTCAGGGGTTTGCGTGAAGTCTCTCACGCAATTGGCCCCGTGCAAGCAGGGTACGTGTATTCCAGGGGTGCGCGGGAAGTTCCACACGCGATTGGCCCCGTGCAAGCAGGGTACGTGTATTCCAGGGGTGCGCGGGAAGTTCCACACGCGATTTCAGCAGGGTACGTGTATTCTAGGGGTGCGCGGGAAGTTCCACATGCGATTTCAGCAGGGCATGTGTATCCCAGGGGTGCGCGGGAAGTTCCACACGCGATTGGCCCCGTGCAAGCAGGGTACGTGTATTCCAGGGGTGCGCGGGAAGTTCCACACGCGATTTCAGCAGGGTACGTGTATTCCAGGGGTGCGCGGGAAGGTCCACACGCGATTTCTGCAGGGTATGTGTATCCCAGGGGTGCGCAGGAAGTTCCACACGCGATTGGCCCAGTGCGAGCAGGGTACGTGTATTCCGCGGGAAGTTCCACACGCGATTTCAGCAGGGTATGTGTATTTCAGGGGTTCTGGGGAGTACTACACATGAATTGGCCGTGTGGGTCCTCCCAGGTGTACGCTCCACAACCTCCAAAGCCCCTGCAGGCAGCCCACACCACGGGGGACTACCCTGCACCCCTGCTCATGTCCCGCAGGCAGCCCATCCACCATGGGCATGCCCCCCAGCCAACCCACATGTCACCTTGCACTACTGATCAACAATGCATGTCTACCACCACCCCCACCCCCCAGCAGTGCAGGGGCAGCCTCCACCAGGCCCCCACTCATGACTCCCACCACCCCCACCCCCCAGCCACCAGGGGCAGCCTCCACCAGGCCCCCACTCATGTCTCTCACCACCCCCACCCCCCAGCCACCAGGGGCAGCCTCCACCAGGCCCCCACCCATGTCCCCCTGAACCCACACCCACCAGCAGTGCATGGGCACCCTCCACCAGGCCCCCACTCATGTCTCCCACCACCCTCACCCCCCTGCCACCATGGGCATCCTCCACCAGGCCCCCACTCATGTCTCCCACCACCCCCACCCCCCTGCCACCATGGGCATCCTCCACCAGGCCCCCACTCATGTCTCCCACCACCCCCACCCCCCAGCCACCAGGGGCATCCTCCACCAGGCCCCCAATCATGTCTCCCACCACCCCCACCCCCAGCATCCAGGGTCACCCTCCACCAGGCCCCCACTCATGTCCCCCTGCACCCCCACCCCCCAGCAGTGCAGGGGCACCCTCCACCAGGCCCCCACTAATGTCTCTCACCACCCCCACCCCCCAGCCACCATGGGCAGCCCCCACCAGGCCCCCACTCATGTCCCCCTGCACCCCCACCCCGCAGCAGTGCATGGGCACCCTCCACCAGGCCCCCACTCATGTCTCCCACCACCCCACCCCCAAGCAGTGCAGGGGCACCCTCCACCAGGCCCCCACTCATGTCTACGACCACCCCACCCCCAAGCAGTGCAGGGGCACCCTCCACCAGGCCCCCACTCATGTCTCTCACCACCCCACCCCCAAGCAGTGCAGGGGCACCCTCCACCAGGCCCCCACACATGTCTCCCACCACCCCACCCCCAAGCAGTGCAGGGGCAGCCTCCACCAGGCCCCCACTCATGTCTCCCACCACCCCCACCCCCCAGCCACCAGGGGCAGCCTCCACCAGGCCCCTACTCATGTCTCCCACCACCCCCACCCCCCAGCCACCAGGGGCAGCCTCCACCAGGCCGCCACCCATGTCCCCCTGCACCCCCACCCCCCAGAAGTGCATGGGCAGCCTCCACCAGGCCCCCACTCATGTCTCCCACCACCCCCACCCCCCTGCCACCATGGGCATCCTCCATCAGGCCCCCACTCATGTCTCCCACCACCCCCACCCCCTGCCACCATGGGCATCCTCCACCAGGCCCCCACTCATGTCTCCCACCACCCCCCCACCCCCCTGCCACCATGGCCAGCCCCCACCAGGTCCTCACAATCCCCAATCATGTGCGTAATGGTCAGCCTCCACAGCCAAAAAGCCCTACCAAGTAACCCATTCACCCACATGGAAATGGAAATCACATGTTACACCCCCAATGTTCATGAAGCTAATGAAGCGATGTCCGTCACACACAATGGTTGCAATTGAATGGGAAAACACACAACATGACATGCATGAAACCAATGAGATGATACCACACAGTGAAGTATGCAAACAAAATTGTATTGAAAAAAAAATAAGAATGCTAAAGAAAGAAAACAAACTACAATGTGAATGAGAAAAAATAAGCTGCATGTCCGTATGAAAAAATAAAACTTGAAATCCAAATAGAAAAAAATGTTGTCCAAAGTCAAATGTAAAAAAATCTCCATGCAATAAAGAACTATGTACAAAAATAACAAGGGTCCATGAGCCCAACTGAACAAAGGAAACCTACTAAAAAACCTACCTACAAATCAACTATATACAAAAAGTGGAGCAGTGTCCGTCGACTCCAAATCATAATACGAAAGAAAGGAAACCTAAAACTAAAGAACTATATACAAAGGCGGCGGGCAAGTCCAGCGGCTCACTCTGTGGTGTCCCGGGCCAGGGCATCATCGAACTCTTGTTCGATGTCCCGGAGGCGATTCAGTTCCATGGCCCCGAGGGTCCGCAGGGACGACGCTGTGTCCTCCTCCAACCCCCTGCGGATTGCCTTGAGGCACTCGGCCCGCCTCAGGGCCCTCCGCATGGAGTTCTCCGCCCTGACCATTGTGAGCCGCGCCTCTTCCGCCCGCCGCCGCTCCGCACCTATGGTGTGGCCCAACCGCTGCCACACGGAAGACACTCTCTGTCCTGGGTCCCCCTGCCCTCCGGCCGATGCCTGCCCCTCTGATGTCGAAAGCCCCGAGCCTTCATGTCTCCCACCATGTTGCTGCTGCTGCTGCTCTGCCTCTGCCCGTGCACTGCCTCCTGCCGCCTGCACATCCTCCGCCGGCTGGGGTGCACTTGTTGATGTGGCCACCCCTGCTGGACCACCGACTCCCGACTGTGGCAGGGATGCCTCCTCCACCAGCCTGGCCGCACAGTCAGAAGCAGCTCCACAGGGCACCTAGGTGACTGATGGGTGGGAAGATGGCACAGAGGACGACTGGCACGTAGGGGGTCCAGTTGAGGAGGGGGTCGGAGCAAGCCCCATCAGACAGCGGAATCCGGCCTGGGTGACCTGTCCCAGCAGGCTGACGTGGTCAACGAGCCATTCGAGATGACGTGCAGTCTCTCCATGAAAGGACTGCAGGTCACCTCGCATGGCCCGTTGACGCAACGCCACACCAGCCAGGACAGGCTCAACCAGGACCTGAATGGCCACGCCCGCAGGCAGAGGAAGGCCAGTTGACGTCAGCTCATCCCCTGCCTGAAAACGGGTCTGGACGTAGGCATCCCTGCTGGTGCAAGATGATGCAGGGACAGGATCGGGGACAGGATTGCACACAGGCACCTCCGCGGCCGCCTGTGCTGCCTCCTGTTCCTGGTCCTGCACTGCACCACTAGCACCAGTGGGATCCCCACCTCCAGACCCCGTCTCTAGTGCTTGCGTGGCCCCCTCCTCCACCAAACCCCCCACCAACCTGGATGACTCCGTGCCATCTTCCCCCGTTGGGCCCTGTGGTGTCCCAGCTGCCCCTTCTGCTGCCGAGGAGTCCAACTGCAACCTCCGCCTCTTGGACCTCCCCCCGGCAGCTGCGGCCTGGGACGCGGCACCGGACTCCTCACTCCCCGACGAGATGACAACACGGGAGGGGAGCCGGGCCTTGCGTCTCCGGCTGGCGGTCGGATCCCCGCCGCTGTGCTCCACAGCACCTTCCCCGCCCTCTTCATCAGTTGACGCTGCAGACAGGGAGAAACAAAACACAGGCATCAGGGCACTGTACAATGGACACATACACGCATGACAGTTGCACAGGAGTGGCATTGGTAAACCTCTGACATGTCATCACAATCCCCAACACACATGTTATTGCAACTGGCACACATGAGCCATACCACAGCCATATCGCAACTGCCACCACCATCCCTACACATACAACAGCATCAGCAGCCAAAGGGGAGCCAGACATCACATGCAACACAGGAAGTGCACCACACATGTACACACACCGCCACACTTGCATGCATGTCCACACCTCTGCCAAGTGTCGCACTGTTCAGACGGGCATCCATGTCACATCTGCCAATCAGGCTTCCACATACCGCTGTCACATGCATCCATGTTGCATCACTTTTGCACCCTTGTCAAATACACACACATGCACATGTACACAGTGCTCATACATCCAGCCGAAAACAACATACATGCCTGACATCACGGACATGTCTACTTACATACACATTCATCCAAACATGTGTGCACGCACAACTGCATTTGCCATGCAAGCCCACACACACAAGCACCATCCATGTCTCACACATACAGCCCTCGCATGATGTGTCAGCCCCACGGCCCAGTACACCCCCACCCATACTCGACCCCATACAAACAGATGTGCAACCGGCACAATGGCGAATGATCACCACACGCACTGCTCACAATCAGGATGCATGTACACTCACCGCTCGACTCCAGACGGGTCTGCTTCTCTAGGACCTGGACGTGGGGCGCTGGGGATATGCGTTCCAGGACCCCATCTGTTCTTCCGACAAGTGGCCCCGGCGCCCCTTGGCATCCGCTGCCTTCAAGAGGCGCCGGGCCTTGTTCAGGGTTCTGGACCTGAAGTCCTCCCAGCGCTTCCTGACATGTTGTAAGTCCCGGACTGCCACCCCCTCCGCGTTGATGGCAGTCACGATGTCAGTCCAGATCCGAGTCCGTCCTTCCTTGTCGGCGCGGGAACTTCCGAAGAGGGCATCATACTGCCCCAGGACTTGCTCCACCAGGACACCAACTTCGGTGGCACTGAAGCTGGTGCCCCTCTGCCTCTCTGGCCGGGGGTTGTCAGTGGTCACAGATGGTGTTTGCCCCGACATGACAACCCCAGAGGCAGGAGTGGGTGTGCAACTGGGTCCTGGGGCTGGGCTGTGGAGCGATGGAATTCCAGTCGGGAGTCTTCGGTTCCAGCAGGGGTGGTCACAGCAACAGCACCCCTGGCTGATGTGCAGGCAGCAAATGGCAGTGCACTTGGGCAGCAGGCAGTCAGGCAGCAGCAGATGGCAGGTGGGAGCGTGCTCGGGGCTCTGGGGGCAGTAGTTCGGCCTTCTGGGCAGGAACGTGGTCTTCCGTGTGCTTACGCGTGGACAGCTTGGTGCGGAGTGATTTGGCACGTGAAAATCCAGCACGTCAGCGTGAAAACCGAGGAAAGGCCCTTAGCGCGTAAGCGCGTCAGCACGCATATGCGATTCTATTGGACCAAAGGCCCTCAGCGCGTAAGCGCATCTGTGACGTGAGCTGCACGGGTGTTTCCCACACAGCACGTGATGACAGAGCACACGTGGAAAGACTGCACGTCAGAGTCTCATCGCGTGTGATTGGTGGAAATGACCGTACACGCAGAAGTGACAAAGCGTGTAATTGGTGGAAATGGCCGTACACCCATAAGTCACAAAGCGTGTAATTGGTGGAAATGGCCCTAGCGCGTAGACGCCGCGTAAGTGACGCTGGACGTGTGGGCCTGTATAAAAGGTACGCGTAGAACACCATTTCCTTGTACGTGCTTTTCGTGGAGAGCGAGTGGGTGAATTCTGTACTTCTTGTCGGTTCCCACGCGATTTACTTCACAGCGTTTCAAGTTCGTATTCCCTGTTACCTCTGACAGATTTTTCTCCTTTTACTCTTTTACTGGTTTACCTGGGCCTGTTCCCTCAAACAGTGTTCCCTTCTACTATTGTCCTGTCTCCTCAGACAGCGTACAAATCTTCTTTTGGCGGGGGTGTTGCCAACCAAACGCGCTCCTTTTACACGCTCGTTCACCAGGAAGACGGTGAGTCACGCACGTATCTAACATCTGTGCTTGCCCTGTGTGTAGCCTACCCCTTCCGAGGTCATTCTAGGCTGCGTGTGACACGCATACGTTCATTCTTGTGTTACTGGGTGCCACAGCATAGTGCAGGTTTTTCTTTCTGCACACGTGGTCTAGGAGGGGTTGCGTGCACGTCATCTCCCTTTTTTGGGGCTCCTGTGCGTAGCGTGACCCGTCATCTTTCCCCAGGGTTTACAATCAGCCTTGCAAGAGCACTAGGGTACAATTACCATCTGGTACCCAACCCCTTTGACCCCCAATTGCCCAGGACTGTATTTTACTGCCACTCCCATACGCACATTAACATCAGTGCCATGGCTGGGAGGCGAGGATTCCGTAACGGTGGCAAAGGTGGAAGAGCCACAAGTGGTGGCCGTGGTGGATCCGGTAGGGGACGTGGTCATTACTTGCAGGGTGAGCCTGTCCCCCCATGTGTGGAGGACCAGTCAAGGGCACCCATAATCCCCCCCTCCCGTTGAGGCTGATGTGGCTGACACCATCCATGCTCAGCCCTTGTTGGACCAGCCCATTGTGGCACCAGACCTGGCTGACTCCATGGCTGACTTCCAGGTCAGCAGGCCTATGACACGTGCGCTGGTGCACGTTGATGTCACCATGCCACGTGCATCTGGGGCAGCAAGGTCATCTGCTGCACCAAGTAGGCAGGGCGGAGAGGCTGCAGGGGCAGCTGCGGCTCCATCCACCCCAGCCCTCACACATCCAGCCCGGACAGTGTCGGTCCTAGTCCATGCTGCTGATATACCCCCTGACACCATCACACTAGAGCCAATGCCTGCACCAACTCCCATGCTGAGTGTGCAATCCCACACTCCTGATACAGAGTCCACCAGGGCTCCTGCCCCTAGTGTCCAGAGCGGCGCAGGACACTCAGGATCACCACCACCTTCCAAGCGGAAGAGGAAGAGTGCTCGTCCGGCACAGGCTGATGCCCCAGACACAGCTACACAGTCCGGCCCGTCCAGGAAGCCCAGCTTCACGGATGACGAACTGAATGCACTTGTCGAGTATGTGTCCGCACATGACAACGAGATGGTCATTGTTGCAGGATCCAAGACCACACCTGCATAACGCCAGGCACACTGGCAGACCGTTGCGGACATCGTAAGTGCCCTTGGAATCGTTAGGCGCACAGCCAATGATTGCTATAAGCGCTGGAATGACCTAAAGCGCAGGGCAAAGAGTAAGCTGGCCTCAAGTCATGCCGCAACTCTAGTGACTGGAGGTGGGTCTCCAGTAGCAGACATGGAACTCACTCCACATGAGTCAGTCGCTGGGACCTACGTCACGGAGGAACAGATCCAAGGCGTGGGAGATTTGGCTGATTACGAGGCATTGTCCGGTGAGTGCACATGCATGTGTGTGTCATCCATGTGCATGGTGTGTGTGTGAGGGCTTCTGTTTGTGTGCCAGGTGAGAGTGTGTGCGCCTGAGTCGTATGGGTCAGCCATGTGCTTCATGCAATACATCCAGCGCATCTGCATTTGCCCATAGCTGTATCCCTTCTGCCAACAGTAGACATCTAGCCCAACTGCACGCCAGTTGCCCTTGAAGTGTCACCTTGCCACAACATTGTTGCTAAATTTTCCAGTGTTCATTTAGTCAGATTTTTTACATTCCACCACTTTTACTAGGCATGTCGCAGTCCTCTAGTCACATGTCTGACATGGCTATGGTAAAGTGGAGTGACTTTGTTACCTGGATATCATTTGTTCAAACATGTCCTTGTGCAATTGGACCATTTCGGACTGGCAGCTCCAGGTGAAGAATCTGACCTGTTTGAATTAGAAAAGCTATTACATGGGGGAACTGGAGAGAATGAATAGGTGCTGCCCTCCTCTCCATCTTCACTCAATAGCAATGGTACATGCCATCTGTGTGATGGCATGTGTGTTTCACCTGCCAATCACAGGCCACTGTGTGATGCCACTGCCAGGCAGCATGCAGAAAATGTGTTCATCTTCAATCTTGGTGTCATCAGTGTGTGCCATTTGCATGCCCTTCATACGCAGTGAGGGTGCATGCATGGGAGGGTTTTAGTCATGTGGGACATGTGTCAAACAAGTACTGGTTCTCTTGCTTCTCAGCCCTCATTGTGTGCCATGGTGCTAATGCCTGTTTCCATTTCTTTGTTTTTATGTCTTTGCAGGGGAAGACGCACCTAATACTGCTGGGGTTGTGGAGATGGTGCAGACCCAGGAGGGGTCAGAGGGCCGACCAACCACCAGTGAGGGACGTGGTGTGGTGGTGGGTGAGAACCCACAAGTGCTGCAGGTCGTGCTCTCAAGGGGTGTCTCTGGCTGCACCTCCCCCGAGCTGTACTCAGGTGTTGATTCGGATGAGACCTACGTGCCGTCGCAGGTGAGTGTTCCAGGGAGGGATTCTGTTCTGTCTCACCCACCTGCACCAGGGTCAGAACCCTCAATGGGGATGTCAGTGTTGGCAGCTACGCCTTTGGTGGTTACGGATGCAGGGTCACACTCCGCGACATCTGATCCTGTTCCTGGGCCAGCAGATCAGAGGGGGAATGCAGTCCTGCAGCCTCAGGCAGTGCCGGCACAGCAAGGCGCAGTTCGCCTTGCCCCAGACAGGTGTGGTGCCCGCCGACGTGGTGGCCGTACGCCACCTGGCAATACCGCATGGGAGCAATCCATTTACAGTATGGCAACCCAACAGGCAGCATCATCCGAGATGATGGCTCAGGCCATGGATAGGGTGGCCACTTCCATTGTCCCCTCTGAAAGGCTGATGGAGCGACTAGAGCAGGCAACCGACTCCATCTGCAAGTCACACAGGGAGGACATGTTGGGGTCCAACAGGGACAGGCGGGCGGCACTGGCGACTCCGCAGGAGGCCATCTCCATTGAGTCCCAGGGCCACAGGGAAGCCCTGAGGCAGGAGCTCCTTCACCTCAGGACGACTCTTGTTGAGCTTGAGGCTTCTACACACCAAAGGACAGAACAGCAGCTGGAGCGTCTCACCCGTACGCTCTCAGCTGAGATGCAGGCAACGAGGGCGGAGGTCCGGGCATCCCGTGAGTTGTTGCATGGGGACCAGACCTACCACACCCGCATGCTTGCAGCCATGGAGGAGCAGACTAGGGCCTTGCGTGGGCTGCCTCCCATAGTGCAACCACCTCCCGATGCAGCTGCACAGGGTGATAATAGCGACAGCAGTGATACTCCCACAATAGGGTAGCCGTGTGGGCCATGAGCCCATGGAGGTGTTTTTTTTTCCCAGGATCCACGCAGGTGGGTTCTGGTGTGCATCCTGTCCTCGGACCTCCTGGGTGGCCTCCCCAACCCCCCCCCGGGCCCTTCAATGGCCATTTTTCTTTATTTTTATTTTTGTTTTTATTTTTATTTCTTTTATTCCCAATTTTTTTGGGACGATTTGTTGGCTTCCGTGGTTCCTGTGGGCATACGCTGCATTGTGGCTGGGCACATGCAGGCTTGTAATGTATTTGGTTCAGATGCTTGGGTTTGAGTCACACACACCCCTCCTGCTTCCGGTTTCCATGGGCTTGCAAAGGGTGTGCCCAAGTGACAGTGAATTACACAGTGACGTTGGACTCCCATGAGCTGTGTGGGCAGTCTGTAGTCAATACTGTGTATACATTCCTAGTGCATATTGCTGTTGTGTTGTACACTGCATGTTGCATTGATGTGTAACTCATCTTCTGTGTCTACCTCCCAATTTGCAGGTACCTTCCTCATGTCTACGCAAGGACCTCTAGTCTGGAGATGTGGTCCATGTTGGCAGCAGTGCACCTACAACTCTACATGCGCCAACACTGCACAGTTGGTAGTGGTGGGAGTGCAGGCATTTCCAGGTGGTGAGACTACTAATATTAAACATTAGTGATGTCAAGTCAATGGTAGTACGTGCTCAAGTTTGTTGTTGGTCCACCATTACTGTGAGCATTTCACGTGTTGCAAGTTTCTAATAGGGACCCTGTACATTGTGACAGTAGTGTCATGTTGTGGGGATTACTTTGTTTACCTGCAAATAGCATGACATGGCACGGTGTGTCGTGTGGCGGTGCTGGGGTTGGGTTGGCTGACATGGCACTGTCCTCTTGTTGCATTTTGCAAGTGGGTATTAATTTGAGCTGCTTGAATATGTAACTTCACAAAACTGCATTGGTGGTGTCAGTGTGGGTAGGGATGCACACATTGTGACACTTCCAGGTGAACAATCTCAGGCTGATATGGTTTTCACGGTTCTTTCTCCAGACATTCAGGATCAGTGTCAGGTTGAGCCATCATTGATTGTCAGATGGAATGTGCCAGGGCAGTGTGCACTCCACAGGGGTGTGATTTCTATGTGAAGTAATTAGCCACTAGCTGTGTACAGGCTGCCTCCCCCCGTGCCCTTTCACCTCCCATGCGCAGCGGCTGTGCATGTGGTTGGGGATGGGGGGGCACCACCATGTCCACGGCCAGGCCCCGGCGTGTTGCAATGTTGTGCAGGACACATGCTGCCACTATGATCCTGCACACTACTGGGGGAGCGTACAACAGCTGCCCGCCAGAACGGTCAAGGGAGCGAAAGCGTGACTTCAGCACTCCGAATGTGCGCTCCACTATGCCCCGGGTTGTAATGTGGGCTGCGTTATATCTTACCTGGGGTGGCGTGGTGGGGTTCCGAATTGGCGTCATCATGTGGGGGCTGAGAGGGTAGGCACTGTCTCCTGTGGAGGTGGTGATTGGTATCATTGGTGGGGTTGTGACCTAGCTCAGTATCTGACATGCATGCATGTGCAGTGGCATTCATACTCACCAAGCAGCCATGTATCGCCATGCCGGCCAGCTTCTAGGTCCCGGCTTAGGGTGGACATTCGGTAAATGAAGCTGTCGTGGGTTGACCCGGGATAGTTGGCATATGCTGAGGTGATGATTCCCTTGGCATTACATACTACCTGCACGTTGATGGAATGCCAGTGCTTGCGGTTCCTATAGATGTGCTCAGATGCCCTGGGGGGACGTAGAGCCACATGGGTGCAGTCGATGGCACCTAGCACTTTGGGGAATCGTGCCACACCGTAAAAATCCAGGGCGGCAGCATGCCTTTCTGCAGGGGTTCTGGGCAGGTATATGTGCCTGCGGACTGATGGGCGTGCAGTGATGATGTTCAAGACCTGGTGTAGGCAGCGTGACTGGGTGGCCTGTGATACACCACCCACAATGGCACTTGTCCGCTGAAATGATCCAGTGGCTAAGAAGTGCAGTACATTGAGGACCTTCTCCAGGGGGCTGAGTGCTTGGGAGCACAGGGTGGGTGATGTGAGGTCGTCCTCCCACTCACTCACCAGGTCCAGTATGATGTGTGGTGGAAACCTGTACCTCCCATGCACCTGGTCATCAGGCATCCCGAAAAGGCTGGTTCTGGGTGTGAATATTCTGGCCCTGACTATCCTCCTCCTCCTCCTTTGGTAGGCCACGGCCACTGCTGCTAGGAACGGTATGTTCATCCTGGGTCTGAGCTAGTTATTTTGTTAGCGCGCAAATTAATGCGTTGCGCGTGTTGTAGGCGAGCGTGTGACCCGCACACCCCTGAAATCCAGTGCACAGTTCAATAGCGTGTGGAAATTGCCCACACACTGGGATACAGGTGCGCTGACGTAATTGCGTGTGTAAGTGTCCGCGCACACCTGATATACACGTACATAGGCCAATCGCGTGTACGCGCACTTTTGTCCAATTACATGCGATGAGACTCTGACGTGCTGTCCAATTACACGCGATGAGACTCTGACGTGCAGTCTTTCCACGTGTGCTCTGTCATCACGTGCTGTGTGGGAAACACCCGTGCGGCTCACGTCACAGACGCGCTTACGCGCTGAGGGCCTTTGGTCCAATAGAATCGCGTATGCGTGCTGACGCGCTTACGCGCTAAGGGCCTTTCCTCGGTTTTCACGCTGACGTGCTGGATTTTCACGTGCCAAATCACTCCGTACCAAGCTGGCCACGCGTAAGCACACGGAAGACCACGCTCCTGCCCAGAAGGCCGAACTACTGCCCCCCAGAGCCCCGAGCAGGCTCCCACCTGCCATCTGCTGCTGCCTGACTGCCTGCTGCCCACGTGCACTGCCATTTGCTGCCTGCACATCAGCCAGGGGTGCTGTTGCTGTGACCACCCCTGCTGGAACCGAAGACTCCCGACTGGAATTCCATCGCTCCACAGCCCAGCCCCAGGACCCAGTTGCACACCCACTCCTGCCTCTGGGGTTGTCATGTCGGGGCAAACACCATCTGTGACCACTGACAACCCCCAGCCAGAGAGGAAGAGGGGCACCAGCTTCAGTGCCACTGAAGTTGGTGTCCTGGAAGTCCTGGGGCAGTATGATGCCCTCTTCGGAAGTTCCCGCGCCGACAAGGAAGGACGGACTCGGATCTGGACTGACATCGTGACTGCCATCAACGCGGAGGGGATGGCAGTCGGGGACTTACAACATGTCAGGAAGCACTGGGAGGACTTCAGGTCCAGGACCCTGAACAAGGCCCGGCGCCTCTTGAAGGCAGCGGATGCCAAGGGGCGCCGGGGCCACTTGTCGGAAGAACAGATGGGGGTCCTGGAACGCATATCCCCAGCGCTCCACGTCCAGGTCCTAGAGAAGCAGACCAGTCTGGAGTCGAGCGGTGAGTGTACATGCATCCTGATTGTGAGCAGTGCGTGTGGTGATCATTCGCCATTGTGCCGGTTGCACATCTGTTTGTATGGGGTCGAGTATGGGTGGGGGTGTACAGGGCCGTGGGGCTGACACATGCAAGGGCTGTAATGTGTGCGTGCAGTTGTGCGTGCACACATGTTTGGATGAATGTGTATGTAAGTAGACATGTCCGTGATGTCAGGCATGTATGTTGTTTTCGGCTGCATGTATGAGCACTGTGTACATGTGCATGTGCATGTGTGTGTATTTGACAAGGGTGCAAAAGTGATGCAACATGGATGCATGTGACAGCGGTATGTGGAAGCCTGATTGGCAGATGTGACATGGATGCCCGTCTGAACAGTGCAACACTTGGCAGAGGTGTGGATATGCATGCAAGTGTGGTGGTGTGTGTACATGTGTGGTGCACTTCCTGTGTTGCATGTGATGTCTGGCTCCCCTTTGGCTGCTGATGCTGTTGTATGTGTAGGGATGGTGGTGGCAGTTGCGATATGGCTGTGGTATGGCTCCTGTGTGCCAGTTCAATGACATGTGTGTTGGGGATTGTGATGACATGTCTGAGGTTTGCCAATGCCACTCCTGTACAACTGTCATGCGTGTATGTGTCCATTGTACAGTGCCCTGATGCCTGTGTTTTGTTTCTCCCTGTCTGCAGCGTCAACTGATGAAGAGGGCGGAGAAGGTGCTGTGGAGCACAGCGGCGGGAATCCGACCGCCAGCCGGAGACGCAAGGCCCGGCTCCCCTCCCGTGTTGTCATCTCGTCGGGGAGTGAGGAGTCCGGTGCCGCGTCCCAGGCCGCAGCTGCCGGGGGGAGGTCCAAGAGGCGGAGGTTGCAGTTGGACTCCTCGGCAGCAGAAGGGGCAGCTGGGACCCCACAGGGCCCAACGGGGGAAGAAAGCACGGAGTCATCCTGGTTGGTGGGGGGTTTAGTGGAGGAGGGGGCCGTGCAAGCACCAGAGACGGGGTCTGGAGGTGGGGATCCCACTGGTGCTAGTGGTGCAGTGCAGGACCAGGGACAGGAGGCAGCACAGGCGGCCGCGGAGGTGCCTGTGTGCAATCCTGTCCCCGATCCTGTCCCTGCATCATCTTGCACCAGCAGGGATGCCTACGTCCAGACCCGTTTTCAGGCAGGGGATGAGCTGACGTCAACTGGCCTTCCTCTGCCTGCGGACGTGGCCATCCAGGTCCGGGTTGAGCCTGTCCTGGCTGGTGTGGCGTTGCGTCAACGGGCCATGCGAGGTGACCTGCAGTCTTTTCATGGAGAGACTGCACGTCATCTCGAATGGCTCGTTGACCACGTCAGCCTGCTGGGACAGGTCACCCAGGCCGAATTCCTCCGTCTGATGGGGCTTGCTCCGACCCCCTCCTCAACTGGACCCCCTACGTGCCAGTCGTCCTCTGTGCCATCTTCCCACCCATCAGTAACCTGGGTGCCATGTGGAGCTGCCTCTGACGGTGCGGCCAAGCTGGTGGAGGTGGCATCCCTGCCACAGTCGGGAGTCGGAGGTCCAGCAGGGGTGGCCACATCAGCAAGTGCACCCCAGCCGGCGGAGGATGTGCAGGCAGCAGGAGGCAGTGCACGGGCAGAGGCAGAGCAGCAGCAGCAGCAACATGGTGGGAGACATGCAGGCTCGGGGCTTTCGACATCGGAGGGGCAGGCATCGGCCGGAGGGCAGGGGGACCCAGGACAGAGAGTGTCTTCCGTGTGGCAGCGGTTGGGCCACGCCATAGGTGCGGAGCGGCGGCGGGCGGAAGAGGCGCGGCTCACAATGGTCAGGGCGGAGAACTCCATGCGGAGGGCCCTGAGGCGGGCCGAGTGCCTCGAGGCAATCTGCAGGGGGTTGGAGGAGGACACAGCGTCGTCCCTGCGGACCCTCGGGGCCATGGAACTGGACCGCCTCCGGGACATCGAACAGGAGTTCGATGATGCCCTGGCCCGGGACACCACGGAGTGAGCCCCTGGACTAGCCCGCCGCCTTTGTATATAGTTGTTTAGTTTTAGGTTTCCTTTCTTTATTATTATGATTTGGAGTCGACGGACACTGCTCCACTTTTTGTATATAGTTGATTTGTAGGTAGGTTTTTTAGTAGGTTTCCTTTGTTCAGTTGTGCTCATGGAGCCTTGGTAGTTTTTTATACGGACATGCATCTTTTTTTGTTCTCTTTCACATTGTAGTTTGTTTTCTTTCTTTAGCATTCTTTATTTTTTTCAATACAATTTTGTTTGCATACTTCACTGTGTGGTATCATCTCATTGGTTTCATGCATGTCATGTTGTGTGTTTTACCATTCAATTGCAACCATTGTGCGTGACGGACATGGGTTCATTAGCTTCATGAACATTGGGGGTGTAACATGTGATTTCCATTTCCATGTGGGTGAATGGGTTACTTGGTAGGGCTTTTTGGCTGTGGAGGCTGTCCATTACGCACATGATTGGGGATTGTGAGCACCTGGTGGAGGCTGCCCCTGCACTGCTGGGGGGTGGGGGTGCAGGGGGACATGAGTGGGGGCCTGGTGGAGGCTGCCCATGGTGGCAGGGGGTGGGGGTGGTGGGAGACATGAGTGGGGGCCTGGTGGAGGCTGCCCCTGGTGGCTGGGGGGTGGGGGTGGTTGGAGACATGAGTGGGGGCCTGGTGGAGGCTGCCCCTGGTGGCTAGGGGGTGGGGGTGGTGGGAGACATGAGTGGGGGCCTGGTGGAGGATGCCCCTGCACTGCTGGGGGCTGGGGGTGCAGGGGTACATGAGTGGGGGCCTGGTGGAGGCTGCCCATCGTGGCAGAGGGTGGGGGTGGTGGGAGACATGAGTGGGGGCCTGGTGGAGGCTGCCCCTGGTGGCAGGGGGGTGGGGGTGGTGGGAGACATGAGTGGGGGCCTGGTGGAGGCTGCCCCTGGTGGCTGGGGGGTGGGGGTGGTGGGAGACATGAGTGGGGGCCTGGTGGAGGCTGCCCCTGGTGGCTGGGGGGTGGGGGTGGTGGGAGACATGAGTGGGGGCCTGGTGGAGGATGCCCCTGCACTGCTGGGGGGTGGGGGTGCAGGGGGACATGAGTGGGGGCCTGGTGGAGGCTGCCCATGGTGGCAGGGGGTGGGGGTGGTGGGAGACATGAGTGGGGGCCTGGTGGAGGATGCCCCTGCACTGCTGGGGGGTGGGGGTGCAGGGGGACATGAGTGGGGGCCTGGTGGAGGCTGCCCATGGTGGCAGGGGGGTGGGGGTGGTGGGAGACATGAGTGGGGGCCTGGTGGAGCCTGCCCCTGGTGGCTGGGGGGTGGGGGTGGTGGGAGACATGAGTGGGGGCCTGGTGGAGGATGCCCCTGCACTGCTGGGGGGTGAGGGTGCAGGGGGACATGAGTGGGGGCCTGGTGGAGGCTGCCCATGGTGGCAGGGGAGTGGGGGTGGTGGGAGACATGAGTGGGGGCCTGGTGGAGGCTGCCCCTGCTGGCTGGGGGTGGTGGGAGACATGAGTGGGGGCCTGGTGGAGGATGCCCCTGCACTGCTGGGGGGTGGGGGTGCAGGGGGACATGAGTGGGGGCCTGGTGGAAGCTGCCCATGGTGGCAGGGGGGTGGGGGTGGTGGGAGACATGAGTGGGGGCCTGGTGGAGGCTGCCCCTGGTGGCTGGGGGGTGGGGGTGGTGGGAGACATGAGTAGGGGCCTGGTGGAGGATGCCCCTGCACTGCTGGGGGGTGGGGGTGCAGGGGGACATGAGTGGGGGCCTGGTGGGGGCTGCCCATGGTGGCTGGGGGGTGGGGGTGGTGGGAGACATGAGTGGGGGCCTGGTGGAGGATTCCCCTGCACTGCTGGGGGGTGGGGGTGCAGGGGGACATGAGTGGGGGCCTGGTGGCGGCTGCCCATGGTGGCAGGGGGGTGGGTGTGGTGGGAGACATGAGTGGGGGCCTGGTGGAGGCTGCCCCTGGTGGCTGGGGGTGGGGGTGGTGGGAGACATGAGTGGGGGCCTGGTGGAGGCTGCCCCTGGTGGCTGGGGGGTGGGGGTGGTGGGAGACATGAGTGGGGGCCTGGTGGAGGATGCCCCTGCACTGCTGGGGGGTGGGGGTGCAGGGGGACATGAGTGGGGGCCTGGTGGAGGCTGCCCATGGTGGCAGGGGGTGGGGGTGGTGGGAGACATGAGTGGGGGCCTGGTGGAGGCTGCCCCTGGTGGCTGGGGGGTGGAGGTGGTGGGAGACATGAGTGGGGGCCTGGTGGAGGCTGCCCCTGGTGGCTGGGGGGTGGGGGTGGTGGGAGACATGAGTGGGGGCCTGGTGGAGGATGCCCCTGCACTGCTGGGGGGTGGGGGTGCAGGGGGACATGAGTGGGGGCCTGGTGGAGGCTGCCCCTGGTGGCAGGGGGGTGGGGGTGGAGGTAGACATGAGTGGGGGCCTGGTGGAGGGTGACCCTGCACTGCTGGGGGGTGGGGGTGGTGGTAGACATGCATTGTTGATCAGTAGTGCAAGGTGACATGTGGGTTGGCTGGGGGGCATGCCCATGGTGAATGGGCTGCCTGCGGGACATGGGCAGGGGTGCAGGGTAGTCCCCCGTGGTGTGGGCTGGCTGCAGGGTCCGTGGAGGTTTTGGAGCGTACACCTGGGAGGGCCCACACGGCCAATTCACGTGTGGTACTCCCCAGAACCCCTGAAATACACAAACCCTGCTGAAATCGCGTGTGGAACTTCCCGCGCACCCCTGAAATACACATACCTTGCTGGAATCGCGTGTGTAACTTCCCGCGCACCCCTGAAATACACGTACCCTGCTCGCACTGGGCCAATCGTGTGTGGAACTGCGCGCGCACACCTGAAATACACGTACCCTGCTGAAATGGCGTGTGTGACTTCCCGCGCACCCCTGAAATACACATACCTTGCTGGAATCGCGTGTGTAACTTCCCGCGCACCCCTGAAATACACGTACCCTGCTCGCACTGGGCCAATCGTGTGTGGAACTGCCCGTGCACACCTGAAATACACGTACCCTGCTGAAATCGCGTGTGTGACTTCCCGCGCACCCCTGAAATACACATACCTTGCTGGAATCGCGTGTGTAACTTCCCGCGCACCCCTGAAATACACGTACCCTGCTCGCACTGGGCCAATCGTGTGTGGAACTGCCCGCGCACCCCTGAAATACACGTACCCTGCTGAAATCGCGTGTGTGACTTCCCGCGCACCCCTGAAATACACATACCTTGCTGGAATCGCGTGTGTAACTTCCCGCGCACCCCTGAAATACACGTACCCTGCTGAAATCGCGTGTGAGACTTCCCGCGCACCCCGGTATACACGCACACGTATTTTTTGTCAGCGGGTGTCCGTGTTTGTGGGTACCCCTTTGCACGTCATTTGTCCTGGAGGGCCACAGTATAGGACATTCATCATGGCAGTATATGGGTGCTATTTGTTGGCGCATCTTTTGGCGCACATTTCTTACAGCCGCAGAGACGCTACCGCCTGCTTTCTTGTGGCGGTCGTGTTTGTGCCTGTGCGCTGGTTTGAGCGTGCACTTTTTTGCCCTATTCTATTCCATGAATGCGTGTTGAAGGCGAGCGTGTGGGCGTTCCGCGCACTTGTGCCCTGTACTTCCCCCGTGACGCCCACGTTTTGGCAAGTTGTTCCCCATTCCGAGTGTTACGCCCATGTTCCGCCTACTTTTGTTGCGTGCGCCGCGCTATGTGCGAATTTCGCTGTGGCCTGTGCGATTTTCGCTGTGACCTGGCGCACGCTGTTAGATGGCCTGTGCGCCAATGTGCGCCGCGCACTGTTTTATCGCACGAATCGATGTGCGCTGCTTTTGGTGCGATTTTCGCACTTGCACTGCGATTCGCACGTTTTTGCCCACTTGCGCCATGCTAATTATTCCATGAATCGGCCTATAAATATCATTGTCCCACATGTATCTGTTCCCCTTCTCCATGTCCCAGTCAACTATACCCAAACCCTTACCAGCAAGAAAAATGTTATGATGAAAGTTCCATTCCTTCATCCCCCCCATCCATCCTCTCCAAACCACTAACTCCCCGGTATTTGTGTCAGTTTCTGCTTCCGCCTCTCTTTCATAAATGTTATATTTGTATATAATAATAAAATATGATATGTTTGTTACTTAATTCAGTTGTGTCTTTTATTTTTAAAAAGGCAGTTAGGGTGTCCGCAGACAGCACGGGTGTCCACAATGTCCACAATTAACCAAAATGGGGGTGTCCTAAGGACACTATACCTCTCCGTACTGTCCGCAATCAAAATGGAACTGTTCTTAGAACACACCCGGTGTCCGGGATGTCTGCAATTAACCAAAATGGAGGTGTCCTAGGACACTATACCTGTCTGTACAGTCCACAATCAAGATGAAACTGTTCTTAGAACACATACGATGTCCGGATGTCCGTAATTAACCAAAATGGAGGTGTCCTAAGGACACAATATCTGTCTGTACTGTTCATAATTAAAATAGGACTGTCAGCACTGTTCGTAGAACATCTACGCACATGAGCCCCACACCCATAGGTCCAATGAACATTGCGCCTGTCCGTAACTGTCCATCGCATGTGTGTCACAATTTTAATTAGTTTGAGTACCCGAACACTGTCCTTAGAACACCCGTGCGCATGCGTACAACCGTCCCTGCACCTTTGGTGTCCTGCGGACAGCCATTCCATTTGCGAACGTGTCGGCGGCGTCATCATGTGACCGTACCCGTGCTGATCATGTGCCCTTATTCGTGGACACTGTCCGGGTCCCTGAACACTTTAAAAGTACTTTTTTGGACAATCCAAAGTATTTTATAGTAAAAGTTCACCATTGCACATGTCCCAGAAAATGTCCTTGGCGATGTACATACTTTTTGGAACTTTTTGAGCCTTTTTTTGGTGTTCAATGTGTCCGCGGTCACCACAGCTGTCCGCAAAGCATGCACCTGCACCCCTATAAAAGGCCACACCCCAGAGCTCATCATCATTCTGTCTTTCTAGTACTGCAGATTGACCTGCTTTTGCTGCCTTTGCTGCTCTTGCCGCGATTGCTTCATCAAACCTGCTGACATCCATGGCTGTTGCTGCTCCGGTTCGTGCTACTTCTGCCTCAGCATCACCCCCACCCCCTCCACCACCACCACCTCCCCAAGGACCTACAGAGGGGAACAGGCATGAGGATGCAGAAGAGACGGATGAAGAGGATGAAGAGGGTGAGGTAGTGGAAGTCCCTACTACCAGAACTCGGCGTGAGTCTTGGGTGTGGTGGTTGTTTACCACTCTTGGTGGAGTGCCAAAAGCTTGTGTGAATAAGGTCACCTGCAATCAGTGCCACATGGTGCTGAGTCATGGAAGGCCTGGTTCGTACAGCTTTGGTACAACATCAATGAAGCGACACCTAAGGTCATTCCACGGTGGGGCTAGTCGCAAGGTTGTACCTTGTGATAAACGTAGTAGGTTGAGCTCCTCTACAGCATCCTCTGTTTCCACTTCTGTCACCACAAGAGACATACCTGTGGGACAACACATCCCTCCAGCTGCCTCACAGGCCATTCACGATGCTGTTGATCCTTATCTTTCAAGGGTCACACTATTGCATATGAACAGCAATGCAATACTCTGCAGGGGGGAGAATCCGGAGTGCTTTTGAGACTGAGGTCAAGGAGCAAGAGAAGGTCTGCCCAATACCTGAATAAGGCCCACCCTACATCTTCTCTCTCCACCTGCCCTTTCTTATCCCCGTGGTTGGTGTCCCTTCCTTACCCTCCTTTCCCCTCCTTTCCTTGTGTGTCATGTTTAAAAAACTAACAAAAAATATAAAACAACAAAAACCAAAAAAAAAGGCTCTTTTCAGAGAAGCCTTTCACAGTTTAAAAATAGAAGTAATAAATAAATAGTGCAGGGCCCTGTGCATTTCCTAGAAGTCCGTGGACAGTTCACTGACTTTCATTTTTTGGGGATGCTGCTCTATCAAAACCATTGCACTTTTCAATGGGAAGAAGTGGTGGCTCTAAAAAGAGCCTTTTGTTGGTGTTTTTTTGTGTTTCAAAAACTTCAAATGATTAACACCTACTTCAAAATGTATTAATGTAATTCCAAAAAAGGTTGCAATGCATTCTGTATATTTTGCAGAAAAATCTGATTGCCAGCATAAGTAAGATGTACTCCATCGCTGCGAAAAATGTATGTGCTACAAACATAATATGTTCATTGTGAAAAGAGGACATACAACATCTCTTAAAAAGGCACAAACAGCCTTATCGACATTGTACCTCGCTTTCTCCATTTGTGGACCAAATAAAGAAGAACTCAGCCACATTTGTCTCTGCGCAATACGAGTAAAAATTACTTGAGAATTTGGAAACATGTCCCTGACCTTCCCAAGTCCTTGCCATACATGTCCTAAACTATTCCCTCCACAATGAATAATAATTGTGTAAGGATGACGCTGTCTCACCAAAGTAGCACAGAATTACCAAATCCAGCCACTTCAATCCAAGCAATCCATGCCAGTGCACTTCCACATGAGGGAATCCAAGATGTGCAACCACGCCACAGCGTTCTGCATGCACCTCCAACCAATGTATCCATGAGTCTCCCAAAATTCAGATAATCTGTTTTCTAAAACACACAGCCATAGCTATCTGTTCTTCTCTCAGGAAAAAGACTTTCTGACATGCTCTCTACTTACACAATACACCCAGTAAACCTTATTGACCAATCCCTTGCTCTGCTCATTCTCATTTGCATGCCTCTCCACCCCAAAATTCCTGTATGTAAAATGCGCTGTCCGCGGACAACCGCCATGTCGGCAGACATATCGAAAAATCTGAGGGTGATGAATTTAAATTTAAATATTGTGCCCCATTTCTCCTTTGAGGTTGGCTCTGAAAAGAAAGCAATGCAGAAGTAGAGCAAATCAAAATAAATGTGTCCAAAATAAGCATCCATCTCTAGCAGAATTTGTACAAAAAGTTGATATTGATATTGATATTGATATTTTATTTCTATCGCGCTCATACACAAGTGTTTCAGAGCGTGACAAGGCAAGGGAAGGGGAACAGAGGAGAAACAAAAACAACGATCTTACTAGGCCCAGTGACATTGAGAACGCGCAAGTGCATGGTAGATGGGGAGAGGGAGAAGTGCATGGAAGGGGGAACAAAAGGAGAGTGCGGAGCAAGGAGGAAAAAAACCCCATAAATAATAATAAATGAATTAATAAATAAAAAGTTAAAAAACAGAGGGCGTGCAGCCAGCAAGTGGCAGTGCTGGGTTTAAGTTAAGGCAGCAGGCTGGGTAGGTCTGATAAGTACAGGAAGAACAAAACAAAGGGGTGGGGGCTGTATGGGTACAGATACAGACCCCAGTGCAAGGGGGGCCTGGAAGCAGTGCGTGCGGGTGGCAAGAGGAGCAGGTACCTGGGCCCAGAGGAAAGAGGGTGGCCAGGTGCATGGTGCCGAGGGAGAATATGGTCAACAGGGGAGAGGAGGGGCAAAGGCAGAAGCAAAGAGGAAGGTCTTGAGGTGCTTCCGGAACCAGAGATGGTTCTCCTCAAGTTTTAGAGTGGCAGGGAGGCTGTTCCAGAGGGCGGCCCCAGCCGAAGACAGAGATCTACCCCCAGCTTGTTTCTTTGAGAAACAACTGACCCTGAGGGAATAAAGGTAGAGGAGCTGAGTGCTCGAGATGGGGGGTATTTGCGGAGGGATAGCTGAAGGTATGTTAGTTAGTTAGTTAGTTAGGTATGTTATGTTAGGTAGTTCAAACAAAACAGATAATACAGTCATTAAGAGAGACAAAACAAGCTTCCAGAGTTGCCTCCTCTTTCAAAATGTAAAACAAAACAGAAAGTGATTAACAAGAATTCAGCTACCAATACTACTAACACTGCTCCTATAAATCTTGATGTAGTGACAAGTAACCGTACAAAAAAAAGAATTTGACATAAAATGATCTGCCACAGAGTCTTTCAGAATCTTATAAAAAAAGGAGACAAATCAAGCACAACCCTTAAAACCTACCGCAGAAAATGAAAGGTCTCATAGACAGTGCAATCCCTCTCAAAAGGAAGTTATTTATTTAAGTTTTAAACAGAATGAAACCACTAACAAAACTACTACTAAACTACAAAAAAGACTTCTCAATAAACTAAATGTCAACAAAAATAACTTCTTAAATATCTGTGGAGGTGAATGGAGTCACACCACGAGCACAGAACCATATTTTAAAGAAGAAGCATTTAAAAAAAGCAAACAAACACAATTGCCATACATAGCAGTGGACGTGGGTATAAAAAACTTAATAATACCATACTGGAACAAGAAATGCTCCGTACAAAAATATTCTCAGAAAACTCACTATCACCTCTCCATTCAACTGAACCAAAACGTCCAGTGTACAAATGGCAATGCACACCAATGTGTAACATTGCCAAAAAATCTTTCAAATCTTTACGCCAGTTCCTCAATCTGTATGTGAAAGGCAAAGACAAATTCAAAATGAAACTACTACAAAATATGGATACCTGTCCAGTGCGGAAAAACACAGGATTACAAGGGCATTCATTAGCCTGCATTTCAGGACCTATTTGCAAAAGCACCTTCCATCATATCAAAATGATATCAACACATCATTCAACTATAAGAAATCTAGTCCATAAACTGTGCTATGCTAAAAGACCTGCTTTAGCACTAGCCAATTTAAATAACAATCTGATACATGGTACAGTCAAAGACCTACTCGAAGAAATAGAGCACATCCAGAGAAAATATTTTGGAAGTGAAAGCCACTTACAAAATGCAATAGCTTTACAACAGACTAGCAACAATTGTACAGATGGCAACCTTCTACTACACACATACAAAAAGAAATACTAAAATTTAAAAGTACATCAGCTGAAGAACCAAACCATGTGTGTGTGTGTTGCCGCATAACTTTTTATAAAAGTAGCACAAAAACTATAGACATGACATACAAAATAGAAGACAATGAAGTTTCCAAATGGTTTGAATTAGCTCTCTACCTCATAGCCGAAAACAAATGTGAAATAACTAATCCCCTACTACTTTGCAGTTACTGCACTGCAAAACTTGACAACAACCAAACTCTTTCATGTGCTATCACAAATAACTTGGAATTATTCCCACTACCTAAACCCTTGCAACAACTCAATTTATATGAGAGCATCATAATTCAAACAGTGCACCCATTTCAAGCAATAATATGCCTTCAACCAAAAACAGCAAAAATACCTCCCTCTGAATTAGTCAAAGGCATTTGTGGCAAAGTAAATTCTTTACCATTAGATCTGAAAGAAAATGTACACACTCTGGGAGTGCAACGTCCAATAGATTAATCGTTAATTGTCTTAGTAAATGGTGTGCCTACAAAAGACAAAACATTTGGCAACAACTCGTGGAGTTACACAAAGTTAGACAACCCTTGCAATATCTAAAAGACAATAATGAATACTACAAAGAAATTAATATTGAAGAAAACCTGAAATAATTAAAGAGTCACGAGAAACTGGTCAATTTAATTTTCTAGATCCTGCTATAGTAATATTTTAGACCATTATACAATTCATCTATAACACTCCAAAGACTCCATAGATGATGCACTGGAAATGTACCAAATGCGACAAATCAAAGGATCACCAATCAGCATATGGGAAAAAAGTATAGAAGCACATGCTTTTCCTCTACTCTTTCCTATTGGGAAAGGAGGAAGGTACGATGATAGACCCACTCAGATAACAGCATCAGAATACCGCTCTTTACGAATGTATTCTGAAGATCCCAGATTTAGACAAAATGTGGAATATATATACTACAACTACTCTTTGAAAATGAATTAGCAACTCTATGCTACAGAGTTGCAGATACATTGAAATCTGGTAACCATTTTCAAAATATGTCAGCTACACAATTACTACAAAAAGATGAGATTCTACAATCAAGCATTACAAATCTGTTAGAAAACATGCGTGGTGCAAAAGAATACTGGTTCTGACATCACAGAGATGTACGTTGTATGATAAGAAACCTTGGCCTACCCAATTGGTATGTTATATTAAGTTGTGCAAAATATGCATGGAAAGATTTACATGATTTCCTTGGAATAGCAAACAAAAACAAAACAAACATAGATATACTAACACCTCAAGAACTCTCCTCTCTAGATCCTGTTAATGTTTCAAGATATTTCCATCATCGCTTCATTGCTATGCTACACTTTATTTGTAATAAAACTGTTCCTCCCCTGGAAGAAGAGGAACACTTCTTTTGGAGAAAAGAATACCAAGCCAGAGGAGCACCACACATCCACATGTTTTTGTGGATTAGTGATGCTCCTAAATTTGGTCAAAACAGTGATGCCACTGTTTTACAGTTTATCGAAAAAATGTCACTTGTGAAATTCCTTCACAAACAACAAATAGTGACCTTCATGCACAAATTGTTCAATTTCAAAGACACAAATGTGGGAAATATTGTCATCGGAAATATAAAAACAAAGGGAAATACTACACCAAATGCTGTTTTGGTTTCCCTACACCAGTTACAGCAACAGGTCAAGTAAACAACTTCATGTCTTCAGTTAGACATAGTGTCAAAGCTAAATCACCTAAGAACACATGTTACATAAAAAGAACAGAAGAAGGAAAACATATCATTGATTACAATGCAATCATTGCCCTCTTATGGAATGCAAACATAGGTGTGCAGTACAATGCAGACAATTCCACTGCAGTTGTACAACAAGTTACAGCCTACTTAATCAAAGCAGAAAAAACAGAGCTTCAAGACTTCTGGGATACATATCATGTAACAAAAGAGTGTCACAGAAATTGTACAGCTTAGGCATAAACATGCTCTCTCATAGAGAATGTGGTTGCTATGAAGCTGGAGACATTTAACCGGTACTGCTTTGTATGGAAAATCTGAAAATATAGTATGGCTAAGTCTTGGTCCTGCTAAATCTGGAAAAAGAGTTCTCAAATCATATGAGGACATAGAAACAATAGCCAAAAATGATCCCAACAGCCAAGACATTTTGAAAACAATTTACTAGACATATACTACCCAAACAGGAGTACCACTTTGGAAACCATGTGTCTATACCACATAGACCAAAACTTCACATCTGAAAATAATATAACACCTGATGAAAACAAAGGTAGACACAGAGTGACAAATTGTGAAGGCAGCTTAGTGAAACTTACCAAATGAAGCTTAATTAATCATATCAAATTGTCATTAAAAACTCCTCAACATAAAGAAATATAGTACATGTCCCTGCTACAACTTTTTAAACTATGGAGAAAAGAAGAAGAGTTACTAGATATCTATGACTCCTATGGAGACGCTTTCAAAGCAAATGAGAGCACTATAACAGATGAAAACCTTCCACAGTACAAAACAATGTTGCACAATGAACAGCAACACGAAAGAAGAACTCCAGACCCAACTAGATGAGGACACTCCCAACAGTAGTCAGCCTTCTGTAACAGGAAGCCAAGAACCACTGGGAAAACCACGAATAGCAAATGAGGCAGGATTAGCTATGACAGAAGAAGAAAACACCATGTGTCACTATGAAGAAAATACAGCAGACTTCACTGTACTGAAATCAAAACTGAACAATGAGAAGCATAGCATTTTCCAAGAAGTAACAAAAACATATTGAACATGGTGTACAACATGAAATTAAAAACTGTACCTGCCAAAACTACAAACCTATACTGCGATACTTCAGTGGTGAAGTTGGTTCAGGAAAAACATTCTTAATCAAAATCATCAGCAAGTTCCTTCAACAAATGACAAACAACAAACTGTCAGCTGTTGTAACTGCCCCTAAAGGTTTAATGAAAGAGGGAGGCCACACTAAATAAACAAGTAGGTGTTTATTAACACGGAGCTCGCCAGTCGCCCTTCTTACTTCAGGCCCCCTTTCATTTCTTTTCCAACTGCCGTTCCTCGCTGCGGTCACGCGACGCTCATTCCAAACAAGCACGAGAGCACGCGCGACCGCCGCGAGGTACTTTACATTCTCTACACATCTTCCCCCTCAAACAGGGCAAAAATACTTTATATAACACTTATAACTGTAATGTAAAACTTAACAACTATAATTAAAATAAATCAGAAAATATGTCTGAACCAAAATAAAATAGAAAGTCGACAGAATTGTACAGCTTGCACATGACCTAGTACCCTCCATGTCCATTTGCATTTTGGATACCTTAAACATGACTTGAGCACAATAATGTCAAGTCTCGTAATCCCTCATCCACACCGGCTTAGACCTGGACCTATGTAAAGAATCCTCTTCGACTTTTGAACTTTGACTGTCATCTTCTCTGACCTTCCCACCTGTCTTTTCCATGTTCTCATCCGGCACCCCTCCTCTCACCTTCTCATTAAATCTAGTATTATCCTCCTCCACCTTCCTCAACTGTTCCTCACCTTCACTCCTCTCCTCATCACCCGCCTTCGCCAATCTTCCTTTCGACCAAACTTCACCACCTTCCAGAACTACCACATTACTTTTTACTGCACGTATCTTCTTAGGACCCAGAAATCTACTTTCCACACACTTGTTCACTAGGATTTTTGACATACACTTTTTCTCCCACCTTCCAATCACGTTCCTTCACCCTCATCCTGTCATCAAACAGTTCCTTATTTATTTCCTGACTCAATGCAATAAGTTTCATAATCTGATTACGGTCAACATTAACCACTTTGGCCATTCCTAGCCATCCTGGACAAAGCCTTGTCCCAGGCTCCCTTCCCTTCATCGAAACAAATGGGGATACTCCCGTCACCGAATGAGGCGTAGTGACATAATTCCATGTCAGCATCCTTAATACTTCCCTCCATGGTTGCCTCGATTTCATGGCCATCTGCAGGCCCCCCTTTATGTACCTGTTAACTCTTTCAACAAGTCCATTTGCTTTAGGATTATACAGAGCGGTCCTTGTGTGTTTTATACTGTATCCTGCAAGAAACGTCTTCATTGCCCCAGACACAAATTGTACCCCATTATCTGACACAATTTCCACCGGGACCCCCTCCTTAAGAAATACTTTTTCTAAGAATCCAATCAGCTCCCTTGCCGTGACCTCCCTTACAGCCTCCCACTCAAAGCATTTGGAATGAAAATCCACTACAACAAACACAAACTTTAAACCATCTCCCAGACCTGCCACCGGACCCATTATGTCCACTGCTAACTTACTACACGGCTGGTCCGGTACCACATTTGGAATTATCGGAGCCTCTCTCACCACTCTGCATTTGTCACTCGTTTGGCAAATTATACAATCCTTGACACACCTTTCCGCACACCTGTCAATTCCCGGCCACCAATAATTCTGCCTCAATTTCCTTTTCATAGCCGCTTCTCCAGGATGCCCCTGATGAGCCAGCTCAACTAGTACTGACCTAAGGGAATGAGGAGGAACAATGCACCTCCCCCTCCTTAACCTATCCTCACATAAGTTTAACTCATTTTTTACTTCCCACCAAGTATTGAACTTACCATCCAAACTTTTCCTTTCTCGCCACCCCGTCACCGTCCAACCTTTGACTAACTTGAGGTCATTATCAGAGTTCTCTTCCTTCGCCCATTCCTCCTTACTGCCGCACTTTTTACCTCTGCTACCACTAACTCCTCCTCTGTCACTCTGTCCTCCATAGGTTCACCATTAAGAGGCAATCTGGAAAGGCAGTCTGCCACAACATTCCGCTTCCCTGGTAAATAGCTCACTTCAAAGTTAAAGTTTTGGAGTCCCAGACCCCACCTGCTTATTCTTGGAGAACCCATGGCCCACCTGCCACTCTCAAACATCTGAACCAGGGGTTTGTGGTCCGACCTGACCACAAATCCTCTTCCCCATAAGAAGAACTTAAAATGATTTACTGCCCAAAACATGGCCAATGTTTCTCTTTCAATGACAGAATATTTGCTCTCTGCCCCTCTCAGCGTCCTAGACGCAAATGCTATAACTCTCTCAGTATTGTCCTTGTTGTACTGCACTAACGTCGCACCCAGTCCCAACATGCTCGCATCCACTACCAAAACCGTTTAGTCGGTTGGCGCCTCACCCACTGCTTGCTTAATACACTCAAAAGCCACATCACATTCCTTAGACCATTCAAACCTCACTCCTTTTTTGAGCAACATTCTGAGGGGCACTGATACCTTGGCAAAATCTTTTACAAATCTATGATAATATTCGGCCAAACCGAGAAATGATTTCACCTGCTCTTTATCTTTGGGTACAGGTTCACATCTTACTGCTTCCACCAAGTTCTTGTTTGGCCTCACCCCTTGCTCATCTATCTCATGTCCCAGATATTCCACCCTATGTACCGCAATCTTACACTTGCTCCTCTTCACCGTCAATCCTGCCCCACTCAATCTGCTTAACACTTGTCTCAACACTTCATCATGTTCTTCAGTAGAACTAGCATATATCAACACATCGTTCTGGAACACAATAATGTTTTTTACTCCACTCAATACCGTCTCCATGACCCTTTGGGACACGGCTGCCGCGGACGCAAGCCCAAATGGCATGCTACAGTATCTAAATGAACCAAACACCGTGATAAATGCTGTCAGGTGTTGACAATCCTCCTTCAACGGAATCTGATGGTAAGCTTGTGAGAGATCAATAACCGAAAACACTTTGGCATTGTTCAGTACTGATAGCTGATCACCTATTATTGGTAGGGGATGTCTATCCACTAATATGTTTCTGTTCAGATCTCTCAGATCCACACATAACCTGATGTCTCCATTGGCCTTAGCTGCTACTACTACCGGCGATAGCCATTCCGAGCTTTCACTCTTCTCTATTATTCCTCTTTGGAGTAACGACTCCACTTCCTCTTTGAGTTTCACATTCAATCCATGAGGTACTGGTCTCACCTTGTGCACCCTCGGACTGGCCCCTGCCCTTAATTGAATTTCATGTTCAAAACCCTTCAACAATCCCAGTTCCTCCTGAAACACCATGGAATACTCTTTTTCCCATTTATCCTTCAGTTCAGACACATCAACTGGTCTCTCCACATTTGCCTGTATCCTAATTCCCAATTTCCACTGTTCTTCCCATTCCAGAAGTGAAGAACCTTCTTGGGTAACGTATACCTCTGCTTCACAGCTCCTCCCTTTGTACTTGATGGAAGCTTGGAACATCCCTATAATTCCAATTCTAACATTTCCATATGCATATGGCTCTATATTATGCTTCTTCAATTTTGTCACGTCTCCTTGCATGCAACTCAGGAATGTCGCCTTGGACATTAATGTCCATGGTGAGCAACTGTCCACCTTCATTGTCACCACCCTTCCATCGACCACGAATACATCGGTAGGTGCACCTCCCTTGCTTGATACTTCTGTTACTTCCAATACATGCTTTGTTTGGTTGCTCCTTCCCATCTCTAAATCTTCACTTTGTTCCGACATTCTTCCACCTGCTTCAATGCTCTGCACCGTCCCTGATTCCCGACACACTCTCGCGAAATGCCCTTTCTTTTTGCACTTTAAACACAAGATATTTCTTTCTGGGCAAAACATGCTTGTGGAAATATGACGGTTACTACCGCACTTGTAGCACTTGATTTCCTTGTTGAGGCCAGTCTTGCGAAATCCCTTCACAGCAGCCACTTCTCCTTCCGACTTGTCTCCCTTCATAGTGGTCATATATTTATGGGTCTGTTCCATACTCCTTGCCATGTCAATGGCCAACTCCAGTGATGCATCCTTTGATAGTAACCTCTCTTGTATCTTTATGTTATTTGTGCAACAAACTAATTGGTCCCTTATAAGAGAGTCAGTGAGCAGCCCAAATTCACACGTATGACTAAGAGACCTCAACGCTGCAATGAAGTTCTCCAACGGCTCTTGCGGATCTTGTATTCTTTGGAAGAACTTGTGTCTCTCAAATGTTATATTTTTCTTGGCCTCAAAATGAACTTCCAACTTCTTTTCTGCTATGGAATACTGGTCCATCTCTCCCTGGCCTTCTTGTGGAGGATCCGGTAATCCATCATAAACACTTCAGCCTTCGGTTCCCAGATTGTGCAGCAGGATTGCCTCTTTTCTTGCTGCTGCAAACCTATCCCCTCCAATGGCAATCAGGTACGTGTCAAACAGCTTCTTCCACCTATCCCACCTTATAGGTGGAGCACCAGGTTCTGACAGGAACAGTGGCAGAGGTGACATACTTGCCGCAGCCATTTTCTTGTAATTAGTGCCTTATTTTCCAATTGTCACCCTTTATGATATTTTGCTTTTATCTCCAATACTTTTCTATTTTGTTATTGTTATCTCCTACTATCTGCCAGTCTCATGTGCTTGCCCCCTTAGGTGACTCTTATATATGAAGAGCACAGGTTCACAGTATTACAGAATTACTTTGGCACACTTTATAGTTAAGACTATGCCGTTACTTTACTGTCCTCTGGGAGGCATTCTTCTTGCTAATACTGCAATGACAACATTAACCACTAGGGCGCACATTTGCCCCGCTTCACTGTACTATACACACTTCTTTCTTAATATGGCTCTTGTTGTCTCTGAGTTCCTCTCAGTTATACCTCCTCCCTGATGCAGATACTTTACTGTCCTCTGGGAGGCAGTCTTCCTGTGCACACTGCAAGCCACTGGGGTTTCACCTCTGCTGTAGCTTTAATGTCCTGAACACACCCCTCTTATGCTGTCTTCCATCGACTCTGAATTTTCCTTCACTGCACCTCCTCCCTGGCTATGTCCCCAGCCCCCCCTCTCCCTGCTCCTCACCTTTGTGTCCAATGAGAGGGGGAGTGGGCGGCACCCACCAGGACAAACAGCCTTTCCTTGTGTGGCCGTTCGAGTGAGAGTGGGGAGAACGTCCCCCTGCAGCGCCACGCTCCGAGGCACTGCGGAGACAGCTGCTCTTCAGGCCCCCACCTCTCCACAGGCTTCCTCCTGTTTCCGTCTTATAACAGCACGTTCCGCTTCAAAGGAAACGTCGCTAGGCTCCTCGGAAAGCTCTGTGTGCCCCCTCATCGCCACTTGAAAGAGGGAGGCCACACTAAATAAACAAGTAGGTGTTTATTAACACGGAGCTCGCCAGTCGCCCCTCTTACTTCAGGCCGCCTTTCATTTCTTTTCCAACTGCCGTTCCTTGCTGCGGTCACGCGACGCTCATTCCAAACAAGCACGAGAGCACGCGTGACCGCCGCGAGGTACTTTACATTCTCTACATTTAACTGCCTACAACATAGGCGGTGTCACTTTACACCGATTATTACTCCTTCCAGTCGAACAACAAAACAAAGTAGAATATTTAAAACTTTCTACAGAAGCATCAATGGAACTATGCAGAGTTTTGAAACAAATGGAAATGCTACTAATAGATGAAGTGAGCATGGACTCCAACCTAATGTTGGCTTTGATTCATCTCAGATTACAAGAGGTACTCAAAACAGACTACAATGAGCTCTTTGGAGGAAAACACATTGTTGTTTTCGCAGATCTTCTTCAATTGACACCAGTGAAAGGTGAACCTATTTTTAAAACCTTAGGGCACAAACTCTGCCATAAAACTGTTGGAAGTTTAGGAAATGTCAACTTTTGGCATCATTTCTAATACAGCGAATTAACAGAAAACATGTGCCAGTCTGCAGACGTCACATATGCCAACATTTTAAAAAGTATTAGAGTTGGTGTACTATCTCAAGAAGCACAATCAATATTAAAAACCCGGCACATCCATGTACTCTATGGCCATAACTCATGTGCTACTGATGTCATGGAAAAATTAGCACACAAACATTTCAATTGGATGTCCTTGATGCCAAATCTTGCAAGCTTTTCCAAATTCAATAAAACAAAATGCAACCAATAATTGAACTTTGCTCCACAGACAAACTGGACATACATGATATGATACTACCCAATGTCAACAAGACACAACAAGACTAATTACCTTAGAAAACTCTATCTCCAACACAGCTGGTTTAGAAAAAATACTAAAATTATCTTTAAACTGTAAAGTAATGCTTAAACATAACCTTGACGTTACTATGACGTGGAGCAAGGACTAGTTAATTGAGCACTTAGTACAGTTGTTGGCTTTCAATCATAACCACGTGACAACAACATTCAGTTTGTCAATATTCTCTTTGACAAACTATCAGAAGTTAAAAGGATAAGACACTCAACAGCCCCATTCCTTCTTTTCAAAGACATGTATGCAAGCAGAGAACATTTTTTTCTAACTCTAGCATACGCAGTCACCATTCACAAATCACAAGGTCTTACCCTAGATAAAGCATTGATAGATATTGGGAACACAGTCTTTAAAGAAGGCATGAGCTACGTAGCACAATCACGCTTACGTACACTTGACAGACTAGTTCTAATCAACTTTGATGCAAGTAAAGTAAATGCTGATATTCCTTGCATATAGAACACAATAGACTATGTTCACTGTACACCCCATCTAAAAACCTATCCTGATCCACAAAAAGCAAAACATTGTGAAAGAAAACTACTTCAAACAGAAACGCAACAGGATCCCACTGCAAATCCTCCAAAGAGAGTAAAAGAAGCTAATACTTCATCAATTACTACAACCAAAGAATAATCTACTGCTCAAATTAACTCAAGTACTTCTTCAAAGAAGCAACTCACAACACGAAAAAATGACTTGGACACAGAACTATCAGGTCCATTCAAATTTTCAAATATAACTGGTGTAAATTGCTATGCACATGTAGCAATACATATTCTATCCAAATTGCCACCAATTATTGACAACATTTACTTACAAAATACAGACCGATTGTGGTTGCAAATGTTACTCTTTCATAGAAATGCAACCAACAATCCTGACAACACCTACAGTGTTCATGGAATAAGACAGGAATCAGACTACTGTGCTGGAATGGTCAAATTCACTATAAACTCATAAGAATGTCTAATGTACTTACTACAAGTACTGGAAAACAAAAACATACCTATAAATGAAATCTTTCAGGTTTCATACATGTGGAAACATACATGCACTCTCTGCAACCTTGTAGATCCCAAATGAACGCTTTGTGTATGTATCAATACCTAACTGAGAATCCATTCCATTTCAGCAATGTGTAGAAAATGCAAAGCATGGCAGATTATGTACTACCTGCAATTCAGATAATAGCTCCACCTTAAAAATACAGACACATAGTAAATACGTAATACTAATGCTTTTACGTTACAATGCAGATGGTACCAAAAACAACTGCAAGCTGACTGGATTCACACATGGTCAAGTATCACTTGGTAAGAAAATCTTCACAGCAATAGGTATAATCTACTACTCAGGAGCCACAACCAATGCAGGTCACTACACTGCATACATAAAAAAGAATTGTGGATGGTTCGAATGTAATGATAGTACCATTACTTTAAAGCAGAGATTACCAGCAAATTTTATAAACGCTTATTTAATATTCTTAAAACCAACATTTAATAACTAATCTGTGCATAAACATTAACAAAACTTCAATTAGAAAACTATAAACACTTAGACTACGCCAACAGGTATCTAACTGCCCCAAGATTCTGCAATAACCAAACAGATAAATCAATACCTCTAAAGTATAACAAAAAATAACAGTTAGACTATGCCAACAGGTATCTAACTGCCCCAGAAATCTGCAACAACACAACAGATAGATGAATAACTTGAAAGTAAAAGTAAAAAACTATAACCAGTAAGAATACGACAACAGGTATCTAACTGCCCCCAAAAAAACTGCAACAAGCCAACAGATAGAAGATTAGCCTGAAACAACAAATACACACTGAAAACAACGAAAGAAATATATTATGCCATAACAAAAAAGGTTTTCTTTTTAATCCAGCATGGATTGTTTTTCATACAGACCCAATGATTTAGAAAACAAACACAGAAACTGGGCAAATTGCTCAGCACACTGGTTTGAAATATAGTACTTCTAAAGTACTAAATATAAGTGATGAACTAATGCATAAATGTCTATTATGCAATGTATGACTCATTATGAACTACATATACTAACGTGATCTTTTCTTTTATCACAGAAATTGAAAAAGAAAATCTGCTCCAGTTACGCAAGTCATGAAAAAAATATATCTAATCACAAAAAGTCAAACAGTAAGTATATAATAATTGAAGTCACAAATACTGCTGCATACCACATCCATTCAAGCAAACATCTAATCAAGGATATGTTATACTGCAGTGCTTGTTACCAAACTCTATAATCTTAATTGCATGATTTAGCCAAAACTTCAGAAACAAACTCTACAAATCAAACAGTACACAAACTTTTGATTTATGGATATTTGATGGATGTTTGATTGCATGGGTGTGTTATGCTGGGATGGTTGTGGCCAGGGCCTAGAGTCTTGGGTGCATGGCCGAAGGCTATGCACCCAAGACTCTAGGCCCTGGCCACAACCACCGCAGCATAACACACCCATACATTCAAAAATTTGAACTGTGGTATATAGGCTACTTATACAGGATATTGATTACAATCAACGCTCTACTAACAACCCCAAACCAATACCATACTAAAGTAAAATTGCCAGTAGTGCATTTGTTATGTCAGCGGACAGTCGAGAAGACCGCGGATATGACAAACACATCAGGGGCACCTGCCACCTCAACAAATACAGCACCCATATTTTACTTCCCAGTTTGTCGCGACGCTGTCCGCAAATTTCCGTGGATCCAAGATGGCGGGAGCATCAAAACAATATGACGCACCTCACGCTTCATCCCAGCCAATCAGCGAACACGTCTTGTGTCGCAGGCCGATTGGCCAATCGGTGTCCTGTCTGCGGAGCGAACAGGGAAATGTGTCCGCAGAGCAGACATAGATATCACTCATTTTTTTAGACCTACTATTTGGTCATTTAAAAAAAAAACTACTGGATGGATTTCCACCAAATTAACAAAAGCATGCTTTTGGGACCAAGCTGCTACTCCTGCCGCAATTTTGGTGCAAATCCGTCCAGCGGTTTGAGCTGTAGGCATGAGCAAAGTTTGTTCCCCATTCACTCTATGGGAAAAAAATAAATTTTGGGACCCACCTTACAACTTTGCCCCCCCTGCACCAAACCTCACTTAACATTGCAAAAAAATTCAGAGTGGGCCATATACTTTTTTATAAGTTTGGTGAGCATTCATCTAGGGGGAGCAAAGTTATAAGACGCCCAAAAAGTGTTCTTCCTATGGGATTAGCTACCGCAGGCCATGTAATGTCTTCAAGGAAAAAATATTAGTTGCAGGGACGTTAAGTTGAGAACTTATCACAACAAAACCCCTGAAATTCAGCTAAAGCCACCTTACCTTCACACCCCCTGTTGCGCAGCCTATGACCACAATGATGACATCAGAGATTACATCACTGGTGACTTCACTAATTACATTACAACAGTAACTGGCATTAAGCATGTACTGCAGCCATGGTCAGTGTTCATGGCCAGATATATTTGAACACATGAATGGGTACTAGTCATGGCCTCCAGTTATGGACAGTGGCCATAACCTTCACCATGTGCACTGAATATTTTAAAACACTAACAAGCTACCAACCACAGATTTTGACCTTTACCAGTGGTTACACCTTTTAACTGTGTCCACTATATATTATATACACTGATCAGGCACTAATCATGGACTTTAGCACAATACTGGCCAGTAGCCACAATCTTTGTTTGTGCCCAATATATAGTCTAACATATAAATTGGCCACTAGCCATGGCCTTTGGCTGTGCCCACTGTATATTATATACACTCACCAGCCACTAGCCATGGTCTTCAACACAATACTAGCCAGTGGCCACAGCCTTTGGCTGTGCAGACTGTATATTCTAACATATTCATGGGCACTAGCTATGACCCTTAGCCATGGCCACTGACTAGTTTTCAACATTGCCCACTGCCACCATGGCCACTGACTACAGTTTTCAACATTGCCCACTGCCTATTTTAAAACAGTGATGGGCTACTAGGCATGGCTTTTTACCATGCACATTTTTATTTTTTAACACTAACCGACCACTAGCTATGGCCTTTGGTGTGTGCCAGTGACCCCAGTCTGTGTCATGGCCAAGTCCATGGCCTATTGTTATTAAGGTAATCACAGTTTACATGAGCTGACTTATGAATGATTTCATGTATAATTCCATTATTGATGCAATCAGTTATATACAATGTAATTAGTGTTGTCACCAGTGATGGCATCCGTGATGTGATTTGTGATGTCATCATTCTTCTCATACAACATGTAGTTACTGATGTCATCAGTGATGTGATCTGTGGTGCCATCATTGTGGTCATAGACTGTGCAACAGGGGCACGAACATCACACACTTTAGTTAGGCAGCATGCTACAAGCCTTTTGTTTTTTGGCTGGTCTCTTGGTGACTGTTGTGGTACATCACATGACCCCAACTAACTGCATTTAAGCAGCTCAGAAAAGGGTAAAAAATAATTGGCTGCAGAAATAACATATGCCCAGGTACTTTTGCCCCCATAGCTAAAATCAAAAGCTGGACCCCTTGAATATACCAATCCAAAGATGCAAGCACCTAGCACTCCTATCTCACAGTATGTTTGACAGTTAAGTCTCTTAAGTACATTTAGCAGTTGTCTATTTTTATGAACTTCAGGTGCAGAGGAGATAAAAATCAACCCTGGCACATGGGTTATAAATAGAACAAAAACAGAAAAAAGATCCCAGCTAGGGAACTCCTGTCCCCTGCACACTTTCAATTGCTCAATAGATGAGCCCAACAGTTTAGAGTAAATCTTAGTCATTTAGACTAACAGGACCTGGTCATTATAAGTCTTTTCAGTTATTGATATTTCAATAACAATTTTGTTATAGTAAGTAAACATATCCATTTGCTATACATTTTAGTAAATATTCACATAACCCAATGCATTTCGAGACAACTCTCTTCTTCAGGGGCACGTTATACTTTCAAATCTTTTCTACAAAGAAATTCAAACAAAAATGTAAGTAATTCAGTTGCTGATATTTGAGTCATATCGAGTTGTCTGTTCATTTGATTTACATTTAGAATTGATAACATGTTGTGGGCTCCCTGCTCACTGTGCTCAGAGAGGCACAGCTTCACCTCACTGATGAGGCCCAACAAGGCTGAAACACGTGCATGGGGGTGCTGTTGGTACTCTTGTTCAGAGAGGAATTGCCATAGCATTTTTGTACTGGATTGCCCATGTGGTCGGGACAAAGACTGATATGCAAATGGTTTTTTCCATCTGTGAAAGGTACATTGAGCATAAAGCATGTGCTGCAAACTCTCATGTCAGAACAGGTTATCATGCCATGTTCTTTCTGGAGAGGAGCGCCTGCTACTTTTTTTGACTAACATGTCATTATAATTCGCTGGATCATAGATACTTGATAACTTCAACAATGAAAGATTCTAAATAACTTTACTGGCTAATTGTTCTAATCCTTAATGCTCATTTCACATAATTCATCCTGACTGACGATCTCAGTTGGCCAAATGGTCTTTGCACATGCGTCCACAAAAATGTCACTGGATGATAGATACTTATTGATGACTATAACATTTCTAGTCAATTGTTGAAATCCTTAATGCTCATTTCACCTGATTCATCATGACTAACCATCTCCGTTAGCCAAAAGGTCTTTACATATGTGTCCACTAAAATCTCAATAATTTTAAGATGCAAAAGAGTTTATAAGTATTTCAATTTCAGCCATCTGTTAATTCTTCCTTTCTGTACTTATTGGGGTACCCTGAAGTCTAAAGTCTTAAGATTTTCTATAGAGGGGATACTGACCTTTGTCATCTATTTTATTCATTCAAAAGTTGGTTACAAGTCAAAGGCCATGGATCTTCCTGTGTTCAATTATTTCTCAAAGGATTTCTAGCCTGAGGATAAACATAGTTTAAAAAGGCAATTAGTGAGACTTCAGGACTAAGGTTGCTCTGCAGACATAGTACAATAGTAATGTTTCTTACCCCTGTGGGCAGTGGAGTCGTGTAACTCTTTAAATGGAGTTTGGTCTGTGGAGAGGAGGAGCAGGAAGAATGGAGTCTTCAGGCGCTCACTTCTCGCTTGAAATCCAGGGAGAATCCCTATAAAAATATTTTGATATCATTGAAAAAATTGTAATTCTAATTAAGATGTCTGGGTTGTATATAGTTTGTAAGGATTCTTACCCTCTGGGTAGACTGGATAAGCCAAATTGGAAATTGGCTAGGGGGGAAAAATACAGGTGAAATTCAGCATGTTTTTCTTTCTGTAAGAAGGGACTTATAAACCACACCCATTTGGTCATAGTTTCAAGGTCTTCAAAAGTATGAACAATTAACTAAAATAAAGCAAACGCCTACTGCACTTACTTCAAACTATGTTTTTGGGCCCAGTAACAATTTGATACAGCCTTTGTTGAAGAAATCTGTATCCATTACTACAAGTGCACCACCTTTGTCAACTGGTTTGAGGGTGATCGTGTTATCCTCTGCCAATTCCTTGATTAACTTAAGTTGATTAACCAGCAGAATAAACATTCAACCAGTAGAATGTTTATTCTGCTGGTTGTACCATATTTGATACATCTCAGATCTTTGATGGTTTTAGGATTAAACAGATTAATCACTGGATGTTTGATTTGCAGGTGGAATGTACTCTTGTTTTTATAGTCTGGTTTTTGGCGTTCATCCAATGTCTCAGGGAGTGAGTCGAAAAATACCTTAAATTCCATTTTGCTGATGAGTTTGAACAAATTAACCTCTTCTTCAAAGATGGTGGTGTTATTAGTAGGAATGAAAGCTATTCCTAAATTAAGTGTATCTATTTGTGTTTTTGTCAAGTGTTTAGATGTTAAGTACAATACAGTCTGTTATTTGTTCTTTTGTCTTTGTTTCATTTGCCCTCTTCAGGTTTGCCTCCTCCTAAAAAAGGTGGTTCTACAGCTGGAACTATGGCAGTACTTGGTTGTGCTAGTGTTTCCACTTCACCTGGTCTTGCTCTGACTCAGCTATTTACTGGTACTGTGTTGGCATTCTCACTGTCCCCACTTGTGATGTCACTGCTGTCCATGTTATTTGTTGGTCCTGGTTGTTTAGATGGTCTTGTGGGAATTGGTCTGGAATTGTTATAAATGTCCTGCCACATATAGACAATGTTGCAAGCGTAATCATGGTTGTCCCTACGGAATTTGCAGATTTTTCGATGTTCAATATCCTTTTGTATGCATCCAATTTCTTATTTGGGTCCTCAAGGATGGATTTAAGCTTCTCGCCTGTTTTGAGTTTGGATAGTTGTTGTGAAATATCTTCTATTTCTTGAATAATTGATGTCGAGGATTTTGCAAGTTCTTCATTGGTCAGTAAAATAAGGTCTAGTGAGCATGTATTAAGGATTTGCTCCCATCTTTTCACAAATGCTTGATTTTCCTTACACAATGTGGGATTTAGAAACTTTCATTGTTCAAGTGATCAATGATCCAGCGAATTATAATGACATGTTATCAATTCTAAATGTAAATCAAATGAACAGACTACTCGATATGACTGAAATATCAGAAACTTAATTATTTACATTTATGTTTGAATTTCTTCTTAGATAAGATTTGAAAGTATAACTTGCCCTTGAAGAAGAGAGTTGTCTCAAAATGCATTGGGCTACATGAATTTTACAATTTTATGTTAAATTTATACCAAATGGATATGTTTACTCACTATAACAAAATTGTTATTCATTCATTGTACAAGACTTATAATGACTAGGTCCTGTTAGTTTAAAGCACCAAGATTTACTCTAAACTGTTGGGATCGTCTATTGAGCCATTGAAAGTGTGCAGGGGACGGTAGTTCCCTAATATTTCAAAGTGAAATATACAAATGTAGTTCAATTGACCTTCTCTGTAGAAGAAAGTGTGCAAGACAAAATAGCAATGGACATTTAAAAAAAAGTTATGAACATCAGAAAAATAACCTAAGAGAGGAAATCTTTCAATAAATATGCTGGCAAAGTTTAAAAGGTGCTCACCTTTTTAACCCAACAATCTGTAGCAAACTATTCCATGGAATTCAAAATCCCAATATGAAACAAGAGCTTGTGGTTACTGGTGCCCTGAAAAGCAGCCACAATCAGAGGAAAATAACTGCACCAGTGTCCAGGATTGCCCTCTCATTATTTTCACTCCTCACCCCCATGTCCGTCTTTCAACAATACTCTGCTTTATAAAGCTAACTTCAAAAGTACACAGACCATAGTGTCACTCAAATATATAAATCCTTATAGAAATATATTTCGGCAAGAGTGTACAATTGTGGCATTAGTCTCCCCATCTTGACTGTGAGACTACAAATACCAGAATGCAATTCAGCAAAAGGCAAAAAAATGATCTCTTCATACAAAACTTGAAAGTATTGACAGTAGCATGGTTTAAACAAAAATAATGCGGATGCCGTGTGTTGTGAGACTCAAAATGTTTTTAGGCAATGCACAGTGAGATTCAATTATTTGCTATTGAACACACACTTTGGTTAAGCAGCGTTCTCCAAGCAGTACACCCCTTTTCGGTGCCATCATTTTGGATCAGGCCGATTTGGTATGGGCATTCCGCCGCAGGTCCCATTTTGGCGTGAAAGCCATTTAGGCTCAAGGGATGTTTGGACGTGGCTGACATTGCAGCCACGCTAAATAAGATCACAGGATTGCACTGCAACAAACCTCACCACCTCCCACTTGCATTGCTTTTCTTTTAATTACATTAAATTAAAACATACAATCTTGAACCCTAGTGTGCCTAGTCTGCCAGAGTTCAAGGCCCAGCATTTATCCACTAGGCCACAATGGCCACAATGGCCAATTTCTTTACGGTGCATAAATGTCATACTTAGCCTATAATTTAATATGTTCAATGATAAAAGGCTAGGTATGAAACTTGTGAAAATCCAAACAATAACATAATTGTATCATAAAGGTAAAGTGCTGCGTCTCAAACTCCTTAAGGCCAGGGCTCTCTGATAGCAGTGTACAGCATAAATGTGTTTTTTTTAAATTTCATTTTTTCTGTTTTATATAAATGCGGATGCCATGTGTTATGAGATATGTAAAACTACCAAAACACACAGCATTCTGAACCATGGTCTATCTGTCATCCATGCAGTAACTGGGATCAACCTTGATTAGTTTCAAAGCGAGGAAGGATCCAGCCCCCTTAGTCCATGTTTCTCTAAGTGTTTTTCTAAAGCTAGCCATATATTAGGCAACATGGCCTTAGTTGGCTGACCCCTTTTTTCGCTTTGAAGCTAAGCAGGGTTTATCCCAGTTACTGCAAGGATGGGAAACCCACTGCTGCTGTAAAAAATACCTCTCTTTTTATTTTTTATTATTGACTGGGAGACTACAAATACCTGAATTCAGCAAATGGCAAAACATTGTCTTTGAGTGCAAATCCTTCAAGGAGCGACAGTAGCAAGGTTTAAAAAAAAGTAAATAAATCCGATGCCCATACGGTAGCCCACCCATGCAGTAACCGGGACTGACTCTGCTTAGCTTCAAAGCTGGGCTGACCATGCTGAGCTTCAAAGCAAGTAAAGGGGTATCCCATTCCTCTAAGTGGTCTTGTAAATTCGGCTCACATATCAGGCAACATGGCCTTAGGCGAATGCCCCTTCCTCACTTTTAGGGTAAGTAGGCTCTTTTCTGGTTACTGCATGGATGGGAGACCTGGATGGATGGTGTGTCATTGGATTTGGCAGGGTATTGTTGAAAGCCAGATATGGGGCTGAGGAGGGGAAATCAGAAGAGGGTGAGAGTACTTGCCCACTATGTGGCAGTAGAGTTTGCTGTAATGGATACTGGTGCATTTATTTTCCAATGATTGTGGCTGATTTTCAGGGCACAAGTAATGGACACATGTGGGTGTATAGCAAATGCAACCCCTTGCGGTTTTTGAGGTTGGCAAGCTTGCTCAAGTATTTGGCTATCAGGATTTTACTAAGGTTGTCATGTTCCCAGTGCAGACGCTTACCCACAAGACCACAAGCCCTTGTTTCATATTGGGATTTTCTTTCTCCAAGGAATGGTTCACAACAGATTGCTGGGTTTAAAAGGTGAGCTTCTTTTATACTTTGCCAGCATATTTATTGGAAGATTTCCCCTCTCATGTTATTTTTCTGGTGTTCATTACTTTTTGCTATTTTGGCTTGCACACTTTCTTCTAAGGAGAAGGTGAATTGAACTACATTTGTATATTCCACTTCAAAATATATGTTCACTTACTGTGTGTACATTCATGGGTGCTAGCTTTTGATTTTCGCAGTGGGGCAAAAGTACCTAGGCATATGTTTTTCTTGCAGCTGGTCATTTGTTCTCCTTTTCTGTGCTGCTTAAATGTGGTTAGTTGGGGTTGTGCGATGCATCGCATCCGTCACCAAGAGACCCGTCAAAAAACAAGGGGCTTGTAGCACATTGATTACCCAAAATGTACCCAAAATGCGTGATCCTCTGCTAATAATTTAATCTCACTGCGCAATGACTAAAAACATTTTGTCCTTATTGTGCTTTGATTTGGTGTCCATGTGGTTCACTCGACATCCACTCTGTAAACAGCACACAGAAGGGCTTGTTTTCCTGGGGAATCTATATCCAACACATGAGTGAAATGCTAAATTGTGTACCAGCCATGTAATTCCGTGCTCAGGCCTCTCATTAATGTACTCATAATGATGCAAACTCCCATAAGGAGACCAACACAGAGGAAGGGGACCTTGGGCTATATAAGCAGAAGAGGCTTTTAATCATTCTGTGTGGGAGTTTGGAGGAGGAGCATTTGGAAGATGTTTGGAAGCAGAGGAGAAGGAGTTTGGAAAGCAGAAATGTAAAGAGGACTTAAGAGAGGAGGTGGAATAGTGCAGTAAGAATGAGGAATGTCGAGTGGGGAAGGAGTTTGGAGATTGAGAGTCTGATACCAGGTGGGAAGAAGGTGGTGGGAATTAGTAGAAAAATTGTTGTAACATCAGACGGAATTGGTTTGAAAAGTCAGTAGGACCTAATTAGAACATGAAGAGGATGAAGCTAGGAATCAGGATGAGGTGGGTTGATCAGATGGAGAAAGCAGTTGAAATTGATACCGTAGAAGTGACCAAACTGAATCTTTTCAAGAAAGTAGTAACCACATTTGTTTTTATTTGTTTACAGAAAATAATCTTTGAAATAAAAATATATGTGGGGGTGGGTTAAGGGATATGAATAAAGGTAGGTGTAAGGAGGGTGGGTGAGGAGGGTCTACCCTTACAATAAATTTTTTTTTAAATATTTGGTCACTTCACTCTTTTGAAAAAATAGATTTGGTCAAATCACCTACATCCGGTTGAAATATCAGGGTCAGTGTCAACATCTGGAAGATGTGGTTGAAACCACAGAAGTAGGTGGTTGAACAGAGAGAAGAAGTGACATGAACATCTAGAGGAGGTTGTTGAAACAAACAGGAAAGGCGATTGTTCATAAGGAGTATGTAGTCGCAAGATGAAGAAGAAGTGGGTACAACATCAGAAGGTGGTTGCAAGAGTAATCAACTGGAATAAAGATGATAAGCATCATAAGGTAGTTAAAAATGAGGTTGTGGAACACTTACAGAAGGTAATATGGTAGCTACCCAGGAGGGAAAAAAAACAGGTGTTTTCAGCAAGAACACACTGCTTACGGCAGGAAAAAGTGAATGCAAAACACTCTTAGGTGGTTGAACAGAGTATGGGAATAGGAATTCATTTTTTGCTGACTATCATTGAAGGGGCATTTTATGACCTCAGAGTGGGTCGTGACAGTCTCTAAAGAGAGCACCTCTCAACCCAGCTTCTTCATGCGCTCACCACTTTGCTGCCAGCCACTTCTCATCATATTATGATATGGGTCAATATAATGATAAGTAAAGTAAGGGCGTAGGTGTTTGGCACCTGAAAAGCTTCATCTGATCCCTCGGACTTGCCATAGCAGACCGCTTTCAGGACACACCCCCTCGAGTTTTTATACTTTGGACCAGTCCCGAAGGGTGAAGTCTGCAATAAGGGTGTAGGTGTTTGGTGTCTGCAGGGTGTTCAGTGCTGGAAGGGGGATGCTGCTGTGACTAAATCCTGCCTTACTTTTGGATTCTTACTGCCACAGCTGTAGCCTAGATTGCAAATGGCACGTAATGGCAGAATCGGTGGAAACACCATGTAAGGCAAGTGCTGCATCTGTAGTGCCCGAGTTGAAGAGAGGCTAGGCTAGGGGAAGTTACATCAGAGGAGGCAATATATATTCCTTTCTTTTGGCTCCTGCCTGGTCATCATGGACGCAAATTGCTGAGACCGGCTCCCATCCCTGCACTGAGAATATTCACTGGCTCACCATGTCCAAACCCTGATAGATCTCTCCTCCCTGGCACTGCTTGCAAAAAGTCTTATTGTTAGCCAGAATCATGTGCAGTGCCCTTAGGGACCACTACACACAATTAAGACTACAAGTGGTAATACAAGTTCACCTTTGGTACAAGCATGTACTATACTACTATGTTAAAATGGTAGCAGTAGCAGAGCAGCCAGGCTTATCTCAAGCGTATATGAGCAGTAGCAGAGATTACACAAAGGGACCACAATTACTGTGACTCAAGCAAACACTGACTCAAAGTTTCAGGGAAAAAATAGAAGTTCATTTATTTTTAAACCATCTGATATAAAACACAACACTTCTATAAATTCAAAACCACACGTAATATACACTACACACACGACCAATTCACTTGGTACAGTATAACTCAAGGTAAGTACTCTATGTTTTAACGGACCAGTGTTGTGAAACAAAAGACGTTACCGGGAATACATATGCGATCACTTTTTGACAGTAATGACAGTTCGGTCTTGCTAAAGATACGTGTCTCCGCGGCAAGAAATGTTACCGTGAAAAAACACACTTAGCACCTGAGTTAACCAGAGAGAGTTGGGAGCAAAAATCATGGGCAGTACTTTTGTAAGGACAGACAGAATCAGAGAACACTCATTGACAGAAATACAACAGTCAATAGGCCGGAGCCAGTGTCAAGAGGAACCGGGTTCCTGTTGTCGAGGAGCACACAGTCGGACAGTTCAAGATTCAACGTTGCCAGGAGTACTTAGATATTGCCAATAGAGGAAGCGAAAGAAGGAGGGAAAATAAGGACAACCCTTGGAGGAGGAGAAAAGGGATTCACCCTAGTTCCTCAAAGCAGAACACAGTACCTTATTCAAGGTAGAAGCTGGTACCACGGCAGTTGTTCCTGGTAGTTTGCTGCAGACCCACGGTTCCTGGAGCTTCGGTCGTGGAGATGAGAAGGAGGGCGTCTGGAGGGGTCTGCACCACACAGGGATGAAGCCAGCAGCAGCGACAGTGAATAAAAGGTGTGCTCCTTTAAAACAGGAGAGGCTCTTCAGGTGGCTATCCGGACCACTACAGCAGTGTGCAGCGATTTCGACCACGAAGAGGATCCTCTGGCTGTGGAAGATGAGCTGGTTGACCCCACTCGGCTCAAGGGAAGGAGACTCCGGACTGGATCTTCTCTGGTCGTCGAAGGGTAGATAGCTCTGGACTGCAGCAGGGCTTCACCGGGACGGGGTAGTTGCAACAGACGTCTTCTTTTCCACTTCTCTTCGGTTCCTTGTAGTTCCAGTGGCGACTCTGACATCCAGCCCAAGAGTCCTGCCTTTTATGCGAAAATCCCCCATTCACACAGCCTGGCTGTCAGTCACGCAGCAGGGGTTTGTCCAGCACGGACAACCACCTCAGCCAATCATGGCAAAGTGCGACTTGGGTTTCCTAGGATACCCTGTGCAGGGGTGACTACACCCCTCCCTCACATTCAGCATACCTAGACATCTAGGCGCCTAGAGGAGGGCTTCTTGGCAGAAGTCTGCCAAAAGACAGTGAACAAAGGAGGAAAACCTGGTTTGCCGCGCAAAGTAAAACACAAGAAGGATTTTAACAAAAAGAAATGGAGACTAAACCCAACCGGAGCCAAAAGAAAGAGTATTTGGTCAAGCGGTTTTATGTTTGAGGCTAATATAATAGCCTAAAACAGTACCACGTTTATATAGTATAAACGCGGTAGAAATGTTAGGGTAGGTACCACTGCCACCAGCCAAATCTAAATGTTAAAAGAGCAAAACAAGGCTCTCGGAGGTACAGATAAAAAGGGCTAAGGAGTAACCCTTTCCAGTACTCCATATAAGATGGGGTGTACTGGATCTGTGGTTAAATGACTAGGTAAAGTTAATGGCAACTTTACCCTTTTCTGGGGGACCAGAAATGGAGTCAGTGGGAAGTCTTAAAGACAACCCTGTGTCACTGCATTGAAGGTGCTGTGTAACACACAAAAGAATGGGGTTACTTAAGTGGTGTACTCCAGAGTCCACAATCACAAAAACAGATGAAATACACGTGGCACAACATGGGCAAGAGTGGGGGGAAAGCTCACACTATTACCAAGTGGGAAAATAACTCCAGAAATCCAGCAAAGCAGCTGGGGGACTCACTAGGTAAGGGAAATTATCCATTGAATGAGAATTCTCCCTAACACTTACAGTCCGATGGAACCTGTGGGGAAGGCAAACACCCAGATCAATGAAATTAAACAATTCCTGGTCACGATAAATGACACTAACATTCCAGACCTCTGGAGTGACAAACACTCCAATGGGGAACTGTGTAGCAAAAGCAGTAGCAGTGTCAATACCTGTAGCCCCAAGTGCTGTGTCCCTGATGGGTTAGACGGCTCAATAACGCCTATATTGCCAATGGGATTTCTCTCCACCCTTGGTGGACTTAATCCATCTATTGTCACAGGGGGTGATACAATATGATATTTTATTTGTATCATGCTCATACACAAGTGTTTCAGAGCGCAATGAGGCAAGGGAGTGGAACAAAGGAGGACAAAACAATGATCTTTCTAGGCCCAGTGACATTGAGAACATGCAAGTGCAAGGGAGAGGAAGGGGGAGAGTGCAAGGGGGTGGGGAGAAGTGGAAAGTGCTGAGCAAGGGATACAAAACAACAAGTGGTAGTGCAGCCAGCAAGGTGGCAAGTGTTAGGTTTAAGGTGCAGACAGGGGGTGTCTGATTAGTGCAGATAAGGGGACGGGACTGTAGGGTTACAGATAGAGACCCAAGAGCAAGGAGGCAGTGTTGGTATGTGGCTGGGTCAGCATGTACCTGAGCCCGAAGTCAGAGGGTAACCAAATGCACGGTGTCGAAGCAGACAGATCAGCAGGGGAGAGGAAGAGCAAATGCAGAAGAAAAGAGGAAGGTCTTTAGGTGCTTCCAGAACCATAGATGTTTCTCCTCAAGTTTCAGAGTGGCAGGGAGGCTGTTCCAGAGGGAGGCACCAGCCGGGAAGGAAATCTACCCACAACTCGTTGCTTGGAGAAGCGACTGACTCTGAGCGAGTTGGAGGTGGAGGAACAAAGTGTGTGAGTGGGAAGGTATTCAGGGAGGGAGAGCTGAAAGTATTTTGGACCCAGATCCCAGAAAGCCATGTAGACAATGCAAAGGGTTTTCGATTTTATCCTTACAGCCACTGGGAGCCAATGAAGAGATTTCAGGTCTGGAGAGATATAATCCCAGGTCTTGGGGCCAATGACAAGTATCGCAGTCCTGTTTTGGATGAGTTCAAAACGGCGGAGAGTAGAAGCAGGCAAATTTAATACTAGACTGTTGCAGAAATTCAGCCTTGAGAGAACCAGGGCTCTTGAAAAAGTAAGCTTCTGAGGGAAAGAGAGGAAAGGAAGAATACCTCTGAGGAGGTGCAGTTGGAAGTTTGACTTTTTAGAGACATCAGACATGTGAGGGCAAAAGGAAAGCGTGGAGTCGAAGATGACCCCGAGGTTCTTAGCCTGACAGGTGGGAGCAGGAAAGGGGCCAAGGGAGGCCAGCCAGAGAGTGACAGGAATGGAGGGTGCAGGTGTGCCGATGAGGAGAATCTCTGTTTTACTGTCATTAAGGCCGAGATCATTGGTGGCACACCACCATTGGCGGTTGCCAATGACAGTAACATGATCACCACACCCTCCAATGTTATGACTCCCAGCAAGTGCCTGCCGGACACTTGGGATTCTTTTGACATTTTTCCAACCATGCAGGCAGGAGAGAAGCGCAGCATTTTATCATCTTCTTTTTATATTCCCAGTGTGGGCAAAGGTGAACCAGTGCTTACGATGGTCATTACAGGCCATCTCTCTCCGAAAAATGTGCAACAAGCTGGATTACAGGGTGAAGTGTTGTTGGTCAGTCAAGGGCCCTCATTACGACCCTGGCGTTGGACCATGGTGCTAATAGCGCCAGGGTCGTAATGAGGGCCCTTGACTGACCAACAACACTTCACCCTGCTAATAGCACCATGGTCCATGCCGGTAACTTACTGACTCCGCCATGGCGGAATGGGGAATTACCACCCCATTCCGAGGTTGGCGGGGCGGTAATTCCCCATGCCGCCATGGCCCTTTCCCATTCCCATTTTTGCCCCATAGGGCTCAATGGGAAAGGGGAAGGCGCTAAGTACGGTGCCGCAAATTGTGGCACCGTACTTAGCACCAAGGTCCCTTTGCGGGTTGGTTTTTAACGCCTGCAAAGAGACCTCGTAATCAGGCATTAAAGGGTTAACGGTGCTGCCACCTTTTACGGCGCCGTTAACCCCTTAACGCCAGGGTTGTAATGAGGGCCAAGGTCTTAAGGGAGACACTACAGTCAATATAGACGATGCAACCTCAACCATGCAATGTATCCTTCCAGAGTTTACAATACTCTTTTCCAACAGATTTGCACCACTTATGTAATATGTGGGATATGTTTGTGCTGATGTTGCTGCTTATGTTAACCCTACCACCATGACCCCAGATCAAAACAAGAAAGGCCCTATGACCCACATAAGTCCTTCTCAGCCTTTTTCCCCCTTCAGGGGAGATGAGTCCATAGGTGGGCAAGGCATGGAAGAGGAGAAGGAGACAAGGGCAAGGAAGAGAAGGTAGGAGGAGAGGAGGCCACAAGTCGGCAAGGCGTGGAAGAGGAGCAGGAGAAAAGCTTCCTGTACCTAAGCTAGAACACAAGCACTCTTGTCGTGGACTGCTAATGCTGGACTTGAAATGCTTTTTGCATATCAATCAGTTTACAGCAGGAATGAAGAGGGTAATTGGACTGAAAGGGAGAACCCCGGTTTATTTTGATCTCTGCACAGCAGCATATCAAGCCATGGTTTTGATCACAATGACAGGGCGCAACAAGATATTCTTGATCCCTTAACTTGTTTGGTTTGTTGGAGGGGATGGGGCGAGTGTGTCTGTGCCCCGGGCCCCAAAAGTGCTTAAGATCACCCTGTCCCCACATGACAATGGTCTGCTGAAATCCCAGACTGTTCCTCAATGCAGCCCAGAAAAGCCTGTAGTGGTACAAAGCGACCCCATTGGCTCCGAAAACAGTCAACATAACATAGAGCAACATGCATTGGGATTATTTTATTTTGTTGCTGCCTTTGTGTGTGCCATGAAATGCATTAACTCATTAGTGACATGTTTAAAATATAATGTCTTATAATGTAATCGAGTGCCTGCAATCATGACTTCTCCTCATGCATTGTCTTTCACATGCTTTGAGCCATAAAGCATAGGCACTCCCATTGCATTTGCACTGGATTTTGAAGCAATAGTTTCATTCATACTAGGCAAGTTGCGCTTTTATTCTAAGGTGTATAAATATAGTTTGTAATACACGTTATAACATGACTACACTTTAGGGAGGTACACCTGTTGAAGTTATAGACTGTCTGTTCTGCTTGCATCTGTGCCATCTTTTGATGACATGTGCTGGTAAGATTGTTGGTGTGAGTATATTTTGCTCTCTTAATGTACTCATGTAAATAATTTAGTCTGCAGCTGTTTCTGAAAATCTTCTGCCTTAGACGCAGTTAGAAATGACATCTTTGCAAATCCGTTAGGTCCACTTAGCCGAGTAGGCAAGTGTACTTGAGATCCTTGCTGAGCGTGGGTTCGCCTCCTGCACGCTGGATTGTTTGCCACTTCACATATCTGGATATATAAAATGTATATGCAGAATAAGCTTGGCAACCAGCATATTTGCATACTGTCAGTCATTTTTGGAATTCACTAGTACTGTTTGAGCTATTGATGACATGCATCACTTTCAGAATTTCACATCACATCAACTTAATCAGTCATGAATTATTTACTTCGCTCATCTCTCTCCACGCCAATCACCTAAATTCCCTTCTCCTGCTCGAGCCTGAAATCTCCCTCGCCTGAAAATCCATATTGCCAGTTCAATCTCTCTGTCCCACCACACCTGACAATCCCCCAAACACGTAACTTCTCCCTAAGCACAATAAAACACAGCATAGTGTCTATGGGATGCAAGATCTAATTGCCACACATCCTCTTACATTGCTGATTCACAGTCTTTGCACCATGTCGTCATTAAAGTAAAATAGTAATTTCTTCAGTCTCTCGTGACTGCAGTTCCCCATCTCTGATCAAGCTACATTTCCCTGCTACACTACACGAGGAGGTAAAGTCAGAGAAACTCTCAAGTACCCGCTTCATATCAGCTTAACTGCCAGCCCACCCTGTGTCACTTCAGTCCTCCCAGCATCTCTCTGCTTCATTACTTGCCCTTCCCCCTCATTATAATCATTCTCTTCCCACCACCTCCTTCTCCAAGAGCTCTTTTCATCAATCAAGATGGACATTTTATTAACCCCTGGTTCATTAAAGTGATGCGTAAAAGCAGGTCTCCTGCTTCACTTGACCTATCCAGGGATTGTGATGCCATTTAGGGCAATTTGAGGGAAGAATGGGGGAGAGAATGTGATATACATTACTGTGCTGCTGTGCTGCTCTCCTTCTCCACCTCACCTTCAATGAGAATCATGATTTTCCGCCAGCACATACTTGCCTGGTGGTGGAAAACAAAGGATTCCAGCATTAGCATGATGTGTGCACCTGATAAAGCCAGGCAAATTTCATAGGGATCCTTTGTTAATGCCAGGGAGGTCATTTGGGGGTCACTAGGGGTCACATATGTGACTCCTAATGTCTCAGTTGCAACCCCTGATTTCTCCCTTGCTGCCCATGCCCCCCCCCAAAAAACGTGTTATTGTTAAACTGTCTGGGGGTGGCCATCTGGCTCTTCGGCCCTTTTTCCACCGCCTCGCTGCTGATGCTCCCTTTGCAAAATGGAGATAAGGCATAATGGCAGCATTTGGTGTGCTGTGTTAGGTCAGGTGCTCTACCGCCGGTCTGGCCACATGGGTGCTGCAAACTGCATTAACACTCATGCCACTGCCTGTAGTTTAGATTTATTTCCAGGGTGCCAGGTCCACCCAGGCCCAGACTTTGTAGAGCCTTAGTCGACACAGGTGCCCCCGGGCAGGCAGGTTCAGGGCACATTTGCTTTAATGTAGCAATTTACCCATGTAGCCCACCTCCCAGCCCAGAAGATACAAGTGTGGCCTGCCTGGGAGGGACCACCATTGTTCTAGTTCTTCCTGAGGACCTGAGTGACAGTCTGACTCCTACAGTCTACACTCACACATCACCTGCCAGCCTGCCTGCGGCCCCCTTCCTGTATTGTATGTGTGTAGTGTGCTATGGCACCCTGCCCTACTTGGCTTGCTGGCCCCAAGAAGTTAACTCATGAGGGCAGCATAGTCAAAGTGAGTAGGTGTGGTGGTGGGTGCTGGTGGGGAGCATGAACGAGCCGTGTGCGAGACGAGGGAGGTTAGCATGCTTGGAGAGGTAAGTCAGACTGACTGATTTTGCTGTGTGACCATCACCGCCCGTGAGGTAAGCGAGTCACTGAGCGTGACTGAGTTGAGTAGTAGTGCAGTGCATTCACTGGTTAGGGAGCAGGGAGGTAGGTAGGCACATAGCCGAAGTATCCCTCACACACAACCGACCAAGAGTACTTTCTGCAGACCCTCCTGAGGGAACATAGGGGCTGATATTGTGAGCCATGTATATAGTCATGCATTGCGCATGGCGCTGCCGCAGTCCCGCTACTTCATTGACTATTCTGCTAGCACTAAAGGGCACCAGTGAATGCAGATGGTTTTTTGTTTAGTTGAGCTTGACGCTGTGCATTGTGACTTAGTTCTGCCAGGTAAAAAGGTTGGATAGATGGCCAATATCAGTCAACCACAAGCAGGAGACAAGTTCACTTAGAATAAGTAAGTGGCAACATTTTCATCTTGCAACCTCCCACATCGTAAATACAGTGGTTGTACTTGTACTCCATGTGTGAATGCACCCCACAAAATCTAATCCAGTGGTTCCACTCCAGGTGTTTCAGAACAAAATTGCTAAAATTGTTATAGATACTCTTTACAGGACCCATGTTATCCAAATCATATGCCACCTCCACTGGCTCCCATTACCGGTTAGAATTAAATTTAAGGTCTCCACCTTTGTCTTCAAATGTGTACAAGGTATTGCTCCCCAATTGCCTGGCCTGCATAATGCGGCATAAACCATCTGCATACTACATCTACGTTCGTCAATGATGATGCTTACTATTCCACCAATGTTTAATCTGCAGTCAGCACAGTGATGTCAAGGTCAATAACTGAGGTTGTTTATTTCTCTCATAGTGACACCAAAGACCCCTGATATCTGACACCTCACAGAATCACCTCCAAAGAAGTATATTTAGCGTCTTATTTTGTTCAGCACTAAGGTGTTTAATCCTGGCTGACTCACTTGAACCAATGGTGTGATTTAGGACAAATCGTTTTTGGTTCGTGATTTCCTGAAAACCCTCCATGGTTGCCTTATCAGTTACCCCTGTTTCTGAAGTGTGAGGCCAAAATGGCTGGTGCAACTAAAATTGCACCATGACTACTAGCAGGGAATGTTTTCCACACACCTCTTTATGAAAGCAACTCTTTAAAGTGCTCCCTTCTGGCATAGTAAGGCCAGCCATGTTTGCGGCCTCTGGCATGCATTTTAGCCTTAGTTGGAAAAAAGAGCGTCTGTTATCTGCTGCTTCAAGCTCACAGCCATTATGCACCATGTGCTCGCATTACAGTATGCTGTCACCTTTTTGCTAATGCCACTTCACAGTATTGTCGATATACTTGCTCAATTTGAATCAGGAGGTGTTAGTCCAGTCATGTGTTTTTACTTGCATTCTTTGACCGTTAGTCTAGGGTTTGTCCATTCTAAACACTGGCCTACAATTCGCAGAATGCATTGCAAAGAAAGAAACAGGGCTATATGCTACAATCTTCCATACGGAATGAAGCATATTTTCATGGATGGACTGAGGTACGCAATACCACTGGGCAGAAACATCCATTGGCACAAGCAGCGTGACATGCCCCTTACAATTTCTGTATTCTATGCCTCCATGCCACTTTTTGAGATTAGAGTAGCAGTCACGGCACTATTTTGTATGGCAAAATCATAAAGAAACTTTTTTCTAGCACATATAAGTGTTTAATTGGGGAAGTCTTTTAACTTATCCCAAGAAAGACTAAGACTTGCTTGGACAACAGGAAGATTTCCTCCAAACTATTTTTGCTGTAGAATTATGTTAAATAGCAGCAGTGTGGGTGACAGACACTTTTTGTTGGAGAGCCCCGCGAGTTGCAGGAGACTTGGTTGGCAGGTCTGCTGTCAGCAGGTAGAAAAGCCTAGAGAAACCAGGTGTCCTAATCTGGAATCAACTTTTGTATTCTCTTTGGTAAGAAGCGTAGTTTAAAGGCTGAATAAAGCTTTTAAAAACTGTTTTGTTCTGGGCCATATAGAACTCAGTGCTTCTCACTATATTGGTTGTTCTTACGCTGTTTTCCATTCCAGCAGCAACAGTTTGTCATCAGCCGATTGACAGTGCTTTATTGCCTTACGGTCGTTGGCGCTCAACACACTGGCCCTCATTAGGACCCTGGCGGTAAGGGGTTTACGCCAGCGTTAGCTGCGCCGACCCCTTACCGCCAACTACGAGTTCCCAAAGCGCCATGGTCACTTTTACGCCCGCTTTTTGCGGGCGTAAAAATCCAAGGCGCTATGGGACCTTGGTGTTAATTACGCCACCGTAATGTACGGTGGCGTAATTAACGCCTTCCCCACTCCCATTGAGCCCTATGGGGCCGAAATGGGAATGGGGAAGGGTAAATGGGTCAATGGGGACTTACCGCCCCGCCAACCTCGGAATGGGGCGGTAAGTCCGCCATCCGCCATGGCGTAAACGGACTTTACGCCATGGCGGAAAAGTCCGTCGATGGCGGAAAAAATCCGCCAGGGTCGTAATGAGGGCCACTGATATTAATGCTACATATGGTGATCCATTCTTACATTGATACAGTGGTATCATTAACATATTTCCCTAGTGTGCTAGAACGAAGCTATGTGATGTCACTTCCTGTTTTCTCAAGGGGTGAAAGGTTGCGTGCCATCACGTCCCGTGATGTCACTTGGGGTCGGGGCAAAATGACATCACATGTTGTGATGTCATCATAGTCAAGGGTTATGTGATGTCACTTCTGCTACCCCAGGCAATTTGGTGAAATGAAGTCCCTGGTAAATACTGGCAAAAAGAATTACTTGTGGGCGTTATGAGGGACGTTCCACCGTCAAACAATTGCACAGCCGACATGGGACACTGCAGGAGGAAGAGGAGGATGGGCAGGGTCTGAATCTTCCAGACAAGGACCAGCCTTTTTGGGATGCCTGATGACCAGGTCTATGGTAGGTATTGGTTTCCCTCCCATATCATCCTCAAACTGGTCACGGAGTGGGAATATGACCGCACATCACCCACCATGTGCTCCCAAGCACTGAGCCCCTTGCAAAAAGTGCTCAATGTTCTGCATTTTTGGCCACTGGATCATTCCAGAGTACCACCACCATAGTAGTTGGCATCTCCCAGGCCATGCAGGCACGCTGCTTACACCAGGTGTTGGCAATCATAACTGCACTTCCTTCTGTCTGTCGGCATATCTATATACCCAGAACACCGGCAGAAAGGCAAGCAGTGGTCCAGGACTTTTATGGGGTGGCGCACTTCCCAAAAGTTCTAGGTGCCATTGATTGCACACATGTTGCTCGACATCCACCTCAAGCAACAGAGCACATCTACGGCAACCGGAAACATTGGCACTCCATCAATGTTCAGGTTGTATGTGATGCCAAGGGCATCATTACTTAAGTGTATGCCAACTATCCTGGTAGCACACATGACAGTTACATCTTCAGGATGTCCCTGCTACGCGAAGCTCTGGTACTGGGAAGCATGCCAACACATGGCTCATTGGTGAGTATGAATGGCCATGCACATATTGCACACATACCAATATACACTGTCAACAAATGACAATGACAACCATTCTCAACTCTATAGAGTACAGTGCCTACCCTCTAAGCACATTGATGATGATGCCCATACGCAACCCAACACACCTGCTGATGTAAGGTACAACACTGCACAAATTGCAACTCGGGGCATAGTGGAGCGCACATTCAGAGTGCTCAAGTCACGTTTCCTCTCCCTTGACCACTCTGGTGGTGTGCTGCTATATACACCACCATTAGTCTGCAGGATCATTGTGGCAGCATGTGTCCTGCATGATGTTGAAACGCGGCCTGCTAACATGTTGGTGGCACCCAATCCACACCCACATGAACACCTGTTGCATATGGCCGGGCAAAGGGCATGTGGAGAGGCTGCAAGTACCCAGCTTGTGCAATCATATTTCACCTAAAATCCCTCTCCTGTGGAGTGCACACGATTCCACAAAATCCCAGGTCCCATTCAATGATGACAATGGGCCAATCCACTGTGCCCACTAAACCACCCTAAAAAAGTGCCCCTGGAGGTGCAAATGTGTGTCCATCCCTTAGAACTAAAAGACATTTGTTTGGGAGAATTCTCCAGAATGGCTAATTTCCCTCTCCTACTGAGTTCCCCAGCAGCTTTGCTGGATTTCTAGGATTTATTTTTTTCACCTGGTAAGAGTGTGAGCCTTTTTTCCCACTCTTACATGTGTTTTGCTGTGTGTGTTTGACATTTTCTTGTGTTCATAGACTGTGGAGCCTCACCTATGCCATAGGCATCATCTTTTTACTGTGTGTTACACAGCACCTTCAGTGCAGTGACACAGGGTTGTCTTTTTTACTTCCCAAATCCGACTCCATTTTCTGGGACTGACTACTGTCTCCCAGAACATGTAAAGTTGCCATTGACTTTATTAGTCTCTTTTAAAACTAGTAGACCCAGTACAAACTATCTTAAATAGAGTGCAGGAAAGGGTTAACACATCCCTTTTTGTATGTTTCCCTTGGAGCATTGTTTTGCTCCCTTGTCATTAAGACTTGGGTGGTGGCAGTGATAACTACCCTATTTTTCCTACCACAGTTATCTTAAATAACCTTGGTATTGTTTTAGGCTCTCTTGGTAGCCTAGACTTAAACCCGCTATACCATATATGTTTTTATACGGTTCTGGCTGTGTTTAGTCTCCATTTTTTTTGTAAAAGTCTTTTTCGTGTTTTACTCTGTGCGCCAAATCAGGTTTGGTTCCTTTGTTTGCCGTCCTTTCGCTGGATTCTGCACAGAAGCCCTCCTTAGGCGCCTGCATGTCTGGGGGGACAGGATGTGATGGAGGGGTTTAGGACTCCCTGCACAGGGTCTCCTATGAGACCCATGTCGCACTCTGATTTGATTGGCTGTAGTGACTATCCCCGCGGGACAGCCACCCTGCTGTGTGATTGACAGCCAGGCTGTGTGAATGGGGGAAAACTGCATAAAAAGCAGGTCATTGGGGCTGGAAAGGCAGAGTCACCACTGGAATGAGAGAACCGAAGAGGAGCTGACAGAAGAGGACCTCTACCACGACCGAACCGCCCGGTGAAGCCGTGCTGCAGGTCCGAATCTTCATACTCCAACGACAGGGAAGATCTGCAAGGAATCTTCTTCCCTTGACCTGATGGGATCAACCAGTTTACCAAAATGCTCATCAGGCCTCCCTTATATAGTCGAAGTTGCTGTACAGAGCTACAGTGAACCGGATAGCCAGGAGGAACGGACCCTGCTTGCGTTTTAAGGAACACACCTTATATTCCTTGCTTTGCTCTGCTGCTGGTTTCTTCCCTGGGCAGTGCAGGACCCTCCAGTCTTCATACTTCTTGTCAGTCCGACAGTCGCTTTAGGAAACGTGAACCTGCAGGACATGCCAGGAACGTCCGCCTCAGCTACAGCCTTCTTCTCCATTTAAGGTACTGTTCAAATCCGTAGTTTGTTTCGTCCACCCGCGGGGAAGGTGTGTGAAACCTTTCGCCAATCCGAGGGCTTGTCCTTCTCCATTCTTCAAAGAAACATTTCATCTGACCAACTTCGTTCTGAACTCTTGGCAAAGACTTAAACCGCGAACTACCCTGAACTGTGTGATCTTGAGCAAAGACTTTGGTCCATTGACTTTGGGCCAGACCCCTTTAATTTGATTTCCTCCCGGTAGTTCCTTTTCCTAGATTGCCCTGGTTACTTACTTGCTGGTGCTGCTCAATTCCTGTCTAACTTTGTCTTTCCATACCTTTTAAATTGCTGGAGTGCCATTTTGCTCACACTTCATTTTGAGCCTAACTTGTCCAGAATCTATTGGGTGTGGTGTAGTGTATTAAGAGTGTGATGTTTCAACTGCTTTACTTTAATGAAATGTTTTACAACTGATGTGTAAATAAATGTATATTCTTTTACTCAGAAACCTTGAGTCAGTGTTTGTTTGAATCATAGTAATTGCTGTCCTTTGCGTAGCTATTGATACTGCTCACTTGCTCTTGAGACAAGTCTGTCTGCTCGGCCATCGCTACCACTTTACTGTGTAGTACAGGCTTGTAGCAAAGGTGAATTTGTACTGTCACTTGTAGTCCTAATTGTGTGTGGTGTTCCCAAAGGGTACTGCATATAATTCTGCCTAACAACATTTCATTTGGTGTTTAAAAAAAAAACACACATTAAAGAGGGAGGACACCGCTATCACCATGCCAACCATTTAATTAAATCACCTCTTTGGCACCAAAACCATCCCATATGTAATGTTAAAGGATATTTATACCGTACTCTATCCCCACTGTGGTGGTCCCCTGGCACTCTGGCAGATCTGACTAAGTAACATACCCGTCATATCCTAAAACATCATGTCTGAGCTGCAAACCATACATGGCCTCAACAATTTACATGGACATAAACTACAACAAGCACAACTGCATATAGGTGCACACATGTCCTAGAATGTGCATGTTGTGCACAAACATGTCCCTATTGTGGGGTGTAGAAAAGCAGTGCAGTATATACCCACATGTTACTCAGCATGGCAACATGACCACACTAAACCCCATCCCCAAAACAACTATTAACAAGAGGTAATAGACAATTGTGACAAAGAGTGAGACCCACCAGAATTACCACATCCAGACATGCAGCAACTAAAGTAGCCATTCCATAACGATCAAGATAAATGTACATCTTACCTGTCCCTTTGGCATGCAGTTGACAGTCAAATTTCATCCCATATGCACTCCTCAGTGACATACAACACATGAAAACAACAACTCACAAGACAACCATCAACATACATCCCAGCACACATGCAGCAGCGCCTGCACACTGTATGTATGCAAATCAAACACACAAAACACACACACTGACAAACAACAACATCCACAACACTGCCTGTCCCCCTCAATGACATGCAGCAAATGTGCATGTCACATATCCCCATTCACTAGACGATGGCACATACACAACACACATATCATTCAACATGCTGCATGAAAATGAGAAGACATCACAAATCCAGATAATTGAGCCCACAAAAAAGCAGTAACACCCCTGGAAGACCAACAATGACATGACAAGGCATACCAGCACCTGCGTATTATTAGGACAGTGCACTTAACACAGTCATGGGAGCACATTAATTTGTTCATTTATTTATTGGTCACTTGTTAGGCTCTTATACAATTAGCAAAACTGTTTCAAGGTGACCACAGGGCAACAGGGTGGGGAAAAGGCAAGGTAGACAATGAATTACAACAGAGATAAATAATTTAATTACTGGTACAAACAAATCATGAGAGTAACTGGGAGGGGAGACAAACCTACTATGTCTTGTGTTCTGAACGTGCAAGTGCAGAGGAGACGGGGGTAAGGGAAAAGGTGCTGAGGTGTTCATGCACAAGTGCTCTAGGTGAAGTGCTAAAAAAAGAAAAGAACAACGTAAGTGAAATCTCCCGTGGTGAGGCTGAGCCTGAGCAATTGCAGTACATATACAGAGGCTTGGATGAGAGATGTAGGGGGTCAGGGCCCTGAAGATAAATAAGGGCCCTGCACATCAGTCATGCTACTGTATGATTGGCAGGGAAGAGAGGAGGAGAAAAGAAAGGTCTTGAGGCTATTTGGAAATGTATGGAGGTCCTGCTCAAAATGCAAAGGGAGAGGTAGGCTATTACACAGAAGGCAGTCCACCGAGGAAACTGATCGATCACCAGCTCTCTGTTTAGCAAACCCCTTCATACACAGCAAGTTGATGCCAGAAGAATGCAGGAGTCTAGAAGGGGAGAATTTGGCCAGGAAGCGTTGAAGGTCCCCGCCCACAGATAGCCTTGTGGATGATACATAGGGATTTGAATTTAATCTGTGCCGAGACAGTGAGCCAGTGAATGCTTTGTAGGGAAGGAGGGATACTGTCCATGGGCTTAAACCCATGGATAGGTCTTGCTGCCCTATTCTGGGTAAGCTGGAGGGGTTGCAGGGTGGACGAAAGAAGATTAAGGAGGTCCTGTTACAGTAGTCTGGCCTGGAAAGAACCAACACACAAGTAACATTGAGTCTTTGGGGGAAGATGATGAAGGGAACAGTTACTTTCAGAAGGAATAGCTGAGAAGTGGGACTTCTTGACAATATCCTAATCTGAGGGATGAAGGAAAGGGAGGAGTCAAAGATGACGCCAACATTCCTGGCTGCAGAGGAGGGGCACGGGGGAACCCATGGAGGAAGGTCAGAGTGAAGGGAAGAAGTAGCGTGCAGGGGATTCAATAGGGAGAATCTGCATTGAGGCAGAGGTCATTAGCAGTGCACCAGGCCTGGATGACAGAGAGGCAGTCAGGCATGAAGGAAGGTGCAAGGGCGTCAGTAGGAAGTTTGAAGAAGAGTTGTGTGTCATCAGCGTAGCACTGGAAGTTGGGGGAGAAGGAGGCAATGAGGCATTCCAGCAGTGAAAGGAATATGTGAAACAGGCAGCATGAAATAATGGAGCCTGGGGGACACCACAGGTGGAGGAGGAAGTAAGGGAGGAGAAAGGGCCTGAATGGTTTTAGGAACGGTCTGTTAGGAACGAGCTAAACCAGTCCAGTGCTTGCTCCAAGATACCAAGGGTATCATGGAACATTTTTATGAGGATAGAATGGTTCACTGTGTCAAATGTTGAAGAGAGATCAAGGAGGATGTGGACAGCATGGATTTGGAATCGAGGGATGCAAGCAGTTCTTTACAGGTGTTCAGGAGAGCAGTGTCCATGGCTCTGGAAGATTGGTATCCAGACTGGTGGTCATGTAGACCGCCAACAAGTTTGATATGGGTGTTGAGTTGGGGGAGGGCCAACATCTTGAGCAGGTTTCCCAGGAAGGCGGTGATGGAAATGGGGCAGTAGTTGGTTGGGCAGGAAGGGTCTGCAGATGGTATTGTAAGGATGGGGCGCACAAGGGCATGCTTGAGGGAGGATGGAAAAGAACCAATCGAAAAAGAGTGGTTGTAGAGTTCAGCAAGAGAAGGGGCAAGAGAGGAGATGTTGTCCTTGATGGTTCTGGAGGAGCATGCCCAACCTGTTTGGAAGAGACCTTCATGGAGTTGACAACTCTGGTGACTTCTTCAGGGGAGACAGGAGCAAAGGAAGAAAGGAGGAAGGAGGAGGGTGAGTGGTAGGGGGCAAAGGGGAGAGGGCTGTATTGGAATAGTGCGTGTCAAGGATGTTCAGTATGTTCAGGGTTTTGGCAAAAAGTAAGAGGGGAGTGCATTACAAAGGGCCTGGGAAGGAGTATGGGCAGAAGATACCCAAGCTACTCCTCACTGATGACGCCCAAAAAGGCTGAAACATGTCTGTGGATGCTTGTGGTCTCGTGCAGCAGGGATGTGACCTAGCAGTTCGGGCTGGACTGCCCCTTTTGGGGTAGGACCAAGCCTGATTTGCATATGGTTTTTCACCTTCTGTAATGGCTTGGCAGGCTGAAAAACGATAGTCTGGAGGGTTGCCCAGAGCTTTGCCCGTGGTTATGATTAATTCAAAACCTTCCAGCCATCACCTTTCTGTTTTGCTAATGGGCAGAAGATACTGCAGTTGGGTTGGCAAGTTCCCTGTAGATTTTGTAGAGTTCAGCCTGATGAAAAGCACAGGAATGCAAGTACACAAATACTCACCTCTTGCAGTCCAGGCAGGATCATGCTTGATGCATCAATTCACAGAGGCTGATGTCAGACTGGAAGGCTGGCCACCAAGGTAATTGCCATGGAAGACATAAGCAGACAACACAAAGCAATCTGATACTGCAAGCATGGATAAATGCATGCTAAACGTAGGATGCAAACGAAAAGTGCATGGTCAATGCAGACTTCATTGAGACAGGATATAACTGGTCAAATTCTACATTCAATTGATTTCAGCAGTACCAAGCACCCAACTGCGGTCAGCTTGAAGCAGCAAACAACATGTTGCAACATGCCTGGGAAATGCATGTGAAAACACCAACACCACTAAACACAATGTGCTGGTACACAACACAGCATCCCAAAAATGTGCAACAATGTTCCCATGGTTTTGGCTTGTAACTGGTGCTGCACAACATAATTGGGGAATCCTAAGCAAGAGAGGCCACATGTGCCATTGAACCATTATCCCACAAACATTGCAAAGGATGTGAAGTGTCACTCAGTACACATGGTCAAAGTGTAATAAGGCCCTCACCAGCACAACCATCAACAACTGTCAGAGGCCAAAAACAGCCGACCCTGTCACAAACTCCTAAACACCCAAGAAAGGCCCACACAGTTGGAACTCCCACAATGTTGAATATAAAACTAGTGGCCCCACCAATCCATGGAAACAACACCATGCACAGACCTACAGACCTATCACCAGAACAGCACCCTGTGAAACATGCAGCCATGAAGAAGTAATTGTGCCCCACAAGACAAGTCAATCCTAAGTGATCACACACAGTGAAAGACTCCCAGCCAAACACCACACAAATGTATGCAAATGCCCTTCAATTTCCTGCTCAGGGTACCCACCTGCCGTGCATATGATGCACCCCATTGGGAGACGCATCCCTTAAATGCAATGATATGCATAGTAACAGTAGTAAAAACATGCACAACCAAGGCAACACAAGAATTGATCCTGAAAATATACAGAGAGCACCCACTGAAAAATCACCACAGGGTGCAATAGGGTAACAGGACATCGATTGTGATCCACCCATGAGTATAGTGTACCACAACAGAGAGAGGGAGTGAGAGTGACAGTGAGAGGGAAGGCCAAGTAAAGCACACATCAAGGAGTACACTGCCTGGATCGGAGATGGCCAATGACATGCACTACACCACAGTAGGTGTGGCCTAAGATGAATTTACCGAGGGAGGTAACACAGTGACATGAGTGCCACTTAAATAACCATCCCGGCATGGGAACATGCAAAGCACATATAAGTCAAGTTACACATGCAGCAAACATGGCGACCAATGTCGCATGCTCAACATGCAAGACAGTGCTCATATTCACCTGCTGACTAGGCCAGCATGGTGTGAATCCTGCACCACCTTCAACTAGAACTGTGTCTCCAAATTAGGGACATGACGGACAGTGCCTGGTGGAGAGCATGAGGAGCATGGACGTCAAAGGGTGCAGGGTGTCTTCCCTGGGACAGCAGTCACCGCCAGATCACGGATTTCTGAAACAACATAGGTACAGACATTACAACAGGCATAGTGAAGTACCATTCACACTGCACACATGTGCGAGGAAACACTGAACCCACTGCACATGCCATGTAAAAGTACATTTTGCATGAATACCGCCCGATAGTAAACGATTGGCCTAAGCAAATTCGCATTGCACTATAAATTGCATTGAATGAACCTGAAACAGGCTGACTATGCCACCATTTTGAGTTACCCGCCATTTTGATTGTCTCTTGCTTTTTGTCCCATGTTTAGAATTGGGTTTTTGGCTCCAGCAGAGCAAAATTTACTTTGTACTGTGTCCATGATATCAATGTAGATAACAATGCTGAAGCTGCCAAAGTGGATTGTTTGTCCTACACTGAGACATTGGGCATCATTACGTGTCCGGTGGTAACTGTGCTGGAAAAACCGGCAGGCTACCGCCAGACCTGTATTACCATTCTGCCTCCGCTGCTACAGCATGGTGCCAGTGTTTCCACATCCATCTGCAGACAGGTGGCATTACTCCAGCCAGGTCAGACCTGGCGGGAGTAACACCTCCCGCCTGCAGAACTCTAGATCAGCCGGTCCGGAAACAATGGTGGTGGAGGTTTTACCGCCACCGTTGTTTCTGGAATGGCTGACTCGTAATGACGCCCATTGGGCATCATTACGAGTCCACCGGTCCGGAATGCAGTGATTCCGTGACGACAGTGATACAGTTTCCGCGTCCGCAAGGTTGCAGAAAGAGTGGCCGATATCGGCCTGTCAGTCACACGCACCACACCAACTCGGAAACAGTGTCACCAACGGCATGTAAACACCCACGGAAATGGACATTCCACCTAAAAAAGCAGTGCAGAAACCGTGACCACCCACGCCGTCACAGACACAGAAACAACGGAAGCGGAAATAACATGACCGCAAAAACCAGAAAGAGAGAGGTGGCCATTATATAAACCACAATCCACTACCATCCACAGACAGAACAGGCCAGATCACCTCTCTGAGAAGCCAAAAACAAAAACCACCATGACATCTAGGATCCCAAGACAGCGAAAGCAGCGCTTCAGTGAGGCAGAGCTGACAGTACTTGTGGACCATACAGTGCAGCGTGCAGAAATGTTTTTCAGCACTAACCAGCGCTGTGCAACCAAGTAACGTCGAAAGGAGGTGTGTGCTGAAGCAGCACGCAAGTTCACAGCAGTCGGGGTGACTACACGCAGCGTGAAGGACTGTCTCAAGAGGTGGGATGACCTCAGGCTCAGAGTGCGCAACCTCATTGCTGCACATTGCCAGCAGAGCACTGGCACAGGTGGAGGGTCTGCATCACCACTAAAACTGCAATCATGGGAGGAGCATTGCAGCAGTGTCCTCCACCTTGAGGGCATACATGGCATTGGCGATGCAGAGGCAGGAGTGAGGCCACCTGTAGATGCCGGTAAGTGCACAGATTACAAAGCCATGAGTGCGATTGGAGCCCAGGAGTGACCCAAAGGACCCACTCATAACCACCCCCCCCCCAGTCTGGGCAGGAGGGACCCAAAGGACCCACTCATAAGCCAGATGAGAAGCAACACCCCCACAATACATGGCCCTTGGACATGCACACAGTGCGTGACTGAGTACAAGCAGAGACACATACACCTGAGTGCATCAACAGTCATATGTGTGTACATGCAAGTGCTCACTGATCGTCCAGTTTGAGGCATGTGATTGACCCATCAAGTACCAGCACACAACTAACAGCATGCCCTCTGTGTCCCCACAGCCATGTCAAGTAACAGCGACAACGCCCAGCAGGCGATGCAACGTGCACCTGCACATAAACAACACAGCACCCCTGCCCAGGAGGACGAGGCAAGCAGCTCTGGAACACAGCCACCAGCTGCATCTGGCACGGATGTACCAGCCGATGCACCATCCCCATGCTGCTTGCTGCCACACAAGTGAAACGCCCACCCACCATGACCACAGATCCCATCCTTGAGACCATCTGCACTGCGGAGGAGGCTGCATGCAGTGATGACAGTGCCCCAGCCATTCAGGCTGAACTAGGACAACAGGGGGAGGGGGCCAACTTGGATGACCTATTATCCCTCCACGACCTACAGTTCAGCCTCCCCTTAATGCATAGTCCCATGAGGTCACCAACCCACTCCATGGCAGAGCTGAATGCCCAAATGCAGTGGATGGAGGATCAGCAGGCCACCCTAACGCAGCTTGTTGAAAGGCAGCTGGAGGAGTCCAGGCTGCAGCGGGAAGAGGCCAGGCAGCAGAGGGAGGAGGCCAGGCTGCAGTGGGAGAAGGCCAGGCTGCAGAGGGAGAGCAATGCCACATCAGTGCATCAGCTCTCCAGGGCCATCGGACATTTTGCCACCACCATCGTCACCTTTGCACACCATGTCCGGGAAGGCAACAGTGTCACATCCACCATAGCAGAGTCAATGTTGGTTGCCCAGCAGGCGTATCTAGGACGTGTGCCAACAGTGACACCAACAGTGCCATCCACCAGCACCACCCCATCTAGCTCCACCACTGCCAGCCCACGGAGGTCCTCAAGTCATCTGACAGGGCTCTCTGGCAAGGACGCTCATGCGCACAAGCGCACCCGCAAATAATGCCATGTGTGATTGGCTGTGCAGAAGACATTTACGGACACCATGGGTGTATGGGGGTGGGTACATTTGGGTGGTGGGGGAGGTCCATAATGGGTGTAGTGTTTTGGGGCCTGGTTGGGGGTGGGCATGTTTGGGTGGTGGGGGAGGTCCATAATGGGTGTATTGTTTTGAGGCCTGGTTGGGGGTGGGTACGTTTGGGTGGGGGGGGGAGGTCCATGATGGGTGTAGTGTTTTGGGCCGTGGTTGGGGGTGGGTAGGCACGGGTGTACAGCTATCCCATCAATACACATTCTATCCTGCTTTGTTTAGAATAAATCACCCTTTAAAAATGCTTTCACATGTGGACATTTGTTATTTCATTTGCAATCAATCCATTTATTTACCTGCATCTTCATATACATGCAATGCTATGCTGTTCATGTGCTGTCTCTCAAAATTAAATGCGAATGAGTGTATCCCATGCATGTTTTCCATCTTGTGCCCGCTCGCGAGGGGATGCAGCCATCCCATCCCCATCCCCATCCCCATCTTCATCATCATCCTCTGTGACTGGGGGCAGCGGTATGTTCCTGTGCATGCACAGATTGTGCAGCATGGCACACACAAGCACTGTTTTGCCCGTCTTCACTGGGTTGTACAGCAGTGATCCGCCAGATTTGCTCAAGCAGCGGAACCTGGCCTTCAGTTGGCCAAATGCCCTCTCGATCATGCCACTTGTGTGGACGTGTGCCCTGTTCTACAACTCCTCATGCCTGTTCCTTGGCCTCTGTACGGGCGTCATCAGCCGCGGCGTGAGTGCATATCCTGCATCACCTTTGTGCTATACATGTCTTCATCAGATGCAGTACATGCATGTGTCAATGGTCAATAATCATTATGGGCCAGACAGTGGTCTGACCACTGGGTGATTACCAACCTTGGTTCATTGATGTTGACATTGGCTTTTGGACATTCCCAACAACTTGCAGTGCATATGGGGTTGCCCTTGTGCCCAGTAGTGGGTAGCGAGTATGCCATTGCGCTGTGATGTACACACATGGAGGAGTCACTCAATGGACTGTGGTGGAGTGGTACATGCAGTATACAGCGCAGACCGGCATCACACGGCCTGCCTGACCGTGTCCCAATCTTCCGCCTGACCCGCCCATGCCGGGCGCGACGCGGCACCACAGCGAGGCTGAGCCTCGATCTGCCCCATATTTTGTATCCAGTATCCGCCGGCAGGCGGATGCGCCGGCGGCCGACATGAAGGCCGTATAAAGGCCCTGTTTGCGCCTGTTTGGCGACTGGAAGGCGAGGAAGTGCCCTTCCCTTCACCCCTGTTCACTAAAGTTAGCTCGGAGGGAGCCTCGTCCTCCTCTACTGTGGGCCCTATCACGGTAAGCCTTGGGGCCTTAATTTGCACCACCAGCAAGGAAACGAAAAACTTTGACATCGTGATCCAGTATCTACGCTCCACCTAATGACATAGAGCCATTCTGTATCACTCCTTGCGCTGCTGCGAGCTGTGCTCATATAACTCTGCCCACTATCATGCAGCTCAATAGGTAGCTATAATATCCTATCCATCACTGCCAGCGATATGGTCACCTGCTTTTACCTTGTTGCCTGCACTGTGCCTTTGCCATTTGAAATGCAATCATTATAGCCCTGCGTACCTTGCTACTTGCACCTTAGTCACTGCAGCCTACTGCGCCTAGGCTGATCACTGCCCCACTCTGCCCACTGTACCCATGAGTAGCGTAGTCATTGCAGCCTATGGAGACTATACTGAACCATGCCCTCTTTGATTTTGTGTAACTTAGTCTCTGCTACCCACTGGGCCTTTGCTACTTGAATCTTAGCCACTGTGCATATACTATTCTCTGTCCAGTATGCCCAATTGAAATAGCCTATCCAGCTCTCCGTGCTTATTTGAAATTTAGCGTCCACATTGGGCAGACCTTCATAGTACTGTTACAGATTCAGTAGCTCTGAACAGTGTGTTTTTCACCACCTACTGCATAAACATGGTCCTCTATTAATACACCTTTTGACCCACTCGAGACCCTCCTGGTCGCTTGCCAATTGTATGGTCGCTTAGAGACCACCGTGATTTGCGCTGTGCCTTATGGTCGCTCAGAGACCACTGTGATTTTGTGTTGTGCCTTATGGTCGCTCAGTGTCCACTGTGATTTTGTGCTGTGCCTTATGGTCGCTCAGAGACCACTGTGATATTGTGCTGTGCCTTATGGTCGCTTAGAGATCACTGTGATATTGTGTTGTGCCCTATGGTCGCTTAGAGATCACTGTGATATTGTGTTGTGCCTTATGGTCGCTTAGAGATCACTGTGATATTGTGTTGTGCCCTATGGTCGCTTAGAGATCACTGTGATATTGTGTTGTGCCTTATGGTCGCTCCTGACCGCCCACAGGCCCTCCTAGGATTCTTGCTATTAGCCTAACAGTATTTCACTGCTGACTACTGTATCTAGCCCAATTGGTGCTATAAAGCGAGCCGAGCCTCACTTTACACCACCCCCTATATCCCTAGCTATGTTAAGTTGGATATTGCGCATTATGTTCCCCTTCTGCCTTGTCCGAGCAGACACCCCGTGCACTGGCACTCACTTCCTCGCCCTCAGTAATGGCCTCACCAAACTAGCTTGCCCAAGACAACATCCCATCCCCTGTCCTTCCCCCTTCCTCCCTACCACACCTCCCTTCCCATCCTCCTCCATTCTCTTTTCCAGGCTCAAGGACTCCCACGCAACCAGTAAGGAACACCATCCCACCTCGACCATCACTGATGATCCACATGCACACCTCAACCCCTCAAGCAATGGTAAAACACACCCTATCCTAGGAGACGAGAGAATACCCCGTTTAAGAGCTCGCACAAGGCCACCACACCGCAACCCTACTACCATGACCCAGCCTCCCAGATCACCCAAATCCACGGCCCACACAACAAACGACAAACACACCCAGCCTAGAGCAACTAAAACTACCCCACTAAGTGGCCCACTAACCATAAATACTCCCACTAAGGAGCCCAACCCTCCCATTAGTCTCAAAAATGCTCTCATCAATGCCCTCTCCCTTGGAGCCCACGCCATTGATATTCATGACCTCATCATCGAACTTGACCTTGACATGTTAGTAATCACAGAAACTTGGCTACACCAAGCATCAGGCCCTCTGCTAGCATTAGCTATTCCACCAGACTACACCATTCTCAGATCTGATAGAACCACCACTCCAGGAGGTGGCCTGGCCATCATTGCAAAAAACACTATCAAACTTAGATCAAGTTCCATTGAAATAATCTCAGGGTACGAACTACTACTCGCCAAACTCTCATTGAATGAAAACACCACAATTAACATAGTGGTCATCTATAGAGCCCCTAGCACAAACAGCCACCCAGAAACAGACATCCCACTAATACTGGTGCCCCTCCTCAAACCCAAAACGAAATGTATCATCATTGGTGACTTGAATCTAGGTTTTAATGACAACCAAGACACCAAAGCAACCGCCCTCATCCTGGCACTAAATGACATGAACTTCCGCCAACATGTCAATGTCCCCACCCATACCAAGGGCAGAACCCTTGATTGGATCCTCACCCTCAACACCAACATCACCTTAGGCCCGATTACCGCACTGAATTGGACAGACCACTTCTGTATAGAATTTACTATCACTAGTGACGACCCTTGCACACCCAAGGACATACCTATGGATATCATCGAAAGTAGAAACTCCAAAAAGCTCACAGCTGCGAACTTCAACCCCACCTTGAACAAATTGCTAGATACCCACTCAATCCTCAGCAATGACCCAACTACTCTCGCTGAGTACTACCATAAATGCCTCTCCACAGCGATTAACACCATAGCACCTGTAACCTCCAAACTAAGGCACCTCAACAAAAAATCCAACTTCTGGTTCAACGAGGAACTAATCGCCCTTAGAAGGAAAAAACGCTCTCTTGAGCATGCCCATAGTAAACACCCCTACCCGGACTCAGCCAAAGCATTCAAAGACGCTAATACCCTCTACAAATCAGCTATTATCTCTCATAAAGCTAACGCCTACAATGCTCGCATTAGTAATGCAGCATCCGACTCCAAAGAGCTTTCTCTATCCTTAGAGAACTTGAAAATACACTTCCTACCGTCACATCCACAAACACAAGCAAAGAATGGTGTACCACCATCCAAGATGCTCTTGCCTCCAAAATCACTACGTTACAAAACAAAATCAATTCCAAAAAATTACTCCTAGCTACAAAAAAAAACCCCTTCCCCAACCCCTCTGCCCTTTCCAGTGACAACTCCAACCCCCCCTTCCAATTCACACCAGTCACCCACAATCTCGTACTCGATACTATCTCCAAACTAAAAGCATCCAACTGCAAAGGAGATACTGTCCCAGCCAAACTAGTCAAAGCCTGTGCACCCACCCTGACCCCCCTGATCACCAAATTTGTCAAATCCTCATTCAACTCCAATACAGTTCCGACTTGCATTAAAGAAGCTTGGGTTACACCACTTCTAAAAAAATCAAATCTAGACCCCACCATTCCAACTAACTATCGCCCCATAACCACGGTCCCATTCTTACTCAAAATCATCGACAAACTAGCCTACAACCAAATTCAAACCCATTTAGAATCTAACCAGCTCCTCGGCACCAGACAATCAGGCTTCAGGCCCAACCACAGCACTGAAACAACTCTCTTGGACCTCAAAATCCAGATGGATGCCATTAGAGATTCAGGGAAACTTTGCATTCTCCTGTTGTTGGACCTCTCAGCAGCGTTCGACCTGGTGGACCACGACAAAATCTGCAACTCACTTGCCCGTGAATTCAACTTCTCTGGGCAGCCACTGCTTGGGTGAAATCTTTCTTAACTGACCGCACCTCCAGAGTGTCCATAGGCAAAGAAGCAGCCAACCCCATCCCAGTCCCCATAGGAGTGCCCCAAGGCTCTTGCCTGTCTCCCACGCTGTATAACGCATATACCAAGCTCCTGTTCTCAGCACTTGACGATATGGGTGTCATTTACACTAATTTTGCGGATGACACCTAGATCCTTATACCTCTTACAGGCAACTATGACCAGGACACTTTAGCTATCAATAAAATTTACGTCATCATACAAAACTGGATGGCATTGAACAGCCTATGTCTTAACGATGAGAAGACGGAAGTCCTCATCGTAGGAGCTCCAGCCAAATTAGCAACCCTTCAGCCAGAATATTCAACCATCAACATCGACGGCACCAATATCCCAGTGTCAAAACAAGTAAAAACACTGGGCGTGTACTTCGATGCTAGCCTGACCATGACCAAACAGATCAATGCACTTTCCTCCTCCACGGCCCACACTTCCAAATTAATCGCACTCAGCTGACAATTTCTGACCCCAGCAAACTGCCTCACCCTGGCCAGAGCACTGGTCCTATCGAAATTGGACTACTGTAATGTATTACTACTGGGCACCTCCAACACCAACCTAGCCAAAATGCAACTTTTGCAAAACAAAGTCCTGAGGGCAGCACTAGGCATAAAAAAATCAGACCATATATCCAAGACCAGGAAAGATGCCCACTGGCTCCCCATCAAAGCCCGCATCATTTTCAAAACACTATGCATCACCCACAAATGCATTACAAAAAAAGGACCTACCTACCTCAATAACACTCTGCATCCTAAAACTAACATAAGATTACTGAGATCCAACGACAAACTCCTCCTGGACCCCCCTCGATTCAAAACCACTAGAGCAGGGGGCAGCAGCTTCACCACTTTAGCCCCCAAACACTGGAACACCCTACCCATCATCATCAAAAAAGCATCCTCCTTCAAGCTCTTTAAGAAACAGCTAAAAACCTGGTTATTCAACCAATATTAGCACCCTAAGATAGGACCCCTCCATCGGACACTTTTGTGAATACTTAGGCCACTGTATATTGTTGTGAATATGTTGTAACCTATATCTTGTATTGCACCCTTTGTAATGTTTGATTGTGACTAATTTCTAAGCTATCTTATAACCTCACCGTGACACCCGAGGGTCTGGGCGTGTAACAAATATACAAAATAAATAAATAATAAAATAAAATGTGCATGTGTACACATCATGTGCATTGGGGGGCAGTGGTGCATAGTGTGGGTGGCTTTATCAAGTGGCTCAAGTTGTATGAGCTTGTACTAGTCTTGGTTCTGCATCCCCTTTGGCAGGGTGTGTGTTGTGACACTGTGTTATGTCTAGCTTTGTGACTTGTGGGTCGTGGTGACTGTCCATTACATGGGGCAGGGGGTGATGCATTTGCAGTTGTGGCAGGCCACTCACACACCTCATTGCCATGGGTACCCCCCATTCACATGGCCCGTGCATTGGCAGTTGTACTCACCCAATAACCATGTGCTTTGTCCAGCATAGCGTTCCATGTACCATGGCAATGTTGAATTTCGCAGGACCATTGAGTCATGTGTTGACCCCGGGACACGTGTGCAGCAATGTGTTATCACTTGGGCAGTGTCACATACCATCTGTACATTACGTGAGTGGTACTGTTTCCTATTGCTCTACACCATCTCCATTGCACGTGGTACTGTGAGCTCTATGTGGGTGCAGTCTACTGCACCAATTCAATTTGGCATGGCTGCAATGACATGGAAGGCCAACTTGGTGGCAATGACCTGGGCAAGTGTACGGGGTAGGGCGATGTGTTCCGACACATGGAACAGCGGGGCATCCAGTACCTGGCCCAGTATTCTCAGGTTTGTGAGAGCATGTGCAGCTCACAAACTGAAAATGCAGTACTGATGCAACCTTCAGGAGGGGGGCTTGTGGTCGGAATGCCAATGCGGCTGATTAGTTAGATTAGTGGCTCTACAGAACAGGATGGTGTTAGAAGTCATCCTAGCTGAGCATTGTGGGGTATGTAAATTGCTGGGATCTGCTTGTTGTGTTTTTCTGCCTGACTCCTCCCCTACCATATTGAAGGCAATACAAAATCTGCACGTCCTAAGTAAAGAAGTACATGTTCCCGAGGGAAATTGGGATTTTAGTGCTTGCTTCTGCTTTTTATTTTGGTCTTGGGGATGGAAGCTCTTTTCAGTCTTAGTGGTAATCCTTGGTATTCTATTGTTCTGTTGTTGAAGCATACAATGTCTTCCTGTCATATGTTCGATGTTAGAGGGATGTTGTGCAAAAACTGTAGGTACATTAGGACCAAAGATGCATGCACCTGAGGAAATGACTGATGTTTTTGTAATGAAGGATATCACTATCAAGAATCTAATGGCAATTGATATTTCTGAAGAATGTGATTCAGGATGTATGGACATTGAGACATGGGGTTTTGAGTAAAGATATTGTTTGAGTAAAGCTATTGGCTTAGTCCAAAAGAAGGGGTTGTTATACCGTAATCATTTAGTGCCTCCTTATTATAAATATTGGCCTACGCCCATTTGTGTTACACAGAAAACCGCATTCTCAAAGTTCCGATTTTCGGGTTAACTTTGCAGCCATTTTAAGACTCATCTGCCATTTTGCTTTTAACTCTTGTTCCATGTTCTAAAATGGTGGACTGTGTTTTCGACTTGCAGTCGAGCCAAACGACCTTTGAGTTTTGTAAATGTTTAGGTAGACCGAGAGCCGACTGTTTAACCTATGTAAAAAAACCTTGCACTTTATACGAACTGCCATTCAAGTGTTGTCTATGCTCACAAGCCTCATCCTCGTATAAACACTGAAACAATGAAGAGTAAACTTTGATCGAATGCTTTAACTGAACTGCATTGTAGTGACTCTTGGAATAAGGCTTACGGTGGATTCGAGAACCAACAATACCATTGAATGTTCATGGACATGTAAACTTGTTTAAACCTTTGTATAATACTGTAACATATGTCATGTGAACTCAGCACAAACTCTAGCCCGCGAATTATTAACTTGGAGAGAGGTTGAACAATATTGCTAAAATGGTATAAATATGTCTGTGTTTAATGTCCAGCACTCTCACTCCTCACTGTGTCTGTGTAACGCTCACCTGGTTCCCACGGGGGCGCTGGTCTAGTCTGGATTGCTGTGGCCTCTTCTCGCGTGATGCGCAGGACCTGGAACACCGATTCTACAGGACCTCCAAATCGTGCTTGCCTGGCCTGTAGGAATATCCTTCTGCAGATGAGAAAGGGGATTAACAGTCTGCAGAATAGTGTGCTAGCTCCCCACTTTCCCCCTTCGTTCCTCTCTAACTTCCTCCAAACCCCGGTTTAAGCTCACCTTATGGTTTGGAAGGATGAACTCTCCATCCTGCTTCTGGTGCAGGGGCGCGCGTTCGTCCAGTTACTTCACTGGTTTTCAGAATGGCGCTGGCAAAATCCACTTGACTTTCCTGAGCGATGCGCCGTAAGTATGAAAGTTCAAAGTTCAAGTGAGGCCCCCTTTATGTTGTCTTTCTAACCTGTGATCTGTCCTTTATTTCAGGTGCATAATGAAGGCGATGCGTCTAGGGGTTAAACTGCCGAGGTGAGTAGTGATGAGGGCGATCCCTCTAAATGTCCTTATCATTCCCCAGAAATGTCTCTTGTCCTTTCCCCATAGGGGCCGGGGTACGGTACCTGCCAACGGGGCGGCGCCGACCCGAAATGTGGAAGAAAAGCCGGTAAGTATTATGGCTGTTAATCAGGCTTTCCTTCTGTGTTCCTTCTGCTCACCTTTTGTTTCTTCCTCTCTCCCCTAGGTGCAGAGATGTGGCGTCCGATGCTGACAGCCGCGATGGAGCCGGGAGATGTCTCGAGGACAGGTGAGTGAAGCGTGGCGCTGCAGCGAGCAACGCGATGCTTTTCAATGGAAGTCTTTCTTCAGGGATGCTGACGAGAAGATTCCGGATGCAGGTAATAAGTTTGAAATAGTCTTTGGTTTTCACCTTTCTCTTCTCTTCCTTCCTTGCAGGTCTTCCAGGTTTGAGGCGGGCGTGGCTGGAGTCCAGGAGCAGGAGCAGACACGGTGAGCATTAAGCTGCAGGAAGCAGAACAACGCGAAGCATGAGCTGCTGTCTGGGCGTGGCTTAAATAGCCTCCAAAGAAGTCCCAGGTATGTATCCTTCCCCAACTAGGTTTGTATCCTTCCCTGGCCACGCCCGAGTGAAAAAATAGTCCCTATGAAAAAATAGTCCCTTTCAGGTCTCAGGGAGGCCTGAAGCGTGCAGCATGGTCTGCATCAGGTAAGTGCACAAAACTCCTCCCTTTATGAGCCTGGTGCCTATGGCGCCAGGACTGATGTCCAACATGAGCCTGGCGCCAAAGGCGACAGGACTGAGTCCAAAGAGCCCCTATAAGGGGCCGCTGGGCTTTTACCCGAGGGCATGATGCCTGCTTCCGGGGGTGCTGGGCCTGGCCTGGTGCTCCTGGGGTAGGCATCATGACAGCCTGCTGGTACACACTGCGAGGTGTTGGGAGCCAGATAGCTTTTTGTAAACTGTACAGTAATAAAAGATACTTGTATGTTTTCAGCCCATGATTGGTGTATTTAATTTGTGGTACTAAGCCTCAATATTTCTTTGGTCTTTCACTCAGACCCAAACCGTGTTCTCGGATGCTGTGTCCACCCAGACCAACACCCAATGTCCATGTGATGTGTACATCTGGGATTATATGCTACCCCGGCTTGTCATTCATGATGATCTGCAGGCTACTTGTAGTCTACTTGCACACCATTACAGTGAGCTAAACCGCCTTGTGTTATGGCTCACAACATGCCTGTTCTCTTTTGCACTCTCTGGGATGTTCCCTGATGCAACCACCTCCTCAATGTCTTCCTCTGCACACTAGTCATCCTCCAGGGTGCCTTCCGGGCCAGGTACCAGCAGGGCCCCCTGTACACCAGTCCCACCCCCAAGGCCCTGTCTGATGGAAATCTCATCCCTGCACACGCTGGGAGTCCAAGACACAGCAGCTGAGGTGGCCACCATGCCTACACAGGCACCGACAAGGGCATAGGCAATGAAGGGACAGCAGGCACCCATTAGCAGTGCAGGTGCCGTACACCCCTTGGTATCATAATAAGGGTTCCATGTGTTAAAATCACAGCAAAAATGGCCGTGCACACAAAATATTGTGGCAAAAAGGCTGCGGTTTAGCTGCCGCAATCCATGCAAAGGATGCGGGGGACACCCCCGTAATCCCTGGGCCCATTATACCATTTAAGGAGGGTGGGGGACACCCCCACTACCCTTGCTCCCCTTAAATGGTGTAATGGGGTATACCTTTAATGGGTCAAACCACAGCATTTTTGCTGCAATTTTTGGTACAGGCGTCATTTTTGCCGCAATTTTATCACTGCATACCATAATAAGCTCAGTGGGCGTGCCTATGTAGCAGGCACCGGGCACTCGAGCAGCAGCAGGAAATAAGGAGGAGGTGATTTTTCACAGGGCAGACCCCCCAAAGGAGGCAGGTGGCAAAGCGAGACAGGCAGCACACCTCAGGCACAGATTAGTTTCTGTGTTCAGACGTTGTGACAGGCAGATCGTGGCAGAGAGGCAGCCGGAACAGGAAGCAGGATTGGTGACAGCCAATGCTGGGTTTGTGCTTTGTCGTGCAAGGAAGTGGGCTGCCATCCTGGGGGCAACTTGCAGGGAGGCGGCGGTGATAGAGACACAGATGCTGGATGACCTGCAAGCCCTCTGGGCAAGAACGGCGGCCCATCTGAGGGGGAGAGATATGGTGTGGGACCTAGCTCTGGGGGAAAGGCTCATTAAGATATGGAAGGATGACTAGCCTGCTGCCTATGTAAATAGTTATTTAGATGTAGGTTTTCTTATTTATTTATTATTTTCTATTGCCAGACTTTCCTTCCCAGTTTTTCATTTGTATAGTTAGTTAGGCAGAGGGTTTTTATTTCTTTTCTTTTTTTTCCCCCTGGACTGCTTTTAACTTCCTTCCCCGGTCGTATTGTAAATATGTCTATGCAATACATATTTTATTTGATTACATTCCACGCTTCATGCAATTCATTTGGGTGAGTGCAACTTTGATACATCTCTTTTCAGCCAGTCCATCTTGTCATAGCAAGTCATGTGTCTTGTGGTGTGTGTGCATGCATTTGTACTGTTGTCGCTGTGATGAAGGATGCACATGTACCTGACATTTGGGGGTGGGTCCATCAGACAGCTGTGTCTGCACTGTATGTTTTCATTTGCTTTTAGCTGTGCAGCATCACTGTGGGCCTCATTACAACTCAGGCATTAAGGGTTAACGCCGTTGTTAACCCTTAACGCCTGATTCCAATTTTAACGGCTGCTTTTAGCAGGCGTTAAAATCCATGGTGCTAAACCGCCTTGGTGCTAATTACGGCACCGTAATTTACGGTGCCGTAATTAGCGCCTTCCCCACTACCATTATGCCCTATGGGGCAAAAATGGGAATGGGGAAGGGTAAATGGGAAATGGGGATTTACCGCCCCACTCACCTTGGAATGGGGCGGTAAATCCGCCATCCACCATGGTGTAAACATAGTTTACACCATGGTGGTAAAGTTGGTGTACTTACCGCCTGGGTCGTAATGACCCCATATGTGTTTGCCATCAGTGTGGTTGGGGTGGAGGTAGGTGGGCTCACTGTGGAGGTGTTCCATGGACCCGTTAATGGCGCTTTTGTTTGTCTTTGTTGTGTTAAACCCATGTCAGGCAGACACGCCCACCAGCATGTGTAATCACACACTGCCTACTCTCATGTTTTGCTACACCTTGGACACTGGAATTACATTACATTACATTACAACACATAATTTGTAATGCGCACTATGGACCGTAAGGCATAACGGCTCAGACAGTTATACAGAACCAATACATAGAACATAACACACATTTTGAGATCAAGGAGACAAGAGCAACTGACTAAAGGGGTCTCAAACTAGGATAAAGAAAATAGCCGCATTGTTTATTCTTTCTTGAATACCGGCAAGGAATTTTGGCATTTTAGTGCAATTGGTAGCTGATTCCAGAGTTTAGTGGCCGCCAAATGGAAAGCACCCTTCTCGGAACAAATAATTCTGTCCACAAGACCTCAAAGCCCTACCATTAACTTTGTCAATGATTGAGGCCTGCAGATATGATGGCATTATGCCAAGCCGTGGGCCACGCGAACCTTGAGAGCTCTGCATATATGTTCCAGCTGGAAAAAAACAGAGGAACCAGTTTCACAAAGAAACAGAGACGTTCTCTATCTGTTCAAGAGCTCTGCTTCAATGCATTTGTTTCGTCTGATAAATGGTGCTTAACCAACACCATGGAGCAAAACCTAAACACATGAGACGGAGAAGAAGCTGGTTATAGCAGGAGTGGAATATCACAAATGGTTACTCACAGCTACACGCTAGAAAACCTCCATTTGAAAGATTAATGATTAAAGATTCCGACAAAGAAGTGTAAAAAGAATCGCACATGAAAATACCACTACCTGATTGGAGATTGGATCTGTATCTGTAATGTGTCCAGCTAGTGAAGCAACAACATCAGATTGAATCAAGTTGTCTGCTTATACAGCCTCCCATGCTCCAGCCCTGAGTAGACACAAACACCCAGAAAACCCAGACGTCACAGTCTACCCGTCCTGACGAAGGCCCCCCAAGAAAGGCTTATATTCAAACCCCTGAAGGGCCTAAACACCATGGTGTAGACCTTGAAACACTGAGTCACAGTGATAAACATTCACTATTATTTCCTGTAACTGTATTAACTTGTATTTATTTGGTTCACACTTGTTCACTTGTTATGACCCCTGTCTTGATGAATCTTGACAGTAAGATATGTACGTTGTAGATTTTGTGTATTTAACTCTAAGCCTTGCATCTTGGAGATATATTTATTGCAATTCATTCTGCCTTATAAAATATAGCATTGCTGTTCTGTGTGCTGTCTCTCAGTAGACATATTCATATAATTGTTTCCGAAGTACAATGAAAAACTCTGGAAACAATGAAGGGGTCTGATAATTCTTTTGTCCAGGGAAATGTTTGTCCCACGTGCAAACATTTTTTTTGGGTGGTCTAGTGTTCCTCTCTACCGACCCATTCAACTTTGTCTTACGACAATTTAGCCCTCCTGGGTAAAAGAGGGTCTTGACCAGGAGCCCTCCTTTTGATCATTAAGCCAAGCCTACACTTAAATGTAATTACTAATATCCTGAATTAACGCAGGACTCTATTGGAAGCCAGCGGAGGGAGCGCCTAGCATCTGGAGAGGTGTGTCCAAAGAAAAACTAAGGGTGCTGTCCAGTAAAGGCTCAATGTTATTCACGGTAAGGCAGTTTAAATTGTGCGACTGGGAATAACCATTCGGCAGATTCCTAGTTTTCATGGAAAATGGAACTGAAAGTGAAAAATGTTCAAAAGCTTGGTCTGACCACGGACAAGATGTAATAAGAACATTATGACAGGGGGTGTTAAGGGCAGTTAATCAGTCCAAGGTATGGCCATGCACGTGAGTGGGTACAGTGTCCAGTCTGGAGGGGGTGCCCAGTCTGCAGTAGGATCCCTGGGGTTGTGTCAGGTCTGGAGGGGGCTTGCTTGGGGGTCCAGTTTGGAGGGGGTGTCCAGTCTTGAGTGGGATTCCTGGTGGGTAGTCCAGTCTGGAGTGTGATGCCTGAGGGGTGATCAGTCTGCTGCATTTTCTCTGGGGTGCGGCCTGGGCTTGCAAGTTGAGGCACGTGATTTTGTTGTTTTGCAACCTGGCCTTGCAAGGGAGGGCACGTGTTTTCTCTGGGGTGTGCCTGAGCTTGCGAGTTGAGGCACGCGATTTCGCTGGGGTGCAGCCTGACCTTGCGAGGGAGGGCAAATGTTTTCTCTGGGGTCCGTCCTAGGCTTGTGAGGTGAGGCGCGTGATTTTGCGGGGTGCAGTCTGGCCTTGTTAGGGCGGACACGCATTTTCTCTGGGGTGCAGCCTGGGCTTTCAAGGTCAGACTTGCCATTTCGCTGTTGAGCAGCCTGGGCTTGCGAGGTGAGACGCGCGATTTTGCTGTGGTGCAGCCTGGGCTTGTGAGATTATGCGCACATTCTCACAGGGGTACTGGATGGTGGTACAGGGGTGGTGCGGTGCGTGCACCATGTTTGACCTTATTTATTTTCATTTTTAAAGCACTCACACAGCCCGGGGCATTGAGGCGCTGTTACAGAATTGTTTTTGTTGTCTTAGTTGCATATTTATAACGCGCTTAAATACCCAGAGGTGTCTAAGCGCGGATCCGGGGATCAAACTTGTGTTGCTTCATGTCGTTTTGTTTCCAAAGCGAGCATGTTGCCACTGAGCTATCCTCCCAGGACCTTGAGCATGCTTTTTGCTGTGCTTGGGGGCATGTTGTGGACGTCCCTCGCGCAGCTTGTTATTACTTGCGTGATGGGCAGTAATGCATCTTTAAATCCATGAACAAGCGTGACGCGCAATATTTTTCTGCACCGCGGCTCACGCAGGGTCCTTCTCGGAGTGCAGACCTTGCGCCATTTCTGCACCCCAATCCATGAATAGGGCCCTTGGACTTTAGCATTATGTCACTACCCACATTTTTGAAATCTTCTCACTTTCTCGTCCACATCCTTTTCTTCCACAACTACCCACAATGTCTGTCCTAGACTGCCAGGTCCATGTGTGAGCCACTTTGCATAGATCTCACTCAATGCACACTCACATACATTTGCAACCTTTCGCTGAAAAAGACAATGGCTACCATGGTGGATTCATTGAAATTCTAACGTGGAACATCTGTTGCTCCAGAACATCATTGAATCAGTTCTGGTATCGTACCTTGCTTTATCCCCCTTCAGAATGATTCCCTGCCACTTATCAAGTTTCATAATTATTTGCTCTCTCTCATCCTGTTTTACATTGCCTGCTTTGAGCCAACCTTCTCTCCTCACCCCTTTCCTTTCTGACTGGGCAATGTATCTGTTGCTTCTTCTTGTCTGCTATTCCTTCTCCTATATCCACCTCTTTCCTTTCAAGGGTCACCTACTCTTCATCTGTTACCTTATCCTCTCTTACTACCACCTCCTCCTATGTGACCACCACCAGATTTCCTGATGCTACCACCTCCACTGCGGTTTTTAACCCCTTCTTTTCTGGTTCAACTGAAACATCCCCTGTTAATACCACTAGCTCCACTGTTACGAGCATCACCTTTTCAGTTGCTACCACAATTTCTGTGTCTTACTACGACCTGCACAGCTCTCTTCTCCAGCTCTTGCCTTAGGACACTCCTTATTACCCCTTGTTCCCAATGCTATCCAACTGCCTGCTACAACTTTATCCAACCACCCACAATGGCCCACTGGGGCCTCTGGATGGTTTACTCTCCTCCCTGTGTCCTCTTTTTGTCTGTAAGTGGTTAAGGACTGTGTTTGGCTGCTATTCACAAAATCACCTAGGGATATTTTGGACGTTGAGGTTCAGACCAAACCAGTAACTTCTCTGGTTGCCATCTTGGAATATACTCTCTTCTTACTAATCCTCTCTCGAACTCCCAGCTTGAGTTCAGGTCTCCTGTCCCCCCCCCCGTGTCTACTTTAAATGTTTGGCGAAGCATAGTATAACATGTTTGAATATTGTATTTGATTAGAAGCTCTATGTGCAGCATTGTATCTTTGGTAAGAACACTCTGTCGGGAGACATTTCGCCAACAGAAAACCACAATTTACTGATACCTTTACAGGACTGGCTCACTCCGAGTCTGACGGTAGAGTCTGTGAACTACTGACAGACCTGACTTGCCAGTATTTCAGGCCCTACCAGCAGATAAATCGCTGTTGCACTGGCATTTTTAACAACAGTGCTGGTGGTTCAGTACATAACGTTCTGCCGCCGCTGTCTGTAATATTCTGGTATTACGGGATATCGAGCAGTGGAAACGGTAAACTGAGTTTGCAGGTACCTCCGGTGACCTACTGGCAGCCTCTCAATGAGGGCTATTGTGTCTGCCATATTTCCTGTTTAACCAAACATCTCTGTGAAACCTTCTCTGATGGTGCTGTTGACCAGGGGATTCCGCCAACCCTCCCTGAGACCCATCATCTACTGGCTTGATCAGGCACAAGAACCCTTGAACCATCCATTGGTGGTCCCAAGAACCAGCCAAGGGCTTTTGTCGCATATCATCCTCTCTTTCCCTTGGCCCACTTTGTCCAGATCTTCTTGTCCTAATAGAGTCCTTGAACAGGGGAAGCTCTAACCTGACTTCCCCTCTGGGCTGTTGCGGTCTGTCCTTTAATTCATATGGAATACAGTGACAGAGGATAGCTTCCATGGATTGGATGTGTTTAGGGATTAAGATAAAAAGGGAAGAGTGTTAGTGTCCATGGGTTGGATGAGAAGGGGGTTTTATGGAAAGATATGCTCCTCAATTCCTGGCAAATGGCCTTTGGCTACAAATCTGCCCATTCACCATCACCCTTTCTCTCTATATCTCATTAACACTTCACATTTCATACCAATTTCTAATACCATTGAAGGCCAGCGTCCCCAGCCAGCACGATCCTCCCCACAATGAGAGACAATGAAGGACTCTCCCAAATCAGGAATAAGGACAAGACAGAGTGCGGGTGAGCTTAAATGGGAGTTTATCAATGAGAATATGGCATGCAAAGAACTCTGCAAACTCCGAGAGCGCTCTGTCTGACAATAGCAAAGACAGGCGTATATATTTACAAAAAACGTCATAAAAACCTACACATTATAGGGGGCACAAGTTCGATGGGATTGGGTGGCGATGACTAACTATAGGTGCTGCTGTGATGCAGTTGGCTTTGGCTGGAAGACGTCACTGGTCATCCTCGTGGGTTGGGCTGGGCCTGGCAGGTTGGCTGAGTTCATCCGGGCGGTGTTGCTGTGCCATCGCGGCCAGTGTCAGAGATGAATGTCTTTTCCTGACTTATTTGCCCTAGGCCATGCACACCACAGTCATTCAGTCATTTCAATATTATCTTCTTCAGTAAATCTTCCAATAGGATATCCTACAGGTTAATGCAACACAGGAGGAATGTACCTTGTGAGGGGTCTGGCGGTAATACGTCAGGACATGGTTACCAGTGTCCTGTTGACCGGGGCCATAGGTCAACAGGACACTTCAGGGCCTGGGACGGGCGGTACAGGTCTTTCTGTTTTGTTAGAAGTTGTTATAGATGTGCCGCTGTGTGTTGTCAAAGTGTTGGGTGTCCTGATTGCACATGGCCATAGGTCTTAGATGATCCGGTGGGTTATGGGGTTTACGAGGGGGCGCCTTTGGAAGTGTGTGTTCAGGCAGAGGTTTACTGCTGTGTTGTAAATAATGCAGGTGGCGGGCCGTGGCCTTGGGTGCTGCAGAGGGGGCTACAATCTTTGAAGCGGATCCAGTCTGGTTGGGGGAGGCGGAGTAGTGCAGCGCGGGCCTCTGCTCTCATGTCTTGGCAGCCTTCGCAGGGTGGGAGGGGGAATGGCCTTGCACATATTTCACAAAGGTATCTCCCTCGTGTGTTGCCGATCTTAGGTAAAAACATCACAAACATTTGAACACTCTATAATACTTATTCAAATCATTTTGGAACATGCATTTAAACTTTGCTGGATGTGTCTCGATTATACCCAGTCTGAGCACCTTATTCATACACTATGTTTTAACAACTACAGTATTTAGTTATATGCATATACATTTGCAGTAAGTGAGGTAGTATTGGGGTTGGTGGAGTACATAGAAAGTAACCCGCCACTGTACGTGGCGGAGGTGGCACATGAGGGGCTTAGACATACACGTGTGACGAGTGCATTCTCGCACACTCTTCACATGTGCCCTTGGTATGGTTACATTCGTTTTCTTGTGTACCCTAGCAGCATCAGTTCAGTTGTGGTGCGGGACCGCGGGGCGTGGGGCTTTCAATGATACTTATGAAGAATAATCCCCCGGAAATGCTTTTATCATTTGCACACCCCTGCAGGGGTGTGGGTCCTTCACGGCTGGTGTCATGTACGGTAATTACACAAGGTTTCTTTAGTAAGAATGGTTGTATGGAGAGGATACATGTGTTAAAAGTGGTTTCTTACATTCATATTTGGGTACCTGTCTGGTTTCAGCAGATGACCATTCTACAGATCTTCCCATCGCCCAGGGCTTGCTGATCGGGTCATTGTGGGAGCAGTGATACACTGCGGAAGGTGAACTGTAACAATGTTAATGTATTACGCTAGATCATGCCCGTCTTGTTCGTGGGAACGGGCTTGCAGCGGATCTACCATGGTGCTGCGGAGACAGGGAGGACTGAAACTTTCCGAAGGTGGGGGCCGCGCTACAGCGCGCTGAGCTCACACCATCTTTAGCAGACAAAAAATGGTTTCTGAGGCCTCGCTAAATTTAATACGTGCGGGCAATGTCTTCAGCAGGTGAGCCATCCACCACCTGGGCCCTGGTGGTAAGGAGGGGACGCCCGATGAGCCATGGCCCTCACCTGGGGTGGAGATGCAGGCCAGGGGGGGTCCCTTGGACCACCCCTCCCCTACATTTCCCCCCTTTCATTACTTAAGTAACAAATACTTTAAGTCCTCCAACCTCCTACATTCTTCTTCGTCCATCACTGCCTCATCCCATGCAGGTGTGCCTTTTATGGGCATCCATGCTCTGCACACCCCTCGTAAGCTTTCCCCTCTTCTGGCATACTCATCTGGGGTGCAAGTCAGGTAGATACATCCGCCATCTCCCGCCAAATCCACCCACACCTCCTGGTACCATTCTAATACACGGGGCTCTCTAATGGTGGTGTGCCACGCTTTATCTATGATATCTTTGTCGTGATAGATAGGCACTAGCTGATATCTTGGTGTGTCATCTGATCCTGTTTGCACCTGCACTTCCTGCATGTTTTGTATTGTCCCACGAGTGTTGCCCATTGCCACCATCATCATTCCACCATTAGGTACTGCGTCAGCACAACATCGAAGGCCCACCTGGCACAGGCAAAAAATTAAAAGGAGGAACACCACAGCTGGCATCAAAAATTTCACAGTTGTTCCAAGCCATGAAGGGACCCAGGAGAAGAAGTTATCGAACCATGTACTGTCTTCTGCTCCACCTTCCATTTTCATTTTTTCTCCTAGGTTGTGGACTGCCTCGATCACATGGGACAGGGAGCCATTTTCTGCGTCTTCAGAAGGTACGAAAGTGCAGCAGGCACTTCCTATTTTTCGGCAAACACCTCCATCCATTGCCGTCAACAGGTCCAGGACATACCTGTTTTGCATAGTCATCAGTCGTAAAGCCCTTAGTTCCACTTTGATTACATTGAACCCTTCTTCAGTGTCGTTCGCCAGCTGAATCAGTTCCCAGCGTGTTATCTGGAGCCATTTTGCATTTGCTCTTGCTTGGACACTTGAGACCAGTGAGGCAAAGAATGTTTCTGCTGAGCTGAATAATCGATATTTATCTGGGATCTGAGCCAATAGTTCTGATTATTCCTTTGATATGTAGTTTGATGCACGTCTGTTACGGGTCAGCACTTCTCCCTTGCTTCCGGAAGATAGGACGTACATTTGTGACTCCGCAGTTGGCTGGGCTGCACTCTGTTGCAGGCGTTCCTGTGTCTTTTTGCTCCCGTCGATGTGGCTCTCTGGTATTACCATTAGGGCTGAGTGCAGAGTGGCCATTGAGCAGCTGCCACTCCATGACGGGGGGAGGTGTAGGTATGCCTGGTTGCCGCATACCCAGTACGTGTCCATAAGGGCCGCTGTCCCTTTTCTCAGATCTGGGATGGTGAGGGTCTTGTTACAGCTCTTGTTTGTTCCCATGGAGGTCTTCCCCTCTCCTTTAAAACATAGTTCATAGTCTATTTCGCTCTGTAGTTTGAAAGGTTTTTCAATGGCGGTTACCCAAGTTAGTTTTGAAATGTGTTCTTTCCATACTGGTGTGCATGTTTCTTCTATCCACTGCAATTTCTCTGGTGCCACACCTCTCAGTGCTTCCGCCTTGCACATTACTTCTTCATCCTTCCACTTGTTATCAGAAAAAAGTGTCCCTTGTATTACAAAAAACGGTTCTTTCAAACATACCACCCCTGCCGTCTTTGGATAGCACGTTTTCTCGTTCTGCAGCATTTGAAAAGTAACTTCGTGTGCCTGGAAGGTGTACTTAATCCTGCATAACGTGAGATGAAGGAGACATTGGGCATCTATAATTGGCAACTCTTTGGGTAGCAATACTTTGGGTGCACCTGAAGCGTGAGGAATGAGGGAGCAGACATAGCAGCTCGCATTTGTTGTTTGTTTAGCTGTGGCACTCATACCCGCATACCATTTATTTGTTTGGTGGGGGTGTCGTGGGTCTTCCATCTTATCTAGACCTAGCCCATAGTACTCATCATACTTTCTCCTCCCTGCTTCCCTCTTCCGTCTGTTGTTCTTGTTCCTCATGTACTTCCCAACTTCCTGGGCAAGGGATAGACTAGACCCCCCTTTCCCATTCCCGCCCCCCGTGGCCCATGCATCATATAATATTTAGTGTATTGCTAGCAGCTTTTCTTTTTCGCCCCTGACGTTATCTTGCAGGTCATTTTTTGGGGTGGGGGCAGGTTGGCTGGTGGGGGTGTTATACAACCATGATATGGCAGACGGGTTTCGGTCATTTAAACTGCGAGCATTATACCTATACATCACTGGTGGAGATACTGTGTTGTTTTGTGTTCCACCCTGTGGCTCTTTCTTTTCTGATATGACAACATTGGATGGTGTGGTGCGATATCCCCATACAAGTTTAGCTCCGTCCCATACCAGAAAATTACCTTCCCTTACAGTGACACTTGCAGTTACATTGGTCCTAGTGGTGCTGTTAATCCCGGTGCTGTTAATCCCTCCCCCCTCGTTCATCTCGATAGAGATGAACGCTATAAACCAATATGTAACCAGACCAAACATTAGCATAAAAAACATCGTAATGCATACAGATAATCCGCACTCATACAAATATCTACATCTCTCATTTAATAATTCTCTCATTCTACTAATTCTATCCGTTGCAGGCTGCCTGTTAGATGCCATGGTAGTTCCTGTTTGAGATATAAAAGTGCATTAAGTGCATGCATGTAAACGTTTTGTTGGCACCATTAGTGCCAATATATATATTGACGGGGAATGGGAGCGGGTAGGGTTGCGGGGAAGGGTATTCACAGACAAGGGCGTAAACATGTCATAATTCGATCACTTCATCAATTACATATGTCCAAACAAAAAAAAAAAACTTTTTTTTTCTTTCCCAGTTGTATATAAGAAGAGAATGCAGCAATACTTCATCAGTCACTTTCCCATTCACGTGCATTGCTGACGCACAAACACAAGTTAACATTCAGACATTCTGTTCCGTTCAATCGGTTGCTGTTGTCTGTGCCTCCTCCTCTGCCTCCTCTTGCACATTATTATAAGCTCTTCGCACGTCTGTCAAGTGTATCCAGTACCTCAAGCCCTTCACTTTTACAGCTGTGGGCGTGCAGAACACTACCTCGTATGGGCCGTGGAACCGTGGTGCATTCCATCGACGCACAAATCTCCTGACATAAATTAGTTCGCCCGGCATTAGCTGTAGCTGTTGCTCAGTCTCTGTGACAGACCCTGTTATGTTTCCCTCCTCTCTAGTGAAGGGTGGGGAGAGCTGCTTTGATACTGCGCGCGCTGCCCTTGTTAATTTTTTCAAATAGTCCGTGAATTCTTCTCCCAATATCGCGGCGCTCCTGTGTGCATCTGAGTGTTCGTGCAGTGGGGAGTGTGCTGTGTGCATTCGTCTCCCAGTCACGATTTCGTGCGGGGACAAATGGTGATCTTTACTTGGCTGATTTCTCAGTTCAAATAGCGCAAGGGACAGACAGTATATCCAATTTTTCTTTAATGAAAAGCATAGTTTTGATAACCTGCCCTTTAACAGTCCGTTAATCTTTTCCACTACACCATTGCTTTGAGGGTGATAAATCGAACACAATTTATGTTTTATTCCTAATAATGTAGTGACTTCTTTGAAAAGTTCATTCACAAAATGAGTGCCGTTGTCTGAGCGAATTACGTCACAAATTCCCTAGCGCGGGAACACTTCCCTCACTAGGAACTTGGCGGCGCTTTTAGCATCAGGTCCCGCACATGGTCCAGCTTCCACCCACCTTGAGAATGGGCACACAACCACGATCATGTACCGTGCACCATTACACCTTTCCCCCATGTCTGCGTAATCAATATGCAGTTCTCTGAATGGGCCAGTGGGTTTAGGAATTGTTCCCCGGAGAGTGCGTAGTGTCATTCCTGAATTGTAGATCTGACATGTTGTGCATTCCATTGCTAATCAAGATACGTGCTCCTGGAGACAGGGCACAAACCATTCTTCCTGTATTTCTGCTGCAATGTGCTGTTTGGTATTATGTGCAGGGAAGTGTAGTTGTTGAAATGCAATTTCTAGTAACTGGATGGGCATCACCACTTTCCCTGAGTTATTTTGCCGCCACAGCAAGTCTGTTCCGACCTGCTGCACCCTCGTTTAGTCCACATCAATTTTTCGTCTGCGCTAGCTCCTTCCTGCAATTCTAGTATTTGTGATATGGGCATCATGTTGTACCCTTCTGAGGGCTCTTTGGTTGTCTTATGCCATAGCATGTATTCACCTGTGTCATATTTCTGAAAATAGGAAGCCTCCTTGGCGGCAGCGTCCGCTGCCGCGTTCCCCAAAGACACAACATCTGTGTTGGATGTATGTGCTTGGCACTTTACTATTGCTACTGCAGTAGGGTTTTGTAGGGCCTCAATTAATTCTTTCAACAACTCTGCATGCTGTACTGGTGTTCCGTCTGCCCGTCGAAACCCCCTACGCCCCCATCTTGCTAGTCCTCCATGTACTGTCGTTGTCATGTAAGATGAGTCTGTGTATATTGTCACTGCGCAACCTTTTGCTGCATGTAGTGCTTCTATGAGCGCAATCAGTTCTGCTGCCTGTGCGGAGTAGTGTGATGGGAGGCGGTACTGCACTAGTGTTTCATACTCACCGTCTTCTAGCCTCACCACTGCCATGCCGACATGTTTTTCACCCGTGTCTACGTCAATCGATGCAGACCCATCCACGAAGTACACTTCCCCCTCGCTCAGAGCATTCTCACACACCACTGTGTCCTCCCCTCTTTCGCCTGTGTAGGTCGCGCAATCGTGGTCCTGCATGTCCTCTAGTGTGCATGCTTTTGTAATGAATGTGGCGGGGTTCACTGTCTTGCATCTCACCACATGGATGTTGGCGCTAGACAATATAATCTCGTAGGCTGTCGCCCGCTGTGTTGTCAGTGTGCTTTTTGACCTCTCAAGTATTGCAAATAATGAATGTTCCACAAACAATGTCACAGGGCAACCCATTACTATTGTGGCACTTTTCTCAATCGCGAACGCGGCTGCAGCGAGTGATTGCTCGCACGCGAAATGACCTTGCATCACGGCATCCAGAGTACCACTATAGTAAGCCAATGGCTTGTGGCCTAGGGACGTCTTTTGTGTCAGTACAGCTGTCATGAGTGTTCCCTTGCAGTGTGAGAATAGGTAAAATTTGCGTCCATAATCAGGGTTTGCTAGCACTGGAGCGCTTGAAATTAGCTCTTTTAATGACTGAAATGATGTGCTCATTTCTTCTGACCATTCTATTTTTTTGTTCTCCTGTTGTGCTTCCTTGAGTGCTTGTAGGAGGGGTCTCGTGTATGCTGCATAGTGTAATATCCATGCGCGGCAATAATTGCACATCCCCAAGAATTTCTGCATGTCTTTCACTGTTGCGGGTTCTCCTACTGATCTTATTGCTTCTACCCTGTCGGAAATTATTCTTTTTCCATCTTTTGATATGAGCTGTCCCAGGTATAAGACCTCAGTCAGGCAGTACTGTAGCTTCTCCTTGTCTACCTTGTACCCCTTGTTGGCCAGTAGAGTCAGGAGCGTTGTTGAATCCTTTCTACATGTTGCTTCGTCTTGTGCACACACTAATAAATCGTCTACATACTGAATAATCGTACTCTCAACTGATAGGTTTCCCAAGTCTTCATGCAATATGCGGTTGAATATGCTCGGGCTCTCACAGTATCCATGTGGTAGTCTGCAGTGTTCATATCTCTTACCCCCCAGTGTGAATGCTGTAAGGTATCTACTCTCTTCAGCCAGGGGTATTGAGAAAAATGCGTTTTTCTAGTCTACTACTGTGAAATGTGATGCCACTTTCGGGATGCTGCATAGTATTGATGCAGGGTTCGCGACTAGAGGGAACTCCTTCTGAATTACATCATTTAGGGGGCGTAAGTCCTGTATCATCCTCCAAGACCCTCCTTTCGCTTTTTTGATTGGATAGATACATGTGTTACATGGGGAGTTTGAAGGCACTATTATCCCTTGTGCTAGTAGTGCATTTATTGTCTCTTTTATCCCTTCTTCAGCTTCACGGGACAATGGATACTGTTTAATTCGGGGTAAAATTGCTCCTTGCTTTAGTTTTATTACCACAGGTTGTACTCCGTGCAACAGCCCGACATCATGGGGGCCTGTTGTCCACAAATTAATTGGTACGAGTCTCATGTCGTCATCAAAAAATGACGGTGGTGCTCCCACCACTGCCATCAATTGGACGGGTGTTTCCCTGGCTTGAATCAAAATGTCACAGGGCATCGCTATTTCCATTACTATCTCACCATCCCCTTCTGTGTCTGAAAAGAGATCCTCATCTGTTATCTCTCGTAGGGCGATGTTGGCATTTGTACACAGCACTGTACGCCACTCGCATCCCTCCCTATCCATTCCAATTGCAGCGATCCTTTTCGCTGACACCTGTACAGCATGCAAGTCTAATGATACCACTGATCCTGGTGCTGTGTCGGGACACACTATGGGGCGGAAGAGGAACTCCGCTGGGATCCTCCAGTCCATTCTTCTTAGTTCTGGAATTATGTGGGCCAAAGTCTTTAGCCCTTCAATAAACATTTCCTCATTTTCCAGCAGCCCTCGTACCTCCTGTGTGGTTGTGTAAGCTTGCACTACCAACATCGCACGCAAGGGGCATATCCCCGGTGTAGAACACACTATTCCTCTCTCGGTAAATGATATGGTCATGTTAAGTTTACTCAGGAGATCCCTCCCTAATAAATTTATTGGTGAGTGTTCATAATACAGTAAGGGTGTCTTTACAGTTTTACCTCCCACTGTTACACCCAATGCTTCTGTGTAAGGAACTTCAATTACAGCCCCAGAGAACCCCTGCGTCTCTAACTTCCGGTTAGATAACGGGAACCGGCCCTCTCTGATACATGATTTTTCCGCTCCCGAATCAACAATGAATATGAACTGCTTGTCTCCTATCTGCGCCCCTACCAATGGTTCCTCTGCTGCATTGTAGGTTGTAGACAGAACTGGACACGCAAGTGTTCTCTGTGGGCTGTCCTATGCGGGGTGTCTCATTGCTCCCCCCTGATTAAAGACACTTCCTGAAACCACTGACATGCCGTTGTAAGGTGCTGGTACGGGGGCCCCGTTTGCTGTTGTCGCGAAGGGGTTGCCTGGCGCATACTGCATATTGTCATTGTTTTGGGGGTGGTTCTGTGTTCTATACTGGTGCCCCTGTTGCTGCTCAGCATCACCTCGGCCTGGGTTTCTCAGCTGTTGTTGTCCCATTGGAAGACCATATGGGCTCCCTGGGTGGGGGTGGCCATACTGTTCTACCTCTTGGAACCCATTGTTGGGTCTAGCTCTGCACTCCCTAGAGTAGTGCCCCCACCGTCCGCAGTTCCAGCAACTCCCTTGTGCGCCTCTAGGGCCCTGCCATCCATTTCCTCCCATTCCCCCATACCCCTGTCCACCTCCTCTTTGGCCCCTGTACCCACCTCGTCCCCCTCGAGGGGTCCACTCTTGCCACTGCGGACCTCCGCCTTGCTCCTGTTCATTCCACTGCCGCTGTCTTGCTCCAACCCAATTAGTTGCCACCCTTCCTCGTATTGCTATCAGCCCCTCCTCCTCGTCATCTCCCTCCCTGCTGTGTGGGAGCGCGGCTACTGCTGCTACAACCTTCACCAACTTTGTCTGTACTAACTTTGCCTCGTCTGCCAATCTTTTCTCCGCCACCTCTTTCTCCCTCTCTTTTATTCGCTTACAATGGTGTACTATTATGCTCTGAATCTCAGGCCATCCCTTTGCTTCAATACCTGCTATTTTGTCGAGCGCCTTTTGCACTTCTTTGGGGAGCCCTCTTTTTATAATGAAGTAAAATAAAGATGTCGATTGATACCAGGGCGTGCCCGTTTCTGCTCTCCACATCTCTTGGACCCGGAAAATGTAATCCATAGCCTCCTCCCCGTCATTCATTGTACACTGCATCACTGACTGTAAGTCTGGCGTATCTGGGAATGTTTCACGTAAGGCATCCCACACCCTGGCACGCACTGTGTTAAAGGAGGCCCCATCATGGCGGTCGCAGTCTAATGTTACTCCCGGGAAACCGGCCTTGACCCATACTCTCTCAGCCTGATCCCCCACTGCTGATACAAGCAAGCTCTTCACATCTCCTATTGCTAGGGGTACCCCAGCAGTGTGTTTCTCAAAGGCGTATATCCACTTACTTGCCCCTCCTGATAATGGGGACAATAGCTTTAATAAATTGGCTTTATCCATCTGAGCCCATGGGATATAGTTAGGCCTCCCTCCTCCCCTGTGTATCAACGGGAGCTGTAGTCTTCCTTTTGTCGTTGCATCCGGACCCGTTTTGGCTGCTGAGGTCCCCAGTGATGCTATTTTCCCCACTCTGTTCCTTAATCGCCCCGTCCACTCATCATCCAGGGTTCTCATTGAACATGTACAATCCCCCCCTTTGCTCCCCCCTCCCATTGCCATGCTCAACCTGTCGCTTTCTTCTAACTCGTCCCTTATATCACATAGTAATTCCTCTCTATCCCCCATAGGCCTTTCTTCATTGTCGATATCTCCCTCTCGTGTCCCTATTTCGATTATTCGTGTCTTCAATTCTGAACAGTATCTCACCTTTTTTCCACCCCTCTTCAGGTTTTCTATTCTCACCTGGCGCTCTAGACGTGCGCCCTGATCTAGCCGCATTAAGTGCTGTTTGCTCGCACATGTCTTTTATCCTCGAGAGCTCATCTTTTGCAATTGAGAGTCTTGATTGTAAATCATCTGTGAGTTTCTCTATGTCCACTCTCTGTGTACTTACCTGGGCTCGCTCCCTTGTACTTTCATATGGCGGGGGTTCCGTGGGCCGGCGGGGTGTAGTAGTTGTCAGGGGAGGCACATATGTGGGGTCACTGTATCCTTCTGCGGGCACAGGCTTGTTTAATATCGGGTACAAATTTATTACCTCTACTGGTGGCGCTACACTTGACAATTCTTTAACATCTTTCTGTATCATTAGTGGATTGTCTGGGGTGGACGGGAGATCAGGATTTAATGCTGGTGTTTTAGGCGGTGGTATCTCTTCAAATAACCTCCAGAGATCTAATACTTCTCTCCTATTTTGCAACTGCTTCCCCTTGTACTTCAAACAAATGCATGTGGCCACCATATCCAGAACACTTTTATCAAATGACCCTCCCTCGGGCCATATCTGGGGTAACCCCTCTCCCTTCAACTCAGTTATCCATTGGTCGTGATATTTCTTAATCCGCTCCGCATACCCTGGTAAATTCTTACAAATATGTGATAAGGGTGTTTCGGCCCCCATCCCTGTGCCCTCCTAGTACTTGTGTGTCTCTGTGTGTCTGCAACTACAATGTAGGTGTATTATCAATATTATTTTTCGTTTTCTACTTCACAATCAATAACGGGCTCCTTTGTGCTCTTCCCCTTGTCTGCGCAATACAAAACTGGCTGTACACAGTTTCTATTCTATTCTCTTTGGGGGGCACATACAAGAGCAAACCATCATTTATTTTGACAATATCAACCCGGAAATCAAAAAGGTACCCACTCACTTCACCGTGTCATTTTTGTCTTCAAAAGTTCTATCCGGTCACACTTACCATGACCATTTAATTACTATACATTCATAGCTGTTTTACACATTCACAACATCAACTTGTCGTCTGACACATACGAGGTGCACACACCTCTTGGTAACACTCTATTCACAATTCACGCCGTCCTCCCTTTCCTCCCTAGCCGGCTGTCCCTGTCCGTCTTACTTGGATATATGGATGCGCATATATATATATATATATATATAGGTCTGCTCTTCCCTCTTCTAGTAGGACTCTTACTTTCTCCTTAAGTTTGTGTTAATCTCACTTTTTATTTTCCCCCTAACCCTAAACAAAAGAAAAGAAAGAAGTAATAGCGGTCACTAATATATTCGCAGTGCCCCCTTTTGCTGAGCACTTTTATCTTATAATCCACTTCTTCATATATTCCCAGTACTAGTCAAGATAGCACTATGCGGCGCCACCTTCCACCCCCTTTCGGAGCTAGGTTCCCGTCACTTTTATCTCTTATTCACCTCTTAATCCTAATGGCCATATGCAAAGAAAAAGCAAGGAAAATTTTAGGATGATCCTTAGTAGATCTGCGTACCCCCTCTTCGTTCCCTGCCCTACACTTCTTCCCCCACTCACTTTACAATCGCTCGCACTCAGTACTCACGTGCCCGTCTTGAACCGATAGTCTCCGAAACTGGGTCCGTCCAGGCAGTGTCGCCGTCAGCTCAACAGTCAGCCCCGGCTCCGGCGAGCGGTACTCAAAGGGGATTTTTCAACCGGGATCCCGTACCCTCTCTCTTTTGAGTGCGCACTTCTTAGTGTACCGGTCGCCGTTGGCGGGCAGCCTCCCGGAGCCGGCTCACCGTGCGTATCCCTTTTCGACCGGAGATTCTCGTGCCAAAAGGGGACGGTAATGTTAGGTCGGCAAATAATAAATAATAATAATAATAATAATCACGCTTTCGGGGTCACCACTGAAGGCAAGCGTCCCCAGCCAGCACGATCCTCCCCACAATGAGAGACAAGGAAGGACTCTCCCAAATCGGGAATAAGGCCAAGACAGAGTGTGGGTGAGCTTAAATGGGAGTTTATCAATGAGAATATGGCATGCAAAGAACTCTGCAAACTCCGAGAGCGCTCTGTCTGACAATAGCAAAGACAGGCGTATATATTTACAAAAAACGTCATAAAAACCTACACACTATAGGGGGCACAAGTTCGATGTGATTGGGTGGCGATGACTAACTATAGGTGCTGCTGTGATGCGGTTGGCTTTGGCTGGAAGACGTCACTGGTCATCCTCGTGGGTTGGGCTGGGCCTGGCAGGTTGGCTGAGTTCATCCGGGCGGTGTTGTTGTGCCATCGCGGCCAGTGTCAGAGATGAATGTCTTTTCCTGACCTATTTTGCCCTAGGCCATGCACACCGCAGTCATTCAGTCATTTCAATATTATCTTCTTTAGTAAATCTTCCAATAGGTTATTCTACAGGTTAATGCAACACAGGAGGAATGTACCTTGTGAGGGGTCTGGCGGTAGTACGTCAGGACATGGTTACCAGTGTCCTGTTGACCAGGGCCATAGGTCGAGGCGCTAAGCTTCAGGGCCTGGGACGGGCGGTACAGGTCTTTCTGTCTTGTTAGAAGTTGTTATAGATGTGCCGCTGTGTGTTGTCAAAGTGTTGGGTGTCCTGATTGCACAGGGCCATAGGTCTAAGATGATCCGGTGGGTTATGGGGTTTACGAGGGGGCGCCTTTGGAAGTGTGTTTTCAGGCAGAGGTTTACTGCTGTGTTGTAAATAATGCAGGTGGCGGGCCGTGGCCTTGGGTGCTGCAGAGGGGGCTACAATCTTTGAAGCGGCTCCAGTCTGGTTGGGGAGGCGGAGTAGCGCAGCGCGGGCCTCTGCTCTCATGTCTTGGCAGCCTTCGCAGGGTGGGAGGGGGAATGGCCTTGCACGTATTTCACAAAGGTATCTCCCTCGTGTGTTGCCGATCTTAGGTAAAAACATCACAAACATTTGAACACTCTATAATACTTATTCAAATCATTTTGAAACATGCATTTAAACTTTGCTGGATGTGTCTCGATTATACCCAGTCTGAGCACCTTATTCATACACTATGTTTTAACAACTACAGTATTTAGTTATATGCATATACATTTGCAGTAAGTGAGGTAGTATTGGGGTTGGTGGAGTACATAGAAAGTAACCCGCCACTGTACGTGGCGGAGGTGGCACATGAGGGGCTTAGACATACACGTGTGACGAGTGCATTCTCGCACACTCTTCACATGTGCCCTTGGTATGGTTACATTTGTTTTCTTGTGTACCCTAGCAGCATCAGTTCAGTTGTGGCGCGGGACCGCGGGGCATGGGGCTTTCAATGATACTTATGAAGAATAATCCCCCGGAAATGCTTTTATCATTTGCACACCCCTGCAGGGGTGTGGGTCCTTCACGGCTGGTGTCATGTACGGTAATTACACAATTTCACAGGTTTCTTTAGTAAGAATGGTTGTATGGAGAGGATACATGTGTTAAAAGTGGTTTCTTACATTCATATTTGGGTACCTGTGTGGGTATATATAATTTCAGTGCTCACACTTAGTCGCATATGTGTCCTCCATTTCTCTATATTCTACTCTTAATAGGTAAAGTAGGTACTGGACTGACTATGCGTGATGAACTGCAAATGCAAGAATGTAAATAATTAACAAAATGCAGAGTGGCGAAAACACCAGATGTGCCTTATCTTGGGTTGAAGGATTCATGGTTCATGAACAGTCCAAAGGCGGGAGGGTGAGGAAGGCTGAGTTGCAAGAATGTGAATAACAGGAAAATGAAGACATAACAGATAAGGGGTCCTCGCATACAGCTTCCTGGAACTGGAAATAACCGCCTACATGGCGTACGTGCTGTACATGTAATCCCATGTGAAGATAACTGTATAAAAGGAAAATGTGCAAAGGTTGCGGGGCGGCACTTCGACAACTTGCTTTGTGAGACGTGCGAACTTGCGGCCCATTCGCGAATGCTTGTGTGATAATAAAGTAATTGTTTTCTTTCTCGGCTTGTTGTCTGAGTTTATAGGGTCCCCGTTTACTGGTTATGGTGACGGCGATAGAAATCGCACCCACAATGTTGGTGTCAGAAGTGGGATGCCAAGGAGCGACAGCCCTTCACTGGGTGAGGACCGCCGCGACGGAACCGGAGAAGGAATTGATCACGGGGCCCCACTGACTGAATCCGCACCATTGATTGCGACCGACGCGTCATCCTTGTTTGTCCGGCTCCGTCGACGACGGGACAGCAGGCTGTCGCCCTTCGGGTCCAGAACACTCTGGCGGGACCCTAAAAGATAAGTAAAGTGGTTGTGCGTGTGATGAGATTGACGGTGGTAAGTCCGTCTATATCGTGTTGATTGATGATTTAATTGATAGGACAATGTTATAAGTAACAGTTGTTTTGGAAATCTGTCTGGTAAGTGACAGTTTGGATATACCGGTATAATGGGTCAGACGGCTTCCTTAGGAAAGGGTATAGGAAAAAGACACTATGCCCCTCTCGAAGGAACTCCGGCTTTTGATATGCTAATTAAACATGGATTGAATTCAACGTTGTTTTTGAAAGAATGGCCAGAATACACGAAAGACTCCATAGAATATAAATGGCCAGATACAGGATCCTTTGATTTAGATCGGATTAGTAAGGTAGAAATTGAATTAGCAAAACGGGGGGTGAGACCCGCCCAGTTTGAAGCCATCCGATTGTGGAGAGTAGAAGGAATGCGCAGGCGCAATGCAGCGAATAAACAGAAGGCAAAAGAGTTAAAACGAACAGTTAACCAGAAATTACATGACTTACATGAAAGGGAGAGAGATGAAAAGTATGATCAGGTGGACAGACGCATGATGATTAAACATAGTGGAGGTATGTTTCCTGTCACGCCGGCGCCTCGATACGAGGACATTGCACAAGGGTTAGAAGCAGAACAGACAACATCAGACTTGTTATTTCCGGGAGCCTCGGCTCCGCCGGCTGACAGTGTGGGAGTGGGGGTGGAATTCCCAATGAAATATGGAGATGAGGAAAAGTACATGGGCCGGACAAGAACCGGACACGTTAGCAAGTCAAGGGAAGATGAGCTATCAGACTTAGTGGGTAATATCTACGAGTTAGAACTGGATGAGAATGTAAAAGGGCAATTAGGCCGGTTACTACCGACAGAATTCAAGAGGGTAAGTCGGAAAATGTATGAACTATTCGAAGCAACAAGAAAGGTGAGAGGCAGAACACAACCAGACTTTACTCTAGAGTATCAAGAAGCCGTGCGCGTTTTAGATACGGTTTCTACCAATACTGAATTGTGGGAATGTATGACCAAAATAATCAATGAAATACAAGACGCCCAACAGAGGTGGCGTAGGGAACAGGAAGTTGATGATTGCATACAAAAGTCCAGACAGAATGAGATTAATGCCGCAACCCCAGATGCCACAAACTTAGTTTCACGATTAACGAAGCAAATCCGGGATAAGACAACTGAAGCTCTTGCTAGGGAGGTGGAGAATTGTGGGTGGGCACTCCAGGTGGGGGTTATTACTGAACTCTTAGAAAGTTTAGAGAACCTCGATGATGGTAGCAAAACTGTCTATGCCAACAGACGGAACAAAACTAAGTCTGATCTGGACAAACGCCTTCGCCCAACAAAAGATGTTCAGGTTGATAAGGAAAGAGAGTGGAGGGTAAAAACAATACAGAGTTTATTAAGGGATTATAAAACCTTGGATTACTCGCAGAATTCTAATGTAACAACATTTGAGGCAAGTATCCCGAGGGGCGATGAAACAGGGACAGGCGCAGGCTCCCAATTCCCCATGCGAGAATGTCAACCCACGATGGACATAAAGGGAGCCACGGTTCGTACTTATGTACACGTTCCCTTAACCCGCATGGAATTAATACAGATTGCAAAAGGTATCCCAGACCCCAGAATAGATCCGGCAGGGTTCTATAAAGAAATGGGAAAGTTGTTCCGTCCTGATTTATACACAGTAGAGGATGTAGACGCCATAATGACTAGTTTATTACCAGAAGAAATTTGGACACCTTTTCGGGCAGTCGATAATGACCGCATTAAGTGGAAGGAGGTAGTGTAAGCCAGTAAAAATAGGAAACTGAATGAGCAATATCCAGAAGGCTTAAAGGGTTATGGCATGAATGTATTGAAAGCCTTAGAGAAGGTCCTACCCCCGTTTGATGTGAATGTGGAAAAATTAACGGCGGTAATGCAGGGCCCAACTGAAGATGCAGCGCAGTACTTCTTGAGATTTGAGGCTGCTTTCAAAGCTCACAGTGGGTTAGACATAGCTTCTGAAACAGGTCAGAGATACTTTGTGACTAATTTTCTGGAAGGACTCCATGGATATATTCAGGATAGTATCAGAAAAGCACAGAGCACATGGATGAACAGTAGTCCTCGAGATATATTAGAAATGGCCAGGTATTATGAAAGAGGGGAAAAGGTGAAGGGATTACAAAGGAGTAAGCAAGATAGAGATCTAAAAACAAAAGTGTTGATGCAGCAGTTACAGCAAGGATCATCGGGTAAGTTTAACTATAGTACCAATGCTCCCTCCCAGACCTACCACAATATGCCAGGAAACCAGTTTAGGGGAACTACACCAGGGGCAGTCCAATACGCTAGAAGGGATGGTCTACCCCAGGATGTGTGTGCCTTTTGTAAGAAACAGGGACATTGGAAAGTTCAATGTCCCCAAAGTGGAGCAAGGGGAAGGGGTGTGCGTCAAGGTCCTCAGTCGATCTACAACCCCGGCAATAGAAACAACGGGTCAAGTAACCAAAACAATAGGATTTACAAATCACCGCAACCCAATGCCTTTGACGAACAAGCCACAAGCGATGCCCCTTGGCCAGCCCCGCCACCCCCAAATTTGCTTTAACAACCCAGACAGACAAGCCAAGTACAGGGGGTGTGCATGGGTGATGATTGCGGGGACAATATATATTACAATGATGACTTTCAGGACAACACAAGTGGGATGTCCTGAAGAGGCCGGAATGAGACAGCGGGAGTGGTACAGGTCCCTATTGATCAAAGGGGTCCCTATGCCTCTGTTCGCATAGGACCCCATAATAATTTGAAATGCCTGGTAGACACAGGAGCTGGTAACAGTTCCGTGAATATCAGGGCCGTCCCCGCTGTCCCATTGTCGGATAAGAACAAGGTATCTGTTGGATTTGGGGGCAATCCAATCACGACTCCCGTAAGCAAAGTAGTGGAGGCTGAAATACATGGAGTGAAATGGGAGAATGGGTGGCTACTGACTGACCACTGCCCCGAGAACCTGTTAGGAATTGATGCGCTAAAAGCTTTACATGCCACAATATACTGTTCCCCGCAAGGTGTGCGAATGACCATTAGCCAACCGGTGGGTATGATAGGATATACCCCCAGAATTGCAGGATATCCCAAATGAATTATGGGCCACCCATGGGAGTGATGTAGGGGTCCTAGATGTATCTCCAATAGCGATAAAATTGAAACCAAACGTAAGATTGCCCAGGATAAGACAATATCGCATCTCACATGAGGGCGAACAAGCATTGTACGAAATTGTTCAAGACATGATAAAATTGGGAGTAATTGAACCAACAAATGATAGCCCATGCAACTCCCCGATCCTTCCTGTCCATAAGAAAGGTGCAGAGGCTCTGCCGTATCGTTTTGTTATTGATCTAAGAGAAATAAACAAAATAGTTGAACCACGCTATCCAGTTGTCCCTAATATTGCAAGTGTTCTCACTCTGATCCCTTCCACTGCAAAATGGTTTTCAGTAATAGATTTAAAGAATGCTTTCTTTAGCATACCCATTGCTGAAGAAAGTAGATATCTATTCAGCTTCACACTACGAGACAGACAATACCGTTTTACCAGGGCCCCGCAGGGGTACACTGAGAGTCCAGCCATATTTAGTCAGGCTTTGAAAACACAAATGGATGATTTAGTGTTACCTGCTAACACCGCATTGGTTCAATATGTTGATGATTTACTATTATGTGCTGACACAGAAGAGGAATGTCGCCAGGTGACCCGACTGGTGTTGTTGCACCTGGTTGCAAATAAACACAAGGTGTCCTTGGCAAAGATGCAATACGTTAAACAAAAGGTCCACTATCTAGGGTTCCAGTTATCTGCAGAGGGGCGGACTTTGTCCACTGACAGGATTGCCCTAATCCAGGCTATAACAGGCCCCAAGACTGCAAAAGAGCTCCGAAGGGTGGTGGGAATCTTATCGTACTGTCGACATTGGATCCCAGAATTCTCTGTAATGATTAAACCATTACTAGCCATCTTGAAAGAAACACAGGGAGATGACCCAATACAATGGACAGAGGAATTAGAAAATGCCCTGAGATCAATAAAAGATGTATTATGTCATGCCCCAGCCCTCGGCACACCCAATTATGCTAAGAAATGTATCTTATTTGTAGATGAACAGAAAGGTTGTGCTGTTTCGGTCTTGACTCAAGAGCAAGGGGGAAGACAGAGACCCTGTGCATATTTTTCCACTTCTTTAGATTCAGTGGCAAAAGGTCTACTGCCATGCATGAGAGCAGTCGCAGCAGCAGCAGCTGCACTAAGACAAAGTGCCGGGATAGTGCTGGGAAGCGAGGTTATAGTGAAAGTTCCCCATGCAGTAGATGTCCTGCTGAACAGAGTACATACGCAACATCTCACAACAGCTAGACTCACACAATATGAGATGATCCTTTTTGCGAGCAATGTAAAATAAGAACGATGTAATACTCTGAACCCGGCCACATTACTGCCACTACCTGAAATGCCAAATGACATCACACATGATTGCATAATACACACTGAAGAACACACGAAAGGGAGGGCGGATTTATGTGATATTCCACTCCCAGATGCGGATGGTATCTTGTTTTGTGATGGTTCATGTTTCAAGCTGCCGAATGGGGAGTCGGTAGCCGGCTATGCTGTAACTACTGGAGAACGATTGATTGAGAATGGGAAAGTGCAGGAGAAATCAGCACAGGCAGCCGAACTGATAGCTCTAACTAGAGCTCTTGTGTTGAGTAGCGATATGAAGGTAACAATATACACTGATTCTGCATATGCCCATGGAGTGGTTTCTAATTTTGCCCGATTATGGGGAGAACGTGGGTTCTTGACCTCCCAGGGAGAAACCATAAAACATGCACGTTTGATCGCCCAATTGTTACAAGCACTGACCCTGCCTGCTAAAGTTGCCATAGTGAAATGCGCAGCACATTCAAGAATACAAGATTATGTCACACAGGGAAATGCTTTAGCCGACAAAATGGCAAAATCAATAGCCACAAGGGATTCCAGGTGGGAGAGTAGACAACTCATTGTGGGGAAAGATGTAACAGAGGAAGGAATGAAACAACGCATAAAAGAAATACAAACTGATGCTACCATCGAGGAAAAACAAACTTGGCACAAAGATGAGCAGTTCAAAGAGACAGTAGATGGCCTATGGACACATGTGCCCACGGACACTTGGGTGTTACCTAATGCCTATTTACACATTATTGTGAGTGTAACTCATGGCCCATCTCATGTCAATGCCAGAACTATGGAGGAAGTACTGAGAACTGTCTGGTACAACAAAAGGCTGGGGATGTATTGCCGACAATGGGCGAAACAGTGTGAAATATGTGTTCTGTATAATGTGGGCAAAGGAGTGCCAGCTCCAGCGGGTCATAGCAAACTGCCAACGTGTCCCTTTGAAGTGGTGTATATGGATTTTATTCAACTTGAACCTGTAAACAAACACTCCTATTGTCTGCTGATGAAATCCCGCAACCTGTCACACAGGTGATGAAATCCCCAGGTGATGAAATCCCGCAACCTGTCACACTGGGTTTTCAGGATGGGTGGAGGCGTACCCCTTACGAGATAATAGTGCCACATCAACGGCACGATGTATACTGAAGCACTGGGTGCCATTGTACACGGTTCCCAGATTTCTCTGGTCTGATAACGGTACTCATTTCACCGGTGAGGTTGTAAATAAGGTGTGTAAGGCCCTTGGCATTGACCAACGCTTCCACGCAATTTTCCATCCCCAATCAGCCGGGATAATAGAAGGAACAAACAAGGTGTTAAAGAATAAACTGTCTAAAATATGTGCTGAGACAGGACTGAAATGGCCTGATGCTTTACCCATCGCTTTGTTAAGTATGCGCACTATGCCTAAACGAACACATGGATTGTCTCCGTTTGAAATTGTTATGGGCCGACCACCAAGTGTTGGCACGCCTATGTCACCTGCTAGATTGTCTGACCAAACATGGCCTGCCTTACAACAGTACTGTATTGGTTTAACTAATAGGTTGATTTCTATTAATGCGCAGGTAAAGGCCGCAGCACCGCTTCCTCTGGTGGGGACAGGACACGATGTGCAACCCGGAGATTGGGTGGTAATAAAAGCATTCGACCGTACTAGTGGACTGCAACCGAGGTGGAAGGGACCTTTCCAGGTACTGTTGGCGACACAGACAGCGGTTAAAGTTGATGGTAAGCCCCATTGGTACCATGCCAACCACATCAAAAGGGCACCACCGCTACTGTTTGCTCCAACCACTAAGCCTGGTCTCCTGCCGCGTGATGATACACCACTAGTTTCTGCTACTGACCAATGTGTCCATCACCTCCGATCTCGTGATGTGTTTGTGCCAAGCAACGTGTAAGGACACTATTTTGAACTTTGACCATTAGGGAGACAAACTTTTCTGGACTCTCTTATTGGTTTTAGCAGAATTCTGCCTTACTGAAGTCGACGGGCTTGTAGCCTGAAGGGCCTCCGGCGATCCCCTCCTGGGACAGGCACTACGAGACGTGGGACAGATCGGAAGACGGTTTCCAGTGAAACCTACCTCCTTTAGGGTAAGAAAGACACTGGTGCTTTAATTAGGGATTTCCTGCAACGACGCTAGGCTACAGTGAAACCATGGCCTCGGCTGTATATAATAACCTAGGTCCTTCACAAACAAACGTACACTTATTTATCCCTGGAGACGAACGGATAAGCAGTGGTTGCTCAGGTCGATGCAAAATAATAACTGGTGGATGTATTATATGTATCTTTATATCCATGGCAATTTTATTTTGGTATCTAGAACGACCATCTGTACATGAATCAAACAAAGTGTTGAACAATGGGAAGGAGGATAAACAATATGTGATAAGTACTAACCGACATGAACATGATTATAGTGGTATTGACGAACATGGTGAGAATACTTTTGTACGATTGATGAACCATACGCAAAGTGCCCTCAACATAACCAACTGCTGGATATGTACCCATTTGCCGCGACATGGTGGTGAAGGGGTGCCTCTATATGCGGCATCAGTAACCCAATATGAGGGGTGTGTGCTTTTGCATTTACGTGTACCACAAGTGAAAGGATATTGTCCGCCTACTTCATGGTGCAGTTCCTACGGGAACATCTATAAAGAATCCAAGGTCTTTAGAGACATTTACCATAGCTATACTTATGCCCATAGGTTTCGTGCAAATGACATCCCAGATGCTTTATACCCACAGACACACCCTCCAACCCCAATGATGGTAACTTGTGAATTCAAACAAAACTGCACATGTTTTAGTAGGCATCACAGTGCCTTACGTTATAACGGCGGATGTGCTATTACTATTGATCTTACTAATCATACTAGAGGTATAACACAAATTGAGGGCCACATGTACATATGTGATAAGAAAGCCTATCTTTGGTTATGGAAGAATTTTACTGGACTGTGTTATATTGCTAAGGTAACTCCAGCAGCAATTGTGTATACACCATCCCAACTATATGAGAAAGCCCATACTAGGATGAAAAGGGCTATCAATCCAAAGCTCCCTGAATATCAGTCCACTAGTTGGGAAATATTTGTTGATCTGATGGGGGCCATGGTTCCACCAGCAGGAATATTTTTGAATAGCCAAGAAATTAGGCGACTCAGTAAGGCACTCGAATTTGTTATTGAAGAAACGGCAGATATATTAGAAAATATCACCTTTGAAATGAAAGCCATTAGGCTGGTGGCTTTACAGAATAGGTATGTCTTGGACATGCTTACGGCAGAAAGGGGCGGGGTTTGCTCCCTAGTGGGTTCCCAATGTTGTGTTTACATACCAGAAGGAAGTACAGGTATCCTAGAGGGTGTGAATAAATTACATAGAGTAGCTGATAGTATCCATAAGGAGGAGGGTTCTGGTGACAGTTGGTGGATGGCCATACTTAAGGATTTAGGATGGAAATTGCTGACCCCTCTCTTTGTTCTATTAGCAATAATAATTGGTATATGCATTTGTATACAGTGTCTCCCAGCGTGCTTATCATGTTGCCTGACAAATTGTGCGTCACTGAGCACAACTATGTTTAACGCCCTAAAACCTGAGCCCTTTCACCGAGTGGATGTACCTCCAGACATGGGAGGTCTCGAACATATCGAGTTGTTCAATACTGTCACATGAGCTTATGATGTCTATGCTCAAGTGTGAGAAAAGGGCGGATTGTGGATATATATAATTTCAGTGCTCACACTTAGTCGCATATGTGTACTCCATTTCTCTATATTCTACTCTTAATAGGTAAAGTAGGTACTGGACTGACTATGCGTGATGAACTGCAAATGCAAGAATGTAAATAATTAACAAAATGCAGAGTGGCGAAAACACCAGATGTGCCTTATCTTGGGTTGAAGGATTCATGGTTCATGAACAGTCCAAAGGCGGGAGGGTGAGGAAGGCTGAGTTGCAAGAATGTGAATAACAGGAAAATGAAGACATAACAGATAAGGGGGCCTCGCATACAGCTTCCTGGAACTGGAAATAACCGCCTACATGGCGTACGTGCTGTACATGTAATCCCATGTGAAGATAACTGTATAAAAGGAAAATGTGCAAAGGTTGCGGGGCGGCACTTCGACGACTTGCTTTGCGAGACGTGCGAACTTGCGGCCCATTCGCGAATGCTTGTGTGATAATAAAGTAATTGTTTTCTTTCTCGGCTTGTTGTCTGAGTTTATAGGGTCCCCGTTTACTGGTTATGGTGACGGCGATAGAAATCGCACCCACACCTGTCTGCTTTCAGCAGATGACCATTCTACAGATCTTCCCATCGCCTAGGCCTTGCTGACCGGGTCATTGTGGGAGCAGTGATACACTGCGGAAGGTGAACTGTTACAATGTTAATGTATTACGCTAGATCATGCCCGTCTTGTTCGTGGGAACGGGCTTGCAGCGGATCTACCATGGTGCTGCAGAGACAGGGAGGACTGAAACTTTCCGAAGGTGGGGGCCGCGCTACAGCACGCTGAGCTCACACCATCTTTAGCAGACAAAAAATGGTTTCTGAGGCCTCGCTAAATTTAATACGTGCGGGCAATGTCTTCAGCAGGTGAGCCATCCACCACCTGGGCCCTGGTGGTAAGGAGGGGATGCCCGATGAGCCATGGCCCTCACCTGGGGTGGAGATGCAGGCCAGGGGGGGTCCCTTGGACCACCCCTCCCCTACACCATATTCTACTGCACATGCATAGGCAACATATTAGCATATAAGATGCCCTGCAGTATATTATTGATTCTTCAAATATTAGTGTCAGTGCGTTTATGCTCAATGGTCGTCTTCATGCTTTCATCATGATTATAACGCACATTATTTTTGTTTTTTTTATTGTGCTGTAGTTTATTAGTAAAACCTTTCACATAATACAAGATTTATCACAAGTGCAAAAAATAAAATTAGATCAAAAGTTAAACCATGGTGGTTACAACCTACTTCGACTAATTCCCTATATCACAAATTCGTATTCTATTTTTAATTACCTAACACCATGTCAAGATTTAAGACAAAGGGCGTCATTACGACCCTGGCGGAGTGGGTTTACGCCAGCGTTATTCGCGGCGGACCCGTCCGCCCTACTACGAGTTCCCGTAGCGCCATGGAACGTTTTCCGCCTGGTTTTTCCGGGCGGAAAAATCCATGGCGCTATGGGACCTTGTTGTTAATTACGCCACCGTATTTTACGGTGGCGCAATTAACTCCTTCCCCACTCCCATTATACCCTATGGGGCAAAAATGGGAATGGGGAAGGGTAAAATGGGGAATGGGGATTTACCGCCCCGCCAAGGTCGGCATGGGGCGGAAAATCCGCCAACCTCCATGGCGCTATCGGCAGCTTTCCGCCGTGCTCCGCGGTGCATTTAGCACCGCGATTTCCGCCATGGTCGTAATGAGGCCCAAAGTATTCTTATAAAATAGGTCATACAATTAAAGCTAAATTGCAGTGCATTGTTCTTCCCTGACATTCTTCATTTGAGTCAAAACAGTAGCAGCACCAGCCTATACAATAATTATTATGATAGCAATATTGAGACTTAATTTATATTTGTATATTAAGAAGATCAAAAAGCGTAATCAGGTATCTGTACAAGGCTATAATCATTGAAACACTATTGCCTTACATCATGAAAGACCATAGTGATTTGCCTGCAAAGTCATACTGGACATAAAGAAATGGACTAAAAAAAGCAGTCCTAAGATCATTGACAGCAGTAAATGTTTTAAGGTCTCCAGTCCTTTATCTTCATGGTCTACCAGCTGTGCTAGTACCCTGCCAGTTGTTCCAGAGGCTCAAAAATTCACTGTTAGGCAGTTTGTTTAAATCAAAGCGCATGCACAAATACTTTGCATGATTGTATAGAGATACAAATATGTATTTGGATAGATTGGGGGTCATTACGACTTTGGAGGCAGCCATGGCGCTATTAGCGCCACGGCTGCCTCCAAAATCGTGTCTGGGACCGATCTGGTGGAGTGGGGACTTACCGGGACATTCCGCCTTTGGCAAACCCGGTAAGTCCCCATTCCAAATGCCATTCTTCATTCCCATTCGAGCCCCATAGGGCTCAATGGGAATGGGGAAGGTGCTAATAACAGGCCTGCTAATAGCAGGCCCGTAATTAGCGGCCTGGTCCCATAACAGGACCCGTAAGGGACGTGTGGTCCGACCACACGTTCCTTGCAGTTCCCGCTAAGGGACCTCGGAATTGGGCAGTGAGGGATTACCGGAACCAGTCTCCTTACCGGTGCCCGGTATTCCTTACTGCCCACCTCGGAATGAGGCCCATTGTCTCTTGTTCTTGAAGACTGCATACTCTATACAATGTATAGAGTTTCAAATGATCTGTTGTCTCCCTCCAATCCTGTGTATAAAGCGTAGCTTTCGTTTTAAACAGGTTAGTAATTAGCTCTTCTATATCCGATTTGATTTTTAAAAGAATATCAGTTCTTAAATATGTCAATAGATTCACAGAATTATCATTCAAAGCTCAGCTTAAATCACTGTAAAGAGAATTGGGATGGGGATCAATCATTTTCATAAGGATAGAAAGTTGTTTCCATGTAACCTTTGCATTAAGAAAAAAACAGTCCCATTTCATGTCAAATCATGCTTTTAAAGATAACCAGGGAGAGTTTACACCTCGAAGTGTATTCAAGCAAACGCTGAAGTCTACCAACATCATATCAAGTCCTTACCATATAGATGGTTTGATTTTATTCAGCTAAAAACATAATAATGGGAGCAGGAAATACTTGCACATTATTAGTGTGAAAAGAACAGCTGAACACAAAAAGCATTATAGCTTCACAAAGGATTCACAAACGTATTTGCAATTAACTATGATTCTCACAGGTCAGTTGTTTTAATGATCTCAGCTCATTACGTCATGTGCCAAATTATCCAGGAATCATTTGAATATAAACAGTGTGACTGATCCCACTGGAACACACTTCCTCGGAAAGTTCCAATCGCTCTCCCTTGTCCTCTTATGGATAGATTCCAGTATTAGTGTTATCTAACAGTCGTATCCCCAATAGGGAACGTAACGTTTAGCATTCACGGGTGTGGAGTACTAGGGGGAATGCCCTGAGCGTGTGTGCCTCACAGATAGTCACCAAATGCACCTGTTTTGGATTCCGCCTACCATTGCCCCACATGTAAATATCTGTAGTCTGGAGCTCAGGAAAGTGCTGCTGGTCGGTCACTATTGCTAGCCCAAGCAAAGCATAGGTATGCTGCCACGCTAATGGTGGAAGTGCTGTACTCCAGGGACAAAGGGCACCTGGAAAAGTACGGGTTGTCTTTGTTTTTGGGTGTTTGGTTCTCTGGTGGATCATGTTGACCCTCTGGTGTTCCACTGTTCCCCACCTCTTCCTGCTCTGTGACTGCTGTCTGTCCTGGGTTTTGTGACCCTACCTTGACTGATGACACTGGATTCGGGATTGTCCCAGGGATACCGAATGATGTAATCCACATCGACCTGATGTCAGGCTACTCATTGAACTATCAAGTAGATGAATGTCTGGAGGACGCAAACCAATCACACCACCCTCTGATGGTTTTTTTTTAGCTCTGGATAATCAGGTCACAGGGGTATGATCAGTGACCAAGGTGATTTTGTGAGATAATATTGAAATGCCTTTATTGTCCACAAGGGATGTTTGGCTGTATTATAGCGGTACATCTGCAATTACTGTTACTGTTACAATTACTGTTACTGCCACTTGGTCCTAGAGCGTTACCACTGGATTACACATGTATTTATTTATTTATTTAGCAGTTTGTATAGCGCGCCAAGCCCAGTGGCATTTGGGCGCTGTCTTACAGAGAAAAAGTTACAATATTTTCCACAGTTACATATGTCAAGGAATATTACAGTACAGTATACACCACAGGTGCACAATTTACGGCCTGTGGGCCAGTGTCGGCTTGCCATCCTGTTTTGTCCACCAGCAACAAAGACTTTCCCAATGGAGTCCGGCCCGCAAGCAGCATCAGCTGCCCTCCATTAGGAAAAGTCGCTTTTGGTCTTCCGGACCGGATGAAGCACTGACCCTCATTGGCTCAGTGCACACACCACATATCTCCTACGAGCACGTAGTGCATGTGTGCTGCACCAATGGAGTGCCAGCACTACGGCTGGTGTGGTCAGTAAGGCTTGATGGCAGAAGGCTTTTCAGCCTTGCCACGCCAGCAGTAGTAACATTAACCTCACCAGTGTTCCAGCTAGCCTGCTTTTCAGCATTTCCAGTAAGTAGGGGGTCAGGTTGGGTCTGCCTGTCTGTTTGTTTTTGTGTTTGTGTTGAGATGCAGTGATGGGGGGGGGTGTTGGATCTGCCTGCCTGTATGTATGTTTGTGTGTTTTTTTGTGTATATTGAGATACAGTGGGGGTGTGGGGGTGTCGGGTCTGCGTGCCTGTTTGTTTATTTTTGTGTGTATGTTGAGATGTGGTGGTGGGGAGGTGTCAGGCCTGCCTGCCTGTATGTTTTCTTTGTGTGTATATTGAGATGCAGTGGGTGGGTTGGTTCGGGTCTGTGTGGATATGTTTGCAGGGTGTATGCTAGTTAGTATGTATGCTGGGGTGTGGGGTTCGGGTCTGTATGGATATGTATGCATGGTGTATGCTTGGTAGTCTGTATGGTGGGTGTTTGGGTCTGAATGTGTCTGTATGGGTATGTATGCATGGTGCATTCTTGTTAGTCTGTTTGCTGAGATGGGGTGGTGGTTCGGCTCTCTGTGAGTATGTATGCATGTTGCGCGCTTGGTAGTCTGTATGGTAGGGGAGTGCAGGCCTGTATGAGTATGTATGCATGGTGCATGCTTGGTAGTCTGTATGGTGGAGTGGTTCAAGTCTGTATGGGTATGTATGCAGGGTGTATGCTTGTTAGTCTGTATGGTGGGGTGGGGTGTTCAGGTCTGTATGGGTATGTATGCATGGTGCATGCTTGGTTTTCTGTATGCTAGGGTGGGGCTTCGTGTCTGTATGGCCTTTCTTTCCTTAATGTTCTGCTCAATGAAAAACAGCATTGATTGCCATATTGCCAGTGATTCACTGTGCCCTGGTCAGGCTCTCCTTATCACCAAACACAAAACATCTATTGTTGGTCATCCACAGCACCCTGACCAAGCTCTCCCAATCACCAAACAGAAAAAATCTATTGCTGGTCATCCACTGCACCCTGAACAGGATCTCCCATTCACCAAACAGAAAACATCTATTGCTGGTCATACATCGCACCCTGAACAGACTGATGCAGTCCACTGGTCACTCTGTTTAGGGGTGTGCAGGGCATAGTGTTTGGTTGTGGAGTGGGGGCCATGGGACACAGTGTGTGTTTGGGGTGTGGGGGTCATGGGGCATAGTGTTTGGTTGGGGAGTGGGGGCCATGGAGCATAGTGTTTGGTTTGAGGGTGGGGGCAATTGTGCACAGTGTTTGGTTGGAGGTTGGGGGCCATGGGGCATAGTGTTTGGTTGAGGAGTGGGGGCCATGGGGCATAGTGTTTGGTTGGGGTTCATGGGGCATAGGGTTTGGTTGTGGGCCATGGGGCAGAGTGTTTGGTTGAGGGGTGGGGGCCATGGGGCATGGTGTTTGGTTGGGGACCATAGGGCATAGTGTTTGGTTGAGGGGTGGGGGCCATGGGGCATACTGTCACACTCCAAGAGTGACCCCAATAATAAAGCTAAAATAGGCACAATTAGGAGATATACATCTTTTAGTGGAAACATGACTCAACGAAGGCCATACTACTCTTGGCCAACCCAAACAGCAAAGTATAGCAGTCCAAAATAATGGAATGTCCAATGAAGGGTCAATAACATACATATACTTTAATAAAACAGACGATCAGCAATAACTGAATAGAAATAAATGATAACAATGGAAATGTGTAGAACAAATTGTAAGCTGAACTACAAATAAACACTGTTACACATCAAAAACGTATTCTTTTTCCATGTCTTTAATGAAAAGGGCGGATGAAAAAGCCTCCTGCCACGCCATGCCTCGCCGCGCCAACCGACCCACCCACATTGAGTTTTCGGCCCACTATAGCCATCATGTAATGTACTTTTGTCCCTCTGTCAAAATCAGTTGTGCACCCCTGGTATACACCATATATACATTACATTATTTACATAATTACATGAGGGAGTCTACTGGAGACAAATTGTTATTCTATGTACAGCTGACATGCATAGTGAGCAATATTTACCCAGGCTTTGTGTTAAGAGGTCAGTCTTTAGTTGTCTCTGGAATGTCCAGAAGGATTCTTGTCATCTAAGCTGGACCGGGAGGGCATTCCATTGCTTGCTAGCCACTGTAGGGAAGCTGCTGCCCCCACTTTTTGTAACTTTGACCGTGGTGTGGCAAGGAGGTGAATGCAGGCTGCTCTAGTGGGCCTCGGCGGATAGTATTTTGAGATCCTGTCTGCCAGGTGGGGTGGGCAAGCGGTGAAGACATTTGTATGTAAGAGTAAGGGCCTTATTACGACCCATGCGGAAACCATGGCGCTAGTAGCGCCATGGTTGTCGCCGGTATTTTACCAATTCTGCCATGGTTAATGGCGGAATTACCGCCCCATTCCAAGGTTGGCAGGGCGGTGATTCCCCATTCACCATTTGCCCTTCCCCATTTCTATTTTTGCCCCATAGGGCTCAATGGAAATGGGGAAGGTAGTAGTTACGGTACCGCAAATTGTGGTACCGTAATGACTTCCAAGGTCCCTTTGCGGGTCCAATCCTTAATGGCTGGTAAAGCCAGCCATTAAAGTAGGGACCCGCAAAGGGACCTCGTAATTAGGCAGTAAGGGGTTAACGGCGGCGCTACCTTTTACGGCGCTGTTAACCCCTTACCGCCTGGGTCGTAATGAGGCCCTAAGTGTTTTGAACACGACTCTCTCTTGCAGAGGCAACTAGTGAATTTTCCAACTAGCTGATGAAATATGGGCTGATCTAGGTATGTTAAGTGCCGCTCTAATGACATTATTTTGGAGGACCTGAAGTTTTCTGATGTTCTGGATCTTGGTGTTGGCGTATATGGTGTTACAGTAGTCTAGTCGGATTTGGATCTAAGGCTCTGGCCAATGTATTATAGCCGTGGGGTGACAGAAATGGCCTGCATGAATTGATGAGTTTACAAGTGTATGATGTGGCAAATTTGGTGGCATTTACTCGCTTTGATAGAGTAAGAGATGAGTCTAGGTAGAAACCTAGGGTTTTCACCTCATTAGAAACTTTGAAGGTGTTACCATCAATGATTTGAAGGAGTCATTTAATTTACCTAGCCTGAGTTGGGAACCTATGATAAGCAACTCTGTCTTGTCGACATTTAAGCATAACCCATGATACACCATCTGAGCTTGTATGGTTAGGTAGATCGCATTGAGTGTGGCAGTGTCAAACAGCATGACTCCCAGTGATAGGTATGAGGATTTGGGTGCCATCTGCATAGTTCATGTAGGTGACACCCAAATCATCAAGGCTGTCGAATAGGGACTTTGTAAAGACATTTTATAGGGTTGGAGATACACACAGACCCTGGGGTAATCCACATGAAACAATGGTAGGTTGTGCTTCAGTCTTAGGGGAGAAGACTCTCATTGTTCTGTTGGATAAGAAAGATTTGATCCATTGGTTAGCGTTAGTGGAGAAATGTGCTGATGTGAGCAAGTGTTTGCACAATATGTTGTGGTCCACAAGATCAAAGGCAGCCGATAAATCAAGGAGTATCAGTAAGGCTAGCTTCCCTTTATCTCTTAAATCATCCATTAGGATTTTTAAATCCTGTAATGCTGTTGTTGTCCCATGTCTTGGGCGGAATCCTAACTGACGTAGTCTGAGAATGTTGTTAGATTTCGGAATTTGGAGGTAGGCTACCATGTCTAGAATTCTCAAGAGAAATGGTACCGTTGTTATTGGGCGGTAGTTCATAGGTATATTTGGGTCCAGTGTTGTTTTTTCTAGAAGGAGTAATACCCAGACGTTTTTAAAAAGGTCATTAGGGACACCGTTATTTTTGAATGAGGCGTTGAGGAAATGGTGGTAATTTCCCATTTTGCAGTCCATAGGACTCCATGGGGATTTTTGCTACATTTCTAAACAAGCTGGAGGTGAATCCCCCACTTTTCCTCTGAAAACTGTGATAAAGGTATAGTGTTCATCACCAGAAACTCCAACTCATGGATAAGAATGATGGTCCTCACTAAAAGTTTGGAGGTGTGTGAAAAAAGTGGCAGTAATTCAATAACCACCACTTTTCCCACACCAACTAATTATAATTATAATTTTCGGCTGATTTACTGTCAGCAGAATTACCTCAGAATTACCTCAAGGTAAATCAGGGTAAATTCACCAGCTGTAAATTAGCTGAAAATTATAATTCGGCAGTGTGAGAAAATGGGCAGTAACGGAATTGCTGCCACTTTTTCCCAGCCCCACCAAACTTGTAATGGGACCCTATATATTTATTTTCTCTAAGTCAGAGTTTCCTGGTGATGGACAGCAGAGGTTGTTCGCCTTATTTTGTACTTTGGGAAAGCACCACCCACATACCGATTCTTAAGTCCCCCCGGGCTGATGTGCGCTTTAAATAAATTTGAATAAATATATAAATAAATAAATAAATAAATAAGTCATCTGTTTGAAGGATAAACCGTTCCAGAAGGTCTTGCATAGTCAGGAGGAAGGGTAGACACAGGGAGCATGTCCACTTGTGTGTGTTTCTGGAATTTCAGACTACTGTATCCATTTGAATTTGGACTCTCTATGATGATCAGCATTCAGTGTCAGCTAACGAGACACAGAAAAGCTAATAGTTCTTGCGTAGTCTTGCAAATCTGAATATCTTAAAAGATTTTGACATTAGTTACATGAGGCTGGACAGTTACCTTATAGAGATCGAAGCCCAGCTGACGAGAATGACATTTGTGATGTCATCTTTGATGTCCTGTGTTTTAGTTTCAGCAGTGCAGGGAAGTGGTGCAAGTTATGGATACTTGGAATACCATAACTGGGGAATTTCAAGGGTTTTTCGATTTTAATTTAACAACGTTTTCCCACTGAATTTCATGGGTTTTTGTTAGTGCAACTTAACCATTAAGTCAATTTAACAACGTTTTATCAGTGAATTTCATAAGTTGTTATTAGTGCCCCTTTAAACTGCTACACGTTACATATATTATAGGCCCCCAATATGTCAGATATGGGGCCTCATTACGACCCTGGCGGTAAGGGGTAAACACCAGCGTTAGCTGCGCCGACCCCTTACCGCCAATTACGAGGTCCCCTAGCGCCATGGTGCTTTTAACACCTGCTTTTAGCAGGTGTTAAAATCCATGGCGCTAAGGGACCATGGAGTTAATTACGCCACCGTAATTTACGGTGGCGTAATTAACGCCTTCCCCACTCCCATTATGCCCTATGGGGCAAAAATGGGAATGGGGAAGGGTAAATGGGGATTGGGGACTTACCGCCCCGCCAAGGTCGGAATGGGGCGGTAAGTCCACCAACCACCATGGCGTAAACGTAGTTTACGCCATGGTGGTAAAGTCACGGCCCAGGCGGTAACTTACCGCCTGGGTCGTAATGAGGCCCATGGAGTCCGCGGACAGCGCAGTAGTCTGCGAATGTCAGGAGGCTCAGAATCAAAAAAGATGTACCCATCAACCAACAAACAGATGTACATAAAATAACAACTCATGTTTACAACATGCAAATATACCTTTTTGTACAAACACGTTAAAAAATAAGATTTTTTTTTTATTTAACACACATTAAAATGAAATGCACCAATCACAAACCATAACTGTACACTTCATATAATATCTTCACTACAACTCTGCATACAGATTGAGAAACACCAGGTGCTTATTGGTCAACACATTCTCACTAAATAGTGCATTGTATTTAATTCTCTATTATTAGCTCTCATTATATAAATATGTGTTATAAGACAGAAGCCCTTTTTTTTCTCACAGAAATGGCAAACACACTTGAATTGTTAGAGGAGAAATTCCCAAAAGAAGAAATGAGTGAAGATACTATCTACATTGGTTTACAATAGATATTTTAATGTAAGCAAATCATCTATTTTGAACACACCTTACTAAAACATTTTTTTTTTAAAAATTACATTACATAGTTTTCATGAGGAAACCATGCCACAATTGAATTATACCCAATCCCCAGAATCACAAACTGAAGCCATATCCCCAACTGTAAATAATCAAACCATGAACTTGTCAAACAAATTAGATGAACTTAGCAATTATTCCAAAGAACTTTTACAATATGTGAACAATCATGTGATTAAACATGTTTCTTATCACTATCTTTCTTGCACCTGTCCCCTTTTACCAAGCAATCATCCCCTGCAAATCTTTAACATTTTAATGAAAGACGTTTTGATGACACCTCACTCTCTTCCTCCCCTCATAATTATTGTACAAAGGCTCCTGACTCTCCCATTTATTTTTCTTTTCCGCTCCCCAATCCCTTTCTTGAATAGATATATTTGTTGTACTATAAATATTTTTGTGTATTGTGCGATATTTCTTATTATTTTTGAAACTCCCATTATGAGTCCATGGATAGTCCGACTGTCTGGGGTGTCCGCACTCAAAATGAAGGTGCCTACCGACAGGCGCAATGTCCAGGTATGTCCATTTTCGTGTGTCACACTTTTAATTAGTCCGCTGATACCGTGCCTGTTCTATGGACAGCCAGCGCATATGCTCTGTCATTCCTGTCCGATGTGTGTCTGCGGATGTTATCCTGTGACCGCAGTTGTCTGGCATGACCAGAGTGCTTTTCCAGCCAATCTAGGGTGTTACAAGCAGAAACATTACCCTTGCACAGCTCTCAGACTCATTATTGATTGATCTGGCAACTTTTCACAACTTTTCAAGGCCTTTTTGCGACTCTGTTGTCCGTGGACAGCCTGGGTGTCCGCGGACGATTCCTCAGAAGGCACCCATCCATTACTTTTCCTCATTCTCAATTTGGCTATCCAGGAGCGCGCACCTGCTTATAGTTTCTAAGTTCCTGCTTTGCTGCTTTGTAGATCTCTTTTGTGGAGAGCACTTGCTTCACTGCTGCTTCACTGCTGCTTCACTTCTTTGCATATTGGAGCCCATGACATATCTTATGGCCATTGCTACTGCTTAGCCACCCACACCACCAACACCATCATCTGGAGGGCCTGGAGAGGGGAACAGGCACAGTAATACAGAAGAGGAGGATCAAGAGGAAGAAGAGGATGAATTGGAGGATATCCCTGTCACCAGTATGCAGAGGGAGTCCTGGATGTGGCCATTTTTTACAACCCTTGGCAATGTCCCAAAGGCTCTTGCAAGAAAGTTTCGATGCACTGAGTGCAAACTTGTACTCAGTCATGGGAAACCTGGCTTGTATTCCTATGGGACTACTTCCATGAGGCGCCAAACCAAATCAACCGGCCTGACTGCTGTGAGAAAGGCAATACCTTTCTAAGGTAAGATCAGGTTGACTTTCTCCACCCCATCATCTTCATCTGCTCCTGTCACCACAAAGGATACTCCTTTGGGGCAGAGGTCACAGTGCTTTGCATGTACTGTGAAGCACTGATCTGTGGGGGCGGGGGCAGATTCAGACTGCTTTCGAGACTGCAGTCAAGGAGCATGTGAAACACTGCCACCTACTTAATTAAGGCCTGCCAAACATCTTCCTATGGCCACCTGAATTCTTTGTCCCTGTGATTGGTGCCCCTTCCCTCCCTTCCCTCCAATACCTTGCCTCTCCTATAAATACATTCCAACAAAAACACAAAATTAAAAACACACAAAAAAGGTTCCTTTTGGAGCCACCTTTCAGAGTAACACAATATAAGTGCCCCACACTGGCTACTGCTGCCCCAAGTAGCCAGGGTGAGGAGGCTGCAGGGGCAGCTGCAGCTCAATCCACCCCAGCTCCGAGTCTCCCAGCCGGGGCAGTGTTGGTTCAAGTCCATCACACCGAGGTTGGTCCTGCCAAAATCACCCAGCAGCCAATGCCTGCAGTGAGACCTTTGGTCATTGTGCCTTTGGCTACTTCCAGTGCCCAGTCCACCTGCGCTTCAGCCCCTACCAACCAGAGTGGCGTAAGCCACTCAAGGTCCACACCACCTCCCAAGAGGAAGAAGGGTGCTCTTACGGTACAGACTGGGACCCTAGACACGGCTCCCCCCTCTGGCACATCAAGGAAGCGTAGTTTCAATGATGTGGAACTAGTGCACTTGTGGGCTACGTGTCAGCCGATGGCGGCTAAATGCTGGTGACTGCAGGATGCAAGACTACGACTGCTCAACGTAGGGCCCATTGGCAGTGCATTGCGGACCAGATTAGTGCCCTTGGATTTGTCAGGCGCACAGCTAATGATTGATCTAAGCAGTGGTATGACCTCAAACGCAGAGCAAAGAACACGCTGGTTTTCAATCATGCCTCTACTCTGGTGACTGGCAGTGGGTCTCCACCAGAGGAGGAAGTACTCACAGAACATGAGTCTATTGCTGGAAGCTTCATCACAGAGGATCAGATCCAAGGCATGGGAGACCTATCAGATCTTGAGGCAAGGTCCGGTGAATGGCCATGCATGTGTGTGCAAACCATGTGTATGTTGCTTGGGTGATGTGTTCTGATTGAGTGCCAGGTGAGGCTATGTAGTCATGACTGCTATGGGTCACCCATGTGGTGCCTCCAAACAATACCCCAGCCTTGGGTTTGGGTTTTCAAGTATCCCTTCGGAAAACAGTTGACAATTTGCACCTGAATACTACACTTGCCCTTCAAATGCCATCTTGCCACAACATTGTTCATACTGTTTTCCTGTTCATTCTGCCTGATTGATGAAATCATTTGCATGTTTACCACACATTTTTGTGCCCTTCTGCCCCAAATGTAACATACTTCAGGCATAGATTACACCCCACAATGGGCCACATATGTTTCCTTATTATGGGAATGATTTCATCAAACATGCTGATTGAGTAATGTGCACCTACACATGACATGCACACAATCACTTTGGGGCCCGCTTTGAATGTTCAACATAACAATTGTCTTCTGTCATGTCGAAGTGACCAACCATTGATGTATCCATGTGCCTGCCATCACTGCATTAGTGAACACTGGCTTTGTTGCAGCGTGTGGCACATGCGTGTTTTGTCACACTATTTTGCATGTTCTATTTCATGATGTCCATCTCACATGGATGGGTGACAGTACTGATTTGCTACCATCTGGGTGTCCTTGTCAAATCTGCCATGGCTATGCTATGTGCCATCTGTGTGCTGGCATGTGTCATGTGTGTGGATTGTCCATGCCACTCACAGGCTAATGTGGGATGCCGGTGCTATCCAGCATGCAGTACATGTGTTGCTTTTCCATCTTGTTGTCATCAGTGTCTGCTTTCTGCCTCCCCTTCAAACTTATTCCCAGTGCATGCATGCCAGAGTTATTGCCATGTGCGACATGTGTCATTTATGTACTCGATGTCTACCTCGTCATGCCTATGTGACTGGGCTATGGTGCTCATGCCTGTTTTCATTAGTTTTCTTTTATGTTTTTGCAGGTGATGAGGCACTAGATGCTGTTGAGGACGAGGAGATGGCGAAGAGGCAGGAGTACTCACAGCCACAACCAGGCACCAGTGGAGGACGTGGGGTGGTGGTGGGTGAAAACCCATTACTCCTACAGACCATACTGTCCACGGGTGTCTCTGGGTAAACCTCCGGAGACCTCTATGAATCAGGTGCTGAATCTAACATTGAGACATATGTGCCGTCACAGGTGAGTGTTTCTGGCAGGGATGCTGTTCTGTCCAACCCATCTGCACTGGGGGCAGACCCCTCTATGGGGCATTCAGTGTTGGAAAGTCCACCTGTGGTGGTTACGGATGCAGGGTCACACTCCACAACATTTGCTCCTGTTCCTGGGCCAGCAGATCAAAGGAGGAATGCAGTCCTGCAGCCTCAGGCAGTGCCAGCACAGCAAGGTGCACATCAACTTGCCCCAAACAGGTGTGGTGCCCGGCAACGCATTGGCCGTGCGCCACCAGGCAATACTGTGTGGGAGAACTCCATGTACACTGTATCAGCACAACAGGGGGCATTGTGTGAGGTGATGGCTCAGGCCGTGGATAGGGTGGCCAATCCCATTCTCCCCACTGAAAGGCAGGTGGAGCTCCAGCAGCAGGCAACAGAGTCCATGTGTCACTCACACAGGGAGGACATGTTGGCGTCCAACAGGGACCGATGGGCTGGACTTGAGACTCTGCGCACACCCATATCTGCAGAGTCACAGGCCCACAGGGATGCCCTGAGGTTAGAACACACGTCCCTCAGAGATACTCTGGGTGCACTTGAGGTGTGCCGGAGTACAAGGTCAGAACAGCAGCTGGAGCAGCTAACAGGCGCACTATAAGCTGAGCTCCAGACAACCCGTGAGGAGATCCGGGCATCATGCAAGGCCTTGCAGGCAGAAATGCGTGCTACCCTTGAGGTGCTGTATGGGGATCTCCGTACCATCATCCTGCAGAACCAAACCTTTCAGACGCGCATGCTTGCTGCCATGGAGGAGCATGCCAAGGCTCTTTGTGGTCTGCCTCCCATATCACGCCCACCTTCTGATGTACCACCAGAGGGTGATGACAGCGATGGCAGTTCTTGCACTGTAGGGTAGCCGTGCAGGCCATGAGCCCATGCAGGTTTTTTTTATTCTCAACATCCACGCATGTGGGTGTTGGGGTGCATCCTGTACCTCATCCCTCCAGGGTGGCCTCCCACCCTGGTCGACACATGGCCATTTTTTATTTTTTAATTTTTATATTTGTTTTTTTTTCACATTTCATTCCGATTTGCTAAATGAAATTAGTATTTAATTAATTTGTTATCTTTATTTCTTCTTCTTTTTTCTATTTATTATTTTCATTTTATTTTAATTCTTGATTTGTTATTTTGATTTTCATACCTTTATTTTTATTTCATTATGCTTCTGATTTTTACTTTATTATTTCATTTATTTCTTTTACTTTACATTTACTTGTTCTTTTTCTATATTTGATTTGCATTTACTTTTTTGTTCATAACCATTTTATTTCAGATTGTGAATTAATGTTACAGTGTGTTGCTTTGAGTGGCTCCTGTAGGCATCCACTGTGTATTCCAGCTGGGCACATGCAGGCTTGTCCTGTCTTTAGGTTAGAAACCTGGGTTCCTGACACACACACCCCTCCTGCTTCCCCTTTCATTGGGCTTGCAAAGGGTGTGACCAAGTGACCGTAACTTACACAGAGGCATTGGGCTCCCATAATTTGTGTGAGCAGTCTGTAGTCTAAACTGTGTATACATCCCTAGTGGGGATTGTTGTTCATTTCTCCACCGCATGGTGGATTTGTATATGGTTTTACATACAGGACTTTTTGCATATATACATGTAGCTTCTTCATGTCTTAACAAGCCCGTCTCCTTTTCAGATGCAGTTCATGTTGTATGCAGTACACTGCCACATTTGCCTACCAGCAACACTCTGCAGTTGAAGGGGTCGATGTGCTGCCTTAGTCCGGTTGTGACACTTGCACTACTTTAATTTTTTACTGTCATATGTTGCCACTGTTGGATCCTGTACTAATGCTTTGTCTTGCTGGTAAGTATTTGTTAATGTGTGCTGTCTTTTGTTTCATTGGTGAGAGGCAATTGTCTGTGGCCTGTTTCCATTTGGGACGGTGCACTTTGTGACACTTGTGTCATGTGATGTGCATTCATTTGGTTGCTTTCACATCACATGCCATGCCATGATGTGTTGGGTAGCTGAGATGGGGTTAGGGAGGGGTTGTGTGACATGCCACTATTTGTTTGTAGTGTTTTGCAAGGGGGTAGTCCTTCATGCTGCATGAATGTGTGCATTTTACTGACACAGCTTTGGGTGTGTTTAAGTAGCTAGGGGTGCACACAATGTAGCACTTCCTGGTAAACAATCTCAGGGTGGTATGGTTATGACAGTTGACTGTCCCTTTTGTCATCATCATAAATTGTCAGCTGGTATGTGCCAGGCCTGTGTGCACTCCGAAGGGGTGGGATTGTAGGTGAAGAAATTTCCCACAGGCTGGGAACGGGCTGCCTCACCACGTGCCCTTTCACCTCCCATGCGCAGTAGCCGTGCATGTGGTTGGGGATGTGGGGGTACCACCATGTCCACCGGCACGCCCCACCAGGTTGCAATGTTGTGCAGGACACATGCTGCCACTATGATCCTGCACACTACTGGGGACGCATATAGCAGCTGCCCACCAGAGCGGTCAAGGGAGCGAAAGCGTGACTTCAGCACTCCGAATGTGCGCTCCACTATACCCGGGTTGCAATATGGGCTTTTTTGTATCTTACTTCGGGTGGTGTCGTGGGTTTCGGTATTGGCGTCATCATGTAGGTGCTCAGAGGGTAGGCACTGTCCCCTGGGGAGGTGATAATGGTTGTCATTAGTGGAGTTTTCCCATTTCTCAGTGTCTGACATGCATGCATGTGCAGAGGCATTTAAAGTCACCAATTAGCCATGTGTCGCCATGCCGCCCAGCTTCTACGTCCCGGTTTAGGGGTGACATTCGGAATATGAAACTATCATGGCTGGACCCCGGATAGTTGGCATATACTGAGGTGATGATTTCCTTGGAATCACACACAACCTGCATGTTGATGGAATGCCAGTGCTTGCGGTTTTGATGGATGTGCTCAGTGGCCCTGGGAGGACGTAGAGCCAAATGGGTGCAATCAATGGCACCTAGCTCTTTGGGGAAGTGCGCCACCCAGTAAAAGTCCTGGATGACAGCCTGCCTTTCTGCAGGTGTTCTGGGCATGTATATGCGTCTGCAGACTGAGGGGCGTCCAATCATGATCACCAACACCCGGTGTAGGCAGCGTGACTGCGTGGCCTGTGAGACACCCCTAACTGTGGCACTTGTCCGCTGAAAGGACCCAGTAGCCAAGAAGTGCAGTAAATTGAGCATCTTTTCCAAGGGCCCAGTGCTTGGGAGCACAGGGTGGGTGATCTGAAGTTATCCTTCCTCTCCATGACCAGTTCTAGGATTATTAGTAGTCAAAACCTCTACCGCCCATAGACCTGGTCATCAGGCATCCCAAAAAGGCTGGTCCTGGGTAAAAAAATGCAGGGCCTGGCTATCCTCCTCCTCCTGCGGTATCCCACGACCACTGCTGTGAGGAACGGTATATTCATTGTAGCGGATGAGCTTGTTTGTTGTTGGCGCTCACTTTTACGCTGTGCGGGGCCTCTTACGCCAGCTTCCTTCTGGCATTTGTGTTTCTGGATTAGCGCGTCTTTTTTGGCGCACAGGTTTCCCCTGTTCGATTCCATGAATACGTGTTGTTAGCGCATGTGTGGCCATTGCGAGCATTTAACTCCCATACTTCCCCCGTAACGCCCACACTTTCACGCGTTGTTCCCCATTCTGTGTGTTACGCCCCGTGTTCCACCTAGTTTTCTTGTGTGTGCTACACGATGTGCGCTTTCCCTGTGCGCGTCACGCACAGCGTTTAGTGACATGTGCGCCCACGTGTGCCACCCACGGATTTGGCACACATCCCAGGTTTTACACGCGCAGCGCATTCCATAAATCGATGAACAGCTCCGTGCGCGGCTTTAGCACGCGTGCGCTGTGATTTTCACACTTGCGCTCTCCTTTTCGGTGCACATTTATTCCATGAATTACCCTGAAAATGTTTACTTCCATGGATATGTTATACTGCAGTGCTTGTTACCAAACTCTACAATCTTAATGACATGACATAGCCAAAACTTCACATACAAACTGTACAAATTAAACAGTACACAAACTGTAGATTTGCAAATATTTGATAGATAATCAATTTTATGGGTGTGGTCTTTGGGTGTGATATGCTGCGGTGGTTGTGGCCAGGGCCTAGAGTCTTTGGTGTATGGCCTATGGCCTACGGCCTGCGGCCATGCACACAAGACTCTAGGCCCTTGCCCCAACCCCCGCAGCATATCACACCCATAGATCACACCCATAGAATGAAACATTTTAACTGTCTACATGGGCCCACCCTTATGACACTTTTTGCAAAGTATGGTGAGGATTCATCCAGGGAGAGCAAAGTTATAAGCCACCCCTTCACGCGTTGTTCCCCATTCCGCGTGTTACGCCCCGTGTTCCACCTACTTTTCTTGTGTGTGCTACACTATGTGCGCTTTCCCTGTGCGCATCACGCACAACGTTTAGTGACGTGTGCGCCCGCGTGCGCCACCCACGGATTTGGCACACATCCCAGGTTTTACATGCGCAGCACATTCCATGAATCGACGAACGGCTGCGTGCGCGGCTTTAGCACGCGTGCGCTGTGATTTTCACACTTGCACTCCCCTTTTCGGTGCACATTTATTCCATGAATTACCCTGAAAATGTTTACTTCCATGGATATGTTATACTGCAGTGCTTGTTACCAAACTCTACAATCTTAATGGCATGACATAGCCAAAACTTCACATACAAACTATACAAATTAAACAGTACACAAACTGTAGATTTGCAAATATTTGATAGATATTCAATTTTATGGGTGTGATCTTTGGGTGTGATATGCTGCAGTGGTTGTGGCCAGGGCCTAGAGTCTTCGGGGTATGGCCTACGGCCTATGGCCTGCGGCCATGCACACAAGACTCTAGGCCCTTGCCCCAACCCCTGCAGCATATCACACCCATAGATCACACCCATAGAATGAAACATTTTAACTGTCTACATGGGCCCACCCATATGACACTTTTTGCAAAGTATGGTGAGGATTCATCCAGGGAGAGCAAAGTTATAAGCCACCCATGGTGTCTTATAACTTTGGAGCATATAACTTCGGTCTTGGGTGCATGGCCTTCACCCTGGCCACAACCACTGCAGCATATCACACCCACGGTGGCTGATAACTTCAGTGCTTATAACTTTGGTCTTGGGTGCATGGCCTTTGGCCATGCACACAAGACTCTAGGCTCTAGCCACAACCACTGCAGCATATCACACCCATGATGGCTTATAACTTCAGTGCTTATAACTTTGGTCTTGGGTGCATGGCCTTTGGCCATGCACCCAAGACTCTAGGCCCTGGCCACAACCACTGCAGCATATCACAATATAGAATCAAACATTTTAACTGTGGCATATGGGCAATACACATGTCCGCGGACACAGCGTCCTTTGAACAGTTTCAACTTGCCTGCGGACAGCACGGATAGGAATACTGTCCTTAGGACACCCCTCATGCTCACTAATTATAAACATCCCGGACAGTGCGGGCATGGTAAATACATCAGTAGCACCTGCCACCTAAATAAATACAGTATTTGACCCATCTCTTATTCCCCAAACCTCCCCAAGCACTCTTGAACACCAAAACACTCCCCAAAACTGCATTTCGCCTCTGTTCTCCGCCGTGCTGTGGGCGGATCCAAGATGGCGGGTGAATTGGAACAATCTGATGCACTTCATCCTCTTCACCATCCAATCAGCGAATGCATCACATGTCCTCGGACATGACGCAAGTCGATTAGCCAATCAGTGACCTGTCCGCGGAGCGAACACAGAAGTGTGTCCGCGGAGCAGACATAGATATCACTAATCGTTTGAGACCTACTTTTTGAATGTTTAAAAAAAACTATTGAACGGATTTTCACCAAATTTACTAAAGCACGCTTTTGGGACCAAGCCGCTGCTCCTGCCGCAAATTTGGTGAAAATACGTTCAGCGGTTTGGGCTGTAGGCGTGCGCAAAGTTTTTTCCCCATTCAGTCTATGGGAAAAAAATAAATTTTGGGACCCCCCCTATAACTTTGCCACCCCTGGACCAAACTTTGCAAAAAAATTCAGAGTGGGCCATATGTGAGGATTTGTCCAGGGAGAGCGAAGTTATAAGCCACCCAAAAAGTGCCCTTACCATGGGATTAGCTACACAGCCTCTGCACAGCCTCTGCCGTGGCTGTGTAATATATGTGTATATATATATATATATATATATATATATATATATATATATATATATATATATATATATATTACACACCCCACGGTAGTGGCCGTGTAGTTATGGTTAGTTTTCTACGCTGCTCATTATTCAGTTTTGATTACAGTACAGTTAAGTCTTCTGTATCTTCTTCATAGTGACAGATGGTGTTTTCTACTTCTGTCACAGCTAATTTTGCCTCATTTTCCATTAGTCACTGTCCCAGTGGTTCTTGGCTTCCTGTTACAGAAGGTTGACTACTGTCGGGAGTGCCCTTATCTAGTTGGGCCTGGAGTTCTTCTTCGTGTTGCTGTTCATTGTGCAACATTGTTTTGTAGTGTGCAAAGTTTGCATTGGTTATGGTGCTTTCATTTACTTTGAAAGCGTCTTCATAGGAGTCATAGATATCTAGTACCTCTTCTTCTTTTCTGCATGGTTTAAAAAGTTGTTGCAAGGACATGTAATATAGTTCTTTATGTTGATGAGTTTTTAATGACAATTTGATATGATTAATTAAGCTTTGTTTGGTAAGTTTCACTAAGCTCCCTTCAGAATTTGTCACTCTGTATCTAGCTTTGTTTTCATATGGTTTTATATTATTTGTATATGTGAAGTTTTGGGCTTTGTGGTATAGACACATGTAGCTTGATTCATGGAATTATTTGCGTGAAAAACACAGATTTACATGCCTTTCTGCCCGAAAATCCCCATACGTCAAACAGGGATTTTCGGCAGAAGGTGTGCAAATCTGCATTTTTAATGCAAATAATTCCATTAATCAGGCAGATGGTTTCCAAAGTGGTACTCCTGTTTGGGAGTATGTGTCTAGTAACTTGTTTCTCAAAATGGCTTGGCTGTTGGGATTATTTTTGGCTATTGTTTCTATGTCATCATATGATTTTAGAACTCTTTTTCTAGATTTAGCAGGAGCAAGACTTAGCCATACTATATTTTCAGATTTTCCATACAAAGCCATACCGGTTAAATGGTCTGCAGCTTCATAGGAACCACATTCTCTATGAGAGAGAATTTTTATGCCTAAACTGTACAATTTCTGAGATAGTGTTTTGTCTGATAAGTCATCCCAGAGGTCTTGAAGCTCTGTTTTTTTCTGCTTTGATTAAGTAGGCTGTAACATATTGTGCAACTGCAGTAGAAATGTCTGCAATGTACTGCATATCTATGTTTGCATTCCATAGGAAGCCAATGATTGCATTGTAATCATTGATATATTTTGCTTCTTCTGTTCTTTTTATGTAACACATGTTCTTAGGTGATTTACCTTTAACACTATGTCTAACTGAAGACATGAAGTTGTTTGCTTGATATGTTGCTGTAACTGGTCTAGGGAAACCAAAGCAGCATTTGGTGTAGTATTTCCCTTTGTTTTTATATTTGCGACGACAATATTTCCCACATTTCTGTCTTTGAGATTGTAAAATGTGAGCATGAAGATCACTATTTGTTGTTTCTGAAGGAATTTCACAAGTGACATATTTTTCGATAAACTTTAAAACAGTGGCATCACTTGTTGACCAAATTTAGGAGCATCTTTAATCCATAAAAGCATGTGGATATGTGGTGCTCATCTGGCTTGGTATTCTTTTCTCCAAAAGAAGTGTTCCACTTCTCCGAGGGGAGGAACAGTTTTATTACAAATGAAGTGTAGCACAGTAATGAAGCGATGATGGAAATATCCTGAAACATTAACAGGATCTAGAGAGCAACGTTCTCCAGGTGTTAGTATATCTATATTTGTTTTGTATTTGTTTGATATGCATAGGAAATCATGTAAATCTTCACATGCATATTCTGCACAACTTAATGGTGGGCCAAGGTTTCTTGTCATACAATGTATATCTCTGTGATGCCTGAACCAGTACTCTTTAGTACCATGCATGTTTGCTAACAGATTTGTAATGCTTTATTGTAAAACCTCATGTCTTTCTTGCACTTTTTGTAGTAATATGCATTCCACATTTTGTCTAAATCTGGGATCTTCAGAATACATTCATAACGAGCGGTATTCTGATGCTGATATCTGAATGGGTCTATCATTGTACCTTCCTCCTTTCCCAGTAGGAAAGAGTATAGGAAAAGCATGTGCTTCTATACTTTTTTCCCATATGCTGATTGGTGATCCTTTGGTTTGTCGCATTTGGTACGTTTCTAGTGCATCATCTATGGTGCCTTTATAGTGTAATGGATGAATTGTATAATGGTCTAAAATATTGGATACTGTAGCAGGATCTAGAAGTTCAAATTGACCAGTTTCTGGTGACTCCTGAATTATTTCAGTGGTTTCCCTTCAATATTATGTCCTTTGTAGTATTCATCATTGTCTTTTAGATATTGTAAGGCTTGTCTAACTCTATGTAAGTCTACGAGTTGTTGCCATTTTTTATTGTCTTTTGTAGGTACATCATTTACTAAGACAATTAAAAAATGCTCTATTGGACGTTGCACTCCTAGAGTGTGTACATTTTCTTTCAGATCTAATTGAAAATTAACTACTTTGCCACAAATGCCTTTCACTAATTCTGAGGGAGGTAATTTTGCTGTTTTTGGTTGAAGGCTTATTATTGCTTAAAATGGATGCATTGTTTGAATTATGATGCTCTCATATAAATTGAGTTGTTGCAAGGGTTTTGGTAGTGGGAATAATTCCAAGTTATTTGTGATAGCACATAAAGGAGTTTGGTTGTTGTCAAGTTTTGCAGTGCAGTAACTGCAAAGTATTAAGGGGTCATTTATTTCTTATTTGTTTTCTGCTATAAGGTAGATAGCTAATTCAAACCATTTGCAATCATCATTGTCTTCTATTTTGTATGTTATGTCTACAGTTTTTGGGCTACTTTTGTAAAATGTTCTACGGCAACAAACACCCACATGGTTTGGTACTTCAGCGGATGTACTTTTACATTTTTGTATTTCTTTTTTGTATTTGTGTAATAGAAGGTTGCCATTTGTAAAATTGTTCTTAGTCTGTTGTAAAGCTATTGTATTTTGTAAGTGGCTTTCACTTCCAAAATATTTTCTCTGGATATGCTCTATTTCTTCGAGTAGGTCTTTGGCTTTACCATGTAGAAGATTGTTATTTAAATTGTCTAATGCTAAAGCTGGACTTTTAGCATAGTACAGTTTATGGACTAGATTTCTTATAGTTGAATGATGTGTTGATATCATTTTGATATGATGGAAGCTACTTTTGCAATTAGGTCCTGAAATGCAGGCTAAGGAATGAGCTTGTTGTTCAGTGTGTTTATGCACTGGACAGGTATCCATATTTTGTAGAAGTTTCATTTTGAATTTGTCTTTGCCTTTTACATATTGACTGAAGAACTGGCATAAAGATTTGAAGGATTGTTTGTCGTGCACGTCCATCTGTACACTGGACGTTTGGTTCAGTCTGATGGAGAGGTGATACTGAATTTTCTGGGGATATTTTTGTGAGCAGTTTTTCTTGTTCCATAATGGTATTATTACGTTTTTCATACCCTCGCCCACTGCTATTTATGGTAATTGTGTTTGTTTGCTTTTGTTGTATGCTTCTTCATTGAAATATTATTCTGTGCTTGTGGTGTGACTCCATTCACCTCCAGAGATATTCAGAAGTTATTTTTGTTGACATTACATTCATTGAGAAGTCTTTTTTGTAATTTAGTAGTTAGTTTTGTTAGTGATTTCATTCTGTTTAACACTAAAATAAATAACTTTCTTTTGAGAAGGGTTGCACTGTCTATGAGAGCTTCCAAGATTCATTTTCTACGGTAGGTTTTAAGGGCTGTGCATGATTTCTCTCTTGTTTTTATAAAATTCCGAAGGACTCTGTGGAGGAACATTTTTTGTAAAATACTTTTTTTTTGGAATGGTTACTTGCCACTACATCAAGTTTATAGGAACAGTGTTAGTAGTAGTGGTAGCTGAATTCTTGTTAATCACTTTCTGTTTCGTTTTACATTTTGAAAGAGGAGGCAAAGTTTTTGTAGTGGAAGTTTGTTTTGTTTTGCTTAATGAGTCGATTAGATCTTTTGTTTAAACTTTTTGTACAAATTCTGCTAGAGATGGATGCTTATTTTGGATATTTTTATTTTCATTTGCTGTACTTCTGCGTTGCTTTCTATGGACTTGCTTTTTGGTAGGCATTCTTTGCGATCTGTTGAAAAAAAAAAGGTATATGTTGGGCTGTTCTGCAATGTATATGTGCTGTGTGCATGAGTGTCTGAGTGATGTTAAGGATGTATGTGGTGGTATGTGATTATGCATTGGGCAGGTACAACTAGTTGGGAAGGCTATTCTTGTATTTGTGTGTTATTATACTGGGTTCAGATGACAGTACAAAGTAAGCTAGTGCTGAGGAGAAGCAATCATATTAAATCTAATGGTATAGAATGAAAACAGTTCTTTGTTCTGCAATAATAACATTCTAGATGCTGGTTTAAGAATTTGTGCGCCAATCTGCCTACAAATCCCTGTTTAACAAATGGGGATTTGTGGACAGAATGGAGCACACATCCCCGTTTTTCGGTGCACAAATTCCATGAATCAACCCCACAGTGTGTTTGAGTAACAGTTAGAATATTATGGTAGTATTTTACTTAATTTTTGTGTTTGGAATTCACAGGTTTCTTCTCAGTTGTTGTTTGTACTTCAGATGCTGTTGCTTTTCAGGAGAGTGGTCTTCACTGCAATTGTGAAAGAAAGAAGTTAGTAATGTTGGGTGTTTATAGCACTGATGTTAATTTAGGCATTGATTTTTATGTTTTTGTAGTAGTATTGTTGTTTGAATACTGAACATAGTGTGTACATGCAGTTTCCGTTGACTATGTGCAGCATTTATATTTTACTTACAATATGTTAGTTCAACATGCTTTGTAAATGAGTAGAATACTATGTATATGAAACTCACTTGGTTACTTAAGGCTGTGTTATTGCATGTTAGGAGAATAAATAATGATGTACTTGTTTTGCAATGTTTGTAAGGTAAATGGCAGAAACTGTATAGAAAAGCATAGAATGTATGCGTTTGTGAAGGTGTGGGTAATAAAGCAGAAGGATGTGATGTACAGGCAGTGGTGTTATTTCAGCTGTGAGCTTTTCAATGATAGTGTCTATCTGTGTGAGTGTATAAAGATGCATGAATTTATCCTGGCTGTGTGTAATTTCATAAAACAGTACTAAGTGTTTTTCTACAATTATGCTGTTATTTCTCCCATCTTTTAATATTATAATTGTTTAGATAGTTGTGTGTGTAAAAAGGAATTTAGATAGCAGACAGGTTTGGAAGTGACAGTTGATTATAGCAGATGGGAAAAATAATAGTAAGTTCATTTTATAGGTTATACAGATTAAGTGGCAGTTACTCTGTTTATATGCATTTATAAGGTACATGTACTGTGCATAAAATATGCATACCTGTGGTTTGTATTAATGCATTTGGATATGCATGCAGCTGCAAGCAGAAATCTTGGAGATTTGTACAGTAGTTTTTGTAGTAGGTGCTTTCCAATGATATGAGTACATTTGAAGTGCTGAACTCTGATAATAGAGTTAGATGTATAGGTCTTGGATGTGATTGGTGGATGGTGTTGTGACTGCTTAACTGTATCCAATGAGGGAATTGCACAGAGAGTGAGGTGGAAGGGGTAGAAGGGCTGTCTAAGAGTTATATGGTCTGCAGACACCGCAGCTGTCCGTGGACAGGGCGTGCCACATCTGGAGTTTTCCAGCAAATCCAGCATGGAAAGGGGATGGTAGGGATTACCCAATCAGGTGTTGAGGTAGTGGATTTGTGTTGAAAGAGGCTGTGTATAGTAAAGATGGCAGAGATGGATAAAGTCAGGGTGTTGGTGCTTGGGGATATGTTTGTGCATGGTTTACAGCAGTATGCTGAATGCAGGCATGTGGAAAACAATTTTGATGTTAAAGGAGTGGAGGTGATGTGGAGCACTGTGCCTGATTGCAAAGTACAGGGAATTGTACACATTTGTAAAGATATGAGCAGGATGAACAGTCCCCATGTGGTAGTTTTGCACTATGGTGCTTTCCATTTGTGCTACGTCAGTGCCCCTTCATTGTTGGCAGATTTGGAACACTGGATTCAAGCAGTAATGAACAGCCTTCCAAATGCCAAACTTATTTTTCTGGATTAGAACCTAGGGCAATATGAGACAATGGTTCTGTTTTTTGTCCTCAGAAAAACATTGCTAGGTGTGCAATCAACCGAGGCATGTGTGCTTTCATGCTTAGAGCTGGTATGTTGTTCTGTAATAATGAGAATATTGATTCCAGTAATGCTGTTTATTTTAAAGAAGATGGCATTTCTTTATCTTTTATGGGAAATGCCATGCTGTTCTGGAATGTAAGGGTTGCTTTGGAGAAGGTTATGTGAAGATTTTAGGAGTAAAGTAAGAAAAAAAAAGAAAAAAAAACAAAATAACAGGTGTCTGTCAAGCATCTGCAAAAAACAAAAAAAAAACACTCTTTTCAGAGCCAACCTCAAAGGGGAAATGGGACACACTATTTAAATTTAAATTCACCACGCTCAGATTTTCGATATATATGGGGATTTTGGGGTGGTGAGGCATGCAAATGAGAACGAGTAGAGCAAGGGATTGGTCAGTACAGTTTGCTGGGTGTGTTGTGTAAGGAGAGAGTTTGTCAGAAAGTCTTTTTCCTGAGAGAAGAACAGATAGCTATGGCTGTCTGTTTCAGAAAACACATTATCTGGATTTTGGGAGACTCATGGATACATTGGTTGGAGGTGCATGCAGAACGCTGTGGAGTAGCTGCAGATCTTGGATTCCATCATGATGGAGTGCATTGGCATGGAGTGCATGGAATGAAGTGCTGGACTTGGTACCTCTCTGTGCTACTTTGGAGACACAGCATCATCCAGACATAATTATAATTCATTGTCTAGGGGCAAGTTTAGGACATGTGTCTGGAATTTCTTTGCAATTTGCAATGAAAGAAGGACTTGGGAAGGTCATGGACATGTTTCCAAATTCTCAAGTATTGCGCAGAGACAAATGTGGCTGCGTTCTTCTTCATTTGGTCCACAAATGGAGAAAGCGAGGCGCAATGTTGATAAGGCTGTTTGTGCCTTTTTAAGAGATGTTGGCATGTCCTTTTTTCACAATGAAAATATTATGTTACGTAGCAGAGATGGAGTACATCTTACATATGCTGGCAATCAGATTTTTCTGAGAAATGTATAAAATGCATTGAAACTTTTTTTGGAATTACAGCAATCCATTTTGCAGTAGATGTCCACCATTTGAAGCTTTTCAAACACAAAAAATCCCACCAAAAGGCTCTTTTCAGAGCCACCACTTCCTCCCAGAGAAAAGTGCAATGGATATGATAAGACAGCACCCCTAAAAAAAAAAGTCTGCGGACTTCCAAAAAATGCACAGGGCCCTGCACTATTTATTTGTAACTTCTATTTTTAAACTGAGAAAGGCGGCTTGGAAAAGAGCCTTTTTTTGGGGGGGATTTGTTGTTTTATATTTTTTTCGGGTTTGTTCACACGAAACACAAGGAAAGGCCAGGGGGATAAGAAAGGGCAGGTGGAGAGAGGAAGATGTAGAGTGGTCCTTATTTAGGTAGGTAACAGGCCTTCTCATGCTCCATGACCTCAGTCTCGAAAGCACTCTGAAGACTCTCCCCCTGCAGAGTACTGCGTTGCAGTACATACACAATATTGTGACCCTCGAAAGGTAAGGGTCAACAGCATCATGGATTGCCTGTGAGGCAGCTAGAGGGATGCGCTGTCCCACAGGAGTGTCTCTTGTGGTGACAGCAGCGGAAACAGAGGATGTTGTAGCGGAACTCAACCTACTATGTTTATCACAAGGTACAACCTTGCAAATAGCCCCACTGTGTAACGACCTTAGGTGTTGCTTCACGGATGTCGTACCAAATCTGTATGAACCAGGCCTCCCATGACTCAGCACCAATTTGCACTGGTTGCAGGTAACCTTGTTCGCACACACTTTTGACACTCCACCCTGAATGGTAACTGCCACACCCAAGACTCACGGCGAGTGCCGGTAGTAGGGACGTCAACTACCTCATCCTCTTCATCCTCTTCATCCTCTTCATCCTCCTCCTCGAAATCCTCATGCCTGTTCCCCTCTGCAGCCCCTTGGGGAGGTGGTGGTTGTGGAAGGGGTGGGGGAGGTGCTGAGCTGCAAGTAGCACCAGCTGGAGCAGCAGCAGCAGCAACCATAGATGCCATCAGGTTTGATGATGGGAGGCAGCAAGAGCAGCAAGATCAGCAAATGCCAAAATAGACAATGTTCAGTCAGGTAGCCAGAAGCACAATGAGGATGAGCTCTGGGGTGTGGCCTTTTATAGGGGTGAAGGTGTGCGCTCCGTGGACAGCTGTGCTGTCCGCGGACAGATCAAACACCCCAAAAGGCTCAAAAGGTTCCAAAAAGTATGGAGAAAGCAAGGGTCATTGTCTAGGACATGTGTAATGGTGAATTTTTGCTGTAAAATACTTTGGATTGTCTAAAAAAGTACTTTTTAAATGTTCAGGGACCCGGACAGTGTCCGCAAATCAGGACACACTATCATCGTAGTTGTGTTCACATGATGATGTCGCAAACACGTCAGCGAATGGGAAGGGTGTCCGCAGGACAACAAATGCGTGTGGACAGTTGTGCGCATGCGCACAAATGTTCTACGGACAGTGATCGGGTCCTCAAACTAATTAAAAGTGCGACACACATGAGACGGACAGTCACGGACACGTGCAATGTTTATAGAAATTACAGGTGTTGTGCGCATGTGCATAGATGTTCTACGGAGAGTACGAACAGGTATGGTCTCCTTAGGACACCTCCGTTATGGTTAATTGCGGATATTCCGGACACTGATTCGGTTCTAAGAACAGTTCCATCTTGCTTGTGAACAATACGGACAGTTATAGTGTCCTTAGGACACCGCCATTTTGGTTAATTGCGGACATTCCGGACACCGAGTGTGTTCTAAGAACAGTTCCATCTTGCTTGCGGACAGCATGGACATGTATAGTGTCCTTAGAAGACAGCCATTTTGGTTAATTTCGGACATTCCGGACACTGAGTATGTTCTAAGAACAGTCCCATCTTGCTTGCAGATGGTACGGACAGGGATAGTGTCCTTAGGACACCTCCATTTTGGTTAGTTGTGGACATTTCAGGACACCGTGTGTGTTCTAAGGACAGATCCATCTTGCTTGCGGACAGTACTTCAAATATGTTCTTACAGTAATTCACTTGGGGTTCACTCACAGCATTTGCTTTGTATGTATGAAGATGATCAGTAAGGTTATCATCACTTTTTTATAGTTCTGCTGTTTTTTTATTACTGTACTTTCCCAGGTGTTTAGGCGCGTTATAAATATGCAACTAAGAGAAGAAAAAAAAAACTATGAACTAAAAAAAAAATCTATTCCTGTAACAGCGCCTCGATGCCCGCGGGCTATGTGAGCGCTTTAAAAATGCAAATAAAATAAATATATAGTATTTACTTTTACCAAATCCATTATTAAGACACCACATACCGAATGCAAGAAACGAACCACAGCAATTTTAAGAGGCACCAATGGTCCATGCATCATGTCCTTACTATAGTCGATCAATATCAACATTCTACATTATGGACAAAATGCCTAAAGGCCTTAATATGTTCTAAAAGAAGATGTATTAGCAACTCCTTTCTGTTGGATGATGACAGAATCCACATAGGAAAGCATTGGGCAACATCTCTAGTGATGTTCTGGTTGGACTTATTTCCAGAATGTGTGTGCCCTCCCCATTTTATACATGCAAAAGAATAAAATAGACACACCCCTTTCGGGGAATGAGGCAAAGAGAACAGGCTCCGAGAGTCCAAGGCAATGTTTATAAGTAAAATGGCATTCAAAAGACCTCTGTTGCCTCTGAGAGCTCTCTGCAAAAATTTAAATTACAGTACATTTTATAGGGCGAATGACACAACTAACATAGGATACTACGTTGGTCCCGGATTGGTCAGTCCATGCGGTGCCTTAGTTGTGGGTGGCATCTTTCCGCTGGGTTGGTTGCTTGATTGGCGGGAGGATGGACGTCAGACATCTGTGCTCCAACTGGGTGAAGGTCAGGCCACTGCGAAGCATGGTGGTCACTAACTAAGCTAACATAATATATTTTCAAATGCATGCACTAAATAACAATTGTTCAAAGTCTTTCAGTAATTTATCATGTATCTATAAAAGTCACACATATATCTATACTATCAATTACATTGGATTATACAGGTCTTAGGTTAAGGGTCTTGACCACTATAATAAACTGGTCGTAGTGTGGGTCTGTGCTCACAAGAATCCCTGGTATGTGGCATTTGTTAGTGGTCGGCCACGATATACTGTAGCACGGGTCGAAAGTTAGTTGGGGATCTGTTGGATGGGCATCTTGGTGTGTTCAGTGGTCTGGCACATGAAAGGAATACCTTGCAGGGGCACAGGGTCACAATAGCAGTAAGTTTCCACTGGCGAGGGTGCTAGGGCAAGGACACGTTTGTGGAGATGAACGAGCTATGTGCTTAGCTCACACTGGCTCACATGCAGGACAGTGATCTCAGAGGAAGAGTGATGTGTTACATTAATTATTTGTTGCAAATACCTCCGGCTTCAGCGTGAGAATGGAGCCGCAGAGTTTTCCGGTCAGAGTGGGAACGATGGTGGGGGCCATGTGCCCTGCGTGCCTGGTCATTGCGAGAAAGGGATGAGAAGCGTTTTGTACTATCGCAGTGAGGGTTAGTTACCAAGATGGAGTCGAAAGGGGGTAAACAAATGGATGCCCTGTGTCCTGCTCAGTGGTCCCATCTACGTGAAAGTCAACCAACGTTGGCATTGCATAAGGGTAAGGGGCAAACCCACTACTGGAGGCACTTGGTCCAAGATTTGTACTGAGAAGTAAAGGATGTGAGGGGCCTGCTGGCCCCTTGCTCCCACACATTCCCCCCTTTCGTTACATCTAAAGTAACAAATTATGACACTTGTTTTCTTTTATTCTCCCTTCGGTAGTACTCAACTTCAGCAACTCCTTCGTCCCAGGCTGGGGTACCTTTTATTGGCATCCATGCTCTGCATACACTTCTCAAGCTATTACCTCTCTTTGCATATTCGGGGGTACAGTTTAGGTATATCCCACCATCCCCATCCAGGTCTACCCATGCTTATACCATTGCAATTCTGTTGGATCCTTGATTGTGGTGTGGTGTAAATTATCAACTCTTTCCCCATATTGCCTGTAGATGGCAGCCATCCTGTATTTTGGAGTGTTATGTTCCCCTGTTTGTATTTGTGCTTCTATCATGGTTGCTACCGTTGTCGGTCGGCCCATTGTTAGCATCATCATAGTTGAGGTAGGCATACTTTTTGCACAACACTGAAGGCCTAATTGGCACATGCAGAAGAATAGTAGCACAAAGACAATGATGGGGACGAGTATTTTCATCATCACATTCACCCATTATGGTAACCAACTGAATAAGTTATCAAACCATGTGCTTTCTTCTGCTCCGCCCTCTGTTCTCATTCTTTCTCCTAAATTGTGAACTGCTGTTATCACATGTGAGAGTGTCCCATTATCTGCATCTTCAGATGGGACGAATGTGCAACAGGCCCGCCCAATTTTTCGCCAAACACCACCGTCCATCCTCGTGAGGAGATCTAGAACATATCGGTTTTGCATTGTCATTAGGCGCAGGGCACAGAGCTCTATTTTTATAACGTTGAATCCTTCTTCAGTGTCGTTGGCCAGTTGGATTAGCTCCCAGCGCACTATTTGTAACCATGTGGCATTTGCTCGTGCTTGGAGCCCTGGCACTAGGAGTGATGAGAAAAATGTCTCTGCAGATAATAAAAGCTTGTACTTTTGCGGGATCTGAGCAAGGAGTTTTGATGATTCAGACGAAATATAGTTGGATGATCTTTTGCTTCGTGACAACTTTGTTTTCAACTCGTATTCTGACAACAGTTCATAGGATGGAAGTTCTGTGTATGTTTGTTTGGGCGCTGTCGATAGATCAGCCGATTCTACTGCTGCCGATTTGCCAGCCGATTCTCCTGCTGCTCCTTCGATATGGCTATCTGGTACTACCATCAAGGCTGTATGGAGGGTGGCTAAGGTGCAAGTACATTTCCAGGATGCAGGTAGATGCATGTAGGCTTGTTTGCTACAAATCCAGTACATGTCCATGAGGGCTGCGGTGCCTTTCGTCATATCAGGTATTATTACTGTCTTGTTGCTTCTCCTTGCTTCCCCCATGTTCACTTTTCCTTTCCCATGGAAGCATAGTTCGTGCGGTATTTCTTTTTGTCTTTTTATAGGCTTTTCTAGCGCTGTGATACATGTTAGCTTAGTGACGTGCTGTGACCAGATGGGGGTGCATACTTCCTTTATCCAAGTGCTTCTGCTTTGCATTCGATAGTTTCATCGTGCGTCTTATTCTCTGCATACCTTGTCCCATTGATGACAAGAAATGGCTCTTTGAGTCAAATAATTCCTTGTGGCCAGCTCGTACATGTTCTCTCATTTTCCAGCCTTTCTATAGTGACGGTATGTGTCTGGAACATGCTTTTTATCCTGCACAAAATTAAGTGAATTAAACATTGGGCTTCTGACAAGGGCACTTCTTGTGGTACCAACATTTTCGGTGTCCCTGATGCATGTGGTATGAGTGAACAGACATAGCAGCTTTCATTTGTTGCTTGCTTTGCTGTAGCACTCATGTCTGAATACCATTTGCTAGAATGATCAGGGTGGCGGGGGTCTTCTATTTCATCTAACCCAGGTCATGATAAATTTTGTATCTTTTACCTCCCGCCCCCCTTTTCGTCCTCCTTTTCCTCCCTCCTTATGTCTTCTCACTTTTTGGTAATGTATCGGGAACATCCCACCCCATGCAGTATCAGTGTCGTTTACCATGGCACGTGCATAATCGTTAGTAGCAGTGGAATATGAGGTAGGTTCTATGGTTGTCTGTACACGCAGGCTTGTGTGGCTGAGTTGCTTGGCCAATAATAATCACCATCATATTCATTGGATTCATAATCATCACTCATATTTACACCAGGATGTAACAAGGAGACCATTGTTGTATCAGCAGGGGTGTGTTCTGAAGTTTGTGTTACATTTGTATTGTTAATACCAATGATACATGTTTCTCTCCATATTGTCTTTACTCCAGTCCATATTAGGGTTGACCCTTCCCGTATCAGCTTAGCCCCGCTCCCCCCCTTGTGCATATTATTAACCAGTGATAAGAGAGTGTTGTACCAGGCCATGAAGAACAACATCACAGAAAGCAGAACAGCAGCGCATTTCAAAATACATTCAACGTTGCTAAACCTCTTAGCCCTAATGGCATCCCTATTGCTATCTAACATTATTGTGTTCTCCGCGAGTTCGCTTCATAGGGCCATTTGTCACCCGGAGGGACGATACAAATTTGTTAAGTCACCAGAATATGTACATTATATATATTTACATTTCATTGCTGCACTTATTATTGTCATACATTTTTCTGCTCCAGTTATATCCTCTTTTTCCCCTGTGTGTTTTCATAACAAGAGAAAGTTATAGTGATGAAAAGACGATGGAAGGAAGAAAGATGGAGACGTAGAGTGAGGCAAGTCAAAGGATACATCATTCTCTTTTTTCATTTGGTCAGTTCATTATTGCTGCCCAACCTCACTTATAGTACCACTTGCCCATTCCTATTCACTCTGAGGGAGTGTTCTATCGTGTGCCCTTCTCACATCTGAGAGGTGCACCCAATATTTCAGTCCCTTAACCTTTACGGCAGTGGGCGTACTATAGATTACTTCATAGGGGCCATGAAACCTTGGCGAATTCCATCTCCTGACGAAACTCCTCACGTATACCTGTACTCCTGGCATCAATGGCCCAGTTGGGTTGTCTGCAGCTGGCGTGGTAGTATCAGTTGCCACATTTTAAGTAAAAGGCGGTGCTATTTGTCTCTCTATGCTGCGTACTGCACGCGTCAGCTGAGTGAAATATTCCTTAAACTCTTCCCCAGCACTGTGGCAGCCCTGTGTGCATCGGATGCTCTCCTAATTGGGGAGAGTGGTGTGTGCATTCACCTCCCAGTCACAATTTCATTGGTGGTCCTTGCATGGTTGCGTTCTGATTTGGAACAGTGCTAGGGGCAGGAAATACAACCAGTTTTTCTTCAATGCATTACACAATTTCAATCACAATTTCGATAACTTACTCTTGAGCAGGCCGTTGATCTTTTCCACCACTCCATTAGCCATCGGATGATAAATGGAGCACAGTTTGTGCTTTACTCCCAAATGTGATGTCACTTCCTTGAAGAGGTCATTCACAAAGTGAGTGCCGTTGTCTGACCATATCACATCACATATTCCCCACTGGGAAAACACTTCTCGTACTAGAAACTTCGCCGCACACTTTGTGTCTATGTGGGGACATGGACCCGCCTCCACCCACCTTGAGAAAGGACATCCTACCACAATTAGATACCTCGCTCCGTTACATCTCTCTCCCATATCGGCGTAGTCTATGTGGAGTTCCCTGAATGGCCCTACCGGCCGTGGCAAAACAAACAAACCTCGCAATGTCATCAATGTCATCCCTGAATTGTATGTTTGACATGTTGTACAATCTATGATAAATTTTGACAAATGTTCCTGTAGGTTGGGGACAAACCAATGTTCCTGAATGTCTGCGCCAATGTGTTGTTTCGCAACATGGGCTGGAAATTGCAGCTGTCGGAATGCTAGTTCTAGTAGTTCTATCAGCATCACTACCTTCCCCGTTGTCTCTTGCCTCCAAATGAGGTCTGTGGCTGATTTCTTACATCCCCCCTTGCTCCATAGTTCTTGCTCCACCGGCGGTGCTCTCCTCTGCAGCTCTATTAGTTGTGCTATGGGCGTGTTACTGTAAGCTTCTTCTAGTGGTTCTGTGATGGCTGCTTTGACAATGCATTCAGCCACTGGTGTTATATTAAAATACGAGGCCTCCTTCGCTGCTGCGTCGGCTGCCACATTTCCCAATGAGATCGCATCTGTGTTGTTGGTATGGGCTTAGCATTTCACCACCGCCACTACCGATGGCTCTGCTAATGCATCTATTAATTCATTCAATAGCGTGGCATGCTGTACAGGTGAGTCATCCGCTCATCTGAACCCTCTTCTGCGCCAGCGCTATAGTCCTGAATGGACAGTAGTAGTTGCATATGATGAATCTGAGTATATAGTCACTGTGCATCCTTTGGCTGTGCGTAATGCTTCAATTAGTGCTGTTAGTTCAGCTGCCTGTGCAGAATAATGGGATGGGAGACGTTTTGGACTATTGTTTCATAGCTATCTTGGTCCATTCTTACTACCGCCATCCCTACATGCTTCTCTCCTGTTTCTGGGTTTATTGATGCTGAACCGTCTATGAAATATATTTTCCCTTCCTGTAGGGCGCATTCACTTGCTTTGGGAATATCATCTCCCTCCCCCTCATAGGTGGCACAATCGTGTTCCTGCATATCCTCCATTGTACATGGCTCTGGAATGAATGTTGCTGGGTTTACTGTTTTACACCTGACCACATGCACGTTGGGGGTTGAAATTATTATCTCATATACGGTTGCTCTCTGTGTTGTTAGTGTTGATTTCGACCGCTCAAGAATTGCAAATAATGAGTGCTCTGCATACAATGTTAATGAACATCCCATTACAATGGTGCCACTTTTTTCAATAGCGAAGGCCGCAGTGCGAGGGCCTGTTCGCAAGCGAAGTGACCTTGCATCACTGCATCTAGTGTTCCGATGTAGTAAGCCAATGGTTTGTGGCCTAATGATATTTTCTGTGTCAACATTGCCATCATCAGTGTTCCATTGCAGTGCGAGAACAAGAAAAATTCCCTCTCGTAATCTGGGATCGCAAGGTCTGGGGCGTCTGCGATAAGGTCTTTTAGTCTGAACTACAGAGCCATCATATCATGTGTCCACTTTATTGGGGCTCTACTTTTTTGCCCTTCTTTTAATGCTTGCAATAATGGGCGTGTGTATGCTGCATAATCAAGGATCCATGATCGACAACAGTTCCATATGCCAAGAAATTTCTGCATGTCCTTCACTGTCTTTGGTATTATTATGTTTCGAATAGCATCTGCCCTGTCTGAGAGTATTCGTTTCCCATCTTTTGATATCATCTGTCCGAGGTACACAACTTCGGCGAGGCAATATTGTAATTTCCCTTTATCAACCTTGTACCCCTTGGTTATGGAGTCTTCTCTGCATTTTCCTTCTGTTTTGCTACAGACGAGTAAATCGTCTACGTATTGTATAATGGTGCTTTCTACATCTATATTTCCAATGTCTTCACGTAATAAAATGCTGGGGCTTTCAGTCTGCGATGTTCATATCTGTTATTTCCCAGTGTGAATGCTATGAGATACTGCGATCCTGCGTCAAGTGGTATGGAGAAGAAAGCATTCTTCAAGTCAACCACAGTGAAACATGTAGATTCCTTAGGTATGCTGCACAGTATTGATGCTGGGTTAGTCACTAGTGGGAACTCTTTTTGAATGACGTCATTAAGTGGGTGGAGATCCTGGATCATCCTCCATGCCCCTCCTCCATGCCCCTTCTTTTGCTTTTTTAATCGGAAAGATGGCTGTGTTACACAGGGAGCTTGATGGCACTATTATACCTTGTTTCAGGAGTGTGTTTATTGTCTCCCTAATCCCTTCCTCTGCCTCTCTGGATATCTGGTATTGTTTCACTCACGGCGGTATGGCACCTGGTTTAAGTTTTATTTTTATTGGTGTCACTTCATGTAATAACCTTACATCATGGGGTCCTGTAGATGACATCTCTGGTGCACTTTTGCCATGTCTTCCTCAAATATTGTTGGTGGGGCCTTAACACAAACCATAAGTGGGTTGTGTACCTTTCTGTACTGGATCATGATGTCACACGGTATGCTTATTTCCATTATTATTTCTCCGTCATCTTCGTTGTCAGTGAATAATTCTTTGTCAGTTAGGTCTCTTAGCATTATGTTCGGATCTATGCATAGCACAGTTCTCCACTCGCACCCATGCGTGTCCAAGCCTATGACCACAATATGTTTGCTCGATACCTGAACTGCCTCGATGTCTATGGACATTATGGTGCCTGGCACAACATCCGTGTTTACAATTGGGCGGAATATAAAGTCTGATGGTGTCCTCCATTCTTTTCTCGTTATCTCAGGTACTACTCGGGCTAACACCTTGATGCCATAGATAAACATGTCTATAAAAATGGGTATCCCTCGCACCACAACTTCATTCATTATTGTACTAATCATTAACATTGCCCTCACTGGGCATACTCCTGGGGTGGAACACACTATTCCCCGCTCGGTAAACAAAATGGTCATGGTCAATCTCTCCCCAGCAAATTGATCGGCGCGTCTTCGTGGTACAGTAAGGATGCTCGCACTGTTTTACCCTCCACCGTTATATCAAGATCTTTGGTGTAAGGAACTTTTAAAATAGCCCAAGAGAACCCCTGCGTCTCCAAATTCCTGCCTGAGAGTGGAAACTGCCCATCCATAAGACATGATGTTTCTGCTCCTGAGTCTACCATAAAGATATACTGATTATTTCCTATTTCTGCCCCCACTAGTGGTTCCTCTTCTGCACGTAGGGTGGTAGATAGGACTGGACACGCAAGTGCTCCCTGTGGGCTGTCCTAATCTGCATACCTTTCTTATCCGGGCACTGAGAAAACATTATCTCCAACTACTGTTGTGCTGCGGAATGGTGCAGGTGCCCCATGTGCAGTTGTTGCAAGGTTGTTGCTGCTGGCATTTCCTACAGTGTTTTATCTTGTTATTGGCTGTGATGTACTGCGATGTGGTTGCGATGGTGGTTGACTTTGCTGCATTTGGGGCTTGTTATAACATTGGTCTTGTGGTCTTCCCCGTCCCATTGGCAATCCATAGGGGCTACCTGGGTGTGGGCATCCCCATACATGTTCATTGTCCATGGGTGGTTGTCCTTGGAAATACCCTGAAGGTCGCATTCTGCAATCCTTTGAATAGTGTCCCTATCTCCCACAGTTCCAACAAGACCCTTGCTGTCCTCCTGTTATCCCTTGCCCACTGAATCCTCTATTCCCCATACCTCCGAACCCCCCTCTCTGGCCACGGTACCCACCTTGTCCTCTTGCCGGTCTTTCTTGCCACCGTGGTCCTTTGTATTGCTCCTCTCCTTCCCACTGTCCTTGTCCTCCCGCTGTCCACACCGCTGCTATTCCGACTGGCCTTCCCACTGTACTCTCATCCCCCTCGTTCTCTCTATCTGTTGCCGCACTTGCGTTTATGACGGCGACCTTCACTAATTTATTCTGTACCAGTTTTGCTTCATCAGCCAGCCGTTTTTGTGCTATCTCCTTTTCTCTTTCTTTGATCCTCCTACAGTGGTGCACAATTATGCTCTGAATTTCGGGCCAACCCTTGGCTTCTATCCCAGCTATCTTGTCCAAGGCCTTCTGTACCTCCTTTGGGAGCCCTTTCTTGAATGTAAAATAGAACAAAGCGGTGGATTGGTTCCACGCCGTACCAGTTCCGCTTATCCACAAGTCTTGCACCCGCAATATGAATTGCGTAGGGTCCTCGTTCTCCTCCATTTTACATTGCATTACCAAATGTAAATCTGGAATATTTGGAAATGTGCGCCACAATGCGTCCCATACTTGTACTCGAACATTGTTAAAGGGCGATCCATCGTGGCGGTCACAGCTCGTTGTCACTCCCGGAAATCCCGCCTTTTCCCACACAGCGTCTGCTTGATCACTGATGGCGGACACTAGCAAACTTTTTTACATCACCTATCGCTAACGGTACTCCTGCCGTGTTCTTCTCAAATGCATGTATCCATTTCCCTGCCCCTCCCGCAAGTGGGGGAGGAGTTCAACAAGTTGTTTTTATCCATCTGGGCCCACGGGATATAGTGCGGCCTACCTGCTCCTTTATGTATTAACAGCATCTTCAACTTATGCTTCTTTCCTGTTTTACTTACTGCTCCTCTCTTCGTCTTACTTACCAGCATATTCCCTAGTCGCTCCCTTAATCTACCCTGTCATTGTTGGGGTGATTGTGGATCCATGTCATCGAAATGATGCGGCAGTGGGGATCCTACAGCTGCCACTCCTTCCTCGTATTCGTCTAGATCGGTCCACACCTCCTCTATTTCCTCTTCTTGCTCACCATTCTCCTCCTGTCCTTCTCCGCGCTGGCTTTCTGGGGTGTCTGGGCGTATGATTCTCACTGGTTTATCATTCAGATGAAACAGGAACTCTCCTGATCGCCATTCTTTTTCTCGCCCTTGTGACGTGGGTGTTCCCTGAGACAATATGGACTGCGCTGGGTCTGGCGTTGTTGGGGCTAATTTCCCTGTTGCACTTAGCGGCGGTGTGAGATCTGCTACGGACAACGGTGGCACTTCTCCGCCCCCCCGGTAGCATTTAGCCTCGGTCACACAGTGCCCTTAGCCGTGTTATCGCCATTTGTGCATGCGCCAGCTGGCGATCTAAATCTCCGGTTAATCATGCTAAATTTACAGGGGGTGCACTTTACGGGCCATAAAGGCCTCCTTTGTCATATGGTGGGTGGTGGTGGTGTGGCTACCGCTACATTTGAGGGAGGGGGTGGGGCACGCTATCATATACAGAGGCTCACTGTATCCTACTGCTGGTCATGTCATTAAGGGGTATATTTTGGTTGCATCATTGTCAGCTGTGGTCGTTGTGCATTCACCCTTTGGTGTTCCGCTTACCTCTTCCTGCATTTTTTTCTGTATTTACCTCTGCTGTAGGGGTAACTTCCTCGAACATTCGCCACAGGTTCCATACTTCCCTTCTGTTCTGCAACTGTTTCCCCTTATATCTTGCCAATAAGTGTGTGGACACTAAATCTAACACCCTTTTGTCAAACGACCCCCCCTCTGGCCAAATTGGTGTCACGCTGTCCCCTTGTATCTCTGTCACCCACTGATCGTGGTATTTTTGTATCCTGTCACTATATAGTGGGAGGTGCTGGCAAATATGGGCTAACAGTGTTACTCGCCCCATGACGGTTTTCCTTCCTTCGCTTGTGCGTATACTTGCACCCGACCCTCCCTCTGATCACACCCTCCAACCACCTTTTCCCTTTATAGGTCAATAATGTATTTAGCGTTCTCAATTATTGATAGTTATTGCACATCGATACTCAAAAATCACCTTTGTAGTTATTGCCTTTCCAATTTCAGTAGTTCATTTTTCGCATATCCAACTCCTTACCAGCAAATCACTTACAACATTTTGACATGCATGAAAATAACAGACAAACACAAAAAGACATATAACATATAACATGCACATGCACAACCTGTGCGCTTTTATCTTCCCCTTATTGCTACCCACTTTTTATTCTCCCCTTTTGCCTACTCTTCGCATTCACTCCCCCCTCTTGCACTCTCTTATTCTTCCCCAAGAATTCTTCCTTACACGGAAAAAGAATATTCTAAACAACTACTCCGAGTCTACTCAATATACGAGACTCCTACTGTTTTCTCTTTATCTCCACTTATTTATCTGCACTGGATGAGATGCTACACGGTGCCGCCTTCTACCCCATTTGGGCTAGGATACCTCTTCTCTTCTTCTTACTTCTCACGAAACCTAATGGCCATATAAAGGATAGCTCAGAAAAAGCCTCAGCATCATTCACACAGTCCCTGCCCTCGGCTTTTAACCCACTACCACCTGTTCCCCTGTTCCCTTATTTTCCCCCTTATCTTTCCTTGGGAACGTTCGCAACCGGCACTCATGTGTTCAGTCAGGTACTCCGAGGGTCACCGTTCATGGTCTGACCCCAGTCAAGTCCACACCCCAACCAAGCTGTGGCCCGCCTCGGCGAACAGCTTTTTCAGTTGGGTATTCGTCAGCCGGGAACTCTTGACCCTTTCTTGTAGTGCGCACAGGCTGGTCGGCCGTGAAGGCAATGGTTTTGCTGGGGGGCGTCCCGGATCTCACCGCACGGCGTGGGCCTCGAGGCACCTCTCAAAATCACGTCACAGGGGGTCACCAAATGTTTGTGCCATCCCCGTCTTATACGTGCAAAAGAATAAAATAGACACACCCCGGATGGGAAATGAGGCAAAGAGAACAGGCTGCGAGAGTCCAAGGCAAGGTTTATAAGTAAAATGGCATTCAAAAGATCTCTGTTGCCTCTGAGAGCACTGTGCAAAAATTAACATTACAGTACATTTTATAGGGTGAATGGCGAATGACGCAACTAACATAGGATACTACGTTGGTCCCAGATTGGTCAGTCCATGCAGTGCCTTAGGTGTGGGTGGCATCTTTCCCTCTGGGTTGGTTGCTTGATTGGGAGGAGGATGGACGTCAGACATCTGTGCTCCGACTCAGTGAAGGCCAGGTCGCTGCGAAGCAGGGTGGTCACTAACTAAGCTAACATAATATATTATCAAATGCATGCACTAAACAACAATTGTTCAAAGTCTTTCAGTAATTTATTATGTATCTATAAAAGTCACACGTATATCTATACTATCAATTACATTGGATTATACAGGTCTTAGGTTAAGGGTCTTGACCACTATAATACACTGGGCGTAGTGTAGGTCTGTGCTCACAAGAATCCCTGGTATGTGGCATTTGTTAGTGGTAGGCAACGATGTACCGTAGCAGGGGTCTAATGTTAGTTGGGGATCTGTTGGATGGGCATCTTGGCATGGTCAGTGGTCTGGCACATGAAAGGAATACTTTTCAGGGGCACAGGGTCACAATAGCAGTAAGTTTCCACTGGTGAGGGTGAGGGGCTAAGGACACGTTTGTGGAGATGAACGAGCTATGTGCTTAGCTCGCACTGGTTCACATGCAGGACAGTGATCTCAGAGGAAGAGTGATGTGTTACATTCATTATTTGTTGCAAATACCTCTGGCTTCAGTGTGAGAATGGAGCCGCAAATTTTTTCCAGTCAGAGTGGGAACAATGGTGGGGACCATGTACCCTGCGTGCCTGGTCGTTGCGAGAAAGGGATGAGAAGCGTTTTGTACTATCGCAGTGAGGCCTAGTTACCAAGATGGAGTCGAAAGGGGGTAGAAAATGGATGCCCTGTGTCCTGCTCAGTGGTCCCATCTACGCAAAAGTCAACCACCGTTGGCATCGCATAAGGGCAAGGGGCAAATCCCCTACTGGAAGCACTTGGTCCAAGTTTTGTACTGAGAAGTAAAGGATGCAAGGGGCCTGCTGGCCCCTTGCTCCCACACAAGAATTTCTCCCATAGGGCACACATTAAAGCAGAATCTCATTAAGCTGTTCTGCCATGGCGATAAACTTCTGAAGTCTACATGTTTCATGGGTGGAATAATCGTAATGACTCCCGTTTCATGGATCAGTGCCTTCCTTGTTATGGTAACCAGTGCTGCTTTTTCTAAAACCAGTGCACAGTGTCTTGTTTGCTACTTATGTATTTTCAGCAGCCAGAAATTCAGAGGAGCTGGTAGAATTGCTTGTTAGGTCAATCAAATATGTTTTGGGGAAAAAAGTTAAATAGACTACCTTTTGACTGATTTTTATTGTGTTCTGAAACTCCCCCTCTTGTTTTCCCCTTTTTATTTTTAGTTTTTCCCTTTCTCTTCATGGTTTCAGTAATCATGTCAGAAGCGAGTGTACCCCCATCCCGCTTACACAAAACATGTGTCCAAATTGGAAACTATGCCAATTTTTCCTAGGGCTTTATTTTGGCCCTTTCCTTGCCTCTGTTTGTTATTTTTATTTTTATTTATCGGCCCATCCTTAGTTTTTGGTGAGGAGGAACATTCTGGTTCCGTGTTATTAATTTCCTGTGGTATTTTAGAGGCTACACCATTTTTAGTTTTTGAGTTTCTCGTTGACGTCTGTTGCGGTGAAAAAGGTGGAAAATCACCATAATCAACAGGAGGGACCTCCCCCAGACCAGTGATGTGCTCCATGTTAGTCCCTCTTGAGTCACATCTTAGTTTCTCAATAATCACATGATTGTAACTTGCTTGTCAACAGCCATAATTAAGGTTTTAATTAGTGACAAATGTAGCTGAAATTCAGAAAGAATTTGTGCATTTACCAACCCTGGTGACCCCCCCTTCCAGCTGTCCCCTGGTTCCTCTATGTCCTTTTGTGCGGAGGGTTTTTCCCACTCTGTTTCTTGGCCCATGGGGTATTGGGACAAAGCCAGATGGGAGTTATCCCATGAGCCTAAATGTGCGGAAATATTTTGAGAGAATTCCCTCCTCCCACCTTCCACATCTATACCACTTTGAGGAGTACATGGAGAAGCATCCTCTAATGTTTTTAGAATGTTTACGGTCTCACCAGATTCAATCAGCAGCATCAAGGCCTCACCCTCCGTTAGATTCAGCATAGCCAAATCCATTGAAGTCGAGGGAGAGGGAGGAAGCAGCAATTCCAGAGCTAACTTTATTGTCCCTCAAACTGGAGTAAAGATGAGGGGCGCGGAGAGTATGTCGTCATACATCCGCGCCCCCATTCTAGTTTCCTTCCTCGTTTTTGGTCCCATATGAATATATGTGTATTTTGTGTTTTTCATGTCTGCCCTCACAAAATATGGCACAAAAGTGTAGCAAAGTCAAATTAGTCCTTACCGAAGTACATAAATATAAAGTGTGGATGCAGCCCACTCGCCAACAAAGCCGGCGAACAGGCACACAGGCTCCTTGCTGGCACTTGCATTGGGACTTCCAGGGGCATGCATGCAGGGGCACATGCCCGTGCCTTTTTATTAGCAAGTGAGTCACATAATAGGGGCATGGACACAGGGGGTCTAGAAAGAGAACAGAATAGAGTAATCAGTGTATTGTATCAGTGAGTTTAGCCAAAGTTCAAACAAAGTCCAACTCTAGTCCAAACAAGGGTGATCAGGGGTAGAGAATCACAGGTCCTGAAACAAATGTACTGTTGTAATGAAGGGTGGAGCACATGGCAGCAGTCAAATCAGTATGTTGTAATAACAGTATCTGCCCAGGAGCAACACTCCTTGCTGGCTCCTTGCTGGCACTTGTGGGAGTGCGTGTGCAGGGGCGTGTGCCTGTGCTTTTTATTAGCAAGTGAGTCAAGTAATAGTGGCCGGGACACATCAGGTTGTTGTAATGAAGGGTTGAACACACAGCAGCGGTCAACACAGTCTGTGGTAATAACAGTATCTGTCCATGAGCAACACTTCTGGCTGGCTCCTTACTGGCACTTGTGTAAACACTTCCAGGGGGTTCTATATAAGGGGTTCCTGCTACTTACTCTGTAATAAGCTTCTTAATAAGCACATATCTGTATTAATCACTTTAGCAAATGTCATGCATTGCAGCATTCATCACCTGCTCACATGAAGCAGCAAACAATTGCAATGTTCTGAACTTCAAAATGTTTCTGTTTAAAATCAATGTGATGAAAGTTAGAAAATGCATATTTGCATGTATAGCAGTACTATGTTACTGTTTCATAAAACAAAGGAAAAACATATACAATAGATTTTTAAACCATGTTTAAGTGACATTCAGTGTCTGCCAGTTTAATATTTTGGCAGCACAGGCATAGATCCCGACATCACATATTCCAATCTATACAAGCTTATTAAAGCCTTTATTGTTTCCTTTGCATTATGTCACTTCCCATTAACCTCACTCAAACTACAACTCCCAGAATGCAAAGAAAAAAGCACAACTTAACTTCAAGATAGATGCAAAACTGTCATATTTATATCAAATAAATGTCATGCTGTGTTTTGCAAAATATTTATTTTTGGATGCGTTTTGAAGAAAAATGCATATCTGCTTTCACAGCAGCACTGTGTCCGTTTTTCATAAACAAAAGCAAATGCAGATAAAATAGATTTGTAGACCATTGTTAATTGGCACTCAGCGTGTGCCAGTCTTATATATTGACAGTACATGTATACTTCCGAACATAACCCATTCCAGTCGTAATTTTTTCTCTACATTCTGTGACTTGTACTCCAACTTTCACAACAGAAAAAGTGGAACTACAAGTCTCATAACGCAAACAAAAATCAAGGACTACATAAACACCTACAGATTAGAATGCATCATGTTTGCAAGTATGCATATACTCCCAACATATTAAACTTATACACACCAACTGTCATTTAAAAGTGTACTACAAAACTTGTCTTCTCTTTTACAAAATGTTACTGAGCTTCTATAAATACACATAGGCATTTTTTAACTTTCCTGAACATTTTCCTAAAAGCAACAATTTTTAACAGTCCACCAATTTCATTAACTTTTTCCCCCACCGCTCCTCCTTCCTTCATAAATATGAACCTTGCTTACTAAAAGTACTACATTTCTTTTACAATTACAGAAAAAGAAGCACATTACTGAAGAAAACAGCTGGAAAATGAATACCCTTCACATCCAATAAACTAAGTACAACATGTATGTATGTAATTACAGAATCACAGTTCCAATATATATTGCCCTCTTTTCAAACCAACATTTTGTTCACTCTAACCCTTTATATTCCACCATGAATCCTCTTACTATTCCCATCTACACACCACCATTGCAACAACCATTCTTTTGCTCAAAACAGCACAATCAACCTAGACATTTAAACACACCACCAAACTGTTACTCACCCAAGACCATCACACCTCTGCAGACTCTTACTCTCGTAACCTTCCCAACCACACCTAATATACCACCTCACAATCAAACAACATTCTATTCATCTCTACAATCACACCCACATACCCATGCACTATACATGCATATACCTTGCACAACTTTCCAATGCAACCTTTCTCTTTTCCCAACAGAGACAACAACATGCCTACTAAAAAGTAACTCTGTAGAAAAGAAACAACATAGAGCAGATAAGAATAAAACTACGCCATCAAGTCATCTACCTCTAAACCAATGTATAGAAAACATTAAAACAAAAGAGTAAGTAACCTCACTCAACAAAAAACTAAACCAGTCATGACTATAAATGGTAGGCCCCTCTTGTAAGAACAAAAAGTGAAAAATGATGTACAAAGAAAAGCAGAACTTCTAACGAACCTAACCCTCTGTCTAGTGTTATCGTAGTCACAGTAAAGCAATAAAAAAAAAATGATGTTACAGAAAATGTTCCACCGTAGAGTTTTTCACAGTCTTACAAAAACAGCTGAAAAGTCACGACTTACACTTAAAGCTTTAATTGACAGTGTTTTTCTACTAAAGAGAACATTGTTTATATTGATTTTAAACAGCATGAAACCACTAACTAATTGAATCAATACATTACAAAGGGTACTTCTAAACATGTGCAGTGTCAATATGGAGACCTTTTAAACCTTCTGTGATGGTGAATGGATTCACACAAGCAGCACATAACCATACTTCAATGAAGAAGCTTATAAACAAGAACACCAACAAAAACTATTGTTGTAGACAGTAATGGTCGAGGGTATGAAATGGTGGAACACACCATTATAGAAAAAGAAACCTTTATAGATAAGAAAGTCTCAAACAAACTTTGAACCAAATACTAATTTCAACATAACAAGCCGTCCAGTGTACAAATGGACATGCAGCTCAATGTGTAATGTACGCACACAATCCTTTAAATCTTTAGGGCACTTTTTCAATCACTATGTGAAAATAAAAGACAAAAGTGAAATGAAAACTTTACAAACCATACACCCATGTCCAGGGCACAGCCACACTATTCTGCAAGGACATTCATTAGCCTACATTTTAGGAACTGCTTGCAAAAGCACTTTCAACCACATCAAAATGTTGGTGACACACCATTCTAATATTCAGAATCTTTACTATACTATGTAAAAATGTTCTGCTCTAAAACTGAAAAATGTAAATAACATTCTCCTGCATGACAGCCAAAAAAATGTTTCAAGAAATAGAGCACATCGAAAGTAAATACTTTGGAACTGAAGGTGACTTAGAAAATTCTGTACCTTTAGAAAACATTACCAAAAACCGCATAAACATCAACATCCCAATAAAGACATACAAAAAAGAAATAGCTTAGTTTAAAAAAACATCTGCTGAAATACCAGACCAAATATGTGTCTATTGTCGCAGAACATTTTATAAAAAGAGCACAACTATTGTAGTTCTAGCCTACAAAATAGAAGACAATGAAGAATCCCAATGGTTCCAGATAGCTTTATATCTAACAGCAGAAACTAAATACAAAATGATTAACCCCTCAACACAAAGCTTGACAATAACCAAATGTCATCATGTGCTATCACTAATAACTTAGAAATATTCCCACTTCCAAAAGCTCACCGACCGTTTAACTTGTACGAGAGCATTATAATCCAAACAATTCACCCATTTCAAGCTATAATACTCATTCAACCATAATCAGCCAAATTACCAACCATAGATCAGCATTCATGGGCTGAGCTGGAATATTTTTTTAAAAGAACTCCATCACACAGCTATCACTTTCCTTACCAAACTGAGGAGCATCTTTAATCCACAAAAGCCTAAGTATATGTGGAGTCCAATGTGGCTGGTACTCTTTCCTCCAAAAGAAATGTTCCACAGCGCTTAGTGTACCATTTTCATTATCACATATAAAGGGTAACATGGCTAAAAATCTGTGATAAAAAAAAAAAACCTTGATACACTTATAGGGTCCATAGAACATAATTCTCCTGGTCACATGTGTTCTATGCTGTCTTTCTCTGGATTAGTTTCCTGAATCCACTCTGCAAGGTCATCCCAACCATACGCAGTGTAACCTAAAGTCATAATCCAGGTTGCAGATCCCAAGTATCTGATCATGCATCTAACCTTGGAGTGTCTCATATACCAATATTCTTTAGTTCCTCTACTTGTAGCAAAAATATTCTTAAGATTGCCCTCTAAAATTTCATGTTTTTCTTTCACCTGTTGCAGCATCTCACATGCAGAAATATTTTTAAGACTATTTCCAGTCTGAAGTGTATCAGTAATAGCATAACATAATGTTGAAACTGCACTTGCATACAATAAGTGAAAAATATATTCAACATTGATGCTGAATCGTGAATCTCCTGAATACATTATTGTACAACGATATTCTGAAGCAGAAATTCACACCTTCCGATCATCCAATCTCCCTCCAGTACAAGTTGGAAAAAGCATAGGGAACAACAGGCTTCTAATGTCTTTTCCCATATACTTATTTGATACAATTCTAAACTGTCGCCCATGACTTCACGTGAGTCTAGAGGATAAATAGTCTAATGTTCATACAAACTATTCCCTTCTGCAACAGATGGATCCTGAGACTGACCTTCATTGCTTTTTTTTGACTCAACATCAAGCATAGACAAGTCTGGTACAGTGCCTTTGTGTAAATCATTGTGCTTCAATAGAAATGCCAATGCATTTTTCACTTTTCCAATATTGATACGCTGTTGCCAAATCCTCTTCTCTTCAGTGGCAACACCATTTACTAAAACAAACAAAGAATCTGCAGTGGTCACGCATTCACTCCTACAGTATTAACATGTTCTCCCAAATTCAGGGGTAAATACACAACGTCACACCTTGCACTAATGACTTCTTAGGCAGATTTGACATCTTTGGTTGCAATCTAACAATAACTTGGAAAGGATGAACAGTTTGCAATGCACTCACTTCAAACATGTTCAATTTTTGAAGCACAACAGGGATATCAGGCACTTCCATATCATTTAATACACATCTTCGTGGAATACGTGTTTCATTATAAAATACAACACAGTAACTTGCATCAAATTGTTATTCTAGAAATAAATACAGATATAGTTATTTCCAAACATCTTCTACAGTGTGTTTAATTTTGTTCTCAACATAAACTAGCTGCACTTGAGACTCATAAAAAGTGTGTCTACAAGATACACAAATAATGTCAGGTCTTTCAGTAGAAGACAAATCAAACATTGCAATACTTATTTATACTGTTGAAAAATCTAATCCTTTGAAAGCATAGAATCATAATTTCCACTTCCTGTAAGTATTTCATCTATGTGCACATGCTCATTTAAATGTATCATATTTATCAAATGCATTGTAGGAACTAAACATTCTACAGTTCCAGTCAAAATTATTTAATTTAAAACTGCAAGAGACATACTTGGTGTTCTGCACTCATACAGTTTAACTAGAAGGTATCTCATTATAGTATGATGTGCACCCAGCATTTGCATATGATGAAACTGACTCTACTCTACTTTTATCAAGACAAGCTAGAGAGTGTCCCAAAAGTCCTGTTTTTTTAAGACCTTCACAGTCATCTAATCTTTGTAGCATCTTGATCTGACTTTGAACAATATAACTTATAACTTATCAATATTAAACAAAAATTGCAAGTCCATACCTCACAATACTTCTTTCGTTTAATTTTTGACTGACCTACAGTTTACATTGCCATTTTATTACACTGTACAATTTCTTCATTTTTAGAAATCACACCATTTCAGACTACATATCTACCTCCACTCGCATCAGTAGCTATTGGAACATTCTTTCCTTGAATGTAACTCTCCTCATTAAAAAATCTTTTCATATGAGAAGTGTGGTTCCACTCTCCACCAAATACATCCCAAAAGTTGTCACGTGTAGTAAGCACATGAACTGTTTCTATATTTCTAAAGAATGGTGTAGTCACCTTAAGCAATTTCTTAAGTTTATTTAATCTGAAAATGAAACATTTTCTTTTCATATCAAAATCTTGCATAATGATTACTGTCATGTTTTTCTTTTGCAATAAAATGTTTGCCACATATCTGAATTTTGATTTCACAGTTCTCCAAAGATTTGTAAAAACCTGGGTGTGATATTTTCCTATATATATATGGGATGTCATGGTGTTAAGTTTCGCTACTAAAAACCTATGAAATTCAGTAAAAAACGTTGTTAAGGGGACGTTATGGTTCAAAGTAAAACCAAAAACCCCCTGAAATTCACCAGTTATGGTAAGCTAAGCATTTGTGATGTCATCTTTGTTGTCCTGGGTGTTAGTCTTATCAGTGCACGGTGGTTGCGCGAGTTATGGTTGCTTAACTTAGCATAACTGCAAATTCCAGACCTGAACACTGCCCGTAGAACACCTACGCGCATGCTCACAGCCGTTCCCGTACATTTAGGGGCCGATTCATGGAACAAACGTGCGCTGAAAATCTTTGCGCAAGCAGGCGCAAGCGCAAAAAAAACAGGCGCACGCGCACGCGTGCGATTCACGTAAGCGTGATAGTGCTACGTAGCTCATGCCTTCTTTAAAGACTGTGTTGCCAATATCTATCATAGCTTTGTCTAGGGTAAGACCTTGTGATTTATGAATCGTGACTGCGTATGCAAGAGTTAGAGAAAACTGTTCTCTGCGTACATACATGTCTTTGAAGAGAAGGATTCGAGCTGTTGAGCGTCCTATCCTTTTTACTTCTGAAAGTTTGTCAAAGAGAATATTGACAAACTGAATTTTGTTGTCACGTGGGTATGTTTGAAAGCCAACAACTGTACCCAGTGTTCCATTAACTAGTCCTTGGTCCACGTCAAGGTTATGTTTAAGCATTACTCTGCAATTTAAGGATAATTGTAATATCTTTTCTAAGCCTGCTGTGTTTAAGATTGATTTTTCTAAACTATTTAGGGGCCGATTCATGGAACAAACGTGCGCCGAAAATCTTTGAGCAAGCAGGCGCAAGCGCAAAAAAACAGGCGCACGCACACGGGTGCGTTTCATGGAAGTCCCTGCGCGTGTTTTCCTCGGGATGTGCGCCAAACCCGTGCATGGCGCACACATCACTGCAACATCCCAAAAGGCGTGCGTGACGCGCACAGTGAAAGCGCACAACCTCGGCGCATACACCAGAAAGTGGGCGGAACACGGGGCGTAACGCGCGGAATGGGGAACAACGCACGAAAATAAGGGCGTAACTGGGGATGTACTGCAGGGAAGCAGACGGAATGCCCACACGCACTCGAACCACACGTATTCATGGAATGGAATAGGGCAAAGCCACGCACAGCCAAAGACACACACAAGCCAAAACACGTCCGCCACACGAAGGCAGGCGGTAGCGTCCCTGCGCATTGCAAAAGTGGCAACATACAGCAATTGGGCCTGTGCGAGCGGGGCACATGTATTTCGGGGGTGCACGGGAAGTTACACACGCGATTGAGCGGGGAACGTGTTTTTCGGGGGTGCATGGGAAGTTACACACGCGATTGAGCGGGGTACGTGTATTTCAGGGTTGCACGGGAAGTTACACACGCGATTGAGTGGGGTACGTGTATTTCAGGGGTGCGCGGGAAGTTTCACACGCGATTGAGCGGGGTACGTGTATTTCCGGGGTGCGCGGGAAGTTACACACGCGATTGAGTGGGGTACATGTATTTCGGGGGTGCGCTGGAAGTTACACACGCGATTGAGCGGGTTACTTGTATTTCGGGGGTGCGTGGGAAGTTACACACGCAATTGAGCGGGGTACGTGTATTTCGGGGTTGCGCGGGAAGTTACACACGCGATTGAGCGGGGTACGTGCATATCAGGGGTGCGCGGAAAGTATCACACGCGATTCCATCAGGGCACGTGTATTACAGGGGTGCGCGGGAAGTTCCACACGCGAATGTCCAGGCTACGTGTATTTCGGGGTGCGCGGGAAGTTACACACGCGATTGAGCGGGGTACGTGTATTTCGGGGTTGCGCGGGAAGTTACACACGCGATTGAGCGGGGTACATGTATTTCGGGGGTGCGCGGGAAGTCACACATGCGATTGAGCGGGGTACGTGTATTTTGGGGGTGCGCGGGAAGTTCCACACGCGAAAGTCCAGGCTACATGTATTTCGGGGTGCGCGGGAAGTTTCACACGCGATTCCATCAGGGTACGTGTATTGCAGGGGTGCGCGGGGAGCACCACACGTGAATTGCACGTGTGGGTCCTCCCAGGTGTTCCCTCTACACCCTCCACGGCCCCTGCAGATGGTTCACACCACAGGGGCCTACCCTGCACATGTCCTGCAGGCACCCCATCCACCATGGCCATGCCCCCCAGCCAACCCACATGACAACTTGCACTACTGGCCACCAACGCATGTCACCCTGCACCCCCAGCCACCAGGGGCACCCTCCACCAGGCCCCCACCCATGTCTCCCACCACCCCCACCCCCCAGCAGTGCAGGGGCACCCTCCACCAGCCCCCCACCCATGTCCAACTCATGTCCCCACCACCCCCACCCCCCAGCACAGTGGGGCACCTGCCAGCAGGCCCCCACCCATGTCCAACTCATGTTCCCCACCACCCCCACCCCCCCAGCACTGTGGGGCACCTGCCAGCAGGCCCACACCCATGTCTCCCACCACCCCCACCCTCCAGCACCGTGGGACACCTGCCAGCAGGCCCCCACCCATGTCCAACTCATGTTCCCCACCACCCCCACCCCTCAGCACTGTGGGGCACCTGCCAGCAGGCCCCCACCCATGTCTCCCACCACCCCCACCCCCCAGCACTGTGGGGCACCTGCCAGCAGGCTCCCACCCATGTCTCCCACCACCCCCACCCTCCAGCACCGTGGGACACCTGCCAGCAGGCCCCCACCCATGTCCAACTCATGTTCCCCACCACCCCCACCCCCCAGCACTGTGGGGTACCTGCCAGCAGGCCCCCACCCATGTCTCCCACCACCCCCACCCCCCAGCACTGTGGAGCACCTGCCAGCAGGCCCCCACCCATGTCCAACTCATGTTCCCCACCCCCCTTCCCCCCAGCACTGTGCGGCATCGGCCAGCAGGCCCCCACCCATGTCTCCCACCACCCCCATCCCCCAGCACTGTGGGGCACCTGCCAGCAGGCCCCCACCCATGTCTCCCACCACCCCCACCCCCCAGCACTGTGGGACACCTGCCAGCAGGCCCCAACTCATGTTCCCCAGCCAACATGTCATCACAATCTAGATCCCTGGTCCCTATGGTCAGCCTCCAAATGCAAAACAACCACCTGAGTATTGCATCCACCCACTCTGAAATGGCAATTACATGACAGAACACCAATTGCAAGTTTCGAAACAAACACATGTCCCTCACATACACCCAATGGGTGTCTGTGAATCTCAAAACCCATATCATGATATGCATGAAACCAATGAGATGATACTACACATTGAAGTTCGATAAAAAAATATGTATTTAAGGAAACATAAATAGATTCAAAAATAAAGAAACAGAAATGGGAATGTACAGAAATGAAAAGAAGCATGTCCGTGAAAAAAAGCAAAAGCAAAAATCATAATCCAAAGTAATGGTGTCCAAAGTCACTGTCCACAAAAGAAAATCCAATGGGAAATAATAATTGAAAGCCATTGCTCGATGGGTAAATTGTGAAAGTGAAATAAAATCAGTGAACTATGTACAGACAAACAAGCCAGGGTCCATTGTCCCAACCAAAGAAATGAAACCTATCTAACAACACTAATAAAATAAACTATATACAAAAATGTGGCCAATGTCCAAAAGGTCCTAAAAAAATCAAAAAACAAAGGAAACCTAACACTAACTACATAACTATTTACATGGGCAGCAGGCTAGTCCAACGGCTCACTGGATGTTGTCATGGGCCAGGGCATCATCGAACTCCTGTTCAATGGCTTGGAGGCGGGCATGTTCCCTGGCCCCGAGGTCTCGCAGGGATAAAGCAGTGTCCAGCTCCAACTCCCTGCGAAGACCCTCGAGGCACTCAGCCCGCCTCAGCGCCCTCCGCATGGAGTTCTCCGCCCTGACCATTGTGAGCCGTTCCTCCTCTGCCCGCTACCGCTCCGCACCTATCTGCTGGTCCAACCGCTCCCACACGGAAGCCACTCCCATTCCAGGGTTCTCCTGCCCTCCGGCAGATGCCTGCACCCCTGATGTTGATGGCCCCAAGCCATGATGCCTCCCGCGTCGAGCCTGCCGCTGCCTCCGACGCAAGTGCCTGTGCCAGCACAACGGCATCCAGGCTGATGGAATCCACCGACGCCGTCGTGCACGTGCCCTGCCCGATGATGCCGTCACATCCTCCATCTGCTGGGGTCCAGTTGCTGGTGTGTCCACCCCTGCTGGACCTCCGACTCCCGACTGTGGCAGGGATGGGATCCCCACCGAGCCGGCTGCCTTGGTCGGGGCAGGTCCACAGGGGGCCCTGGTGGCATCTGGGCCGGAAGACGGCATGGAGAATGACTGGTGCATAGTCTCCACAGAGGAGGAGAGGGTCGCCAGATTGGCCGACACATGTAGGAAACCCCCGACCATGGCCGTTCCCAACTGGGCCACGTCGGCAAGGTGCGCTCCGTGATGACGTGCATGCTCCTCCCGGGAAGCACGCACCTCATCACGAATTGCACCTGTGCGCTATGCAACACCAATCAGGACCTTCTCCATATGGCCAGGGGTCCCCTCGTCCGCAGGTGGAGGGGAGTCAGATGACATGGACATCCCCCCTACCTGCGGACGGGCCTGGGATGGGGCATCCCTGCTGGTGCATGGTGGTGCAGTCACAGTGTCAGGGACAGCGACATGCACAGGCCCCTCCACGGCGACCTGTGCTGCCTCCTGCCCCTGCCCCTGGACTGCAACACTTGCACCAGCAGGGATGCCCCCACCAGGCCCCATGTGCGCCTCAGTAGCGGCCTCCTCCTCCTCTGTGGAAACCACCAACCTGGATGGCTCCACCCCGTCTTCCGCCGTTGCAAGCCCCTGTGGGGGCTCACCCACCCCTTCCGCTGCAGCCGTGGGGGCATCCCTGCCGCTTTGCTCCACAGAGCCGTCTCCGCCCTCTTCTTCACGTGGCGCTGTGTAGAGGGAGACATAGAACACAAGCATCAGGGTACTGTACAATGGTCCCCTAGACAGGAAGCGATAGCAGATGAGTGGCACTGTCAAAGATTACTTCCATCATGTCCCTCCACAACACATGGCTCAGTGCAGGTAAAACACATGCGGTAACAGGCATGGCGCATGCTATGGACATTAGCATACATGTCCAAGGGATTCTTGGAACATACAATGTTGTTTTGGAACTCACATGCATCATGGGCCATGCCTATCACATGCACACACTTCACCCTAGTTTCATCCATCTGGCCTCGTACAACACCGACACAGTGGATACAGGGATGACTAGGCTGCATCAGTGAACCTGAACATTGCGACAGACATGTGTCATGCATCCCTGGCATTCACAAGTCACAGACACATGGGTCAGACACACAGACATGGACAGCATATATGTACATGGCATCAGCACCCATCCCTCACCCCCACCCATGTCCAGGAACAGAGACTGGCATGCTTTCATTTGGCCATTCCGCATAGGGCAACCCATGTTGCATTTGAACACATGCACCAACCGTGTGGTTCACACATTACTGGTCTCACATGCATGGTGTCCCTGCACACACACATGCATACATGGCCTATGTCACACATACAGGAAAGTATCAGACAACCAGCACACTGTGACATGCCCTGTCTCACACAGCAATGCTTGGCCACTTACCGCTCAACTCCAGATGGGTCTGCCTCTCAAGGATCTGGGCGTGGAGCGCTGGGCCTACGCGTTCCAGGACCCTCATCTGGATGGGACTCATGCGGCCCTGCCCCGCTCCACGAGGCGCCGGGCCTTCAAGAGGGTCCTGGACCTGCAGTCATCCCAGCGCTTCTTGACATGTTGGTAGTCACGGACTGCCACCCCCTCCGCGTTGATGGCAGTCACGATGTCCGTCCAGATCCGAGTCCGTCCTTCCTTGTTGGCGCGCTTACTTCCGAAGAGGGCATCATACTGCCCCAGGACTTGCTCCACCAGGACACCAACTTCGGTGGCAGTGAAGCTGGTGCCCCTCTGCCTCTCTGGCCAGGGGTTGCCAGTGGTGCCAGATGTTTCAATGCCTGACATGGAAACCCCAGAGGCAGGACTGGGTGGGCAACTGGGTCCTGGGGCTGGGCTGTGGAGCGATGGTATCCCAGTCGGGAGTCTTCTGTTCCAGCAAGGGTGGACACAGCAAATGGACCCCTGCAGATGGCTGATGTGCAGGCACCAAATAGCAGGGCACGGTGGCAGCAGGCAGGCAGGCAGGCAGTAATTCTGGGGGGCAGTAATTCGGCCTTTTAGGCAGGAGCGTGGTCTTCCGTGTGTTTACGCATGGCCAGCTTGATACGGAGAGAATTGGCACGTGAAAATCCTGCACGTCTGCGTGTAATTCGAGGAAAGGCCCTTAGCGCGTATGCACGTCAGCACGCATATGCGATTTCATTGGACCAAAGGCCCTTAGCGCGTGAGCGCGTCTGTGATGTGACGCGCGCGGGTGTTTCCCTCATTGCACGTGATGACAGAACACACGTGGATTTCCACCAATCGCGTGTGAAAGTTCCTGCGCACCCCGGAACACACGTACCCAGGCTAATCGCGTGTGGAACTTCCCGCGTACCCCTGAAATACACGTACCCTGCTGATATCGCATGTGGAACTTCCCGCGCACCCCTGAAATACACGTACCCTGCTGATGTCGTGTATGAAACTTCCCCCGCACCCTGAAATACACGTACCCTGATGAAATCGCGTGTGGAACTTCCCGTGCACCCCTGAAATATACGTACCCTGCTGAAATCGCGTGTGGAACTTCCCGCGCACCCCTGAAATACACGTACCCTGCTGAAATCGCGTGTGGAACTTCCCGCGCACCCTTGGAATACACGTACCCTGCGGAAATCACGTGTGGAACTTCCCGCGCACCCCTGGAATACACGTACCCTGCTGATGTCGCGTGTGAAACTTCCTCCGCACACCGAAATACACGTACCCTGCTGAAATCGCGTGTGGAACTTCCCGCGCTCCCTGAAATACACGTACCCTGCTGAAATCACGTATGGAACTTCCCGCGCACCCCTGAAATACACATACCCTGCGGAAATCGCATGTGGAACTTCCCGCGCACCCCTGAAATATGCGTACCCTGCTCGCACAGGGCCAATCGCGTGTGGAACTTCACGCGCACCCCTGAAATACACGACCCCTGCTGAAATCGCATGTGGAACTTCCCGCGCACCCCTGAAATACACGTACCCTGCAGGAATTGCGTGTGGATCTTCCCGCGCACCCCTGAAATATGCGTACCCTGCTCGCACGGGGCCAATCGCATGTGGAACTTCCCGCGCACCCCTGAAAAACACGTACCCTGCTGAAATCGCGTGTGGAACTTCCCGCGCAGCCCTGAAATACGCGTACCCTGCTCGCACGGGGCCAATCGCGTGTGGAACTTCCCGCGCACCCCTGAAATACACGTACCCTGCTGAAATCGCGTGTGGAACTTCCCGCGCACCCCTGAAATACGCGTACCCTGCTCGCACGGGGCCAATCGCGTGAGGAACTTCCCGCGCACCCCAGTGATACACGTAGCCTGCTTGCCGTGCTGGTACAGGGTTAGCGCAGCCCTTTGCGCTGGATTGGGGATTTTGATGGCTTTTCCCTGCGCGAGAGGCGTTCTTGGGGGCATAACTGGCGCTGCTGCAGGGTCGCTGCCCCACTGTTCGCCACGGCTGGTTTTGGTGGCTGGAATCCATGAATACGCTGTGCGCGGAAATGGATTTTAGCGCACGCGGCTGGCGCAGGGATTCGCACGCGCACACTGTGCGCCAGCCGCGTGCGCCACTTGTGCGCTGAATTCTATGAATTACCCTCTTAGTGTCCTGCGGACAACCGTTCCCTTCACGGAGGTGTTCACGACGTCATCATGGGACCGCACCCACGCTGAACGTGTTTCCTGAATTGCGGACACTGTCCGGGTCCCCGAACATTTTAAAAGTACCTTTTCAGGCAATCCACAGTATTTGATAGTAAAAAATCACCATAGCACATGTCCCAGACAATGACCCTGACTTTCTACACACTTTTTGGAACTTTTTGAGCCTTATTTGGGTGTTCGATCTGTCCGCGGACAGCAGGGGTGTCCGCAAAGCGCCCACACACACCCCTATAAAAGGCCACACCCCAGAGCTCATCCTCATTGTGCTTCTGGCTATCTGAGCATTGTCTACTTTGCTGGTAATCTTCCAGATTTTGCTGCTCTTGCTGCTGCTTTCCATCAGAAATGATGGCATCAATACTTGCTGCTCCAGCTGGTGCTACATCTGTCTCAGAACCACACCCACCCCCTCCACCTCCACCACCTCCCCAAGGGCCCGAGGAGGGGAACAGGCGTGAGGATGTAGAGGAGGAAGATGAAGAGGATGATGAGGATGAGGTAGTGGAAGTCCCTACTACCAGCACTCGCCGTGAGTCTTGGGTGTGGCGGTTATTTACCATTCATGGTGACATACCCAAGGCACGTGCAAACAAGGTCACCTGCAACCAGTGCAAAATGGTGCTGAGTTGCAGGAGGCCTGGTTAATACAGCTTTGGTACAATATCTATGAAGCGACACCGAAGGTCGTTCCACAGTGGGGCCATTCGCAAGGTTGTACCTTGTGATCAACGTAGTAGGTTTAGTTCCTCTCCTACATCCTCTGTTTCTGCTCCTCTCACCACAAGAGACACATCTGTGGGAGAGCGCATCCCTCTAGCTGCCTCACAGACCATTCACGATGCTGATGACCCTTACCTTTCGAGGGTCACAGTTTTGTGTATGTACTCCGATGCAGTACTCTGCAGGAGGGAGAGACTTGAAGTGCTTTAGAGACTGCGGTCTTGGAGCACAAGAAGACCTGCTACCTCCCTAAGTAAGGCCCACCCTACATCTTCCTCTCTCCACCTGCCTGCCAATGCATAAGGGAATCCAAGATCTGCAGCTACTCCACAGCGTTCTGCATGGACCTCCAACCAATGTATCCATGAGTCTCCCAAAATCCAGATAATCTGTTTTCTGAAACACACAGCCATAGCTAACTGTTCTTCTCTCATGAAAAAGACTTTCTGACAAACTCTCTCCTTACACAACACACCCACTAAACTTTACTGACCAATCACTTGCTCTGCTCATTCTCATTTGCATGCCTCTCCACCCCAAAATCTCTGTATGTAATATGCAATGTCCGCAGACTACTGCCATATCTGCGGACATATCGAAAATCTGAGCTTGCTGAATGCAAATTTAAATAGGGTGCCCCATTTCCCCTTTGAGGTTGGCTCTGAAAAGAGCATTTTTTTCTGCAGATGCTTGACAAACACCTGTTATTTTGTATTTTATTTCTTACTTTACTCCTAAAATATTCACATAACCTTCTCCAAAGCAACCCTTACATTCCAAAATAGAATGGCATTTCACAAAAAAGATAAGGAAATACCATCTTCTTCAAATTAACAGCATTACTTCAATCAATGTTCTCATTATTACAGAAGAAGATACCAGCTCTAAGCATGAAAGCACACATGCCTCAGTTGATTGCACACCTAGCAATGTTTTCCCGAGGACAAAAAACAGAACTATTGTCCCATACTACCCTAGGTACTAATCCAGAAAAAGTCACTTTGCAATTTGGAAGGATGTCCATTACTGCTTGAACCAAGTGTTCCGAATCTGCCAACAAAGTAGGGGCACTGACATAGCCCAAATGGAAAACTCCATAATGCAAAGCTACCACATGGGGACTGTTCATCCTGCCAATATCTTCACAAACTTGTACAATTCCCTGCACATTGCAATCAGGCACAATGCTCCACACCACCTCCACTCCTTTAACAACAAAATGATTTGCCACATGCCTGCATTGAGCATACTTCTGTAAACCATTCACAAACATATCTCCAATCACCAACACCCTGACTTTCTCCACCTCTGCCATCTTCACTACACTCACTCTCTTTCAACACAAATCCACAACCTCAACACCTGATTGGCTGATCACTACAGTCCCCTTTCCATGCTGGATTTTCTGCAAAACCGCAGATGTGGCATGGCCTGTCCACGGACAGCTGCAGTGTCCGCAGACAGCGTAACCCTTGGACAGCCATTCTACCCTTTCCACTTCACTCTCTCTGCCATTCCCTCATTGGATACAGCTAAGAAGTCACACAACCATCCACTAATCACATCCAAGACCTCTACATCATCAGAGTTCAGCACTTCAAATGTACTGTTGAACACTCTGAGTACAAGTCTCATATCATTGGAAAGCACCTACTACAAACATACTCTATAAGACTCCAAGATTTCTACTTGCAGCTGCATGCATATCCACATCCATTAATACAAACTACAGGTATGCATATTATCTGCACAATACATGTACAACTCTTATGAATGCATATAAACAGAGTAACTGCCACATAACCTGTATAACCTATAAAATGAACTTAGTGTCATTTTTTCCATCTGCTATAATCAACTATCACTTCCAAACCTGTCTGCTATCTATTTGATTTTTTGTTTACATACACACCTATCTAAAACATTGTAATATTAGAAATAACAATGTAATTGGGGAAAAACACTTAGTAGTGTATCATAAAATTACACAAAGCCAGTAAAATGTCATGCATCTTCATACACTCACACACATAGACACTATCATTGAAATGCTCACAGCTGTAGTAACTCCACTACCTGTAAATCACATCCTTCTACGTTATTACCCACACCTTCCCAAATACACATATTCCATGCTTTTCTATACAGTTTCTGCCATTTACCTTATAAAAATTGCAAAATACACATATCATTATTTCATCTTTCTCCTAACATTGTATAACACAGCTTTAAAAAACCAAGTTAATTTCATACACTTAATATTTTGCACATTTGCAAAGCATGTTGAATTAACATAATATAAATAAAATATAAAGGCTGCACATAGTCAAATGAAACTGCATGCATACACTATGTTCAGAAATCAAACAAGAATACTACTACAGAGACATAAAAATGAACCTCTCAATTAACATCACCGCTATAAACACACAAAATTATTAACTTACTTCTTTTACAATTGCAATGAAGACCACTCTCCTGTAAAACAGAAACATCTGAACTACGAAGAAACCTGCTCATTCCACAAAAAAAGAGTAAGTACAATATTACCTTAGTTTATCTGCCTAGTCTTTAAATCTCTCCACGATCTTGCTCCCCCTTAACTTTCCTCTCTCCTTTCTTTCTACACTCCTTCCCACTTCCTTCACTCTGCTTACCACTTTCTTCTCACTGTTCCTCCTTCCCCTTGTGCAACATCCCGTTTCCCCTCCTTCCATCTCCTAGCCCCCCTGCACTGGAACTCCTTACCTCTCTCACTCCGCTCTATTTCTACCTTTTTCTCATTATGCACTTTCCTCACATCTCTCCATCTCCATTCTCAACCATGACCCCCCGCCCTTCTTGCCTCCATCTCCCCTTGCCTTATATCCTTAATCATCTACCTCACCTCCCCCTCCCCCATTCTCACCCTTCACCCCATCCATTTCCCTGCTCCTCCTCTTCCCCACCCCTACCTCTCTCTCGCTTCTACTGCACTACTCTCCTTCTCCCCTTCAGTTTAATTGCTCTACTTACTGTTTTGTTGGTCTGATTCTCAATTTTAAATATATAGCACTTTGGTGTAAAGCACTATATAAACTAAATAAATACAAATACAAATATTCTTACTGTTACTCAAACACACTGTGCGGGTGATTCATGTAATTTGTGCACCAAAAAACCGAAGATGTGTGCACCATTCTGCCACAAATCACCATTTATTAAACAGCGATTAGCATGCAGAATGTCACACAAATCCTTGTTTTTCGGAGCACAAATAAAATAACTCAGCCCCTAGAATATTAGTATTACAAAACAAAGAATTGCTTTAATTTTATACTATTTGATTTACTATCAGTGCTTATCCTCACCACTAGCTCAATTTCTACTGTCATCTGAACCGCAGTATAGTAACACACAAATAGAAGAATATCCTTCCCAACTAATTGTAGCTGCCAATGCACAATCACACACCACCAGATACATCTTTACCATCATACCTTCTTTTTTTTGTTTCAACAGACCCCACAGAATGCCTACCAGAAAGCAAGTCCGTAGAAAGCAATGCAAAAATAGAGCAAATGAAAATAAAAATGTCAATAATAGGCATCCAACTCTAGCAGAGTTTCCACAAAACGTTCAAACAAAACAGCTAATACAGTCATTTAGCAAAACAAAACAACCTTCCAGTACAGAAACTTTGCCTCCTCTATCAAAATGTAAGAGAAAACTGAAAATGATTAACAAGAATGCAGCTACCACTACTGCTAAAACCGCTCCTATAAATCTTGATATAGTAGGAAGTAACCACACCAAAAAAAGTATATTAGCAATAATGTTCCACCAGAGAGTCCTTCAAAATCTTATAAAAACAGGAGACAATTGAACAGAATGAAACTATTAACAAAACTAAGTACTAAATTACAAAAAAGAATTCCCAATTAACGGAATGTCAACAAAAATAACTTCTTAAATATCTGTGGAGGTGAATGGAGTCACACCACAAACACATAACCATGGTTTAATGAAGAAGCATACAAACAAAATCAAACAAACACAATTGCCATACATAGCAGTGGATGAGGTTATGAAAAACTTAATAATACCATAATGCAACAAGAAATACTGCTTACAAAATATCCCCAGAAAACTCAGTGTCAATTCTCCATTCGACTGAACCAGAACATCCAGTATACAAATGGCCATGCACGTCAATGTGTAACATTGCCAAAAAATCTTTCAAATCTTTACGCCAGTTCCTCAATCAATATGTGAAAGGCAAAGACAAAATCAAATTAAAACTGCTGCAAAATATGGATACCTGTCTAATGCGCAAATACACAGGACTGCAAGGACATTCATTGGCCTGCATTTCAGGACCTATTTGCAAAAGCACTTTCCATCATATCAAAATGATATCAACACATCATTCAATTATAAAAAAATCTAGTCTATGAACTGTACTATGCTAAAAGTCCTGCTTTAGCACTAGCCAATTTAAATAACAATCTTCTACATGGTACAGCCAAAGACCTACTCGAAGAAATCAACCATATCCAGAGAAAATATTTTGGAAGTGAAAGCCACTTACAAAATGCTATAGCTTTACAACAGACTAGCAACAATTCTGCACATGGCAAACTTCTACTACACACATACAAAAAAGAAATGCTAAAATTCAAAAGTACATCCGCTGAAGTACCAAACCATGTGTGTGTGTGTGCCCCTGAGGGATCCTCCGATGTGGAAACAAGGCACAGTCACCACACACAAATAGATATGCCAGACACAAGGTTCTGTCCCAAAATCTAGGGTTTATTGCAATATAAAGTAGTCCCAGTTGGCCAAGTGGTCCCACGCCCTGTGACGTGTGTCTAACAGACCTCGGGGGACGCAAGAGAGAGTGAAACGTACATCAGTTACATATATACAAATCGAGCACCTTACAATCAGCAATGACACAGTATGACACATTTGATGCTGCCCTCAATTCATTTCCCTTTGAATTAGAGGCGATGATTGACCAGTATGACAAATATGACACCTTAGACCACCATATTTAGTAACAGTTTGCAATCTTCAATTTTACAGACACCATTCTTTATTTGCGAGAACACAGCGTTTCTGTTTTTCATGGGCAAGCTGCGCATAGGAGACTGGCACATACCAGACCTCACTATCTCTTAGTTTCGATTCTCGCTCTAGAGGTCAGCCCACTCTCCGGGGCATCACTGGGCTCAGAAATGGGGGCCGTAAAGAATATCCTAATTCAACTCTTTAAATCCTAGTTTCGTACATTGCTATTCTTTTAGGACGCTCGATGGCATTCGTGTACTGATTAAATGCCTTGCTCCCTGTCTTCAAGGATATGTGAGGGAGGGAATCGGGCATTTCTGTCTGGCTCTCCAGTGTAATGTTTCAACATGTTTCTTAGCCTTGGACCATTGAAGCGAAATAATATCTTCAGCAAAGCAGTTTTACATGAGGCAAAGTGGCAACGTTAGAGAGAGCAGAGAGAGAAAACAAAATGGCGATTCTGGTAATTTTAAAATGGCTTCACTCTAGTTGAACTAATAGCTATGTAATAACTAATGACTAATGAATATATATTCTTACTCGGCCAACCAATTATCATTCATTTCCGGACCCTCAAAGGGTGTTTGGTTTTTCTGGATTGACAAACCCTCCTCTTGTCCGTAAGCCAAACGTCTCATACATACATTGCATCCTCCTCCGACCAAGTATTTGGATTAGATTCGGAATTTGATTCAATGTATGCAACAACAACATGTCACGAATATTCCTAGGATTGCTACTAGGATTGCAAATAGTTTCCATCCCCAGGATCTCAACACTTCCCAGAACCAGGAGCTTATGTTCAATTCCCAGCCACCTTCAGGGGGGTGGAGATCAGAGCTTAACACATGCAATTTTCTTATCACCTCAAAAATCGTGGGGGAGGAGTCACTTACAAATACGCAACACGCTGATCCCATGATTTTGCAAACACCTCCGCGATCAACTAAGATTATATCAAGGGCCATTCTATTTTGTAGTGACATTAATCTAATTCCTTTTTCTTCAAGAGTCATATTATATAATATATCAGTGGTTCCATTTATTGTTTCTTGTAATATCCTAGACAGTCATCTTATGTTATAGAGTTTATCGCCTGGCCCCAAAATGGTATGAATGATTTGCTATGTCCCCTACAATCAACCCGTCTTCAATATTCCTGCGAGGTCGTAACCTGGTCAATTTGGTCATGTCTGATGTTTTTAAAAGAAACACCCCAGGAAACAGAAATCCCAAATAACACGTACCTCCCCAGTTCCTAGGTAACCAAGGATATGCTTTTTCTCCACATATGAAGTACACAGGATCTCCCACATATATTGGTTCCACTTCTTTATCAAGGAATGCTATATTCCTGCATCTGGTAAATGTTCCTACCTGGAAAGAACCCTTTTTCTTTAAATAGAATGGGACAGACTGAGGGTTATAATTCACTGTATATGAAGGGGGTTCCGCATCCTTATTCCCCTGTGGGTTCATGTGGAACGTGATCACAGAAGTTTTATAAGGTACAGACAATCTATCCTGTGGCATTATTGCTGGTGTAATTAATTGTCTTTTGTGGAACATGGAGCAACCGACCGGTTTCATAATCACTTCCTCGAATTCATTCATATTTGTATTATCTAGTTGACCAGTTTCACTTTCGTTCCATTTCCAATAATATAGGGCACTCAGAGAAGCATAACATGCAGAAGTTAAGGGCAGCGGCTGTACATACCATCCTATTCCCTGACCACCATGCTGCGGCAGGTGGGCACAAACCCAACAATTATTTTTTCTTAGGATTGAGTGTGTCATATTCATTATTAACATCAATGTGTTGTTCCCATATCCTTCCCTATGTTTCTCTTCCATTGGGGACAAGGTATAGGAAATCACATGGACTGGGCTTTCCGTTGTGGAAATGTTCATAATAGGCAAAAGTACTTCATGAGGGTGCATTTCTTCTAGGTACCATAATACTGATATGGTCAATATTGGTGCTAACATACTCATTATACACATTATTATGGTTAGACCCACATACAATTATTTCGCCCACGTCCTTTTTTTACCATACTATGTACTACGTTTAAGGGGGCATTTGCTTATTCCGACATTTGTCACTCGTCCTTCTTCTTCCGTTGTGCTTGTCATGAATATCTTTTGTTCTTGTGCTTCTTAGGATGTTGAAAAAGTTCAATCAATGTCTACAATCTTTTTATGCCAGTTTTCTGTCTGCCTGGATTGCCTATTCATCCGGCAAGGCCTCTGTGCATTTTGCACATTGCTCTAGAATTTCAGAGCAGCTTCCTTTGTACCACGTGCGCCTTGCTTGTTCACTAGGGATCCTGACACATGGATTTAGCACTGTGGAGTTGCGTTCGGTGAGCTGTCTAATTTGCACAACTCTTATGCCACCCTCCTCTAAACCTCCAGTTTCCACTTCATCCAAAAATAGGAAAAAGAGGCAAGAAATTCACCAAGAGATGAAAAATGTGATCACTCTTTCTTTCTGCTCCGCAGGTTGTACCGATTTGCTCCTGGCACCGTGTGATCAACAAATAGTGCGGGTGCAATTCCGGTCTCGAGCTTGGAGTCAGCCTGGGGCACAATGGCAGAAGATGATGGGTGCCCAGGCGACAATGCAGGCTGTGGCGCAACAGAAGATGGTGGGCGCCACAGAGGTATGCGCTTGATGTCGGCCAGCAGAGATGCAGAAGCTGCTGGACAACATTGAGGCACTCTTTGCTATTCTGTGTTTATGGCAATCTCATCAGGCTTTGTTTCAGGATCAGGCAGTTTCTGTGGCAAGGGACTGGCATTGGCATTTTTCGAATCTGGAACCGCTGCTATCTCTTTCTGGTCTTTGTCCCGATCAGTTGATGTGTCGAATGGCGATGGGACTTTCTTGGCATGCGTGGCATGAATCCATGCCTTGCGTCCATCCACACGTATCGCTGTCTGCGTGGTCAGGAGTATTTGATACGGCCCACGCCACCTGGGTGCTAGTGATGTTTTCCGTTCGTGATTTCTGACTAACACCTAGGTTCCTGGCTCCAATGCATGTCCTGGGCCAGTATACCTCACTGGTAATGCCTCCTGCACCTGCTGATGAATCAAACACAGTTTTTTAATTAACAAATTACAATAAATGCTGAGTACAGGGTATTCTACCTCTCGCATTCTCCTAGGATGAGGTGCGCACCACACATTCGCCGGTCTCCCCATTATAATTTCATAGGGGGAGAGCCCAGTTCTGGCCTGCACTGACGTTCGCATACACTGATAATGCATCTACCCAACTTAGTTCGCTGCCTGCATAGATCTTACTGATTTTGGACTTTAATATTCCGTTATGCCGTTCAATAAGACCTGCCGAACTCGGATGCCTCGAACAATGGAATCTTTTATCAATCTCTAATCCTGCACAAATCTGTAGTATCACTGAACCTACAAAGTGCGGACCATTGTCCGACCATATGACACGGGGCAGACCAAATCGAGAGAAATACTCTTTTAGCATTACCTTTGCCGTGCTCATAGCTGTGCAATCTTTCAAGGAATATGCTTCCACCCATTTGCTGAATGCACATATGATCACCAAAACATACTTCAGATTTGGCATCGCTCCATTTCAAAGTCAAAGTCAATCACTTCGAATGGAATAGAGGGAGGTCCAAAACCTCCTGTTGGAGTCACTGTTCCTTTTCCCACATTGTGCTGTAGGCACGTGATGCAGTTTTGCACCATCCTCTCGGCATTCTTTTTTATGAGTGGATTTTCCCAGACCGTGGCTAAATGTTGGACTATTTTCTTTGCACAAATGTGTGTGGGACTGTGAGCCATTGTAACCATTGCGCTTACATACGCATTTGGCAACATCCAATTCCCGCTTTTCTTGTCCACCCAACAACCCTCCAAATCCAGTTCTGCAGAGCCCTTGGCCCATCCCTGTAGTTTGTTGGCGGTAGCTTCCACCTGCATTTCTTTAACAGTCACAATTCCATTTTCTATCATGCGGGGCACTTCCTCTGATTGTACTGTCAACATTTTTGTACTCAAATCAGTGGCAGTCTGTTTTGCAATCTTGTCTGCAAATGCGTTTCCTTCTCCCACTTTACATGTTACTTTTTTATGCGCCTCGCATTTCACTATTGCCAGATGCTTTGGACACGTAAGTGCAGACAGTAATCGCACAATCAGAGGGCCGTGTTGAATTCTAACCCCATGGGATTTTAAGAAACCTTTCTCGGCCCATAATCGGCCAAAATCATGAGCTATGCCAAAGGCGTACTGGCTATCAGTATACATATTTACGCTCAAGTTCTCCAAAATTTCACAAGCTCATGTTAAAGCAATTATCTCTGCTGCTTGGGCAGAGTTATAAGGAATTCTTTTACTCTCCACAACACTTTTTAATGTCGTAACAGCATATGCGGCAGTTGTTTAAAACAGGAGCCGTCACAAAACAGTTCCCCATCTGGTTCTTTTAGTGGTGTGTCATTCAAATCAATTCTCCCTTTTGTTTCTTCCTCAGTAACCATTAGGCAATCATGGGGAGGCAATTCAGTCCCACCACTATTTTCCCCGGGCATTGGCGTTAATTCTGCTGGATTCAAAGTGCTACACCTCATAATTCGGATGTTGGGCGCGAACAATACAATTTCATATCTAGTCAATCTAGCAGAGTTGAGGTGTTGTGTCTGTGCTCTATTGAGTAGAACATCTATGGCATGTGGCACCATAAAAATTAAGGTGTGCTCCAAAACCATCCCTCTGTTTGTTTCACTGACACAGCAGCCGCTGCAACATCTCGCAAACATTGTGGTAGTGCGCGTGCTACAGGGTCCAGCGCAGAAGAAAAATAGCCGCACAGCCTATTTCTTCCACCTTGTTCCTGTGCTAAGACAGACAATGCGCATCCTTCGTTCTCATGCACAAATAGCCTAAAAACATTTTCATAATTCGGTGTGCCCAAAACTGGAGCACAACTCAAAATGGTTTTTAGCGAATCAAATGCTTTCTGACATTCTTCATTCCACCAGTGGTTTCACAATTAAAGCGAAGTTCATAACCCATTGACGGCAATAAGAAGCCATCGCTATTATCGCTCTCACGCCTTGTTGTTGTTGGAATAGGCATACCAGAAATACTTTTTATTCTCTGTGGTGTTAATCTTCTCCCCTCCTTTGAGAGTAGGTAACCCAAATAAGCTACTTCTTTCTGACAGTACTGGAATTTCTTTAGGCTTGCTTTATGGCCATGCGTGGCTAGATGAGTCAATAATAGAACAGTACCTTTTTTACATATCTCCTCCGTGTCAGCAGCGATTAGTAAATCGCCAATGTATTGTAACAATACACAGTCTGCTGGTAATTCTAACATGTCCAACTGCTCTTTCAACGCTCTGCTGTATATGCTCGGACTTTCAGTATAGCCTTGTGGAATGCGTGTGAATGTGAATGATCGTCTTCCTAGAGTGAAAGCAAATATACACCTGCTTCTTTGTGTACTGGAATGCTGAAGAAAGCGTTTTTTCAAATCAATAACACTAAAGTATTCTGCCGAAGCAGGGATCATTGTCAAAATCGTAGTGACATCTGGCACTAACAGGAATTGGGGATCTACTACTTTGTTCAGTACACGGAGATCAATTATGAAACGGTACAGTACCTCATTAGCCCCTTTCTTGTACATGGGAAGAATGGGACTGTTACATACACTACCTGTAATTTCTTCAATCACTCCCAATTTCACCAATTTCAATCACTTTTCAATCCTTTCTCTCCTTCTGCTAAAATTTTATACTGCGGAATATGTGGTAGCGTTATTACTTCATTTAATGTAATTTTCACTGGCTCTATTTTCAAACATCCCACATCATTGTCATTCACGGCCCAAATGCAAATTGGTACCTTACTCAATTCCCCTGTTAAAGGTTCTGTCACAAATTCAGAAGTCGGCATAGTCTGGGGAGAAATAGTCAAAAATACCCCATCTGGTGTACAATGAATAACTGTGCTTAGTTTTTTCAATAGATTCAATCCTAAAAGATTTTCCCCACAATGCTCTGTTAAAAGAAATGCACAATGTTCAGTAAAAGGCCCAATTGTCACTGCCACTGATTTGGACTTGGGGTTTATTACTGAGGTACCTGCGAACCCTACTGAAATATTCTGTCGCCCTGACAGAGGTATGTCTGGAACCAAGTGGTGATCTATCGAGCACTTTTGTGCCCTCATGTCTACAAGGAATCTATGCTCTTCATTCCCGATTTTCATCTCTACGTAGGGTCCTTTCTGATTCACGGGAATTGACACTGGTTCCGACCCCTGTCCTGGGCTGTCCTATTGGGGTAACAACACATCATCCAATGTGTAGTCTCCACTGTTATTATAATATGCACCTGTCTGGTTATCAAAAATGTTCCCCCCCTCTCCCTCTATTTCCCGTTTGTACAACCTGCTGATTTTAACTTTGCGCAATTTGATTCGAAGCCTGGCCTTGATTCTGTGCACCATTCCCATGATAATTTTGGTGCTGCTGCATATTATTTCTGTTGTGACCATTTGTTCCCATGTGCCCTCTGTGAGGCCTTCTCTGACTATATCCGCCTCTATTTTGAAAATGTGGACATTGTGCCCGCCAGTGTCCTTCCTCTCTGCAGTATGCACATTGATTTAATCCCAAAGGCCCACCATGCATATTCGAATTCCCCCTACTCTGTGCATTTCCCCTTCCCCCGTTGTGTCCTACTACCTGCTGGAGTAACACCCCTACTATCGTCCGCAGAGCTTCTATTCTTATTTGCAAAGAATACTCATTACATATCTCATTTATCTCCCCTACCGAAGTCCTAGGGCTTGACATCCATCTCATTGTTTCCCGCACACACAACTTCAATCTTTGTCTATCACCTATCTGTCCGGGTGGCGGCAAGGATTTCTGCATATACAGTCTTGACACTCTCTTCTTGCCCCCCTCAATATTCCTTCTCTTATTCCGCGGTGTGGTGAGTACTTCAGAATACTCTTCATCCAATTCATTCTTCATTTCAAACAGTCGCTTCACATGCTCTGCATTCAAATCCAACAATCGTTGTGGTGGTAACTTCCCAATTAACTTTTTCCATTGTCCCAACAAATATTCCCCCATGCATTCCAACAATACCTGTCTTTCGTTGTTTCTTCTAAAGTCATATAGGGACGCTAGCGTGGATACCCCATCATTATCGTCTATATACATTTCTGCCTGTTCTTGCAGCTCACGCTTTCTCTCCTTGCTGATCGCGCTGCGAGCCACTCTCATACATTCATTTTGCTCAATTCCACTCATGGAAGGGGCAGTCGGGACAGTGGTACCCTCTTGATCAGGAGGTGCAGAGGGGGCAGTGAGAGCGGGATACGTCTGCTGGGGCAGTGGTAATTGCTAAATACTCGGGGCTGGCTGGCTAGTGGGCAGTGCAGTCTCTGATGCAGTCTGTGGTTGTGCTGGTGTTGGGAGGGGCTGAGCAACGGGAGGGGGTTGAGCGGCAGCTACTGCCGTAGTCTTTTTAGTTACACTCCTCGGGCCCTGTTTTGTTTCAGTTAAGATTCTGTTTATTAATTTGTCCGATGAGTGTAGCTCTCTGTGTGGATATATTTCTTCTATGTTTAATTCATTGCGCCGTCTTGTCTTTCACAAGCTATTACTCCACTCCTCCTCCTCCTCCTCCTCAGCTTTCTCCGTCTTTGACTTATGCCTGCACGCATGTTTCTCTCTACTTCTAAATCAGAACATTGCTTCCCTCCTCCAGTCCATAAGGATATCAAGTGCCCCAGGGTGTGCTATCTTACTTATCAACACCTTTTCCAGGTTATCTATACGTTGCATCTCAAAACTCCCGTCCCTCGGCCACTGAAAATTTTCCTGTTTTCTGGTTTGCTTATACCAAGTTTCACAAAACATTATTGCTCCCATACGATACTTTATGTACATATCATAAACCGGCGTTCCTCCCGGAGGTACTTCCTGGCCAGTTTCCAAAGATTGTTCACTGCAACGGAAAAATCGCGCTAAGGTGGACAATACCCCAGGCATGTTTTAACCTTCGCCTTGGCTAATCAAACTTACTCTGGGTGTTTTATTTTGCAAATTCAACTCTCAACCAATATCAGGATCATTTACAAATCGGGGCACGACTCACCTGATTAGTCAATTTGTCTTGACGCAACCAATGAGGTTGTGTCTGCGTATCTCGGCTCTGCCTCGTTTCAGGACCCTCGCCTCCTTGTTCACTGGCCAGGGGTGTCGATCAGGGATAAGCTGTGTGCAGATCTGCAAAGGAGTCTCTCATCGCTTTCGCAGGGGTGCCCCGAACACCTCTTCATCCCAGCTCGATCGCCCCCGTCCTCGCCGTTCTTACCGCCTTTCTTATTTTGCAACATACATGATGGAACAAGTGGGGGAGGATCCCTATTCGGGCGCCATCTTGAAGGGGCACTATTTTGGAAGTGAATGCCACTTACAAAATGCTATAGCTTTACAACAGACTAGCAACAATTCTGCACATGGCAAACGTCTAGTACACACATACAAAAAAGAAATGCTAAAATTCAAAAGTACATCCGCTGAAGTACCAAACCATGTGTGTGTGTGTGTTGCTGTGAAGGGGCCATTAGGGACCCTCGGATGTGGAAACAAGGCACAGTCACCACACACAAATAGATACGCCAGACACGAGGTTCTGTTCCCAAAATCTAGGGTTTATTGCATTATAAAGTAGTCCCAGTTGGCCAAGTGGTCCCACGCCCCGTGATGTGTGTCTAACAGACCTCGGGGGACACAAGAGAGAGTGAAAAGTACATCAGTTACATATATACAAATCGAGCACCTTACAATCAGCAATGACACAGTATGACACATTGGATGCTGCCCTCAATTCATTTCCCTTTGAATTAGAGGTGATGATTGACCAGTATGACAAATATGACACCTTAGACCACCATATTTAGTAACAATTTGCAATCTTCAATTTTACAGAAACCATTCTTTATTTGCGAGAACACAGCGTTTCTGTTTTTCATGGGCAAGCTGCGCGTAGGAGACTGGCACATACCAGACCTCACTACCTCTTACTTTCGATTCTCGCTCTAGAGGTCAGCTCGCTCTCTGGGGCCTCACTGGGCTCAGAAAGGAGGGCCATAAAGAAGATCATAATTCAACTCTTTAAATGCTAGTTTCGTACATTGCTATTCTTTCAGGAGGCTCGATGGCATTCGTGTACTGATTAAATGCCTTGCTCCCTGTCTTCAAGGATATGTGAGGGAGGGAATCGGGCATTTCTGTCTGGCTCTCCAGTGTAATGTTTCAACATGTTTCTTAGCCTTGGACCATTGAAGCGAAATAATATCTTCTGCAAAGCAGTTTTACAAGAGGCAAAGTGGCAAAGTTAGAGTTAGCAGAGAGAGAAAACAAAATGGCGATTCTGGTTATTTTAAAATGGCTTCACTCTAGTTGAACTAATAGCTATGCAATAACTAATGACTAATGAATATATATTCTTACACTGTAAATGAGGCGGTTGGTCTTCGGCCAACCAATTATCATTCATTTCTGGACCCTCAAGGGGTGTTTGGTATTTCTGGACTGACAGCCGCAGAACTTTTTTATAAAAGTAACACAAAAACTATAGACGTAACATACAAAATAGAAGACAATGAAGATTCCAAATGGTTTGAATTAGCTGTCTACATTATAGCAGAAAAGAAATACGAAATAACTGACCCCATTAATACTTTGCAGTTACTGCACTACAAAACTTGACAACAATCAAACTCCTTCACGTGCTATCACACATAATTTGGAATTATTCCCACTACCAAAACCACTACCAAAACCCCTGCAACAACTCAATTCATATGAGAGCACCACATAATTCAAACAGTGCACCCATTTCAAGCAATAATATGCCTTCAACCAAAAACAGCAAAATTACCTCCCTCTGAATTGCTAAAAGGCATTCGGGGCAAAGTCGTGTATTTACCATTAGATCTGAAAGCAAATGTGCACACTCTGGGAGTGCAACGCCCAATAGAGCAATCTTTAATTGTCTTAGTAAATGGTGGACCTACAAAAGATTTAAAAAAAATGGGTAGACTTACATAAAGTTAGACAAGCCTTGCAATATCTAAAAGACAATAATGAATACTACAAAGAAATAAATATTGAAGAAACCTTGAGGGAAACAACTGAAATAATTCAAGAATCACCAGAAACGTACCAAATGTGACAAGTAAAAGGATCACCAATCAGCATATGGGAAAAAAGTATAGAAGCATGTGCTTTTCCTCTCCTCTTTCCTACTGGCAGAGGAGGAAGGTACGATGATAGACCTATTCAAATAACAGCATCAGAATACCGCTTGTTACAGATGTATTCTGAAGATCCCAGATTTAGACAAAATGTGGAAATCATATTCCACCTACTCTTTGAACGTGAACTAGCAACTCTATGTAACAGAGTTGCACACACATTAAAATCAGGAACCCACTTTCAAAATATGTCAGTTACGCAATTAATACAAAAAGTGCAAGAAAAAGATGGGGTTTTACAATCAAGCATTACAAATCTATTAGCAAACATGCATGGTACTAAAGAGTACTGGTTCCGAAGTATGTTGTATGATAAGAAACGTTGGCCCACCCACTTTGTTTGTTACATTAAGTTGTGCAGAATGTGCATGGGAAGATTTACATGATTTTCTACGCATATCAAACAAAAAAAAACTAACATAGATATACTAACACCTGGAGAACTTTGCTCTCTAGATCCTGTTAATGTTTTGAGATATTTCCATCCTCGCTTCATTGCTATTCTACACTTTATTTGTAATAAAACTGTTCCTCCCCTCAGAGAAGTGCAACACTTCTTTTGGGGAAAAGAATACCAAGCCAGAGGATCACCACATATCCACATGCTTTTATGGATTAAAGATGCTCCTAATTTTGGTCAAGACAGTGATGCCACCATGTTACAGTTTATCAAAAAATATGTCACTTGTGAAATTCCATCAGAAGCAACAAATAGTGATCTTCATGCACTCATTGTACAATTTCAAAGACACAAATGTGAAAAATATTGTTGTCGCAAATACAAAAACAAAGGGAAATACTACACCAAATGCCACTTTGGTTTCCCTAGACCGGTTACAGAAACAGGTGAAGTGAACAACTTCATGTCTTCAGTTAGACATACTGTTAAACGTAAATCACCTAAAAATACATATTACATAAAAATAACAGAAGAATCAAATTATATCAATGATTACAATGCAATCATTGCTCTATTATGGAATGCAAACGTAGATGTGTAGTACATTGCAGACAATACAACTGCAGTTGCAAAATATGTTAAAGCCTACTTAACCAAAGCAGAAACAACAGAGATTCAAGACCTCTGGAAAGACCTGTCTCAGAAATTGTACGGTTTGGGCATAAAAATGCTCTCCCATAGAGAATGTGGCTGCTCTGAAGCTGCAGATCGTTTATCCAGTACTGCTTTGTATGGAAAATCTGAAAACATAGTATGGCTAAATCTTGGTCCTGCTAAATCTAGAAAAAGAGTTCTCAAATCATACAACTACATAGAAACAATAGCCAAAAATGACCCCAACAGCCAAGACATTTTGAGAAACAAATGACTGGATACATACTACCCAAACAGAAGTACCACTTTGGAAACCATGTGTCCATACCACGTAGCTCTAAAGTGTTCATACAAAAATAATATAAAACCTGATGAAATAAATTTAGATACAGAGTGACAAATTGTGAAGGCAGCTTAGTAAAAATTACCAAACCAAGTTTAATTAATCATAACAAAATGTCATTAAAAACATCTCAACATAAATAACTATATTACATGTCCCTGCTACAACTCTTCAAACCATGGAGAAAAAAAGAAGAGATACTAGATAACTATGACTCCTATAAAGACGCTTTCAAAGCAAAAGAAAGCACTATAACCGATGTAAACTTTACACAGTACAAAACAATGTTGCACAATGAACAGCAACACAAAGAACTCCAGGCCCAAATAGATAAGGGCACTCCCGACAGTAGTCAACCTTCTGTAACAGGAAGCCAAGAACCAGTGGGACACCCACTAATAGCAAATTCGGCAGAATTAGCTATGACAGAAGTAGAAAACACCATGTGTCAGTATGAAGATACTGAAGACTTAACTGTACTACAATCAAAACTTAACAATGAGCAGTGTAGCATTTTTCAATAAGTAACAAAAGAAATTGCACATGGTGTACAACATGAACATAAATAATGTACCTGCCAAAATTACAAACCTATACTACTATACATCAGTGGTGAAGCTGGTTCAGGCAAAACATTCTTAATCAAAATCATCAGCAATTGACAAACAACAAACTGTCAGCTGTTGTAACTGCCCCCACAGGTTTACCTGCCTACAACATAGGCAGTGTCACTTTACACAGATTACTACTCCTGCCAGTAGAAAGCCAAAACAAATTAGAATATTACAAACTTTCTACAGAAGCTGCAATGGAAGTACGCAGAGTGTTAAAACAAATGGAAATGCTACTAATAGATGAAGTGAGCATGGTCTCCAACCTAATGTTGACTTTGATTCACCTCAGATTACAAGAAGTACTTAAAAGAAACTACGAAGAGCTCTTTGGAGGAAAACACATTATTGATTTGTAGATCTTCTTCAATTGACACCAGTGAAAGGTGGACCTATTTTTAAAAATTTAGGACACAAACTCTTCCGTAAAAACTGTTGGCAGCATAGGAAATGTTAACCTTTGGCAACATTTCCAATACAGAGAATTAACAGAAAACACAGGACAGTCTGCAGACTTCACCTACGCCAACATTTTAAAAAGTATTAGAGATGGTGTACTATCTCAAGAAGCACAAGCAATATTAAAAACCTGGCACATCCATGCACTTTATGGCGATAACTCATGTGCTACTGATGTCATGGAACAATTAGCACACGCAAATGTCAATTGTATGTCCTTGATGCCAACTCTTGCAAGCTGTTCCAATTTCAATGGAACAATGCGGAAAAAATAAATGTAACCAATAATTGAAATTTCCGCAACAGACAATCTGGACGTACATGGCATGACACTACCCATGTGTCAACAAGCCACAACAAGACTAAATACCTTGGAAAATTCAATCTCCAACACAGCGGTTTGGAGAAAATATTAAAATTATCTTTAAACTGTACAGTAATGCTTAAACGTAACCTTGATGTGGAACAAAGACTAGTTAATGGAGCACTGGGTACAGTTTTTGGCTTTCAAACATACCCATGTGTCTACAACATTCAGTTTCTTAATATTCTCTCTGACAAACTTTCAGAAGTAAAAAGGATCAGGCACTTAACAGAAGAAACGTTGGCCCACCCACTTGGTTTGTTACATTAAGTTGTGCAGAATATGCATGGGAAGATTTACATGATTTCCTACGCATATCAAACAAAAACAAAACTTACATAGATATTCTAACACCTGGAGAACTTTGCTCTCTAGATCCTGTTAATGTTTGGAGATATTTCCATCCTCGCTTCATTGCTATTCTACACTTTATTTGTAATAAAACTGTTCCTCCCCTCAGAGAAGTGCAACACTTCTTTTGGGGAAAAGAATACCAAGCCAGAGGAGCACCACATATCCACATGCTTTTATGGATTAAAGATGCTCCTAAATTTGGTCAAGACAGTGATGCCACCGTGTTACAGTTTATCAAAAAAAATGTCACTTGTGAAATTCCATCAGAAGCAACAAATAGTGATCTTCATGCACAAATTGTAAAATTTCAAAGACACAAATTTGGAAAATATTGTTGTCACAAATACAAAAACAAAGGGAAATACTACACCAAATGCCACTTTGGTTTCCCTAGACCACTTACAGAAACAGGTGAAGTGAACTACTGCATGTCTTCAGTTAGAGATACTGTTAAAGGTAAATCACCTACAAATACATATTACATAAAAATAACAGAAGAATCAAATTACATCAATGATTGCAATGCAATCATTGCTCCATTATGGAATGCAAACATAGATGTGTAGTACATTGCAGACAATTCAAATGCAGTTGCACAATATGTTACAGCCTACTTAACCAAAGCAGAAAAAACAGAGATTCAAGACCTCTGGAAAGACCTGTCATCAGACAAAACACTGTCTCAGAAATTGTACGGTTTGGGCATAAAATGCTCTCCCATAGAGAATGTGGCTGCTTTGAAGCTGCAGATCGTTTATCCGGTACTGCTTTGTGTGGAAAATCTGAAAACATAGTATGGCTAAATCTTGGTCCTGCTAAATCTAGAAAAAGAGTTCTCAAATCATACAACTACATAGAAACAATAGCCAAAAATAATCCCAACAGCCAAGACATTTTGAGAAACAAATTACTGGATACATACTACCCAAACAGAAGTACCACTTTGGAATTCATGTGTCTATACCACGTAGCCCTAAACTTCACATACAAAAATAATATAAAACCTGATGAAAAAAATGTAGATACAGAGTGACAAATTGTGAAGGCAGCTTAGTAAAAATTACCAAACCAAGTTTAATTAATCATAACAAAATGTCATTAAAAACTTCTCAACATAAAGAACTATATTACATGTCCCTGCTACAACTCTTTAAACCATGGAGAAAAGAAGAAGATATACTAGATAACTATGACTCCTATGAAGACGCTTTCAAAGCAAAAGAAAGCACTATAACCGATGTAAACTTAACACAGTACAAAACATTGTTGCACAATGAACAGCAATACGAAGAAGAACTCCAGGCCCAACTAGATAAGGACACTCCCGACAGTAGTCAATCCTCTGTAACAAGAAGCCAAGAACCAGTGGGATAGCCACTAATAGCAAATTAGGCAGAATTAGCTATGACAGAAGTAGAAAACACCATGTGCCAGTATGAAGATACTGAATACTTAACTGTACTACAATCAAAACTTAACAATGAGCAGCGTAGCATTTTTCAAGAAGTAACAAAAGAAATTGCACATGGTGTACAACATGAAAATAAATAATGTACCTGCCAAAATTACAAACCTATACTACTATACATCAGTGGTGAAGCTGGTTCAGGCAAAACATTCTTAATCAAAATCATCAGCAATTGACAAACAACAAATTGTCAGCTGTTGAAACTGCCCCCACAGGTTTACCTGCCTACAACATAGGCAGTGTCACTTTACACAGATTACTACTCCTGCCAGTAGAAAGCCAAAACAAATTAGAATATTACAAACTTTCTACAGAAGCTGCAATGGAACTACGCAGAGTGTTAAAACAAATGGAAATGCTACTAATAGATGAAGTGAGCATGGTCTCCAACCTAATGTTGGCTTTGATTCACCTCAGATTACAAGAAGTACTTAAAACAAACTACGAAGAGCTCTTTGGAGGTAAACACATTATTGATTTGTAGATCTTCTTCAATTGACACCAGTGAAAGGTGGACCTATTTTTAAAAATGTAGGACACAAACTCTTCCGTAAAAACTGTTGGCAGCATAGGAAATGTTAACCTTTGGCAACATTTCCAATACAGAGAATTAACAGAAAACACGGGACAGTCTGCAGACTTCACCTACGCCAACATTTTAAAAAGTATTAGAGTGTGTGTACTATCTCAAGAAGCACAAGCAATATTAAAAACCTGGCACATCCATGCACTTAATGGCCATAACTCATGTGCTACTGATGTCATGGAACAATTAGCACACACAAATGTCAATTGTATGTCCTTGATGCCAACTCTTGCAAGCTGTTCCAATTTCAATGAAACAATGTGGAAAAAAGAAATGTAACCAATAATTGAAATTTCCGCAACAGACAATCTGGACATACATGGTATGACAATACCCATGTGTCAACAAGCCACAACAAGACTAAATACCTTGGAAAATTCAATCTCCAACACAGCGGTTTGGAGAAAATATTAAAATTATCTGTAGAGTAATGCTTAAACGTAACCTTGATGTGGAACAAGGACTAGTTAATGGAGCACTGGGTACAGTTGTTGGCTTTCAAACATACCCACGTGTCTACACCATTCAGTTTGTCAATATTCTCTTTGACAAACTTTAAGAAGTAAAAAGGATCAGGCGCTCAACAGCTCGATTCCTTCTTTTCAAAGACATGTATGTACGCAGAGAACAATATTCTCTAACTCTAGCATACGCAGTCACCATTCACAAATCACAAGGTCTAACCTTAGATAAAGCATTGATAGATATTGGGAACACAGTCTTCAAAGAAGGCATGAGATACGTAGCACTATCACGCTTACGTATACTTGGTGGTCTATTTCTAATCAACTTTGATGCAAGTAAAGTAAACACTGATATTCCTTGCGTTTTAGAATACAATAGACTACGTTCACTATACACCCCCTATGCACCCCCATCTTAAAACATATCCTTGCACCCAAGACTGTAGACCCTGACCACAACCACCGCAGCATATCACACCCATAGATCACACCCATAGAATCAAACATTTTAATCATGGGCATTTCTTATGTCCGCGGACACCCAACGTGTTCTAAGAACAGTTTTATTTTGCTAGCGTACAGTATGGACAGGAACAGTGTTCTTAGGACACCCCCGTTTGGCAAATTACAGACATGCCAGACACCGCACATGTTCTTAGAACAGTTTCAACTTGAATGCAGACTCTACGGACAGGAATACTGTCTTTAGGACACCCCCATTTTGGCATGTGAGGACATCCCAGACACCAGGCCCGTTCTAAGAACGGTTTCAACTTGCCTGCGAACAGTACAGACAAGAACAGTGTCCTTAGGACAACCCCGTTTGCCCAATCACGGACATCCCAGACACCGTGCATGTTCTTAGAACAGTTTCAACTTGCATGCGGACACTACGGACAGGAATACTGCCTTAGGACACCCCCATTTTGGCATGTGTGGACATCCCAGACACCAGACCCATTCTTAGAACAGTTTCAACTTGCCTTCAGACAGTAAGGACAGGAATAGTGTACCTAGGACACCCTGTTTGCCTAATTACGGACATCCCAGACACTGTGCATGTTCTTAGAACAGTTTCAACTTGCATGCAGACACTACGGACAGGAATACTGTCCTTGGACACCCCCATTTTGGCATCTGCGGACATCCCAGACACCAGACCCCTTCTTAGAAGAGTTTCAACTTGCCTGTGGACAGTACGGACAGGAATAGTGTCCTTAGGACACCCTGTTTGCTCAATTACTGACATCCTGGGCATCCCGGACAGCGCGGCTGTCTGCGGACATGACGAACACATCGGGGGTGCCTGCCACTTAAATAAATACAGCATTTGAACCACCTCTTACACCCCTACCCTCCACAAACGGTTTTACACACCAACACATTTGCCAAAGTTGTATTTCTCCACCATTTGTCACTGTGCTGTCTGCGGATCCAAGATGGCAAGCGCTTCCAAAAATCGCACACGCACTTCACGCACTTCACCATCCAATCAGCGAACACGTCACATGTCCGCAGACATGAGGCAAGTCGATTAGCTAATCAGGACACTGTCCACGGAGCGAACAGGAAAATGTGTCCGCGGAGCGGACATAGATATCACTAATTATTTGTGACCTAATTTTTGGTAATTTTTTTCAAAAACTACTGGATGGATTTTCATCAAATGTACAAAAGCACGCTTTCGGGACCTAGCCGCTGCCCCTGTCGAAAATTTGGTGAAAATCCGTCCAGCGGTTTGGGCTGTAGACGTGACCACATTTTGTTCCCCTTTCAGTCTATGGGGAAAAAAAAGGTTTTGGAACCCCTCATAACTTTGCCCTGCCTGAACCAAACCTCACCAAACTTTGCAAAAAAAATTCATGTGGGCCATATACTGTGTTTTGCAAAGTTTGATGTGGATTCGTCCAGGTGGAGCGAAGTTATAAGCCGCCCAAAAAGTGCTCTTCCTATGAGAATAGCAACTTAACCAAAACTACACAGCCACTACTGCAATATATATATAAAAAATGACAGGAACAATCAGCAGGCCATCTAACACGCTCTGGCAAACACAAGAAGCCCCAGTAAATGAAAACATCATGCAAGTGGTAAATCTATCTAGTCGAACTTTGACACAAACCGAGAGCAAAGTCTTGGAAAAAGGACTATCATTCTGTCCGACAACTGGTTTTGATTATCCCCAGTCAAGAATGGATTTATACTGCTTTGGTAGAAAATTAAGACTTGCAAAATATCATGCAAACAGTGACTACCTTGTGTAAACCACTGTATCAATAGTTCCATCGGAATTAAGTATATCAGACATACCTGCACTGAGCATCTTGGACACCCTGCGTAGAGAAGAACCAGGTGGCAATTTGGTGGCTATTGATGAATGGACAACAACATTGCCCTTTGGCATAAATACAAATCTGGTGGATAGTAGCAATGTACGCAATAAATCTAAATTTAGTCCGTCCCATATCCATAGCCCAACTATAGATCTATTTGAAGATCTTCTAATTGATGTTCTGAAAAAACTTGCATCAAAAACCAAGACCATCAAATCGAGATGCACCCTAACCAGAATTCAACAGACTGCAATCGAAAATGTACAGTCTGACCAGTCAATCATCGTCAAATCATCAGACGGCAATTTAGTTGTCCTAAATACCTCTGATTACCTCAAGGAGTCCATGAGACAACTTAAAGACACCAATAGTTACACCAAACTATCCAGCAACCCATATCTACAGTACACGGATGAGTATGATGTCAAATGATCATCTTGGTATGATCAAGGTCTTATTAACATAAAAGAAAAACAGTACCTTACCAAAGATCATCCAATTATTCCCATCATACATTTTATTCCGAAGATACACAAAACCATGTTGAAGCCACCAGGAAGTCCCATTGTGGCATCCATAGATTCACTTCTGGAAAACACTTTGAAATTCCTAGGTCTGTATCTGTTTCCATTTGTAGAAACACTTCCATCATACACAAAGGATACCATAGCGTTTCTCAATCAGATCTCCAATATCCCATGGCATCAGGAATATCTACTAGTGACTCTGGATGTTGTTTCCTTATATACATGCATCACACATCAGCAAGGAATTGCAGCAACCAAAATATTCTTGTCAACCAGATAACTCAGTTTTCGAGACCATTCTCAAATGCTTTTGGAAATGTTATCCTTTGTTTTAACCCACAACACCTTTATGTTCAACAAGATTTTCTACAATCAAATCTGTGGAACTGCGATGGGCACAGCCGCAGCCCCAACATATGCAAATCTGTTTATGGGTGACTGGGAGGCCAACTTATTTTCTAGTGAAGAAAAAAGAATACATACAGATAAGGTAGTGATGTGGCAAAGGTACATCGACAACCTTTTCATAATCTGGCATGGAACAAAGGCTGAATGGATGACTTTCTTCAACTTGATGAATCAAGAGAGAACAAATTTGAAATTTACGGAGCACCATCATGAGTCAGAAATTGTCTATTTGGATATCAAGATCAAAATAGTCAATGAAGTGATCACAACAGAACTGCATAGGAAAAGCACAAGTACGAATGCCGTACTACATGCAGCAAGTGCACACCCTACACCACTCAAAAATAGTATCCCGTATGGTGAGTTCCTTCGAGTAAAAAGGAACTGCAGCGAAAATGCAATCTGGGAACAAAATGCCAAAAACATTGCTGCTAGATTCTTAGCGAGAGGCTACCGTAAAAGTACTATTAATAAAGCATACGATCGCAGCTGCAGCAGAACAAGGGAACAAATGTTAACAAAAGCATCTACTAGCCAAAGAAAACCAGGAGACACAGATGAGCCAGCGATCAGATTTATCACTACATACGACTCAGGAGCAAAAGATGTAAAAAGAATTCTAAGCAAATATTGGCATCTCCTCAAAAGGGATAGTGACATTAGTCACCTCCTCAAACCGCATGCAACTGTAACCTACAGGAAACCAGCCTCTTTGCAAACTAAATTGTCACCTAGCATGTTTCAAAATATACAAACAACCATGATAGGCAACTGGCTTCCTGTGAAAACACCAGGTTTCTTTCCATGTACCAAATGCAAGGCGTGCCGTTTCGGATTGAAAACAACAAAATATAACCATCCAAGAACAACTAAAAAAGTTTTGATAAAAAAAGAAATCAAATGTTTTACACCATTTGCTATCTACGTGATCACTTTCCAGTGCAACTTATGGTACATTGGAAGTACAAAACTGGAAGTAAGATTGCGTATCCTACAGCATTTACGGGCAATCAAAAATAAGGACATGAATTACCCATTAGCAAAACATTTTGAGGATAAACACCAGGATAAACACCATGAAAATGCCTTTTACAGTTGACCTACACCCAAGAGGAGGTGACAGACTTAGAAGATTAAGACAATTAGAATCATGCTATATTGTGGATTATAATACAAAAACCCTGATGGGTCACAATCGAGATGAAGAACTGTATGCATTCATAGGAGACTAACTGTGAACCAACCAGTATTCATCTGTTGCTCGATTAGCGTCTTTTGGCTTATTTTGAGTGGAATTATTCTAAAGCTTATTATTATTATCTTTTGCTTTAGGAGTTTTTCTGTTCTGTTGTTCTGATAAACTGAATCGAAGCCACTCTCGCTTACTATCTTTAAATGAGGAGCCTCTTTCCCCATTTTTCCAAGAGTCTACAAAAGCCTGACATCTAATCGCTATCCTGTATGTGTACATACATCTATCTTATAACTGTGACATTCATATAGTTTTGTAGGATTGTCTTGCACTTTTTAATATTAGTATTATCCGTGTGTCTGTATTTTTTGTAATTTCACTGATTAGCTTTTTCGCACATTGCACTTAATACAATTGTTTGTTATTTCATTATTACATGAATAGCATTTTAACATGTAGCTTTTAGAGAGTAGAGGAGCTAACCGGTTTTAGTGAGGCATGAACTCAGGGTTTTAACATCATAATCAGATTAATGATGGGGATGACGAGCAGGTTTATATTTGTAGGCACTACAGCAGATTGTAATACAGCACTTTCAGTATTTTACAGATAACTGATAGTAGCATTAATCATTATGACAAGTTATCAAGTGCCATTTCCTGCTTAAAATCCACCATTTACTTTCTAGTATTTGAATTGTTGTTGAATACAAGATTAGCACTTTGCACTTTATTTGGCACACTTTGTGCATATTCAGAATAATACCATTATGCAACTTGGTAGATCACCTGGCACACTTTTTTATTGATCAAACGAAAAATCGTAATAGATTTCAAAATAAGCACTTACGGAAATGCCACGTACTGTACCAGTTTTCGAATACCAGCACTTTGCACTTTGCACCTTATATACTAATCATGCACTTTATGCATCACACTTTTTCACAGTCAAGTCGAGCGGATTAGATTCAATATATGACATTATTCCTTAGTTTGCCCTGACACCCATTGATAGATTTGATCGTATGCCCACATAAACCGCCCAGTCATACCATCTGGAACATTGGTACTAATGAGATCAAAGCATCACATCATGTATACCATCAAAGCAACTAAATGTTCCAAGAGATCAAGTAGTGCAGTAAGACAGCTTAGAAGCACCATGCACTAGTCACTTTTTATATATAATGTATTGACTAGGCCCTGCATCCCATAGGGAGGATTTTTTATCCAACTGGAATTGTGTATACAATTATGTATATATTAACAAATTGCTCCCTTAACCCACTTGGGTGAATGATTTTCTATTTTCTCCCTTCTTAGTTGCTATGATACAAATACACACATTTGGAAATACATAGTGGTAGTATACAAACGTATTATAATGTTGAAAGAATTGCAGCAAATATTCGTAGGGTTTCATATTGGATAGCCTTTTGCATTTACCAAGAGGCATTTATAAATGATTCTTATATGTTCCCGACTATTTAAATCGGGATGGACCACTGTTCCCCAGTTAAAATAAAATTTAAAATAAAATAAAATATTATGTCACTTTAAAATATTATGCCAAGTTACAATATGCCTTTCTTTTAAATTAACAAATGCTTATTAGAAAAAACCTGGTATTTCTATGCATTATATTCTAATGTGCTTTTTAGCAACCATGAAATGCATGTTTGTCAAATACATTGATGTCTTTTTGCACTATGTTCCAAGATGGCGATTATGTGGCACGAAAAGGCAGTAGCTTTCTCCAACACAACATAAAAGCAGGACTACATACCTCTCCATGGATATATGAAAAATAAAGGACTGTTTTGCAGCGGATTTTCCCATCTGGGATTTGCCTTGGTGTCATCTTTCATTGCCTGAGTGCTGCTGCTATTTTTGGACTGTCAGTCAGTTATGGTTAAGTTGGCATTTCCATAGGAAGAGCACCTTTTGGGCAGCTTATAACTTCGCTCCCCCTGGACGAATCCTCACCAAACTTTGCAAAAAAAGTATATGGCCCACTCTGAATTTTTAGCAAAGTTTGGTGAGGATTCGTCCAGGGGGGGAAAAGTTATAGAGGGGGTCCCAAAACTTTTTTTCCCATAGACTGATGGGAAAAATCTTTGCGCACGGCTACAGCCCGAACCGCTGGACGGATTTACACCAAATTTGCGGCAGGAGCGGCAGCCTGGTCCCGAAAGCATGCTTTTGCAAATTTGGTGTAAATCCGTCCAGTAGTTTTTTAAAAAATGACCAAAATGTAAGGCAAAAACATTTGTGATATCTGTGTTCGCTTCGCGGACGGACTTCCCTGTTCGCTCTGCGGACAGCACCCCGATTGGCCCAGCGGCTTGCGTCATGTCCGCGGACATGCGACGTGTTCGCTGATTTGGCGGCGTGGTGCGTGGTGCGTGATGCGCGTCAGATTTTATGTCACGCCCGCCATCTTGCATTTGCGGACATCCGCGGACAGAGCAGTGAAAGTTTGTTCAAAATGTGTATTTAGTAGAGTGTGTTGGTGTGTAGAAGTCTTTGGGGAGGTTGGGGGAGTATGAGATAGGTTCAAAGTTGTATTTTATTTATGTGCTAGACGCTTTTGTTGTGTTCGATTTGTCTGCGGACAACACGGCTGTTCTGGGATGTTCGTAGATAAACAGAATGGATTCGGTGTCAACTTGAAAGTGTTCTAAGAACACTCGTGGGGTCTTGGAATATTTGCAGGGGGTGTCCTGGAGACGTTGTCTGTATTGTTCATTGGCAAGGTGAAAATGTTTTAAGAACAATCGCGGTGTCCAGAAATGTTTGTACATAAAGAAAATGGGGGTGTCCTGAGGACGCTGTTTGTATTGTCCTCTGGCAAGTTGAATGTGTCCTAGGACGATCCTCCTGTCCGCGGACATAAAAATGGATGCAATGCTTGCATCTATGGGTGTGATATACTGCAGTGGTTGTGGCCAGGGTATAGAATGTTGGGTGCATGGCCATTTGGCCATGCACCCAAGAGTGTATGCCCTGGCCACAACCACCGCAGCATATCACAACCATAGTGGCTTTTAACTTTGGGTCAAAAACTAATTTATAAGGAACAATGTTATAAGCTTGTATGGGTGTGATATGCTGCGATGGTTGTATTTATCTTGTTTTACGTACTATTTGGTTTAGTAACGGGAGTCCATGTTTTTCTTGTTCATTTCTGTAATAAAAGAAAATAGCATGTTAGTATTAGTATTTTATAATGACTTATTACATTGTCCAATCAAACTTTCTTCTTTTTATTGACCCTCATATTTAGTAGATTACAAACCAGAGTACTGTGCAATGTGCAAAGTTTCTGTGTTTGTTGCTAAAATCATTGGGTCTGTGGGAGAAAAAAAATCCATGTTGGATTAAAAAAAAAACCCTTTTTCTGTTATGCTACAGTTTATTTATTTGTTTGCTTTCCGCGTTTACTTGTTCTGTCTGCCTAATGCTTTATGCATTTGATTGTTCCAGTTTTTGTGAGCAGTAAGATATTAGGTATTTGTTTGGATATTGTAAAATTTTGGCCCAGTTAGATACCAGTAGGCGTATTCTAACTGTTTATGTTTTGATATAATTTCATGGTATTGATTTATCTGTTTGCATATTTGTAAATTTTGGGACAGTTAGATACCAATTGGCGTATTCTAACTGTCTATTTTTTGCTCTATTTGAGTGGTATTAATTTACCTGATTAGTTGTTGTAGAATCTTTGGGCAGTTAGATAGGTTTTGAAATATTGTGACAGTTTATATTTTTTTACTGCAAGTATACTTAAGGTTTAAGTACAGTTCAGTTATCAAATTTTGGTTTTAAGAACATTAAATACGCGTTTGTAAGATTAGCTGGTAATCTCTGCTTTAGAGTAACGGTACTATCATTACATTCAAACCATCCACTTTTTTTTTTATATATGCAGTGTAGTGCCCTGAGTTGGTTGTGGCTCCTGCGTGGTAGGTTATACCTATTGTTGTGAAGGTTTTCCTACCAAGTGATATTTGACCATGTGTGAATCCAGTCAGCTTGCAGTTGTTTTTCATACCATCTGCATTGTAACGTAGAAGCATTAGTATTACGTATTTACTATGTGTTTGTATTAGTAACGTGGAGCGATTATCCGAATTGCAGGTAGAACATAATCTACCGTGGTTTGCATTTTGTACAAGTTGCTGAAATGGAACGGATTCACAATTAGGTATTGATATACAGACAAAGCGCTCATTGGGGATTTGTTCTTGTGTCACATTGTTGCAGAGAGTGCATGTATGTTTCCACATGTATGAAATCTGGAAGATTTCATTTATAGGTATGTTTTTGTTTTCCAGTACTAATAGTAAGTACATTAGAAATTCTTGTGGATCTTCCTGTGAGTTTATAGTGAATTTCACCATTCCAGCACAGTAGTCCAATTGTCATCTTATTCCATAAACACTATACGTGTTGTCAGGATTGTTTGCTGCATTTCTGTGAAGTACTAACATTTGCAAACACAATGGGTCTGTACTGTGTAAGTAAATGTTGTCAACAATTGGTGGTAATTGAAATAGAATATTCATTGCTACATTTGCGTAGCAACTTACACCAACTATATTTGAGAATTTAAATGGTCCAGGTAGTTCTGTATCTAACTGCTTTTTTTGGAGTTTGTCTTCCTTCTTTAAAGAAGTACCTGGTTTACTTTCCCTAATTGATTCTTTTTTGATTGTGGTACTTGATGAAGTTTTAGTTTCTTTTAGTCTCTTTGGAGGATTTGCAGTGACATCCTGTTGCATTTCTGTTTGATTTAGTTTTCTTTTAGAACATTTTCCTTTTTGTGGAACAGGATATGTTTGTAGATGGGGGGTGTATAGTGAACAAAGTCTATTGTCTTCTAAAATGCAAGGAATATCAGCGTTTACTTTACTTGCATCAAATTTTATTAGAAATAGACTGTCAATTGTACATAGGCGTGACAGTGCTACGTAGCTGATGCCTTCTTTAAAGACTGTGTTACCAATGTCTATCATTGCTTTGTCTAGAGTAAGACCTTGTGATTTATGAATGGTGACTGCGTATGCAAGAGTTAGAGAAAATTGTTCTCTACGTACATACATGTCTTTGAAGAGAAGGAATCGAGCTGTTGAGCGTCCTATTCTTTTTACTTCTGAAAGTTTGTCAAAGAGAATATTGACAAACTGAATTTTGTTGTCACGTGGGTATGTTTGAAAGCCAACAACTGTACCCAGTGCTCCATTAACTAGTCCTTCGTCCACGTCAAGGTTACGTTTAAGCATTACTCTGCAATTTAAGGATAATTTTAATATCTTTTCCAAGCCTGCTGTGTTTGAGATTGATTTTTCTAAACTATTTAGTCTTGCTGTGGCTTGGTCACACATGGGTAGTGTCATTCCATGTACATCTACTTTATCTGTGGCGCTAATTTCCATAATTGGTTGCATTTCTTTGCTTAACATTATTTCATTGAATTTGAAACAGCTTGCAAGAGTTGGCATTAAGGCTATACAATTGACATTTTTGTGGGCTAATTGTTCCATAACATCTGTAGCACATGCATTATCACCATAAAGTGCATGAATGTGCCGGGTTTTCAATATTGCTTCTGCTTCTCTAGAAAGTATACCAACTGTGATACTTTTTAAGATGTTGGCATAAGTGAGATCTGCAGATTGGCGCATGGTTTCTGTTAATTCTCTGTATTGGAAATGTTGCCAAAGGTTGACATTTCCAATGCTGCCAACAGTTTTACGGCAGAGTTTGTATCCTAATGTTTTAAAAATAGGCTCACCTTTTACAGGTGTCAATTGAAGAAGATCTCCGAAAACAATGATGTGTTTTCCTGCAAAGAGCTCTTCATAGTTTGTTTTGAGTACTTCTTGTAATCTGAGGTGAATCAAAGCCAACATTAGGTTGGACACCATGCTCACTTCATCTATTAGTAGCATTTTCATTTGTTTCAATACTCTGTGTACTTCCATTGCAGCTTCTGTAGAAAGTTTGTAATAATCTAACTTGTTTTGGTGTTCTACTGGCAGGAGTAGTAATCGGTGTAAAGTGACACCACCTATGTTGTAGGCAGCTAAACCTGTGGGGGCAGTGACAACAGCTGACAGTTTGTTGTTTGTCAATTGTTGAAGGAACTTACTGATGATTTTGATTAGGAATGTTTTGCCAGAACCAGCTTCACCACTGACATACAATAGTATAGGCTTGTAATTTTGGCAGGTGCGTTCTTTGTTTTCATATTGCACACCATGTGCAATTTCTTTTGTTATTTCTTGAAAAATGCTACGTTGCTCTTTGTTTAGTTTTGATTGTAGTGTAGTTAAGTCTTCTTTATCTTCATAGTGACACATGGTGTTTTCTACTTCTATCTTAGCTAATTCTGCCTCATTTGTTATTAGTGGTTCTCCCAGTGGTTCTTGGCTTCCTGTGACAGAAGGTTGACTACTGTCAGGAGTGTCCTTATCTAGTTGGGCCTGGAGTTCCTCTTCATGTTGCTGTTCATTGTGCAACATTGTTTTGTACTGTGAAAAGTTTACATCAGTTATACTGCTTTCATTGGCTTTGAAAGCGTCTTCATATGAGTCATAGGTATCCAGTATTTCTTCTTCTTTTCTCCATGGTTTGAAGAGTTGTAGCAGGGACATGTAATATATTTCTTTATGTTGAGGAGTCTTTAATGACAATTTGATATGATGAATTAAATTTGGTTTGGTGAGTTTTACTAAGCTGCCATCACAGTTTGTCACTTTGTATTTACGGTTTTGCTCATCAGGTTTTATATTATTTTTGTATGTGTAGTTTTGGGCTATGTGGTATAGACAGATGGTTTCCAAAGTGGTACTCCTGTTTGGGTAGTATGTGCCCAATAAATTGTTTTTTAAAATGTCTTGGCTGTTGGGATCATGTTTGGCTATTGTTTCTATATCTTCGTATGAATTTAGAACTCTTTTTCTAGATTTAGCTGGAACAAGACTTAGCCATACTATATTTGCAGATTTACCATACAATGCAGTACCAGTTAATCGATCAGCTGCTTCATAGGATCCACATTCTCTATGGGACAGCATTTTTATGCCCAAGCTGTATAATTTCTGAGACACTGTTTTATCTGATGACAGGTCATTCCAGAGGTCTTGGAGCTCTGTCTTTTCTGATTTGGTTAAGTATGCTGTGACATATTGTGCAACTGCAGTAGAATTGTCTGCAATGTACTGCACATCTATCTTTGCATTCCACAAGTGGGCAATGATTGCATTGTAATCATTGATATATGTTTCTTCTTCTTTCTTTTTAACACTATGTCTAACTGAAGACATGAGGTTGTTCACTTGACCTGTATTTGTAACTGGTCTAGGGAAACCAAATCGGCATTTGGTGTAGTATTTCCCTTTGTTTTTGTATTTGCGACGACAATATTTGCCACATTTGTGTCTTTGGAATTGTAAGATTTTTGCATGAAGATCACTATTTGTGGATTCTGACGGAATTTCATAAGTGACATATTTTTCAATAAACTGTAAAACAGTGGCATCACTCACTTGACCAAATTTAGGAGCATCTTTAATCCATAAAAGCATGTGGACATGTGGCGCTCCTCTGGCTTGGTATTCTTTTCTCCAAAAGAAGTGTTGCACTTCTTCAAGTGGAGGAACAGTTTTATTACAAATAAAATGTAGCATAGCAATGAAGCGATGGTGAAAATATCTAGAAACATTAACAGGATCCTGAGAACTGGATTTGATTGGTGGATGGTCATGTGATTGCTTAGCTACATCCAATGAGGGAATGGCACAGAGAGTGAAATCGTAATGGTAGAAGTTACGATACGTTCGCGGACATGGCGGTAGTTCTAGGACACCGCGTATTACATCCGGGGAATTTGGGGAGGGGAGGTATGGAAATGAGATTGGATGAAGCAAGGGATTGGTCAGTAAAGTTTAGTGAGTGTGTTGTGCTAGGAGAGGTTTTCTCAGATATTGTTTTTGCAGAGAGAAGAACAGATAGCTATGGCTGAGTGTTTCAAAACACAGATTGTATGGATTTTGGGAGACTCGTGGATTCATTGGTTGAAGGTGCATGCAGAAAGCTGTGGAGTATCTATAGATCTTGGATTCCCACATGTGGACGTGCACTGGCATGGAGTGCGTGGAATGAAGTGGTTGGACTTACTACGTCTCTGTGAAACTTTGAAGATAGAGGAACATCCAGACATAATTGTAATTCATTGTGGAGGGAACAGTTTAGGACATGTGCCTGGAATTTCTTTGCAATTTGCAATGAAAGAAGGACTTCAGAAGATAATAGACATGTTTCCAAACTCTAAAATAATTTTTTCACGGATTGCGCAGAGACAAGTGCGGCTTCGTTCTTTCTCTTTCTGTGGTCCACAAATGGAGAAAGCAAGGCGTAATGTTAATAAGGCTGTTTGTGCCTTCCTAAGAGATTTTGGCATGTCCTCTTTTAACAATGAAAATATTTTGTTTCGTAGTACATACATTTTTCGCAAAGATGGAGTCCACCTTACTTATGCTGGCAATCAGATTTTTCTGAGAAATGTACAAAATGCATTGCGACCTTTTTTAGAAATACAGCATTCGTTTTGAAGTACATCTTACGTAGTTAAAATGTTTTACATTCAAACACCTCCCAAAGGTTCTTTTCAGAGCCCCCACTTCCTGTTAGAGAAAAATGCATTGGTTTCAATAGGGTAGCAATGCAATTGTTTTTCTGTTCGCGGACCGTCCGCGGACTTTCACGAAATGGAAATGGCTATGCTTTATGTATCTTCACTTCTAGTTTTTAACTGTGAAAGGCGGCTCTGAAAAGCGCCTTATTTTATTTTTTGATTTTTGTTATTTTGTATTTTTTTTGTTCTTTTTTATACACAACACACTAGGAGAGGAGGGAAAGGAGGATAAAGGGAGGGGGACACCAACCAAAGGGATAAGAAAGGGCGAGCTGAGAGAGGAAGATGTAGAGTGGGTTTTATTTGGGAAGTGAGCAGGTCTTCTGGTGCTCTGAGACGATCGTCTCAAAAGCACTACGAAGTCGCTCCCCCCTGCACAGTACTGTGTCACAGTACACACATACAACTGTGACTCTCGAAAGGTAAGGGTCATCAGAATTCTGTATGGCCTGTGAGGCAGTTTGTGGAAGACGCTGTCCCACAGAGGTGTTCCTTGTGGTGACAGGATCAGGAACGGAGGATGAAGTAGAGGCAATCAACCTACTACGCTTCTCTCAAGGTACAACCTTGCGAATGGCCCCAGTGTGGAATGAGCGCAGGTGTCGCTTCATGGTAGTGGTCCCAAAGCTATACGAACCATGCTTCCCGCGACTGAGTGCCATTTTGCACTCATTACAGGTGACACGGTTCGCATGAGACTTAGGACCGTTTCCATGAACGGTAAACAACTGCCAGACCCAAGATTCACGCTGACGCCGGGTAGTAGGGATTTCCTGTACCTCATTCTCATCATCCTCTTCTTCCTCCTCTGTATCCTCACTCCTGTTCTCCTCTTCAGGCCCTTGGGGAAATGGTGGTGGTGGAGGGGGTGGAGGTGGTGCTGAGGCAGATGTAGCACCATGTGGTAATAGTCGAGCCATGGATGTCATAGGCTTGGAGATGGAAATCTCAAAATCTGCAAAGTATGCAGCAAACTGCAGTGTGATCTGTGGAATAGTCAGAAACACATTGAGAATGCGCTCTAGGGCGTGGTCTTATATCGGGGTGCTTGTGCGCGGGTCGCAGACATGCGCTCCGTCCGCAAGACAGATCGAACATCAAAAAAGGTTCAAAAAGTCACAAAAACTATGTGGAAAGTTAGGATTAGTATGTGGGATTTGTGGTATGGTGATGTTTTAATGAGAAATATTGTGGATTACTTGGAAATTTACTTTTAAACTGGTCGGGGACACGAACAGTGTCCGCATTTACAGCACAAGATGAGCGTGGGCGCGGTCACATGATTGTTTTGTGAGCATGTTCGCTAAGGTAGCGGTCGTCCGCAGGACACCCAATGTACGGACATTGTTTTGCGCACGCGTGTTGATGTTCTGCGGACAGTGTTTGGGTCCTGAACTAATTAAAAGTGCGTTACATGTAAAATGAACAGTTACGGACAGCCGTTTGTTCTTAGCACAGTTTCATTTATTTGCTAACAATACGGACAGACATATCGTTTCAAGCAAACCTCCATTTTCGTTTATTTACGAACAATTCAGGACACCACGAGTGTTCTTAGAACAGTTTCTGCTTGCTATCGAACACTACGAATAGGGATAGTGTGCTTAAGGACACCTCCATTTTCGTTTATTTACAAACATTTCAGGACACTACAAGTGTTCTTAGAACATTTTCAACTTGCATGAGAACATTACGGACAGATGTAGTGTCCTCAGGACAGTCACATTTTCGTTTCTTTACGAACATTCCGGAACAACCGCGGTGTCCGTGGACACCTAAATTGGTTTTATCACAAGGAACTGAAAGTAATTACAACACAATATAAGAAAAGTAACTTTATTTCATATATATATACAATAATGACTGGGAAGGTGGGGCAGAAACGGAAACAAAAACAGGAGAATTAGGGATTTCTAGATAACTGGGATCAGGTAAAGAAGGGAAGGAAAGCTCATCGAAACGCTTTGGTCCATAGACATGGTTTGGGGTTAACTGCGTGGGATAGGGTGAGGGGGGACAAGTGCTGGTTGGACAATGGTGTGCTGTTGGGGGTTTCACATAATTTTCCACAAAGTTTTTCAAATCCATAAAATTTTGCATAAGGTCTTCCATTTTTTGATTAATCTGCTGCAGAGTGATATCCGCTGATTGTTGTTGTGAGATGCTTGGAATTTTTGTATGGTCTGTAATAAAAAAAATGTATATGTTAAATGTATACAAAATAATATTTATTAATTGGTTTATATAGTAAAGTGTGTACCATTAGGTGGACTATTTTCTAACATTTCCTCTCGTGGGAAATGCTCCTCTAGCCAGTCGAGAGTACTACACATTTCTGTGAGAAAACAAAAAAGTAATATGTTTTTTTTTCTAATATAGAAAGTTTATAAATATATGAATAAAATGAAGTGCACTCATTATGTCTCGTCAGATATAAAATCAGTAGTGTATACGTCTGGTCTTGCTGCTGGTTGTGGAGTGTCTGTGAGGTAATTATGGTGGAAGCCACTTTATCTTCTTTTGGTATATTCCATTTTAAAACATATTGTATTTACATGAATGGTTAGTGTGTTACATATATGGGTAACATTTTTTAAGTATTACTACATATACTTTGTATGTGTGCTGCTTTGTGAATTTGTTAAATGTTATTTGAGATGTCATCTTTGATGTCCTGGGTGTTAGTCTTGCACGGTGGTGGCGTGAGTTATGGTTGCTTAGCTTACCATAACCTGTGAATTTCAGGGGTTTTTCGATTTTACTTGTAACCATAACGTCCTTTTAACAATGTTTTTTTTCTGAATTTCATAGGTTTTTAGTAGCGCAACTTAACCCTAACGTCCACTTAACAAAGTTTTTTCATTGAATTTCATGGGTTTTTACCAGTGCATGCTATGTTCCTACAACTTACTAATATCATACTTACCCAATATAGCAATATTCGTGTCCAATTTACAAAGTGTCACCTTAAAGCTCTGCCATTTCCCACCTTCTAGAATCATTTTTAACACTTCTATACACGTTTTGCAACTATTTCAGCTAGTTTGGCATCCATGGTCGTCTACGAACATCTGACTTCATAGCGGACCATCCGGAAAGTGCCACATGACCATACACTGGGGCGCAGCATGATGATGTGTCCGAGAACCCGTGTGCACTTCATGATAAAATCTCTGCTTCATGGACAGTTCAGAACTGCATTTTCTACTGATCTAGGAACTTTCAACTTCAAAATTTCCCTTGCACAGCTCCAACACCTATTCCTACTCCTTATCCATTAACAATCTAGTACACAGTACATACTTTTAGCACAACTGCTAATTATCTTAAAATGGCATCAGCTAATGCTATCCCTCCTCCCCAAGAGCCACCACCACTGCTGTAATCAAGGAGCATGAGAAACACTGCCCCCACCTTAGAAATAACACATGCACAGCATTTTCCCTTATCCACCTACCCCTCCATATTAACATTTGGTGCCTCTTCCCTGATTTCCCTCCCCACCTTTCATTCACAAATCTCCTGCCAAAAAAAATACATCCAAAACCAATAAAAGACATAGGCCCTCATTACGACCCTGGCGAAGAGGGGTTTACGCCAGCGTAATGCATGGCGTACCTCTCCGCCTTACTACGACTTTCCGTAGCGCCATGGTGATTTTTACGCCTGGATTTTCCGGGCGGAAAAATCCATGGCGCTACGGAACCTCTTGTTAATTACGCCACCGTAACTTACGGTGGCGTAATTAACGCCTTCCCCACTCCCATTATACCCTATGGGGCAAAAATGGGAATGGGGAAGGGTAAATGGGGATTGGGGACTAACCGCCCCGCCAACCTCGGAATGGGGCGGTAAGTCCGCCAACCCCCATGGCGGAGTTGGCAGCTCTGCGCCATGGTCCATGGTGCAAATTGCACCATGGATCTCCCCCAGGGTCGTAATGAGGGCCATAGTCCTTTAGGAACCACCTTTCACAGTTAAAAAATAGAACTGAAAAAACATGTACAGACACCATCTACTTTATATTTCTCAGTAAAGTACATAGACTCAATTAGATTTTTCAACATTTCCATTTCCATTTTGTGTTATGCTAATGGGAATATTGTGGCATTCATCCTCCGTTCCAGGGACTGGAACGGTGGATACTGGCCCAGCAGCCCAAGCTATCAGCCCAAGCGAAGCGAGAGTGGATAACAAGGTCTCTGGACCATTATCCTCCACTTCCAGCCACTGAAATGGGGGATAAAGGCCATTAGCACCCTAGGTTCCCAAAGCGGGAACCCGAGGTGCTAAAAAAGAGGATTTTTCGGCATCCCGGTGTAGGAAGGAAAATCCTTTTCCAAGATGGCCACCATGGAAAGGTAAGGCGAGGGTTCCATACACGGCCCCTCTTCGTGAAAAAAAGAACCCTACAACCCTATTACCACAAGCACATTTTTCTTCCCTTTCAAATCTATCCTAATTTCAAATAACTTTACCACAAAGCCAGTCCCAGGTGGACATGGCTACTTTAATCCTATGTTTTGTCCCTTGTGGTCATGGCCAGTAGCCAGATTGTCTGGATAATGACCTTATTCCATGACCCGGACAATCTGGCCACTGCCCAGGGCCACAGGCTACCCCTCAGTCACTAAAGGTATACCGCTATTTGTAGCTACAATATGACACTTGTCAAATAATAAAACACTGGCACATTTGCAAAAAACATGCTTGTAGGTCCTTGCCAATGCTCCTTACACACGTTTGCTGGAAATCCACCCATGTTTTATTTTTTCAAAAGTGTCAAATGTATGCACATACAATCATCATATAACCTATCCCCCACTTGACAAAATCCATTCAGACTTTACGAAAACATCTAAATCTAGATCTATAATCTTTTTGGAAACCTTTGTGTAGAGTTGTCAAATGGCACCACATGTATAAGTCTTTACAATATTTCAGGACCCCCACTCTAATTTTGCTCCCTCTTAACAGAATACCACCAAACTTTGCAAAAACATGTATATCTTGATCTATTATCAGTTTGCCAAATGAGGTGTAGATTCGTCAAATGGCACCTCATTTATAAGCCTTTACATTATTTTTGGACCCCCCTCTAATTTTGCCCCCTCTTCACAAAATCTTACCAAACTTCAGAAAAACATTCATATCTAAATGTATTATCGGTTTCCCAAATTAAGTGAGTATTCGTCAAATGGCACCTCATTTATAAGCCTTTACATTATTTTGGGACCCTGCTCTAATTTTTCCCCACCAAACTGTGCATACTCACTCAGAATCGGCCCAGGAATATACATGCGAAATTGCATGCAGTTCCATTAAGTGGCGCCAAAGTTATAAGCCATCCAATAACTGCATTTCACCAACCCTGTAATGGTAAGGTGACCAGGAATTTTCACAGGACTGTTCGCGAAACATCCAAACTCTTTGCGGACTTTCGTGGCAGAAAACACCGTTTTTTTTTTGCTTCTTGCAGCCATATCCCATCCCATCCTCATCACCTCTCACCTCCCCAGAGATTATTTGATATGTTTTACAAGTGGAATGCTGTGTTTTTTCATATGATTTGTGTCCACGAATCCAAGATGGCCGGCGTTTCCAAAAATCTGAAGCACCTCAGGCTTCACGCCAACCAATCATCAAATACGTTGGGTGTCTGCGGACATGACGTAAGTCAATTAGCCAATCAGTGTCCTGTCCGCGGAGCGAACAGGGAAGTGTGTCCGCGGAGCGGACATAGATATCACTACATGTTTTGCTTTACGTTTTGGTCATTTAAAAAAAAAACTACTGGACGGATTTACACCAAATTAAGAAAAGCACACTTTCAGGACCAAGCCGCTGATACTGCCGCAAATTGGTGAAATTTGGTGAAAATCCATCCAGCGGTTTGGGCTGTAGGCATGAGCAACGTTTTTTCCCATTATGTCTATGGGAAGAAAATACATTTTGGGACCCCCCTATAACTTCCCCCCCCCTCGACCAAACCTCACCAAACTCAGAGTGGGCCATATACTTTTTTTGCAAAGTTTGGTGAGGATTCGTCCATGGGGAGTGGAGTTATAAGCCCCCCAAAAAGTGCTCTTCCTATGGAAACAGCAACTTAACCATAACTAATGTATATATATATCTTTATTCCTCTGTTTCAAATTGATAGCACAATTGCTACCTTCTTTTCTAAAAATGTATTCTTTTTTTACTAGCTACTTTCAATAAAAACATTAGCGGATGCAGCAAAACTTTGTGTTGGCATATCTCTTATTTCAATTTCAACATTTTTAAAACTATCCTCAACACTAGAAATTGTTGCATTGTCTACAGGATTTGTATCTACAGATTTAAAAACACTACTTTTTTTAAAAATGATACTGTTTAAGTCTACTTCCCTGCAGATGACCCTTTCTTATATCTCGTTGTTGTTGTTTTCTTGATGGCATCTTACAAGAAATGCTGAGAGGTGGAAATGGAGTTTAACAGCCCGACAACCCAGGATTTGTAGGGCCAAGCGAAACAAGACACTCACTGAAAGCTGCAGAATATAAAAACCTTTGTCTGCCTGGCAGCCCAAGTGTAATAGTTATTCACACCCTGGGATTAACATGGGTGCAGAACATTTTCTTTTTTTTTATTCCTGACAACATAAATACTGAAGTGGGGTGCACATGACATCAGAAAAAAAATATACCACCACGATTTAAATCAAAAAGAGGCTTTGTCCCGTTTCAGATGACACCAAACATGAAAACAAAATCTGTTTCAAATTGGCCACCATAATGCAAAAAGGAACCTTTAAATTAAAATTACTACTACTACTCAACACAAAAAATCAGCATGTCCATCCTCCTCCACTAAACATCCCCACTATCACTACAGTTCGAATGGCTAAGTCCCCTAGCAGCGCCATAAAACTACCCTACCAAACCTAATAAATAACACTGTAATCCCCATACCGCTATACACTTCTTATATAATACCTCACATACTCTATACATAACTTCAAAATACAATTCCCAAATAAATTCTAAATAGACGAAACGTTCACTAGAAACAACATGACATTCCTTCATTTACATTCATGAAGGTGTTCCAAAATAATATGTAACACATCTTTGCTTTCATATACCAACCAACTATTAAGTAATCTATGTTATGTTCTCAATTCAAAAATATATTGATAAGGGAATCTAGCACCAAGATAATGCACTGCCACTTAGTTGGTACACCCGGCTCCAGTTTTCACACCACAGAAGCCTCTACTTAACAACTAAACAACAACTCTAAGCACATAGCATTAAGTATATTAGTGTTCACATAACTAGGCCCTTTCACACCCTTGATTCTCCCAGCACCCATTTAATTACTCCTCCTTAGCCATCCTCAACAAAGAGAATGCACAATTAACTGCCTCACCTGATTCCACCCATCTCAGCATAACACAATAGCATAATCCACTAAGCGGCCTTTCACATACAAACGTATAACTACTACTGCTAATCTACAAGAAGATATCAGCATATATGTCCTCCCTTCACTATCCATCCCCACTATACTAAACGTGCCTTGAAACACTTGTTTATAGGCGCGTTATAAATGCCTTATCATATCATAAACTGTCAATGGCTATGTGCCCTAAGCAGCCCCAGAAAACTTTCTTAACAAACTTCATCAATAATACTGTTTGCCCAACTCAATATGCACCCCCAATAATTCTACATCCACACCACATCTGGAAAAATGGGTGTGATATGTCGATACCCAATACATGCCATAACAGAGAAAATAGAATTTGGAAAAAACAGGATGTAGATAACCTGAACAACAAATGCTGCACAATCAGCAATTTGGTCTACCTGCAATGCTAAATATAGCACATTAAACCACCAAATTAACCTCCACCACAAAGGATGTGGCATGACTGCCAAATGCTCTGAAAGGAAGCAGGGGTGCATTCACTTGACCTGCTATGAACATAACAAGGCTCTGAGTACCATGCAGCCTGGTGGAACCCTCCTGCTGTATCCTGTGGAACTGTACCTACTGATTAAAAGCATGATAACATTAATTCAACAGATGACCCTGCAAGTAAAGAGGAGAACATGATAGCTACACATACCCAGGGTAAGACTGTCCCCATAGGGCCAAAAAGAGTAACACATCAAGATACCGTATTATCTGCACTAGCCCACCATGATCTACATACTTCAACTCATTGAGAGAGACCTTGAATGCAAAGGAAACATACACACTGCCATGTCACACCATTTGAAGTTGGTAGCTACAAGCCATTATTTTGAAACAGGTTCCTCCCAATGCACTTTTGGCATGGTTCATGACCTGATACAGCCAACATTTCCACACATACTCACAAAGGTGGTAATATCTCCTCTAGACCATGCAACAGCACACATGGCTACACAAAATCCCAGGGCCAACAGATGATATAAAAAGATGATTTTACATAATTGACAAGTTCACAAACACCAATGGTTTCCTGAACTGAACTGGATGCATGCGCGATATGCTTTGTGTGTCATCCATTGGGAAGTCTTCCACAACTGTAAACAACAGCAAACCCTAAATGTACAGATTACATGTGATGTAGACATGACCTCCACACCCTTTTTCATCAGGATCCCTAGCTCCACAGAGGACTTCATGGTACTGTGAAACAATACCCTGGATGCATTCATGGCCACACATGGGACAACCTACATGTCTTTAGGTATGTGAAACATAAAGAGTGACAAGGTAGTGAATGAGGGGTTCAGGAGTGAGTGCTTGCTTGAGGTGGAGGGCTAAAGTGGGAGTTCCTGTGAGAGTGGGGGTGAGGAGGCACGTCTGAATGGAGGTAGAGAGTTATCATATAACCTACAATTATCAAATATATCGCCAAGAACATCCCAAATGTTGTGATATGATAAGTCATTTAGAACATGCCTGTACACAAGTGTTTCTAGGGGTGACAAGACAAGTGACAGAATGTATAGGGAGGACAGGACAAACGATCTTACTAAGCTTGTGCCATTCAGATCATGCACGTGCAAGAACGAGTACGAGTAGGGAAGGATGAAGTGGAAGAGAGAGAGGGAGGAATACAGGGCACAAACGCTCAGAGTAAGTGCAGCCAGGGCAGCGCGGCTCTGGGTAGTGCAAGGAGACTACTTTCAACTACAGTGGTATTATTCTCAGGAAATGTTTAACCTGTTAATGAAGAGAGGCAAAAATAATTTACTCAGTGCTTTATTCAAAGATGATGTGATAAAATGTCCGGAGAAAATCTATCCGGCAAATACTGATAGCATATGTGGTAAAGAGAGTTGTACTGGATAATTAGACCTTTGCTGCCACACACGCAGTAATAGTAATTACTGGATGTAAAAACACAACACAACAAAATTGCATCTGGGAAAACAGTAATGTATCATTGCTTCAGTAATGGTCGTACCAGAAGCAGAAACACCACACATGCTGAAGTAAACCCCTCAGAGGGCAGCTAGCAGAGGAGTTCAATTCATCAATAATAACAGCCATGGAAAGGCATCAATTTTTCAGGATGCTCTGCTTAGATGCCTCTGATTAGCAAATGTACAGGTTCTGTGTTAATGCAACATTGTCTATTGCTGTTAGAACTGTTACTATACAGCGTCATTTTGAACATAGACATGCACTGTCTTTAAATCTTTAAATGCAGTAAGGTTTTAGAAAAGCACTTTGGCGCTTTATTATGAATATAGAATGGACATGTAGCCCACTTCGGCAGAATAGATACATTAATATAGATACCATTATACAGTTTCTTTTTAGAAAATGTCTATTTTAGAAACGCACTTGGGCACTGAATATAGAATGGCTATGTAGCCCACTTGGGCATGCTCTTTTGACTTCATATGTATCTGTTTTACTGTACACCTGATTTTCTGTGAATGGTACAATGGATAGCAAGTGCTGCCACACAAACAAATTTGCTTGGAAGCCTGTTTCAGTTATGCACCCTGTCCACGCAGGATGATACTGTGGTGGTGATGTATTTAGAATAAAATGGCCAATTGGCTAAAAGCGAACACATTTTACAGTGCTGTTTAGCACAATTTAAAACATGTATCAGGGAGTCGATAAAGTGATGTGTGCCTTACTATAGACACAATTATAAAGTTTCTTTTTAGAAAATGGGCCTCATTATAAGCTTGCCGGTCTGGTAAAAAACAGTACCAGTAAGCTTGCCAGTACCGTTGTGAATGCCAAACTACGAGGTCTGCCCGCAGCTGCCGTTCTGCCCACCAGGTCTGACCTGGCGAGAGTACTGGCACCTGCTAGCAGACCAGGTCGGATGCACTAGCATCATTCATGAATGGTGCCGAGCCGGTGCATCCAGACTCTGCATTCCCACTGAGTTCAGTGGGACTCATATGGGAAAGGGGAGCACTATTTTTTGGCTCCTGGGAATGGGCAATTACCGGATCCGCCGGGGCCGAAATGCCCCAGTAATTGCACATTCCCAGGTGCCGGAAAAAATGATGCCCAATGTCTATTTAGACAATCATACGTAACCAGATCAAAGATGGCCGATGTTATTTCAACTTAAAGTTTGTCACAAAAACAAATCAGTCACATGAATTGAATGGATGTCGACTTCCAGTAAAATGTAGAAATAGAGGAAGGTTCACCTCAAACAGATTGATACACTTTGCTTAGGGGCAGAAGACTTTTGGTAAAAAAAATATATTACATGGCCACGGTAATTATGGTTAAGTTGGTGTTTCCATAGAAGAGCACTTTTTGGGCGGCTTATAACTTTGCTCCCCCTGGACGAATCCTCACCAAACTTTGCAAAAAAAGTATATGGCCCACTCTGAATTCTTTTGGTGAGGATTCGTCCGGGGGGGCAAAGTTATAGGGGGGGTCCCAAAACTTTTTTTTTCCCATAGACTGAACCGCTGGGCAGCTTTTCACCAAATTTGGACCAGGAGTAGCGGCTTGGTCCCGAAAGCGTGCTTTTGCAGATTTGGTGAAAATCAATCCAGTAAAAATGACCAAAAAGTAGGTCATAAAAAAATGTGTGATATCTGTGTTCTGTCTGCGGACACACTTCCCTGTTCGCTCCGCAGACAGTGTCCTGATTGGCCAATCAGTTTGCGTGGTGTCTGCGGACAGGTGACGTGTTCGCTGATTGGATGGTGTGGAGCGTGAAGCATGTCAGATTTTCGGTAACGCCCGCCATCTTGGATTCGCGGTGAAACTTGGTTCAAAATTTGTATTTAGTAGAGTGTGTTGGTGTGTAGGAGTGTTTGGGTAGGGTGGGAGAGTATGAGATAGGTTGAAAGTTGTGTTTTTTTATGTGGTATACGTTCTTGTTGTGTTCGATTTGTCTGCGGACATCACGGGTGTTCTGAAATGTTCTAAATAAACTGAATGGGGGGTGTTCTGAGGACTCAAAATGTGTCCGTTTTGTTTGCAAGCAAGATGAAACTGTTCTAAGAACACTCGCGGTGTCCGGAAATGTTCGTAAATAAACAAAATGGGGGTGTCCTGAGGACGCTGTCCGTATTGTTCGTTGTGAAGTTGAAAGTGTTCTAAGAACTCTCGCGGCGTCCTGAAATGTTAATAAATGAACAAAATGGGGGTGTTCTGAGGACGCTGTCCGTATTGTTCGTTGTCAAGTTGAAAGTGTTCTAAGAACTCTCGCGTTGTCCTGAAATGTTCGTAGGAGGTGTCCTGAAGACGCTGTCCGTATTGTTCGTTGTCAAGCTGAATGTGTTCTAAGAACACTTGCGGTGTCTGGAAATGTTCGTAAATAAACAAAATGGGTGTGTTCTGAGGACGCTGTCTGTATTGTTCGTTGTTAAGTTGAAAGTGTTCTAAGAACTCTCGCGGTGTCCTGAAATGTTTGTAAATAAACAAAATGGGGGTGTTCTGAGGACGCTGTCCGTATTGTTCGTTATCAAGTTGAAAGTGTTCTAAGAACTCTCGCGTTGTCCTGAAATGTTCTTAGGGGGTGTCCTGAAAACGCTGTCTGTATTGTTCGCTGGCAAGTTGAATGTGTTCTAAGAACACTTGTGGTGTCCTGAAATGTTCGTGAAATAAACAAAATGGGGGTGTTATGAGGACGCTGTCCGTATTGTTCATTGTCAAGTTGAAAGTGTTCTTAGAACTCTCGCGTTGTCCTGAAATGTTCATAGGGGGTGTCCTGAAGATGCTGTCCCTATTGTTCACTGGCAAGTTGAAAGTGTTCTAAGAACACTCATAATGTCCGCGGACATTAAAAGTTTCCATAGGCCATAGTTGAAATGTTTGACTCTATGGGTGTGATATGCTGCGGTGGTTGTGGCCAGGGCATAGAGTGTTGGGTGCATGGGCCATGCACCCAACACTCTATGCCCTGGCCACAACCACCGCAGCATATCACACTTATAGTTGCGTATAACTTTGGGTCAAAAACAAATTTATAAGGAACAAAGTTATAAGATACTATGGGTGTGATATGTTGCAATGGTTGTGGCCAGGGCGTAGAGTGTATAATATATTTACTGTTTGGTTTAGTAACTGGAGTACATGTATTTCTTGTTCATTTCTGTAATAAAAGAAAATAGCATGTTAGTATTAGTATTTGGTAATGACTTATTACATTGTATAATCAACATTTTTTTTTGTAGACCCTCATATTTAGTAGATTACAAACCAGAGTACTGTGTAGTTTGCTCAGTTTCTGTGTTGGTTGCTAAAATCATTGGGTCTGTGGGAGAAAAAAAAATCCATGTTGGATTAAAAAAAAAAAAACTCCTGCTATTCTACAGTTTATTTGTTTGTTTGTTTTCAGTGTTCACTTGTTGTTTCTGGCTAATGCTTTATACATTGGCTTTTTGCATTTTGTGGGAGCAGTAAAATATTATTTATTTGTTTGGATATTGTAAAATTTTGGAGCAATTAGATACCAGTAGGCGAATTCTAACTGTCTATTTTTTTATATATTTTAGTGGCATTGATTTATCTGTTTGGATATTGTTACATTTTGGGACAGTTAGATACCAATTGGCGTATTCTGTCTATTTTTTGATATGTTTTAGTGGTATTGATTTATCTGTTTGGATATTGTTACATTTTGGGACAGTTAGATACCAATTGGTGTATTCTAACTGTCTATTTTTTACTCTAATTTAGTGGTATTCATTTATCTGATTAGTTGTTGTCCAATCTTTGGGCAGTTAGATAGCTTTTGGAATATTCTAAAAGTTTATATTTGTTTACTACAAGTTTACTTGAGGTTTAAGTACAGTTTAGTTATCAAATTTTGGTTTTAAGAACATTAAATAAGCGTTTGTAAGATTTGCTGGTAATCTCTGCTTTAGAGTAATGGTACTATCATTACATTCAAACCATCCACATTTCTTTTTTATATATGCAGTGTAGTGCACTGAATTGGTTGTGGCTCCAGCGTGGTAGATTATACCTATTGTTGTGAAGGTTTTCTTACCAAGTGATATTTGACCATGTGAGAATCCAGTCAGCTTGCAGTTGTTTTTTGTACTATCTGCATTGTAACGTAGAAGCATTAGTATTACATATTTACTATGTGTTTGTATTACTAACATGTAGCGAATATCTGAATTGCATGTAGAACATAATCTGCCATGGTTTGCATGTTGTACAAGTTGCTGAAATGGAATGGATTCACAATTAGGTATTGATATAAATTGATATATATACGAAGCGTTCATTGGGGATTTGTTCTTGTGTCACATTGTTGCAGAGAGTGCATGTATCTTTCCATATGTATGAAATCTGGAAGATTTCATTTATAGGTATGTTTTTGCTTTCAAGTACTTGTAGTAAGTACATTAACAATTCTTGTGGATCTTCCTGTGAGTTTATAGTGAATTTCACCATTCCAGCACAGTAGTCCAATATTTGTCTTATTCCATAAACAATATACGTGTTGTCAGGATTGTTTGTTGCGTTTCTATGAAGTACTAACATTTTGCAAACACAATGGGTCTGTACTGTGTAAGTAAATGTTGTCAACAATTGGTGGTAATTGAAATGAATATTCATTGATACATTTGCGTAGCAACTTACACCAACTATATTTGAGAGTTTAAATGGACCAGGTAGTTCTGTATCTGACTTCTTTCTTTGAAGAAGTACCTGGTTTACTTTCCCTTATTGATTCTTTTTTGCTTGTGGTACTTGATGAAGTATTAGTTTCTTTTACTCTCTTTGGAGTATTTGCAGTGACATCCTGTTGCATTTCTGTTTGATTTATTTTTCTTTTATAATGTTTTACTTTTTGTGGAACAGAATATGTGTTTAGATTGGGGGTGTATAGTGAGTGAAGTCTATTGTATTCTAAAATGCAAGGAACATCAGCGTTTACTTTACTTGTATCAAAGTTGATTAGAAATAGACCGTCAAGTGTACGTAAGCGTGATAGTGCTACGTAGCTCATGCCTTCTTTAAAGACTGTGTTGCCAATATCTATCATTGCTTTGTCTAGGGTAAGACCTTGTGATTTATGAATCGTGACTGCGTATGCAAGGGTTAGAGAAAACTGTTCTCTGCGTACATACATGTCTTTGAAGAGAAGGATTCGAGCTGTTGAGCGTCCTATCCTTTTTACTTCTGAAAGTTTGTCAAAGAGAATATTGACAAACTGAATTTTGTTGTCACGTGGGTATGTTTGAAAGCCAACAACTGTACCCAGTGCTCCATTAACTAGTCCTTGGTCCACGTCAAGGTTACGTTTAAGCATTACTCTGCAATTTAAGGATAATTGTAATATCTTTTCTAAGCCTGCTGTGTTTAAGATTGATTTTTCTAAACTATTTAGGGGCCGATTCATGGAACAAACATGCGCCGAAAATCTTTGAGCAAGCAGGCGCAAGCAGACGCAAGCGCAAAAAAACAGGCGCACGCGCACGCGTGCGATTCATGGAAGTCCCTGAGCGTGTTTTCCTCGGGATGTGCGCCAAACCCGTGCATGGCGCACACGTCACTGCAACATCCCGAAAGGCGTGCGCGACGCACACAGTGAAAGCGCACAACCTCGGCGCATACACCAGAAAGTGGGCAGAACACGGAGCGTAACGCGCAGAATGGGGAACAACGCGCAAAAATAAGGGCGTAACTGGGGATGTACTGCAGGGAAGCAGAAAGAACGCCCACACGCACTCGAACCACACGTATTCATGGAATCGAATAGGGCAAAGCCACGCACAGTCAAAGACACGCACAAGCCGAAACACGTCCGCCACACGAAGGCAGGCGGTAGCGTCCCTGCGCATTACAAAAGTGGCAACATACAGCAATTGGGCCTGTGCGAGCGGAGCACGTGTATTTCGGGGGTGCACGGGAAGTTACACACGCGATTGAGCGGTGTACGTGTATTTCGGGGGTGCGGGGGAAGTTACACACGCGATTGAGCGGGGTACGTGTATTTCGGGTTGCGCAGGAAGTTACACACGCGATTGAGCAGGGTACGTGTATTTCGCGGGTACGCGGGAAGTTACACACGCGATTGAGTGGGGTACGTGTATTTCGGGGGTGCACAGGAAGTTACACATGCGATTGAGCGGGGTACGTGTATTCCGGGGTTTCACGGGAAGTTACACATGCGATTGAGCGGGGTACGTGTATTTCGGGGGTGCGCGGGAAGTTACACACATGATTGAGCGGGGTACGTGTATTTCGGGGGTGCGCGGGAAGTTACACACACGATTGAGCGGGGTATGTGTATTTCAGGGGTGTGCGGGATGTTACACATGCGATTGTGCGGGGTACGTTTATTTCGGGGATGCGCGGGAAGTTACACATACGATTGAGCGGGGTACGTGTATTTCGGGGGTGCGCGGGAAGTTACACACGCGATTGAGTGGGGTATGTGTATTTCGGGGGTGCGCAGGAAGTTACACATGCGATTGAGCGGGGTACGTGTATTCCGGAGTTGCGCGGGAAGTTACACACGCGATTGAGCGGGGTACGTGCATATCAGGGGTGCACGGAAAGTATCACACGCGATTCCATCAGGGTACGTGTATTACAGGGGTGCGCGGGAAGTTCCACACGTGAATGTCCAGGCTACGTGTATTTCGGGGTGCGCGGGAAGTTTTCACACGCGATTCCATCAGGGTACGTGTATTACAGGGGTGCGCGGGGAGCCTTCCAGGTGTTCCCTCTACATCCTCCACGGCCCCTGCAGGTGGCTCACACCACAGGGGCCTACCCTGCACATGTCCTGCAGGCACCCAATCCACCATGGCCATGCCCCCCAGCCAACCCACATGTCAACTTGCACTACTGTCCACCAACGCATGTCCCCCTGCACCCCCAGCCACCAGGGGCACCCTCCACCAGGCCCCCACCCATGTCTCCCACCACCCCCAGCACTGTGGGGCACCCTCCACCAGGCCCCCACCCATGTCGACCACCACCCCCACCACCCAGCAGTGCAGGGGCACACTACACCAGGCCCCCACCCATGTCCAACTCATGTCCCCACCACCCCCACCCCCCAGCACTGTGGGGCACCTGCCAGCAGGCCCCCACCCATGTCTCCCACCACCCCCACCCCCCAGCACTGTGGGGCACCTGCCAGCAAGCCCCCACCCATGTCCAACTCATGTTCCTCACAACCCCCACCCCCCAGCACTGTGGGGCACCTGCCAGCAGGCCCCCGCCCATGTCTCCCACCACCCCCACCCCCCAGCACTGTGGGGCACCTGCCAGCAGGCCCCCACCCATATCCAACTCATGTTCCCCACCACCCCCACCCCCAGCACTGTGGGGCAACTGCCAGCAGGCCCCCACCCATGTCTCCCACCACCCCCACCCCCCAGCACTGTGGGGCACCTGCCAGCAGGCCCCCACCCATGTCCAACTCATGTTCCCCACAACCCCCACCCCCCAGCACTGTGGGGCACCTGCCAGCAGGCCCCCACCCATGTTCCCCAGCCAACATGTCATCACAATCTAGATCCCTGGTCCCTATGGTCAGCCTCCAAATGCAAAACAGCCACCTGAGTATTGCATCCACCCACTCTGAAATGGCAATTACATGACAGAACACCAATTGCAAGTTTCAAAACAAACACATGTCCCTCACATAGACCCAATGGGTGTCAGTGAATCTCAAAACCCATATCATGATATGCATGAAACCAATGAGATGATACTACACATTGAAGTTCAATAAAAAAATATGTATTAAAGGAAACATAAATAGAATCAAAAATAAAGAAACAAAAATGGGAATGTACAGAAATGAAAAGAAGCATGTCCGTGAAAAAAAGCAAAAGCAAAAATCATAATCCAAAGTAATGGTGTCCAAAGTCACTGTCCACAAAAGAAAATCCAATGGGAAATAATAATTGAAAGCCATTGCTCGATGGGTAAATTGTGAAAGTGAAATAAAATCCAACAGTGAACTATGTACAGACGAACAAGCCAGGGTCCATTGTCTCAACCAAAGAAATGAAACCTATCTAACAACACTAACTAATAAAATAAACTATATACAAAAATGTGGCCAATGTCCAAAAGGTCCAAAAAAAATCAAAAAACAAAGGAAACCTGACACTAACTACATAACTATTTACATGGGCAGCGGGCTAGTCCAAAGGCTCACTGGATGTTGTCATGGGCCAGGGCATCATCGAACTCCTGTTCAATGGCTTGGAGGCGGGCATGTTCCCTGGCCCCGAGGTCTCGCAGGGATAAAGCAGTGTTCAGCTCCAACTCCCTGCGAAGACCCTCGAGGCACTCAGCATGGATGGCCAGCAGATAGGTGCAGAGGGGCAGCGGGCAGAGGAGGAACGGCTCACAATGGTCAGGGCGGAGAACTCCATGCGGAGTGCCAGAGAGGCAGAGGGGCACAAGCTTCAGTGCCAGCGAAGTTGGTGTCATGGTGGAGCAAGTCCTGGGGCAGTATGATGCCCTCTTCGGAAGTTCCCGCGCCGACAAGGAAGGATGGACTCAGATCTGGACTGACATCATGACTCCCATCAACGCGGAGGGGGTGGCAGTCCGTGACTTCCAACATGTCAAGAAGCTCTGGGGGGACTTCAGGTCCAGGACCCTGAACAAGGCCCGGCGCCTCTTGAAGGCAGCGGATGCCAAGGGGCGCTGGGGCGGAAGATCAGATGAGGGTCCTGGAACGCATATCCCCAGCGCTCCACGTCCAGGTCCTTCAGAGGCAGACCCGTCTGGAGTCGAGCAGTAAGTGTACATGCATCCTGATTGTGAGCTGTGCGTGTGGTGATGTTTCAGTAGTGTGCAGGTTGCACATCTGTTTGTATGGGGTCGAGTATGGGTGGGGGTGTACAGGGCCGTGGGGCTAACACATGCGAGGGCTGGAATGTGTGAGACATGGATGGTGCTTGTGTGTGTAGGCTTGCATGCCAAATGCAGTTGTGTGGGCACACATGTTGGATGAATGTGTATGTAAGTAGACATGTCCGTGATGTCACGCATGTATGTTGTTTTCAGCTGCATGTATCAGCACTGTGTACATGTGCATTTGTGTGTATTTGACAAGGGTGCAACAGTGATGCAACATGGATGCATGTGTCAGCCGGATGTGGAAGCCTGATTGGCAGATGTGACATGGATGCCCATCTGAACACTGCGACACTTGCCAGAGGTGTACACATGCATGCAAGTGTGGTGGTGTGTGTACATGTGTGGTGCACTTCCTGTGTTGCATGTGATGTCTGGCTCAGCTTTGCCTGCTCATGCTGTTGTATGAGTATGGATGGTGCTGGCAGTTGCGATATGGCTGTGATATTGCTCATGTGTGCGAGTTGAAATTACATGTGTGTTGGGGATTTTGATGCATGTCTGAGGTTTGCCAATGCCACTCATGTACAACTGTCATGTGTGTATGTGTCCATTGTACAGTGCCCTGATGCCTGTGTTTTATTTCTCCCTGTCTGCAGCGTCAACTGATGAAGAGGGCGGAGAAGGTGCTGTGGAGCACAGCGGCGGGGATCCCACCGCCAGCCAGAGACGCAAGGCCCGGCTCCCCTCCCATGTTATCATCTCGTCGGGGAGTGAGGAGTCCGGTGCCGCATCCCAGGCTGCAGCTGCCGGGGGCAGGTCCAAGAGGCAGAGGTTGGAGTTGGACTCCTCGGCAGCAGAAGGGGCAGCTGGGACCCCACAGGGCCCAACGGGGGAAGATGGCACGGAGTCATCCAGGTTGGTGGGGGGTCTGGAGGTGGGGATCCGACTGGTGCTAGTGGTGCAGTGCAGGACCAGGGACAGGAGGCAGCACAGGCCGCCGCGGAGGTGTCTGTGTGCAATCCTGTCACTGATCCTGTCCCTGCATCATCTTGCACCAGCAGGGATGCCTACGTCCAGACCCGTTTTCAGGCAGGGGATGAGCAAACGACAACAGGCCTTCCTCTGTATGCGGACGTGACTATCGGGGTGCGGGTTGAGCCTGTCCTGACTGGTGTGGCGTTGCATCAACGGGCCATGCGAGGTGACCTGCAGTCTTTTCATGAGGAGACTGCACGTCATCTCGAATGGCTCGTTGATCACGTCAGCCTGCTGGGACAGGTCACCCAGTCCGGATTCCTCCGTTTGCTGGGGTTTGCTATGACCCCCTCCTCAACTGAACCCCCTATGCGCCAGTCCTCCTCCGTGCCATCTTCCCACCCATCAGTCACCTGGGTGCCCTGTGGAGCTGCCTTTGACGGTGCGGCCAGGCTGGTGGAGGAGGCATCCCTGCCACAGTCGGGAGTCGGACGTCCAGCAGGGGTGGCCACATCAACGACTGCACCCCAGCCGGCGGAGGATGTGCAGGCAGCAGGAGGCAGTGCACGGGCAGAGGCACAGCAGCAGCAGCAACGTGGTGGGAGCCATGAAGGCTCGGGGCCTTCAACATCGGAGGGGCAGGCATCGGCCGGAGGGCAGGAGGACCCAGGACAGAGAGTGTCTTCCGTGTGGCAGCGGTTGGGCCACGCCATAGATGCGGAGTGGCAGCGGGCAGAAGAGGCACGGCTCACAATGGTCAGGGCGGAGATCTCCATGTGGACGGCCCTGAGGCGGGCCGAGTGCCTCGAGGCAATTCACAGGGGTTTGGAGGGGGACATGTCGATGGCCCTGCGGACCCTCAGGGCCATGGAGGAGGACCGCCTCTGGGACATTGAGCAGGAGTTCGATGATGCCCTGGCCCGGGACATCCAAAAGTGAGCCGTAAAACTAGCCCGCTGCCCTTGTACATAGTTATGTAGGTAGTGTTAGGTTTCCTTTTTTTTAAAATTTATTTTGGACCTTTTGGACATTGGCCACATTTTTGTATATAGTTTATTTTATTAGTTAGTGTAGTTAGATAGGTTTCATTTCTTTTGTTGGGATAATGGACCCTGGCTTGTTCGTATGTACATAGTTCACTGTTGGATTGTATTTTAATTTCACAATTTGACCATGGAGCAATGGCTTTCAATTATTATTTCCCATTGGATTTTCTTTTGTGGACAGTGACTTTGGACACCATTACATTGGATTATGATTTTTGGTTTTGCTTTTTTTCACGGACATGCTTCTTTTCATTTTTGTACATTCCCATTTCTGTTTCTTTATTTTTGATTCTATTTATGTTTCCTTTAATACAAATTTTTTATTGAACTTCAATATGTAGTATCTCATCGGTTTCATGCATATCATGATATGGGTTTTGAGATTCACTGACACCCATGGGGTGTATGTGAGGGAAATGTGTTTGTTTCGGAACTTGCAATTAGTGTTGTAATTGCCAATTATGAGTGAGTGGATGAAATACTCGGGTGGGTGTTTTGTATTTGGAGGCTGACCATAGGGACCAGGGATCTAAATTGTGATTACATGTTGGCTGGGGAACAGGAGCTGGATATGTGTGGGGGCCTGGTGGAGGGTGACCCTGCACTGCTGGGCAGTGGGGGTGGTGGGAGACATGGGTGGGGGCCTGGTGGAGGGTGCCCCTGTACTGCTGGGGGTAGGGGTGGTGGGAGACATGAGTTGGACATGGGTGGGGGCCTGGTGGAGGGTGCCCCTCCTGCACTGCTGGGGGGTGGGGGTGGTGGGAGACATGAGTTGGACATGGGTGGGGGCCTGGTGTAGGGTGTCCCTGCACTGCTGGGGGGTGGGGGTGGTGGGAGACATGGGTGGGGGCCTCCTGGCAGTTGCCCCACAGTGCTGGGGGTTGGGGGTGGTGGGGAACATGAGTTGGACATGGGTGGGGGCCTGCTGACAGGTGCCCCACAGTGCTGTGGGGTGGGGGTGGTGGGGACATGAGTTGGACATGGGTGCTGGCCTGCTGGCAGGTGCCCCACAGTGCTGGGGGTGGGGGTGGTGGGGACATGAGTTGGACATGGGTGGGGGCCTGGTGGCAGGTGCCCCACAGTGCTGGGGGTGGGGGTGGTGGGGACATGAGTTGGACCTGGGTGGGGGCCTGGTGGAGGGTGCCCCTGCACTGCTGGGGGGTGGGGGTGGTGGGAGACATGGGTCTGGGCTTGGTGGAGGGTGCCCCTGCACTGCTGGGGGGTGGGGGTGCTGGGAGACATGGGTGGGGCCTGGTGGAGGGTGCCCCTGCACTGCTGGGGGGTGGGGGTGGTGGGAGACATAAGTTGGACATGGGTGGGGGCCTGTTGGAGGGTGCTCCTGCACTGCTGGGTGGTGGGGGTGGTGGGAGACATGGGTGGGGGCCTGGTGGAGGGTGCCCCTGCACTGCTGGGGGTGGGGGTGGTGGGAGACATGGGTGGGGGCCTGGTGGAGGGTGCCCCTGCACTGCTGGGGGGTGGGGGTGGTGGGGAACATGAGTTGGACATGGGTGGGGGCCTGCTGGCAGGTGCCCCACAGTGCTGGGGGGTGGGGGTGGTGGGGAACATGAGTTGGACATGGGTGGGGGCCTGCTGGCAGGTGCCCCATAGTGCTGGGGGGTGGGGGTGGTGGGAGACATGGATGGGGGCCTGGTGGAGGGTGCCCCTGCACTGCTGGGGGGTGGGGGTGGTGGGAGACATGGGTGGGGGCCTGGTGGAGGCTGCCCCTGCACTGCTGGGGGTGGGGGTGGTGGGAGACATGGGTGGGGGCCTGGGGGAGGGTGTCCCTGCACTGCTGGGGGGTGGGGGTGGTGGGAGACATGGGTGGGGGCCTGGTGGAGGCTGCCCCTGCACTGCTGGGGGGTGGGGGTGGTGGGAGACATGGGTGGGTGCCTGGTGGAGGGTGCCCCTGCACTGCTGGGGGTGGGGTGGGGGAGACATGGGTGGGGGCCTGGTGGAGGGTGCCCCTGCACTGCTGGGTGGTGGGGGTAGTGGGAGACATGAGTTGGACATGGGTGGGGGCCTGGTGGAGGGTGCCCCTGCACTGCTGGGGGGTGGGGGTGGTGGGAGACATGAGTTAGACATGGGTGGGGGCCTGGTGGAGTGTGCCCCTGCACTGCTGGGGGGTGGGGGTGGTGGGAGACATGGATGGGGGCCTGGTGGAGGGTGCCCCTGCACTGCTGGGGGGTGGGGGTGGTGGGAGACATGAGTTGGACATGGGTGGGGGCCTGTTGGAGGGTGCCCCTGCACTGCTGGGGTGTGGGGGTAGTGGGAGACATGGGTGGGGGCCTGGTGGAGGGTGCCCCAGCCCTGCTGGGGGGTGGGGGTGGTGGGAGACATGGGTGGGGGCCTGGTGGAGGGTGCGCCTGCACTGCTGAGGGGTGGGGATGGTGGGAGACATGGGTGGGGGCCTGGTGGAGGGTGCCCCTGGGGGTGCAGGGGGACATGCGTTGGTGGGCCATAGTGCATGTTGACATGTGGGTTGGCTGGGGGGCATGGCCATGGTGGATGGAGTGCCTACAGGACATGTGCAGGGTAGGTCCCTGTGGTGTGAGCCACCTGCAGGGGCCATGGAGGGTGTAGAGGGAACACCTGGGAGGACCCACACGTGCAATTCACGTGTGGTGCTCCCCGCGCACCCCTGTAATACACGTACCCTGATGGAATCGCGTGTGATACTTTCCGTGCACCCCTGATATGCACGTACCCTGCTGATATCGCGTGTGAAACTTCCCGCGCACCCCAAAATACACGTAGCCAGGACATTCGCATGTGGAACTTCCCGCGCACCCCTGATATACATGTACCCTGCTGACTTTGCGTGTGAAACTTCCCACGCACCCCAAGATACACGTAGCCAGGAGATTTGCGTGTGTAACTTCCCACGCACCCCTGATATACATGTACCCTGCTGACTTCGCGTGTGAAACTTCCCACGCACCCCAAGATACACGTAGCCAGGAGATTCGCGTGTGAAACTTCCCACGCACCCCAAGATACACGTAGCCTGGAGATTCGCGTGTGTAACTTCCTGCGCACTCCGAAATACACGTAGCCAGGAGATTCGCGTGTGGAACTTCCCGCGCACCCTGAAATACACGTAGCCAGGACATTCGCGTGTGGATGTTTCCCGCGCACCCCGAAATATATGTAGCCAGGACATTCGCGTGTTGAACTTCCCGCGCACCCCTGGAATACACGTACCCTGCTGATATCGCGTGTGAAACTTCCCGCGCACCCCGATAATACACGTAGCCAGGAAGTTCGCGTGTGGAACTTCCTGCGCACCCCTGATATACACATACCCTGCTGAATTCACGTGTGAAAATTCCCGCGCACCCCTGATGTACACGTACCCTGATGGAATCGCGTGTGGAACTTCAAGCGCACCCCTGTAATACACGCACCCTGCTGAAATCGCGTGTGGAACTTCCCGCGCACCCCTGAAATGCACGTACCCAGCTGAAATGACGTGAGGTACTTCCCGCGCACCCCAGTGATACACGTAGCCCGCTTGCCATGCTGGTACAGGGTTAGCGCAGCCCTTTGCGCTGGATTGGGGATTTTGATGGCTTTTCCCTGCGCGAGAGGCGTTCTTGGGGGCGTAACTGGCGCTGCTGGGGTCGCTGCGCCACTGTGCGCCACGGCTGGTTTTGGTAGCTGGAATCCATGAATACGCTGTTCGCGGAAATGGGTTTTGGCGCACGCGGCTGGCGCAGGGATTCGCACGCGCATACTGTGCGCCAGCCGCGTGCGCCACTTGTGCGCTGAATTCTATGAATTACCCCCTTAGTCTTGTTGTGGCTTGGTCACACATGGGTAGTGTCATACCATGTACATCTAGTTTGTCTGTGGCGCTAATTTCCATTATTGGTTGCATTTCTTTACTTAACATTATTTCATTGAATTTGAAACAGCTTGCAAGAGTTGGCATTAAGGCCATACAATTGACATTTTTGTGGGGTAATTGTTCCATAACATCTGTAGCACCTGCATTATCGCCATAAAGTGCATGAATGTGCCAGGTTTTCAATATTGCTTCTGCTTCTTTAGAAAGTATACCAACTCTGATACTTTTTAAGATGTTGGCATAAGTGAGATCTGCAGATTGCCACATGTTTTCTGTTAATTCTCTGTATTGGAAATGTTGCCAAAGGTTGACATTTCCAATGCTGCCAACAGTTTTACGGCAGAGTTTGTGTCCTAATGTTTTAAAAATAGGCTCACCTTTTACTGGTGTCAATTGAAGAAGATCTCTGAAAACAATAATGTGTTTTCTTGCAAAGAGCTCTTCATAGTTTGTTTTGAGTATTCTGAGGTGAATCAAAGCCAACATTAGTTTGGAGACCATGCTCACTTCATCTATTAGTAGCATTTTCATTTGTTTCAATACTCTGTGTAGTTCCATTGCAGCTTCTGCAGAAAGTTTGTAATAGTCTAATTTGTTTTGGTGTTCTACTGGCAATAGTAGTAATCAGTGTAACGTGACACCACCTATGTTGTAGGCAGCTAAACCAGTGGGGGCAGTGAGAACAGCTGACAGTTTGTTGTTAGTGAATTGTTGAAGGAACTTACTGATGATTTTGATTAGCTAAACCACTGACGTACAGTAGTATAGGTTTATAATTATGGCAGGAACATTCTTTATTTTTCATGTTGTACACCATTTGCAATTTGTTTTGTTACTTCTTGAAAAATGCTACGTTGCTCATAGTTTAGTTTTGATTGTAGTATAGTTAAGTCTTCTTTATCTTCATATTGACACATGGTGTTTGTTTTCTACTTCTAACATAGCCAATTCTGCCTCATTTATTATTAGTGGTTCTCCCAGTGGTTCTTGGCTTCCTGTTACAGAAGGTTGACTACTGTCAGGAGTTTCTTTATCTAGTTGGGCTTGGAGTTTTTCTTAGTGTTGCTGTTCATTGTGCAACATTGTTTTGTACTGTGTAAAGTTTACATCAGTTATAGTGCTTTCATTTGCTTTGAAAGCATCTTCATACGAGTCATAGTTATCTAGTATTTCTTCTTCTTTTCCCCATGGTTTAAAGAGTTGTAGCAGGGACATGTAATATACTTCTTTATGTTGAGGAGTCTTTAATGACAATTTGATATGATTAATTAAATTTGGTTTGGTGAGTTTAACTAAGCTGCCTTCACAGTTTGTCACTCTGTAGTTACCTTTTTTTTCATCGGGTTATATATGATTTGTGTATGTGAAGTTTTGGGCTATGTGGCAGAGACACATGGTTTCCAAAGTGGTACTCCTGTTTGGGTAGTATGTATCTAGTAAATTATTTTTCACAATGTCTTGGCTGTTAGGATAATTTTTGGCTATTGTTTCTATGTCTTCGTATGATTTGAGAACTCTTTTTCTAGATTTAGCAGGACCAAGACTTAGCCATAGTATATTTTCAGATTTTCCATACAAAGAAGTACCGGTTAAACAATCTGCAGCTTCAACCAGCCACATTCTCTATGAGAGAGCATTTTTATGCCTAAGCTGTACAATTTCTGAGATAGTGTTTTGTCCGATGATAGGTCATCGCAGAGGTCTTCAAGCTCTGTTTTTTCTGCTGTGGTTAAGTAGTCTGTAACATAATGTGCAACTGCAGTGGAACTGTCTGCAATGTACTGCACATCTATGTTTGCAATGAGGGCAATGATTGCATTGTAACCATTGATATATTTTGCTTCTTCTGTTCTTTTTATGTAATATGTGTTCTTAGGTGATTTACCTTTAACACTATGGGGGTCATTACGACCCAGGCGGTAAGTACGCCAACTTTACCACCATGGTGTAAACTACATTTACACCATGGTGGATGGCGGATTTACCACCCCATTCCAAGGAGAGTGGGGCGGTAAATCCCCATTTCCCATTTTACCCTTCCCCATTCCCATGTTTGCCCCATAGGGCATAATGGGAGTCGGGAAGGCGCTAATTACGCCACCGTAAATTACGGTGGCGTAATTAGCACCAAGGCGGTTTAGCGCCATGGATTTTAATGGCTGCTAAAAGCAGCCGTTAAAATCGGAATCAGGCGTTAAGGGTTAACAACGGCGTTAACCCTTAACGCCTGAGTTGTAATGAGGCCCTATGTCTAACTGAAGTCATGAAGTTGTTCACTTCACCTGTTTCTGTAACTGGTCTAAGGAAACCAAAGTGGCATTTGGTGTAGTATTTCCCTTTGTTTTTGGATTTGCAATGACAATATTTCCCACATTTGTGTCTTTAAAATTGTACAATTTGTGCATGAAGATCACTATTTGTTGCTTCTGATGGAATTTCACAAGTGACATATTTTTCGATAAACTCTAAAAGAGTGGCATCACTGTCTTGACCAAATTTAGGAGCATCTATAATCCATAAAAGCATGTGGATATGTGGTGCTCCTCTGGCTTGGTATTCTTTTCTCCAAAAGAAGTGTTGCACTTCTCCGACGGGAGGAACAGTTTTATTACAAATAAAGTGTAGCGTACCAATGAAGCGATGATGGAAATATCTTGAAACATTAACAGGATCTGTTTGTTTTGTTTTTGTTTGATATGCGTAGGAAATCATGTAAACCTTCCCATGCATATTCTGCACAACTTAGTGTAACAAACAAAGTGGGCGGACCAAGGTTTCTTAGCATACAACGTACATCTCCGTGATGTCGGAACCAGTACCCTTTGGTACCATGCATGTTTGCTAACTGATTTGTAATGCTTGATTGTAAAACCTCATCTTTTTCTTGCACTTTTTGTAGTACTTGCGAAGCTGACATATTTTGAAAGTGGACACCTGATTTCAATATGTGTGCAACTCTGTGGCATAGAGCTGCTATTTCATTTTCAAAGAATAGGTAGAATATGTATTCCACATTTTTGTCTTAATCTGGGATCTTCAGAATGCATTCGTAACGAGCGGTATTCTGATGCTGTTATCTGAATGGGTCTATCATCGTACCTTCCTCCTTTCCCAGTAGGAAAGAGAAGAGGAAAAGCAAGTGCTTCTATACTTTTTTCCCATATGCTGATTGGTGATCCTTCGGTTTGTTTCATTTGGTACGTTTGTAGTGCATCATCTATGGTGTCTTTAGAGTGTAATGGATGAAATGTATAATGGTCTAAAATATTGGATACTGTAGCAGGATCTAGAAGTTCAAATTCTCCAGTTTCTGGTGTCTCTTGATTTATTTCAGTGGTTTCCCAAGTTTTCTTCAATATTCATTTCGTTGTAGTATTCATTATTGTCTTTTAGATATTGCAAGGCTTGTCTAACTTTATGTAAGTCTACGAGTTGATGGCAATTTTTATTGTCTTTTATAGGTACACCATTTACTAAGACAATTAAAGATTGCTCTATTGGACGTTGCACTCCCAGAGTGTGCACATTTTCTTTCAGATCTAATGGTAAATACACTACTTTGCCACAAATGCCTTTCACTAATTCGGAGGGAGGTAATTTTGCTGTTTTTGGTTGAAGGCGTATTATTGCTTGAAATGGCTGCACTGTTTGAATTATGATGCTCTCATCTAAATTGAGTTGTTGCAGGGGTTTTGATAGTGGTAATAATTCCAAGTTATTTGTGATAGCATGTGAAGGAGTTTGGTTGTTGTCAAGTTTTGTAGTGCAGTAAGTACAAAGTATTAAGGGGTCAGTCATTTTGTATTTGTTTTCTGCTATAAGGTTGAGAGCTAATTCAAACTATGTGTAATCTTCATTGTCTTCTATTTTGTATGTTACGTCTACAGTTTTTGTGCGACACACACACATGATTTGGTACTTCAGCAGATGTACTTTTAAATGTTAGTATTTCTTTTTTGTATGTGTGTAGTAGAAGGTTGCCATCTGTACAATTTTTGCTAGTCTTTTGTTAAACTATTGCATTTTTTAAGTGGCTTTTACTTCCAAAATATTTTCGCTGGATATGGTTGATTTCCTTGAGTAGGTCTTTGGCTGTACCATGTAGAAGATTGTTATTTAAATTGGCTAGTGCTAAAGCAGGACTTTTAGTATAATACATTTTATAGACTAAATTTCTTATAGTTGAATGATGTGTTGATATAATTTTGATATGATGGAAGGTGCTTTTGCAGATAGGTCCTGAAATGCAGGCCAATGAATGTCCTTGCAGTCCTGTGTATTTGCGCACTCGACAGGTATCCATATTTTGCAGCAGTTTTATTTTGATTTTGTCTTTGCCTTTCACATATTGATTGAGGAACTGGCGTAAAGATTTGAAAGATTTTTTGGCAATGTTACACATTGACGTGCCTGGCCATTTGTATACTGGACGTTGTGGTTCAGTGGATTGGAGAATTGATACTGAATTTTCTGGGGATATTTTTGTAAGCAGTATTTCTTGTTGCATTATGGTATTATTAAGTTTTTCATAACCTTGTCCACTGCTATGTATGGCAATTGTGTTTGTTTGCTTTTGTTTGTATGCTTCTTCAGTAAAATATGGTTATGTGCTTGTGGTGTCACTCCATTCACCTCCACAGATATTTAAGAAGTTATTTTTGTTGACATTCCGTTTATTGAGAAGTCTTTTTTGTAATTTTGTAGTTAGTTTTGTTAGTGGTTTAATTCTGTTTAACACTCAAATAAATAACTTCCCTTTGAGAAGGATTGCACTGTCTATAAGAGCTTCTAAGATTTCTACGGTATGTTTTAAGGGTTGTGCATGATTTCTCTCCTGTTTTTATGAGATTCTAAAGTACTCTGTGGTGGAACATTTTTTCTAAAATACTTCTTTTTTTGGTATGGTTACTTGCCACTACATCAAGATTTATAGCAGCAGTGTTAGCAGTAGTGGTAGCTGAATTCTTGTTAATCACTTTCTGTTTCGTTTTACATTTTGAAAGAGGAGGGAATGTTTTGTACTGGAAGCTTGTTTTGTCCCGCTTTCATGACTCTATTAGATCTTTTTTTGAACTTTTTGTACAAATTCTGCTAGAGATTGATGCTTATTTTGGACACATTTATTTTCATTTGCCTATTTCTGTGTTACAGACTTGCTTTTTGGTAGGCATTCTTTGGGGTCTGTTGAAAAAAAAAAGAGTTTTGGGTTGGGCTGTTCTGCGATGTATGTGTGCTGTGCGCATGAGTGTCTGAGTATGATGGTAAGGATGTATGTCGTGGTGTGTAATTGTGCATTGGGCAGCTACAACTAGTTGGGAAGGCTATTCTTTTATTTTTGTGTTACTACACTGGAGTTCAGATGACAGTACAAAGTAATCTAGTGGTGAGGAAAAGCACCAATACTAAATCTAATGAAATAGAATTTAAACAGTTCTTTGTTCTGCAATACTAACATTCTAGGGGCTAATTTATGGACTTTGTGCTCTGAAAAACAGGGATTTGTGTGCCAATCTGCCTGCCAATCCCTGTTTAACAAACGGGGATTCGTGGGCAGAACGGTACACAAATCCCCGTTTTTCGGTGCACAAATTCCATGAATCAATCCCACAGTGTGTTTCAGTAACAGTAAGAATATTATGGTAGTATTGTACTTACTTTTTTTGTTTGGAATGAGCAGGTTTCTTTTGAGTTGTTGTTTGTTTGTACTTCAGATGCTGCTGCTTTTCAGGAGAGTGGTCTTCACTGCAATTGTAAAAGAAAGAAGTTACAATTTTGTGGGTTTGTAGCACTGATGTTAATTTAGATTTTGATTTGTATGTTTTTGTAGTAGTATTCTTGTTTGATAACTGAACATAGTGTGTGCATGCAGTTTCCTTTGACTGTGTGCAGCCTTTATATTTTACTTACAATATTTCAGTTCAACATGCTTTGCAAATGAGTAGAATACTAAGTATATGAATCTCACTTGATTTCTTAGGGCTGTTTTATTGCATGTTTGGAGATAGAAGAAATAATGATGTACTTGTTTTGCAATTTTTGTAAGGTAAATGCAGAAACTGTATAGAAAAGCATATAATGTATGCGTTTGTGAAGGTGTGGGTAATAAAGCAGAAGGATGTGATGTACAGGCGTGGTGTTATTTCAGCTGTGAGCTTTTCAATGATAGTGTCTATCTGTGTGAGTGTATAAAGATGCATGAACTTATCCTGGCTGTGTGTAGTTTTATAATACACTACTAAGTGTTTTTCTACAATTATACTGTTATTTCTCCCATCTTTTAATATTATATTTTTTTAGATAGTTGTGTGTGTAAAAAAGAATTTAGATAGCAGACAATTTTGGAAGTGACAGTTGATTATAGCAGATGGGAAAAATAATAGTAAGTTCATTGTATAGGTTATACAAGTTAAGTGGCAGTTACTCTGTTTATATACATTTATTTGTATTCATGCATGTGGATATGCATGCAGCTGCAATAGAAATCTTGGAGACTTGTACAGTAGTTTTTGTAATAGGTGCTTTCCAATGACATGAGACTTGTACACAGTGATCAACAGTAAATTTGAAGTTCTGAACTCTGATGATGTAGTTAGACGTAGAGGTCTTGGATGTGATTGGTGGATGATTGTGTGACTGCTTAGCTGTATCCAATGAAGGAATGGCACAGAGAGTGAAATGGAAAGTTCAGCAGGGCTGTCCAAGGGTTACGCGGTCCGCGGACACTGTGGCAGTCCCTGGACAGGGCGTGCCACATCCAGGGTTTTCCAGCAAATCCAGCATGGAGAAGGGACTGTAAGGATTAGCCAATCAGGTGTTGAGGTTGTATAGTTGTGTTGAAAGAGTCTGTGTGTAGTGAAGATGGCAGAGGTGGAGAAAGTCAGGGTGTTGGGGCTTGGAGATATGTGTGTGCATGGTTTACAGCAGTATGCTCAATGCAGGCATGTGGCAAACAATGTTGATGTTAAAAGAGGGGAGGTGGTGTGGAGCACTGTGTATGATTGCAATGTAAAGTGAATTGTCCATGTTTGTGAAGATATGGGCAGGATGAACAGTCCCCATGTGGTAGTTTTGCACTGTGGTGCTTTCCATTTGGGCTCTGTCGGTGCCCCTACTTTGTTGGCAGATTTGGAAAAGTTGGTTTAAGCAGTAATGAACATCCTTCCAAATGCCAAACTTATTTTTTCTGGATTAGCACCTAGGGAAATATGGGACAATCGTTCTGTTTTTTGTCCTCAGCAAAACATTTCTAGGTGTGCAATCAACCGAGGCATGTGTGCTTTCATGCTTAGCGCTGGTATGTTCTTCTGTAATAATGAGAATATTGATTCCAGTAATGCTGTTTATTTTAAAGAAGATGGTATTTCTTTATCTTTTATGGGAAATGCCATGCTGTTCTGGAATGTAAGGGTTGCTTTGGAGAAGGTTATGTCAATATTTTAGGAGTAAAGTAAAAAAAAAGAAAACAAATACAAAATAAGAGGTGTCTGTCAAGCATCTGCGAATAAAAGGCTCTTTTCAGAGCCAACCTCAAAAGGGGGAAATGGGGCACAATATTTAAATTTACATTCTCCACGCTCAGATTTTCGATATGTCCGCAGACATGGTAGTTGTCCACGGACACCACATATTACATACAGGGATTTGGGTTGGAGAGGCATGCAAATGAGAATGAGTAGAGTAAGCGATTGGTCAATAAAGTTTACTGGGCGTTGTGTAAGGAGAGAGTTTGTCAGAAAGTCTTTTTTCTCAGAGAAGAACAGATAGCTATGGCTGTGTGTTTCAGAAAACAGATTGTCTGGATTTTGGGAGACTCACGGATATATTGGTTGGAGGTGCATGCAGAACGCTGTGGACAGCTGCAGATCTTGGATTCCCTTATGTGGAAGTGCATTGGCATGGAGTGCGTGAAGTGAAGTGGCTGGACTTGGTACTTCTCTGTGCTACTTTGGAGACAAGGCATCATCCAGACATAATTATAATTCATTGTGGAGGGAACAGTTTAGGACATGTGTCTGGAATTTCTTTGCAATTTGCAATGACAGAAGAACTTGGGAAGGTCATGGACATGTTTCCAAATCCTCAAGTAATTTTTTCTCGTATTACACAGAGACAAATGTGGCTGCGTTCTTCTTCATTTGGTCCACAAATGGAGAAAGCAAGGTGCAATGTCAATATGGCTGTTTGTGGCTTTTTAAGAGATGTTCGCATGTCCTCCTTTCACAATGAAAATATTATTTTTCGTAGTATATACATTTTTTTTTGCAGAGATGGAGTCTATCTTAATTATCCTGGCAATCAGATTTTTCTGAGAAATGTACAAAATGCATTGCAACCTTTTTTGGAATTACAGCCATCCATTTTGTAGTAGGTTTTGGACATTTGAAGTTTTTCAAACACAAACAAACACCACCAAAAGGCTCTTTTCAGAGCCACCACTTCCTCCCAGAGAAATGTGCAATGGTTTTGATAGGGCAGCACCCCAAAATTGTAGGTGTCCGTGAACTGTCCGCGGACTTCTAAAAAATGCACAGGGCCCTGCTCCATTTTTTTTGGTTTTTGTTGTTTTATATTTTTCTTGGTTTTTTACACACAACACACAAGGAAAGGAGGGGAACCGAGTGTATGTTTAGTTGTAGTATGTTAGTTGTTGATATGAATAGGTGGAGAGGGAATAAAGAGGTTAAGGAGGCTATAATACTTCAAACAACAATGAATAACTTGGATGTCCCTTTATTAAATAATGAACCTACAACTCCTCAAGGAAACCAGTTAGACTGGGTGTTTATAAATAACTTGTAAGCACACAATGTTCTCACTGAACCATGTATATGGTCAGACCATTACTTAGTTACCTCTGTGGTGCAAATTAATCAACCAGCATTCTACACTGAAAATCACCATACCAACTTATGGAGCAGAAATTTTAAAAACCTTGGTCCTGAGATTCTGAAACCATGCTTACAAAAATTGCAGACTCCTTTTCAGAAAAGGACAACTGCGAGACTGTGCTGGAAAAATATAATAAATATATGCAAGAACTGGTAGAGGTGAAAGCTCCACTTAAACAAAATCTGGTGAGAAAAAATAGTAATCATCAGAACTGGCATAGTGAAGAAAGAAATAAACTCAAACAGGAGAAGAGAGCCAAAGAAAGAGCATGGTGACATAATCCCACTTTAGCAAATAAAGAAAACTGGAGAAGTGTTAATCGCAGTTATAGGAAAGGCATTAGAGAAGCAAGAAGAACCACTACATAAAGAAATAGAAGCAGCGACCAACACATCTAGCAAAATATTTGAAATACTTAAAGGGATTAAAAAACCGAAATCACTCTCCCCTCCACATACTCCCACTACGGAAGAGTGTGATAGGGTACAAGAAGCGTTCTCTGCTAAGATCTCTAAGGCTCGAAATAACATCATCACAGCCAGAAGAGAGGGAGACTCCTACCCTTCCAGATGAAATAAGCAACCAGGAAGGAATAGAAGGTTTCAGCTTCCTTCCTACATTCGAGGAGGAGCTTTGTAGAGTTCTGGCCAAAATGAAACCCACCTCCTGTGCGGAGTACATTCTGCCTTCCAAATTCATACTTGACAATAAAGAAATGTTTGCGCCAGTATTGACAAAGATAGTTAATGCTTCTTTCAGGGAAGGGTTAGTGCCAAAGGAAATCAAGAAGGTAACTATCACCCCTTTAGTGAAAAAAAACAGGGCTGGATCCAAAGGTCCCCAGTAACTTGAGACCCATAACAAACTCGAACTTCATACTGAAGGTCCTAGACAAAATTGCTACGAACCAACTACAAAAGCATGTTGAGGATACTGCATGAACAGCAATCAGAATTCTGCACCTCCCATAGCACAGAATCGGCCATGCTCGATCTCCAGACCTACATGTTAGACCTGATAGATAAGGGCAGTACAGGGATTCTCATGCTGTTGGACATCAGTCCGGCGTTTGACCTGGAAGACCACCAACTCCTACAGGAGGCACTAGCAAAAACAGCTGGTTGCACGTCCAAGTCGTTGGAGTGGCTGAAGTACAAAGATCCACTGGGTTGACACATTTTCAGAGGCTGCCCCCTTTCTGTATGTTGTCGCCCAGGGTGCTAGCCTGTCGCCACTGCTATTTAACTTATATATGAGAAGTTTATGTGAACTCCTGGAACAAATCGGCGTGTTCTTTACTAACTATGCCGATGACACGCAGCTCATTTTTTAACTCAAGGGAGATTACAGAATGGATAGCATGAACATATAAAAAGTTTACCATATCATTGATAACTGGATGCAACGTCACTGGATGTGTCTCAATAATACGAAAATTGAATTGATGATTTTTGGGTCACAACAGGCCAGATCTAAGCTAGGGACAGAATATCAGGCCTTTACCATCAAGCAGGCCAAAATCCCGAGATGCCTCATGTAAAAACCCTAGGGATGATTGTGGAAGCATCCGTGAGATCTGAGGCACAGGTCATTTACCTGCAGAAAAATAATGCTTAATATATGTGTCTTATGAAAGCCATAAGGCCATTTATTAATGAGGAGAATGCAGCAACCATAGCAAGAGCCGTTATCCTGTCACGTCTTGACCATGGTAATACCCTATTGATAGGAGCCACGAAGGGGGAAATAAAAAAGTGTCAGGTCATGGAAAATGACGCAGTTCGAATCATTAAAAGCATCAATAAAAGGGAGCATATTACAACGGGGAGAAGATCCCTGCATTGGCTAAGAGTGGAGGAGAGAGTACTCTTTAAGGCATTGACCATAGCTCACAGATGTGTATATGGAGAAGCCCTGAGATACTTTAAGAAACAATTCTCCTTGTAAATGCCCCAAAGATGCCTTTGGCCAGAGGATAAGGTTTATTTGAACATTCATAGAGCAAAACGTGTGCAAGGGCGGGGAAAATCCTTCCCAGCCAAGGCCACAAAATTCTGGAACAAATTACCACAAACATTACGGCACAAAGAGAACTACCTGAGTTTCAGAAAAATCCTGAAAACTCACCTTTTCCAATGATGAGCTGTTTATCTCTGACCACCTCTTACAAAACTTAATATTATGCACTTTGGATTATTCTGGACACTCCCGCGCCCTGATGCCTGCGGGCTATCGGCGTGTTATAAACAAGCACATAACATAACATAAGGAAGGGACACCAACCACGGGGATAAGAAAGGGCAGGTGGAGAGAGGAAGATGTAGGGTGTGCCTTAATTAGGTAGTGGGCAGACCTTCTCATGCTCCGTGACCACAGCTTTGAAAGCTCTCTGAAGACTCTCCCCCTGCAGAGTACTGCGTCGTAGTACATACACAATATTGTGACCCTCGAAAGTTAAGGGTCAACAGCATCATGGATGGCCTGTGAAGCAACTATAGGGATGCGCTGTCCCACAAGAGTGTCTCTTGTGGTGACAGGAGCAGAAACAGAGGATGTTGTAGAGGAACTCAACCTACTATGATTTTCACAAGGTACAATCTTGCGAACGGCCCCACTGTGGAACAACCTTAGGTGTCGCTTCATGGATGTCGTACCAAAGCTGTATGAACCTGGCCTCCCACGATTGAGCACCATCTTGTACTGGTTGCAGGTGACCTTGTTTGCAAGTGTTTTTGGTACGTCACCATGAATGGCAAACAACTGCCACACCCAAGACTTGAGGCGAGTGCTGGTAGTAGGGACTTCCACTACCTCATCCTCTACATCCTCTTCATCCTCCTCCTCTACATCCTCACGCCTGTTTCCCTCTGCAGGCCCTTTGGGAGGTGGTGGAGGTGGAGGGGTTAGGGGTGGTGCTGAGTCAGAAGCAGCACCAGCTGGAACAACAGCAGCCATGGATGCCATAAGGTTTGATGATGCAACAGCAAAGGCAGTAAAAGCAGGTCATCTCAATTGTAGGAAGACAGAATGAAGATGAGCTCTAGGGTGTGGCCTTTTATAGGGGTGCTGGTATGCGCTTTGCGGACTGCCGCCCTGTCTGTGTACAGATTGAACACCCCAAAAAGGCTCAAAAAGTTCCGACGAGTATGTAGAAAGCCAGAGTCATTGTCTGGGACATGTGCAATGGTGAATTTTTACTGTAAAATACTTTGGATTGTCTAAAAAGTACTTTTTAAATGTTCGGGTACCGGGACAGTGTCTGCAAATCAGGACACCCTCTCAGCGTGGGTTCAGTCACATGATGACATCGCGAACATGTCCACAAATGGGACGGTTTTTCGCAGGACACCAAATGCGTAGGAACGGTCCTGCGCATGCATGCGGGTGTTCTACGGACAGTGTTTGGGTCCTCAAACTAATTAAAAGTGCGACACACGTGAGACAGACAGTTACGGACAGGCACAATGTTCGTAGGACTTATGGGTAAGGTGCGCACGTGCGTAGATGTTCTACAGACAGTACAGACAGGTATGGTGTCCTTAGGACACCTCCATTATGGTTAATTCTGGATATTTCTGGACACTGAGTGTGTTCTAAGAACAGTTCCATCTGCTTGTGAACAGTGCGGACAGGTATAGTGTCCTTAGGACACCACCATTTTGATTAATTGCAGATATTCTGGACACTGAGTATGTTCTAAGAACAGTTCCATCAAGCTTGCGAACAGTACGGACAGGTATAGTGTCCTTGGGAAACCTCCATTTTGGTTAATTACGGACATTCCAGACACCAAGTATGTTCTAAGAACAGTTCTATTTTGCTTGCGGACAGTACAGACAGGTATAGTGTCCTTTGGACACCTCCATTTTGGTTAGTTGCGGACACTCCGGACACCTGGTGTGTTCTAAGAACAGTTTCATCTTGCTTGTGGACAGTACAGACAGGTATAGTGTCCTCACGACCCCCTCCCCCCCATTTTTGTTAATTGTGGACATTCCACACACCCGTGCTGTCCGCGAACACGCTAACTGTCTTTTAAAAACGAATGAAGTAAAAACACATATAATATTTTATTATTATATCCAAATATAACATTTATGTAAGAGAGGGGGAAGCAGAAACTGACACAAATGCAGGGGAATTAGGGGTTTGGAGAGGATCAATGCGAGGAGATGAAGGGATGGAAGTATCATCATAATGTTTTTCTTGGTGGTGAGGGTTTGGGGATAGTTGACTGGAACATGGAGCGAGGGAATAGGTGCATGTGGGACAATGATATTTATTTTTTTCTTTTATGTGATCCTCTACAAAATGTTTCAAAAGATTGACATTTTCCATAAGCATATCCATTTTTTGTTCCATGCACTGTAGAGTATTTTCTAATAATATGATGATATGATAGGTTATTTATAACGCGCTTAGTACCCAGAGGTTTCTAAGCATGGACCAGGGGATCGAACCTGTGTTGCTGCTTGTGGTCTTGCTTCCAAGGCGAGCACGTTCCTGCTGAGCTATCTTCCCGAGACCAATGTCTCTTTTGCTGTATTATTTTCAATGTTTGTATGGTCTGTTAAAAAATAATATATATGTTAAGTACACAATAATGATTATTAATTTTCTTATATAGAGAAGTGTCTACCATTAGTATCACTGTCTTCAGACATTTCCTCACGTGGGAAATGTTCTTCAACCCATTCCAAAGTACTGGACATTTCTGTGTAAAAAAAAGTATTACTTTTAGTGTACCAAAAACAGAATGTTTAGAAATATATAAGAAAAATGAAGTTTGCCTACTAGTTTCTGGTAAGTTATGTTCTTACTGTAGTGTAGGTCTGCTGTTGCTCCTAACTGTGCAGTTTCTGTGAGGTAATTATGTTGGAAGCATATCTTTTTTGTTTTGGTATATTCCATTTTAGTACACATGGGAATTAAATGGATGGTTGATGTGTTACATATATAGATTGCACTTCTTATTTATTGTTACATATAATGTGTTTATGCGCTGCTTTTTCAAGTTATTCAGTGTTTATATGGCATGATAGAACAATCTAAGATACCCCCTCAGTTTTTGGGTACTGTTGATGTTGTCTGCCTACCGTCCGCGGACATACGCACAATCCACGGACATCAAAATCACTAACAGGGGTTTCAGCATGTTATATGTATATAAAGTAAGGGAATCCTAGTAAACATCTATCAAATTCACAGTATGTATATGTATATTCAGTAAACAAAACTTTGATAAAGGGACGTTATGGTTTAGTTGCATTACTAAAAACCTATGAAATTCAGTAAAAACAACATTAAAGTGACGTTATGGTTCCAAGTAAAACGGAAAAAAAACCCTGAAATTTGCCAGTTATGGTAAGCTAAGCAACCATAACTCATGCCACCACTGTGCATTGCTAAGACTAACACCCATGACATCAAAGATGACTGCACAAATGTCATTGATGAAGGCAAGTCTCATCAACCACATGAAACTGTCTTGCCAAACTACAGAGAAACATGAATTATTTCATTTTTGTAATTGGCAGTTGTTCTTCCCATGGTGTGTACAGAGTGATTTGCTTGGAAGCTTGGAAACTTTTGAAAAATCATTTTTTGTGTAAAAAATAATACGTAATTACAGATACAAAATTTGTAGACAGAACTACGTCAAGAAGAACTTTTGGCAGCTGAATTGGCAAACAAGACTACTGAAGGCAGCCAAGATTCTGCAGCAGGAAGTCAAAATGTGCTTGTTGAGCCAATTATTCAAACTGATGTTGAGATTGCCATGTAAGAAGTAGAAAGTGCAATATAACAAACTAAATTTGCAGATGCAAATTATGATGAAAACGTAAACTTAATTTATAGAGCAAATAGAAGTGTATTATAAAATCAAAGGTACATTCTTACATGGTTTTACAGCAGGAATATTATTGTGTCCAATAGATGCCTGCATTGTTGTATGTTAGTGGACAAGCAGGGACATCTTTTTTAATTCATGCAATAAGATCTATGATCCAAAATGTAACTGATTACACTTTGCCATGTATTGTAACTGCACCAACAGGTTTATCAGAATTAAATGTTTGAATTGTTACTTTACATTGACTGTTGATGCTACCAGTAGAGCATGACAACAATCTAGAGTATTGAAAAATGGAATCTTTGACTGTTGATGCTACCAGTAGAGCATGACAACAATCTAGAGTATTGAAAAATTGAATCAAGTGCAGTACAAGAAGTAGGAAACGTTCTTGTAAAATGAAATACCTTGATTGCCGATGAAAGTAAGCATAGTGTCTAGCTTGATGCTAGCTGTCATGCACTTACAAATGCAACAGGTTTTGAAAACTGACTACAATGTTTTCTTTGGAGGAAACAACTTGTACTTGTTTGTGGAGACTTGTTACAATTAACTCCTGTGAAAGGTCAACCAGTTTTCAAAATGCTGCAATCTAAGGACAGTCACTATACTATAGTAAGTATTGGTAATTTATTCCTTTGAAATTGTTTGGAATTCCAGGAAATTACCATTAATATGAGGCAATCTGCATCTTAGAGTATGCATAAATGTTTAATAAGATTAGTATAGGTGTTTGTGAGGTGAATGTGAAAGCAGTCTTAAAGGGAAGACTGATTTCTAACTTGTTTCATGCAGATTGCAGTCCGCCTGATGGTCATGTTATGTCATTAAGGTTGTATAAGAGCAAAAATCCAATTAGTTCATCTACAGAATAATTTCGAAAACAGCAGGTCTAGTAGCAGTTTTAAAACTGTGCATCAATGCACAAGTAATGTTAAAGAGGAACTTGAAGGATGGACATGTGTTCCCTAAGTGCTAGGTTACATAGATGGTTGCATGAATGTTATTTTGAGTGTTAAGGAGTTTCACAGGTCATGACTCTTTACATATGAAGCAAGTAAGCAGTAGGATGTAGCTACACACAAAATAAAGTACAAGTGGGAAGGATTTAGATGGGCCTCATTACGAGTCGGCCGGAAAATCCGGCACAATTACCGGCATGGCGGGAAGTGCGTGTCCGTGCCCTCGAGAACCCGCTACCAGCGGCGGATCACGAGTGAGCGAGCACGCGCAACCCCCCATGCCGTTAGTGGAAAAAACGCCATCCCAGTAATGTCCCACCAACCCCCCTATACCGGCATTGTGGCTTGCGTCCACTCCGTAACCGCCTTTAATGAAACCCTAAACACTGGCACGGTAACTCCAGCATGGAATAACCGTGTTCGCAAAACCGGACCTGGAAATTACTTCATCGCGCTGGAACGTCAAATGGGCCGGCGGCCATCTTTAAAAACACAATCCATTGCAATACTCCACAACCAACACTCCTCCCGTGTCGTAGTGTGTCAGAGGAGCATCATCATGTCCAAGGCCAGCAGGAAATCCACACAGAGGAAGAGGAAGCAGCGTTTCTCAGACACTGAGCTCACCATGCTCGCCAACACCCTGGAAGAGCATGCAGATGTAATATGCAGCACAGACCTAAAGCATGCGGCCCAAGCCCGCAAAAAAGAGGTCTGGCTTGAGGTAGCTCAAGGGTGACAGCAGTGGGGTGCACCCCAAGGAGTGTGCGCGACTGCCGGAAGTGGTGGGACGACCTCCGCCTCCGTGTCCGGAGGATCATGTCTGAGAACCGGAGAGCCGCAATGGCGACAGGCGGTGGCCCACACTCCCCAGTCCAATTGATGCCATGGGAAGAGACGGCAAGTGGCTTCATTGACCCCGAAACCATTAAGGGGATCGGAGATTAGGAGGTCGGCGCAGCAATCACCACAGAGGAAGGTGAGTGTACCATCACAACCACGTATCACGACACATGACGTGGCCCAACTGGGGAAGTTAGAGTGGGCAAGGTGATGCATCAACATATCCATAGAATAATCATTGTCACTCCCTGCACCACATGGACGCTGAGTGACGACCCCAATCCCAACAGATGTTCCACATGACCCAACCATGCCCATGCACCCACCACACAGAGACCAAACTAATGCTATCCCACCAGCCATGCATTGATTCCCCACATACCCCCTTAGTACACCTAAAGCAACAAACCAGAAATGAAATGATGGCTGAATGCATGAACATATCCCACCACAATTCAACATAGCTGCCTTTTGACAACATCACTGATGACCTGCATCTCTTCTATCCCCCAGGTACCGATGATGAAGGTGGACCACTGGACAGGGGTGCAAGCACGTCCAGTGCACACAAGGGGACCAGGGACACCCCAACACAACCGGCCAAGGAAAAGACACCTGCCAAAGCCAGTGTGCCACGCAAGGCACCAACCCTGCAGGGGACACCTGCACCCACTGCCCAACAACAAAGAACCACAACAGTGGTAGCCCTGCCGCCAGCCAACAGGGACGTTGTGTCCACAGAGATGGAAGAAGAATCAGACATGATGCCTGGCACACCCACCCCAAGCCACATTGTCAGCCCCCAACCTCTAGCGGGGTCTGAGTGCCTCGATGATCCGTGTCTACATGATTCCGACCTAGGGGAATCAGACATTGCGCTGCTTGAGGACAGTGGCCCGGAGGATGGCTCCGCACAGGCCCCTTCCTCCACTCTGCCTTCCTCCACTCTGCCTTCCTCCACTCTGCCTTCCTCCACCCTGCCAGCAACCTGCAGACCTGCGGACAACACCTCATTTGATACCCGCCTGACAAGGGTCGAGGCCCGGCAGGAGTACATGCTCCAGATCATGCGCCAACAGGTGGAAGCAGGCAATGAGGCCATGAGTGCCATCGAAAGGGCAATAGCAGCCGATACTGCAGCAATTGAGGCATCCACGCGTGCCTTCCGGAAGTGCATGGGGACACTCATGGAGGCCATCCTTGCAGGTAACGCTCCGATGCAGTGGCCACACCTCCACACAGACAGTCGATTGACAATAGACTCCTCCGCAACTACTAGCCCTACCACCTCGGCGCAATCCAGTCCGGTGCGTCACATATGGAGGAGCGCACGACAGTCAGCCATGGCACCACCTGACACTAAAGTCCGAAAGAAGTGAATGCACGGACAATGACATTGTGGCAAAACACATTGTGGAAGGGAGCACTGTCCGTTGCACACATGGGGACACTTTGCATCTGTGGGGTGTGAGAGGGAGTTAACAGGGGTGTTGTGAGGGTTTGTGGGGTGGGAGAGGGAGTTAACAGGGGTGTTTTGAGGGTTTGTGGGGTGGGAGAGGGAGTTTGTTGGGGGATTGTGGGAGGGGGGAGTGGGCACAGTTTTGCACTTTCATATAATACACAAGTTTTCTGGAGAACAATCCATGGCTGGACATTGTTATTTTTGGTGTGCATCCATTTAATGTTTTATGGTGTTCAATGTCCAAATTACAACATTCCCTTTGTGCATGTTCACATTGGCCCAGTGTCTGACTGACAAAAGTCATTCATGGTCCCTGTATCTTAAAAGTAATTGTCAATTAGTGCTTGGCATACAGCATGGCCGTCCCGTGCATCACATACTGATTGTCCCGGGAGGATAGCTCAGCGGCAGCGTGCGCGTCTTGGAAGCAAGACGACACGAAGCAGCAACAGGTTCGATCCCCGGGTCCGCGCTTAGAAACCTCCGGGTGTTTAAGCGCGTTATAAATACGTAACTAAGACAAAAAAACACAATTACGCAACTAAGAAAAACAAAAAACAATTCCTGTAACAGCGCCTCGATGCCTGCGGGCTGTGTGAGCGCTTTATAAATGTAAATAAATAAATAAATAAAAATACTGGCAGGGGGGCTCCTTCACCTCCGTCTCCATCCCCTTCATCCTCACCCGGGTCATGCATGTCAATGTCAGGTGGCAGTGGTACATTCCTTTGGACGCACATGTTGTGCAGCATGACACAGGCCATTGTGATCTTTGCCACCTTCTCAGGCCTATATAGGAGTGCCCCACCAGACCTGCTTAGGCAGCGGAACCACGCCTTCAACAGGCCAAAGGCCTGCTTAATCACAACATAGGTACGAGTGTGCACACAATTGTACTCCTCTTCATGGCTGTTCTGCGGGATCCGCACAGGGGTGAGTAGCCATGGCCTCAAGGGATATCCTCCATCACCTGCAAGCAGATACAAATAGGTATCTGTCACTCTGAACTGACACCTTCAGGGAGCACGGTCATAGCAGCAGCTATTAGGTGTGAGCATGCACATGTCCCTGTACGTGTACCAAATAGTCACCAATATGGAATGTATACTGTAAAGGAACACTGGATGGGGTTGAATAGATGATGCAGGGTGTAATCATGCATGCTGAGGCTGATGTGCTGTGGCAGTGCGACAATGTTTAGCCTCCAATTCATGCTGTATACTCTTGACTATGCATGGTCACACAGGCCGCATTGGCACAGTTGCCGTCCTATTCAGTCATGCATTGATTGCCATCACCATGGTGCCCCAGTTGTGCCTCTTACTTGTTGTCTCCCATTTGCATTATTTGTGATATGTGGCCCAGTGATGTGTCATTTTCCGTTTGGCTGTGTCAGGTGAGGAGTGTTTAGCTCTGCATTCATTCTCCACTCACAGGCTATTGCCACCCAGGCAAACTATCCCCCCCTTTCCCACCCAGGTGTACTATCCCCCCCTTCTGCATCCGCACACATGAGTACCCCACAGCATGGCCATGGGCCTGTTGTGCAACTCACCGAGCAGCCAGGCACGTGGTCCAGCATGTCGCTCCATTTGACGGGGTAGCGTGGAGTTGCGCAGTACCATGGCATCATGTGTGGATCCAGGATATCGGCCGCAGCAATGGGTGATGATCTTGCTGGAGTCACATACCATTTGCACATTGATGGAGTGGTATTGCTTGCGATTGCGGTACACCGCCTCTATGGCATGGGAGACTACCAATTCCTCATGGGTGCAGTCAATGGCACCAACACAATTGGGCATGCCTGCCAGTGCATGGAAGCCTACTTTGGTTTCGGCTATCTCCTGGGCAGTCCGTGGTAGGGATATGTGGGTGCTTTGCGTGCTTCAGGAGGGCATCCAGCACTTGGTTCAGCATGCGTGAGAATAGTGGTTGTGAAATGCCATGCAGCTGGCCCACTGTGTGTTGGTAGGTGCCTGTGGCCAGGAAGTGTAGCACAGACACCACCTTCAGTAGTGGGGGGAAGGCAGTGCGTATTTGTATGTGGCTGGCAATGTCGTTGTGTATCATGTCCACTATGGTGGTGATGGTGTCACGGTCCAACCGGTACAGGGTGTGGATCTGCTCAGGGGTTAGGTTGAATGGGCTGGGTCTGGTGCGAGGGATTGGTGGCTGCCTACGAGGCGCTGGTGGCTGGGCTGGTGGTAATTGCTGGGCCTGTCTCACCCTCCTTCTCCTCCTGTGTCTCCTCTGTGCTGCCTGTTCTTGCAGTTGTAGTTGTTGTTGTTTTGCTGTTGTTGCTGTAGTTGTAGCAGTATAGGCATGTCCTCCAGCGCCATGATTGCAAATGCTAGTGGTAGCATTTTGGTGTGTGGGTGTGCTCCTTTTGTACTGGGCCACTCTGCATTGCCTACACCTATGGGGGTGTCTGATGTGTGGGTGTGCTCCTTTTGTACTGGCACAGCCTCCTTTGACTCCACCTGTGGGGATTGTGTGCACCTGTGGCAGCTGCCTTGTATCTTGGCTGCTGTTTGCGGGTGGTCCGCGATGCCTGTTTTTCTGGCATCATGCAGCCTGTTATTTCCGTGTTCGCGATGCTGGTATTTGCATGTTTGCGTGGGTTGTGATTGCCCCCTATTACCGGCATGCCGGTATTTACTACCCGAAGAGGCGCGTGTATGCGCCTATGCCGCTATTAAGGGCACCGTAGATAACGGTGCCGTTAATGCCGGGTCAGAATGCTACGGGACGTTAAATTTTTCCCTTACCGGCATGACTCGTAATGAGGGCCACTACTGTGTCTTACTTGTCGTGTGTGTGGGTGGTCAAAATAAGGAGACACGCAACGGTTAAAAAAAGAATTCCAATTCAATTCAAAAATTAAAACAGCTTACGTTAAGTTAAAGTTTAATCAATGTTTAAAGATCTTCTATGTGCAGTGTAGACATTTTCAGGAAAGTCATACAATGAAATAATAATAATAATTTTGCATTTATATAGTGCTACCAGCCCTCAGGTATCTGAGCACTGCTTATTATTACGTGGTGCTGATTTATCGACAATGGAAGGATGAAAGGCTGAGTTTGGCCCTGCCAGGATTCAAACCTGCATTGGCAGGCTCAGCACAAATGTCAAAGTGAGAACTCTACTTGCTGTGCTATCTGACCGGCTATGTATTGTGTCATTACAACATGGACTTATTTAGTTCTTTTATAGTAGTTTATACAAAATTGTCATTAGCTTGTTAAGTGTGTAGGTGGCCAAAATAGGACCCACACCAAATAAAAAAATAAGTATTATAATGGCAATGTAGAGATAATTATTACATTTTCCAATGAAGTTTGATTTCATAAAAAAGTATTCCACACTGCGCACAACTATCTGTGCAAATAGAAGTTTAAATAACAATTCCCCGTTTTTAAAAATTTCAAATAGGCTGTGTACATTTTGAAATGTCATTATTAACTTCTTATGTGTGCATGTGGCCAAACAAAGGACACAAACAGATTTCACAAGAAGTATGGAAATTACATTTGTTAGGCTCTTAGTGTTGAAATATTGGTATGACTACAGTTTAAAAAGATTTATACTCAAAATAATGTTACAATGTTGGCTTATCTTCATACATGTATTTGTAAAACTGAGGACATAGTTAGGTTATATGTCTTGGTTTCCTAGTAAAGGTTGCATACATTAATCAGAACAGTTGCCATTATTAAATATTTAAAACATGTTTATACACTTTTGAAACATATCTGCAGTGTAGTGAAATTCCTTTATAGGTGCACTAACTATAGACATTGTGGGTAATTCTATTTAGAATTTTCCGAAGAAAAAACAGGTTCATAGTTACCTAAATGGTTAGTTTAGTTCAGGCAACCATACAGCATTTATTCTATCTATACTACACGGTAGATACCACTTCTCTTTGAAACAGTTATTTTGGGTTTTGTTATCTACATAACAGTCATTTATACACTTGTTAACATGTTTATCATATTTATTTAACCAGCCATATATATATATATATATATATATATTGGCAATTCTACCTTCAGGTAGCGGGTTCGAGCTGCACTCTTCACAGTCCCATACTCGCCCAATTTTCCGAAGAAATTTTTGAGTCCACACCAACGTTTTCTTGTTTTACTTTTCTTCCTTTATTCATTAAACAGGGAAAAATTGCATCGCATTTAAAAATCAACGGAAATTCGTTCCAAAAATAGAAAATGACCCCAGTGTGGGTCCTCCCAAGTGCAGCACTCCTCCGTATTAGAGGCGTTTCCGCGTTTCGCGACTGACTCGCCGCTTGCTCACAACAATTTGACCTCATTGCCGTGTACCATTTAAAACATGAGGGAAACAGGAAGAGAGGAGGGGGGGAGGGGGAGCAGTGTGAACAGTAATCGACAAAGGACCACTTCTGTTTTCAGCATGACACTCTGATCCTGTGTCGGCCATCTTGGCCTAGTGTGGTTTCCACTCACCACTGCATGCATTCACTGACATTTTGGTGTATATGATTACCATTTTGGGTGCCCAATATATGATTTATTTACATAATTTGTGACAATTAGTGAACAGTTTGTATCTATAAACTCCTCGTCCCCAGGGATTTCCATTTTTATAGCCCCTGTGCTCAAAAAGTTTGCCGTATGTTTTGGGTAAGTTTGTTAAAATAGCACCATTTTAGACCCATTTGACCCGGTTATTTTTTCTGCCCTTCCTCATACTCATATTTTAGTACTAGGTCGAATTCTTAAAGTGCTTAGTGCATTAGCAGCATTTGTTTTTTTATAAATATAAAGTGACAAGTGCAAATAAAATACAACATGTATCTCTAAAACTACGAGTTTTTGTCTCCATGATTTTTACCCCGGTACATGAGCGTAAAATGGCTAATATCTATCCCACAAGCTTACTCCATGGGGCTGGAGAGTGTTAAGGAACCCCAATATTTCAGATTTAACCTATATCTCTGCAGTGTGTAACCATTGTATGCATTCTCTGATATCTGATTTGTCTTATGTCCATGGCATGCTTTTATGAGATGCTAAGTGCATCACAATATTCAATCTCTACCCAGACTCTTGTTCGCATGCTAACTTTATAAAGTGCTTAGTGCATGGATAGTCACTACTTTCTCGTCCTTAGTGACCAAAGTAGTAGTGACATAATAATCATATCCATTTTTCTTATCGCGGCTTTTCACTGGACACCCCCCAATGTTTATGGGTTGTTATGCGGTCACTAATCTTAATTAGTCCAACTATGCCATATTCACACCAGCGTTAAGCCATCCCCCTCTCCCCTCACTATTCTCCCAACCTCATGAAGAGAAATAATGTGATAAGAATTCAAATTAATTCACAACAAATGTGCTAAAAGCAAACACAAATCTACCAATACCATAAAAAGTTAAAATTTACAAATACATTGAAAACAACTGCTTAATATCATATTCCCCCGATTGAATCGGTCAGGGGGTTCTCATTTCCCCCTTGTTTGGATCACCCCTTCAATCTCAAGAAAGCTGTGATAAATGGGTTGAGACTGATACCATTGGCAACATTGTATGCAGCTAATTGTATACTCTTATCATGGATTATGGGTCTAGGCATATGAGCAATTCTTTAGCAGCCCAAAACGGTGTATAGTTCCTCACAAATGTTATGTCCATTGGGATGTTTGCTTTCAAAGTATAATATACACCTTGTTTCTTTTTGTCGCAGCTGTTTCTCCTTAGCGCCTCCCCTCGGGCCCAATTCTATTTTGTAAACACCAAAGAATCTGAAACTGTCTATTTCTTTGTTATGGCACTCATAAAAGTGTTTGGCCATTGGATAGTTCACATCGTTGTGTATAATGGCACGCACATGTTGTTGTATGCACATTTTTAACTTGCATTTTGTGCTACCAATGTACCATTTCTTGCATGCGCAAGTGAGGGCATAGACTACATAGTCGGTTTCACAGGTGATCCATTGTTTAATCTGCACTGTGTGTCCTGTCACCGGATGTGTGAAAGTGCCCCCATTGATTCCATATTTACAGCGTGTACATTTATGAAAGCCTTTCTTTTTCGCTATTAACCAGTTTCCAGATATCTTCTCTTCTTCTTTGGTCATAAAACTTTGGACCAGCATGTCTTTAAAAGATCTATTCCTTCTAAAAGTGACCTCAGGGTGAGGTTTGAGGCTTTTGGCTAAGTCCGGGTCAGCTAACAAAATGCTCCAATGTTTTTGCAAAATGTGTTTAATACTTTTGGCCTGGTTGTCAAACGTGAGCATGCAACAAGTGCTCTTTTCCCTTTCTGGTTTTTCTTTGTTTTTGTCTCCAGCGAGTAAAGTTTGTCTCTCGATTGCTCTGGCTTCCAGGAAAGCTCTCTCGATGACTTTCTTTGGATACATCTGTCGTTTGAATCCTGCGGCCGTCAGTTTGCTCTCTCTGTCGTAAGACTCCAGGGTGGTGTTGTTTCTTCTGAGTCTCACGAATTCCCCATAGGGGACACTCCAAATCACATTTTTAGGATGTCCACTATGTGCATGCAAGGGAGTGTTGGAGCCAATCTTTTTTCTGTGCAGTTCACATGTTATTTTCTCGTTGACGATTCTGATATTAACATCTAAGAAAGTAAAACAAGTTCGACTGTGAGTTTCGGTAAATCTTAGATTTTTTGCATTTTTGTTCAGTTCCTTAACATACTCTAACCAGCCCTTTGCAGTCCCTTTGCAGATGATAAACAAATTGTCGATGTATCTTAGCCATAAAACTACATTTTGCGTGTGTATCTGATTACAGTCTGACCATGCCTCAAGTTCTTCCGATGCCCCCATCATTAGGTTTGCATAGGGAGACGCAAAACTTGTTCCCATTGCCGTCCCCTGTACCTACTTATAATATTCATCATTAAAGAGGAAGACATTGTTCGTAAGGCATAGGTCGATCATTATGTTTCAAAAAGTTCAAAGATTTGGTGTTCAGATAATGTAAACATGCTGATTATTCTATCTATACTACACGGTAGATAGCACTTCTCTTTGAAACAGTTGTTATTTTGAGTTTTGTTATCTACATAACAGTCATTTATACAATTGTTAACACGTTTATCATATTTATTTAACCTGACATATATATATATATATATATATATATATATATATATATATATATATATATATATATATATATATATATATATATTTAACACAGCCACGGTAGTGGCCGTGTAGTTATGGTTAAGTTGCTAATCCCATAGGAAGAAAACTTTTTGGGCGGCATATAACTTCGCTCTCCCTGGACGAATCCTCACCAAAGTTTGCAAAAAATGTATATGGCCCACTCTGAATTTGCAAAGTTTGGTGAGGTTTGGTCTAGGGGGGGCAAAGTTATAGGGGGGGTCGCAAAATGTCTTTTCTTTCCATAGACTCAATGGGGAAAAAACTCTGCTCACGCCTACAGCCCAAACCGCTAGATGGATTTTCACCAAATTTGCGGCAGGAGCAGCAGCTTGGTCCGAAAGCTTTTGTACATTTTGTGAAAATCAGTCCGTTAGTTTTTTAAAAAATGACCAAAAAGTAGGTCCCAAAAAATTAGTGATATCTATGTTCGGTCCGCGGACACACTTCCCTGTTCGCTCCGCAGATAATGTCCTGATTGGCCAGTCAGTGTGCGTCATGTCCGCAGACATGTGGCGTGTCTGCCGATTGGATGGTGAAGAGCGTGGCTTGTGTCAGATTTTTGGAAACACCGCCACCTTGTATCCACGGACGTCCACGGACAGCGCAGTGACAAATGGTGGGGAAATACGATTATGGCAAGTGTGTTGGCCTATAAGACTGTTTGGGGACGGTGGGGGAGTAAGAGATGGCTCAAATATTGTATCCGCAGACAGCCGCGCTGTCCTTGATGTCCACAATCAACCCAGATGGGGATGTCCTAAAGACACTAAACCTGTTTGTGCTGTTCACAGGCAAGTTGAAACTGTTCTAAGAACACACACGTGTCTGGGATGTCTGTAATTAAATGAAAATGGAGGTGTCCTAAGGACACTATACCTGTCCGTACTGTTCTCAGTGAAGGTGAAACTGTTCTAAGAACACAGATGGTGTCCGAGGTGTCAGCAAAAAAAACAAATATGGAGGTGTCCTAAGGACACTGTACCTGTCCGTACTGTTAGCAGGCAAGTTGAAACTGTTCTAAGAACACGCATGGTGTCCGCAGACTTAAAAAAGGATATATGGCATAGTTCAAATGTTTGATTTTATGGGTGTGAGCTATGGGTGTGATATGCTGGGGTGGTTGTGGCAAGGCCTATAGTCTTGGGTGCATTTGGTGGTTGTGGTGAGGGCCTAGAATCTTGGGTGCATGTGGTGGTTGTGGTGAGGGCCTAGAGTCTTGGGTGCATGTGGTGGTTGTGGTCAGGGCCTAGAGTTTTAGTGTATGTGGTGGTTGTGGACAGGGCCTAGAGTCTTGGGTGCACCCAAGATAAAAGTTGAAGACCAAAGTTATAAGTACCGAAGTTATAGTCCGTAATCAAATGAAAATGGAGGTGTCCTAAGGACACTATACCTGTCTGTACTGTTCGCAGGCAAGTTCATACTGTTCTAAGAACACAAACGGTGTTCGGGATGTTTGCAATTAAATGAAAATAGAGTTGTTCTAAGGACACTATACCTGTCCGTAATGTTTGCAGGCTAGTTGAAACTGTTCTAGGAGCACACATGCTGTCCGGTATGAGTTTTGGGTGTATGTGGTGGTTGTGGACAGGGCCTAGAGTCTTGGGTGCACCCAAGAACAAAGTTCAAGACCAAAGTTATAAGTACCAAAGTTATAGTCCATAATCAAACGAAAATGGAGGTGTCCTAAGGACACTATACCTGTCTGTACTGTTTGCAGGCAAGTTCAAACTGTTCTAAGAACATACACGGTGTCCGGGATGTTCGTAATTATACGAAAATGGAAGTGTTCTAAGGACACTATACTTGTCCGTACTGTTTGCAGGCTAGTTACAACTGTTCTAAGAACACACATGGTGTCCGGGATGGATGTAATGAAACGAAAATGGAGGTGTCCTAAGGACACTATACCTTTCTGTACTGTTCGCAGGCAAGTTGAATGCGTTGTAAGAACACACACGGTGTCCGGGATGTACGTAATGATATGAAAATGGAGGTGTCCTAAAGACAGTATACCTGTCCGTATTGTTCGCAGGCAAGTTGAAACTGTTCTAAGAACACACACGGTGTCCGGGATATCTGCAATTAAACAAAAATGGAGGTATCCTAAGGATAATATACCTGTACGTACTGTTTGCAGGCAAGTTGAAGCTGTTCTAAGAACAACCACAGTGTCCGCGGACATAAAAAATATGCATATAGCATAGTTAAAATGTTTGATTCTATGGGTTTGATCTATGGGTGTGATATGCTGCGGTGGATGTGGCAAAGGCCCAGAGTGTTGGGTGCATGGCCAAAGGTCATGCACCCAAGATCAAAGTTCAAGACCAAAGTTATAAGTACCAAAGAAATTAAAAGTAACAAATTTATAAGCTATTATGGGTGTGATATGTTGTGGTGTTGTGGCCAGGGTCTACCCAAGACCGAAGTTATAAGTAACAACGTTTTCAGCTACCATAGGTGTGATATGTTGTGGTGGTTGTGGCCAAGGCCTACGCAAGACCAAAGTTATATGTACCGAAGTTATAAGCTTTCATGGGTGTGATATGCTGCAGTGGTTGTGAACAGGTCCTAGAGTCTTGGGTGCATGGGCCATGCATTCAAGACTGAAGCTATATGCACTGTTTGTTTCAGTTGTTTTGTTATGGAGCAGTATTTATGACTTGTACTTATTGTAATATACTTGCTGTTTGGTTTGGTAACTGCAGTACATATATTCTTTGTCAATTTCTGTGATAAAAGAAAATCATGTTAGTATTGGTAGTTTGTAAGGACTTATAGCATTTAATAATAGACATTGTTTATTCATTTTGATCCTCATATTTAGTAGATTACAAACCTGGGTACTGTGCTATTTGCTCAGTTTCTGTGTTTGTTTTTCAAGTCATTGGGTCTCTGGAAAAAAAAATCCATGTCGGATTAAAATGTTTTTGTTATGCTACAGTCTATTTGTTTGTTTGTTTTCAGAGTTCACATGTTGTTTCTGGCTAATGTTCTATCTGTTGATTTGTTACATATTTTTGGAGCAGTTAGATACCTATTGGTGTATTGTAACTGTTTATTTTTTGTTATAATTTAGTGGTATTGATTTATCTGTTTGATTGTTGCAAAATCTTGCGGCAGTTAGATACCTGTTGGTGTATTCTAACTGTTTGTTTCTTGTTATAATTTAGTGGTATTTATTTATCTGTTTGGTTGTTATAGAATGTTGGGGCAGTTAGATACCTGTTGGCTTATTCTAAAAGTTTATAGTTTTTCAATTGAAGTGTTGTTAATGTTTAAGTACAGATTAGTTATGAAATTTTGGTTTTAAGAAGATTAAAGAAGTGTTTGTAAGATTTGCTGGTTCTCTGCTTTAGAATAATGGTACTATTATTACATTCAAACCATCCGCATTTCTTTTTAATATATGCAGTGTAGTGACCTGCATCGGTTGCGCCGCCTGTCTGGTAGATAAAAAACCTTTTTTTTGTTATGCTACAGTGTATTTGTTTGTTTGTTTTTACTGTTCACTTGTTGTTTTTGACTAATATTCTGTTGGCTTGGTGCACATTTTTGGAGCAGTTAGATACATGTTGGCGTATTCTAACTGTCTATTTTTTGTTATAATTTATTGGTATTCGTTTATCTGTTTGGTTGTTATAGAATCATGGGGCAGTTAGATACCTTTTGGCGTATTGAAACAGTTTATAGTTATTTAATTGAAGTTTTGTTAATGTTTAAGTACAGATTAGTTATTAAATTTTGGTTTTAATAATATTAAATACGCATCTGTAAGATTTGATGATAATCTTTGCTTTAGAGTGATGGTACTATTGTTACATTCGAACCAACCACATTTCTTTTTAATATACACAGTGTAGTGAACTGCATTGGTTGTGGCTCCTGCGTGTTAGATTATACATATTGTTGTGAAGGTTTTCTTACCAAGTGATACTTGACCATGTGTGAATCCAGTCAGTTTGCCTTTGTTTTTGGTACCATCTGCATTGTAACGTAGACGCATTACTACTGGTGGAGCGATTATCTGAGTTGCAGGTAGTACATAATCTACCATGGTTTGCATTTTGTACAATTAGGTATGGATACATACACGAAGCGCTCATTAGGGATTTGTTCCTGTGTCAAATTGTTGCATAGAGTGCATGTATGTTTCCACAAGTATGAAATCTAGAAGATTTCATTTATAGGTATGTTTTTGTTTTCCAGTATTTGTAGTAAGTGCATTAGCAATTATTGTGGATCTTCTTGTGAGTTTATAGTGAATTTCACCATTCCAGCACAGTAGTCCAATTTTTGTCTTATTCCATGAACACAATACGTGTTGTCAGGATTGTTTGTGGCGTTTCTATGAAGTACTAACATTTGCAAACACATTTGGTCTGTACTGTGTAAGTAAATATTGTCAACAATTGGTGGTAATTCAAATAGAATATTCATTGCTACATTTACATAGCAACTTATACCAGTTATATTTGAACATTATAATGGACCAGATAGGCCTGTGTCCAAGTCATTATTTCGGAGTGTTTGTTGCTTCTTTGAAGAAGTACCTGAGTTACTTTGAGTAGTAGGTTCTTCTTTGGTAGTGGTAATTGATGAAGTATTAGTTTCTTTTTGTCTCTTTGGAGGATTTGCAGTGATATCCTGTTGCATGTTTGAATTATTTTTCTTTTACACCATTTTCTTTTTTGTGGAACAGGATATGTTTTTAGATGGGGGTGTATAGAGAACATACTCCCATTGAATTCTAAAATGCAAGGAATATCAGCGTTTACTTTATTTGCATCAAAGTTGATTAGAAATAGACTGTCAAGTGTACGTAAGCATGATAGTGCTACGTAGCTCATGCCTTCTTTAAAGACTGTGTTACCAATATCTATAAATGCTTTGTCTAGGGTAAGACCTTCTGATTTATGAATGGTGACTGCGTATGCTAGAGTTAGAGAAAATTGTTCTCTGCGTACATACATTTCTTTGAAGAGAAGGAATCGAGCTGTTAAGCGGCCTATCCTTTTTATATCTGAAAGTTTGTGAAAGAGAATATTGACAAACTGAATGTTATTGTCATGTGGGTATGTTTGAAAGCCAACAACTGTACCAGTGCTCCATTAACTAGTCCTTGCTCCACGTCAAGGGTACATTTAAGCATTACTCTACAGTTTAGGGAAAATGTTAATATTTTTTCCAAACCAGCTGTGTTGTTCTAAGGTATTTAGTCTTGTGGCTTGTTCACACATGGGTAGTGTCATACCATGTACGTCCAGTTTGTCTGTTGCAGAAATTTCAATTATTGGTTGCATTTCTTTTTTCAACATTGTTTCATTGAATTTGGAACAGCTAGCAAGAGTTGGCATTAAGGACATACAATTGATATTCTTGTGTGCTAATTGTTCCATGACATCAGTAGCACATGAGTTATGGCCATAAAGTGCATGGATGTGGGGGGTTTTTAATATTGCTTGTGCTTCTTGAGATAGTACACCGACTCTAATATTTCTTAAAATGTTGGCATAGGTGAGGTCTGTAGACTGCCACATGTTTTCTGTTAATTCTCTGTATTGGAAATGTTGCCAAAGGTTGACATTTCTTATGCTACCGACAGTTTACCGGCAGAGTTTGTGTCCTAAGGTTTTAACCTTTTGGTTCACCTTTGACTGGTGTCAATTGAAGAAGATCTCCGAAAACAATAATGTGTTTTCCTCCAAAGAGCTCTTCATAGTTTGTTTTAAGTACTTCTTGTAATCTGGGTGAATCATAGCCAATATTAGGTTGGAGACCATGCTCATTTTATCTATCAGTAGCATTTTCATTTGTTTTAACACTCTGCATAGTCCCATTGCAGCTTCCGTAGAAAGTTTGTAAGGAGTATTAATCGGTGTAAAGTGACACTGCCTATGTTGTAGGCAGCTAAACCTGTGGGGGCAGTTACAACAGCTGACAGTTTGTTGTTTGTCAATTGTTGAAGGAACAAGCTGATGATTTTGATTAAGAATGTTTTGCCTGAACCAGCTTCACCACTGACGTATAATGGTATAGGTTAGTAATTTTGGCAGGTACATTCTTTATTTTCATGTTGTACACCATGTGCAATTTATTGTGTTACTTCTTGAACAATGCTATGCTGCTCAATGTTTAGTTTTGATTGTAGTGTACTTAAGTCTTCTGTATCTTCATACTGACACATGGTGTTTTCTACTTCTGTCATAGCTAATTCTGCCTCATTTGCTATTAGTGGCTGTCCCTGTGGTTCTTGGCTTCCTGCTACAGAGGTTGACTACTGTCAGGATTGCCCTAATCTAGTTGAGCCTGGAGTTCTTCTTCGTGTTGCTGTTCATTGTGCAACATTGTTTTGTACTGTGTAAGGTTAACATCAGTGATAGTGCTTTCATTTTCTTTGAAAGTGCCTTAATAGGAGTCATAGTTATCTAGTATTTCTTCTTCTTTTCGCCATGATTTAAAGAGTTGGTGCAGGGATGTTGAGGAGTTTTTAATGACAATTTGATATGATTAATTAAACTTGGTTTGCACAATTTGTCACTATGTATCTACCTTTTTTTTCATCAGGTTTTATATTATTTTTGTTGGTGAAGTTTTGGGCTATGTGGTATAGACACATGGTTTCCAAAGTGGTACTTCTGTTTGCGTAGTATGTGTCTAGTAAATTGTTTTTCAAAATGTCTTGGCTGTTCGGATCATTTCTGGCTATTGTTTCTATGTCGTTGTATGATTTGAGACCTCTTTTTCTAGATTTAGCAGGACCAAGACTTAGCCATACAATATTTTCAGATTTTCCATTCAAAGCAGTAGTGGTTAAACGATCTGCAGCTTCATAGCAGCCACATTCTCTATGGCAGAGCATTTTAATGCCCACGCTGTACAATTTCTGAGACAGTGTTTTGTCTGATGACAGGTCATTCCAGAGTTCTTGAAGCTCTGTGTTTTTCTGCTTTTAAGTAGGCTGAAACATATCGTGTGACTGCAGTGGAATTGTCTGCAATGTACTGCACATCTATGTTTGCATTCCACAATAGGGAAATGATTGCATTGTAATCATTGATATATTTGGCTTCTTCTGTTCTTTTTATGTAATATGTATTTTAGGTGATTTACCTTTAACACTATGTCTAACTGAAGACATGAAGTTGTTCACTTCACCTGTTTCTGTAACTGGTCTAGGGAAACCAAAATGGCATTTGGTGTAGTATTTCCCTTTGATTTTGTATTTTCGATGACAATTTTTGCCACATTTGTGTCTTTGAAATTGTACAATTTGTGCATGAAGATCACTATTTGTTACTTCTGATGGAATTTCAAAAGTGACATATTTTTCGATAATCTGTTAAACAGTGGCATCACTGTCTTAAGCAAATTTAAGAGCATCTTTAATCCATAAAAGCTTGTGGATATGTGGTGCTCCTCTGGCTTGGTATTTTATTCTCCAAAAGAAGTGTTACACTTCTCTGAGGGGAGGAACAGTTTTATTACAAATAAAGTGTAGCATAATAATGAAGCAGTGATGGAAATATCTCGAAACATTAACAGGATCTAGAGAGCAATGTTCTCCAGGTGTTAGTATATCTATGTTTGTTTTGTTTTTGTTTGACATGAGTAGGAAATCATGTAAATCTTCCCATGCATATTCTGCACAACTTAATGTAACAAACCAAGTGGGTGGGCCAAGGTTTCTTATCATGCAACGTACATCTCTGTGACGTCAGAACCAGTACTCTTTTGTACCACACATGTTTGCTAACAGATTTCTAATGCTTGATAGTAAAACTTCATCTTTTTCTTGCACTTTTTGTAGTAATTGCGTGGCTGACATATTTTGAAAGTGGGTTCCTGATTTTAATGTGTGTGCAACTCCGTAAAATAGAGTTGCTAATTCACTTTCAAAGAGTAGGGGGAATATGTTCCACATTTTGTCTAAATCTGGGATCTTCAGAATACATTCGTAATGAGCAGTATTCTGATGCTGTTATCTGAGTTGGTCTATCATCGTACCTCCTCCTTTGCCAGTAGGAAAGAGTAAAAGAAAAGCATGTGCTTCTATATTTTTTTCCCATATGCTGATTGGTGATCTTTTTGTTTGTCGCATTTGGTACGTTTCTAGTGCATCATCTATGGTGTCTTTAGAGTGTAATGGATGAATTGTATAATGGTCTAAAATATTGGATACTGTAGCAGGATCTAGAAGTTCAAATTGACCAGTTTCTGGTGACTTTTGCATTATTTCAGTTGTTTCTCTTATATATTCATTATTGGCTTTTAGATATTGCAAGTCTTGTCTAACTTTATGTAAATTTACCAGTTGTTGCCAATTTGTTTTGTCTTTTGTAGATACACCATTTACTAATACAATTAAAGATTGTTCTATTGGACGTTGAACTCCCAGAGTGTGCACATTTTCTTTTAGATCTAGTCGTAAATATGCTACTTTGCTGTGAATGCCTTTTACCAATTCAGAGGGAGGTAATTTTGCTATTTTTGGTTGAAGACGTATTATTGCTTGGAATGAGTGTACTGTTTTAATTATGATGCTCTCATATAAATTGAGTTGTTGCAGGGGTTTTGGTAGATGGAATAATTCCATATTATTTGTGATAGCACGTGAAGGAGTTTGATTGTTGTTAAGTTTTGTAGTGCAGTAATTGCAAAATGTTAAGGGGTCAGTTATTTCATATTTGTGTTCTGCTATAAGATAGAGAGCTAATTCAAACCATTTGAAATCTTCATTGTCTTCTATTTTGTATGTTACATCTATAGTTGTGTTACTTTTATAAAAAGTTCTGCTGCAACACACACACACACATGGTTTGGTACTTCAGCTGGTGTACTTTTGAATTTTAGTATTTCTTTTTTGTATGTGTGTAGTAGAAGGTTGCCATGTACAGAATCTTTGCTAGTCTGTTGTAAAGCTATTGCTTTTTGTAAGTGGTTTCACCTCCAAAATATTTACTCTGGATATGGCTGATTTCTTCGAGTAGGTCTTTGGCTGTACCATGTAGAAGATTGTTATTTAAATTGGCTAGTGCTAAAGCAGGACTTTTAGCATAGTACAGTTTATAGACTAGATTTCTTATAGTTGAATGATGTGTTGATATCATTTTAATATGATGGAAGCTGCTTTTGCAAATAGGTCCTGAAATGCAGGCCAATGAATGTCCTTGCAGTCCTTTGTATTTGCGCACTGGACAGGTATCCATATTTTGCAGCAGTTTTATTTTGATTTTGTCTTTGCCTTTCACAAATTGAATGAGGAACTAGCGTTAAGATTTGAAAGATTTTTTGGAAATGTTACACATTGACGTGCGTGACCATTTTATACTGGACGTTCTAGTTCAGTCAATTGGAGAAATGATTCTGAGTTCTCTGGGGATATTTTTGTAAGCATTATTTCTTGTTCCATTATGGTATTATTAAGTTTTTCATAACCTTGTCCACTGCTATGGATGGAAATTTTGTTTGTTTGATTTTGTTTGTATGCTTCTTCATTGAAATATGGTTTTGTGCTTGTGGTGTGACTCCATTTACCTCCAGAGATATTTAAGAAGTTATTTTTGTTGACATTCGGTTTATTGTGAAGCCTTTTTTGTAATTTAGTACTTAGTTTTGTTAGTGGTTTCATCATGTTTAACACTAAATTAAATATCTTTCTTTTGAGAAGGATTGCGCTATCTATCAAAGCTTCTAAGATTAATGTTCTATGGTAGTTTTTAAGGGTTGTACATGATTTGTCTCCTGATTTTATAAGATTCTGAACGACTCTGTGGCGGAACATTTTTGTTAATATACTTTTTTTGGTATGGTTACTTCCTACTATATCAAGATGTATAAGAGTAGTTTTAGCAGTAGTGGTACCTGCATTTCTGTTAATCATGTTCTGTTTTCTTTTACATTTTGATAGAGGAGGCAAAGATTTTGTACTGGAAGATTGTTTAGTTTTGGTAAATGACTGTATTAGCTGTTTTGTTTGAACTTTTTGTGCAAACCCTGCTAGAGATGGATGCTTATTTTGGAAATTTTCTTTTGCGCTACTTCTGCGTTGCTTTCTACGGACTTGCTTTCTGGAAGGCATTCTGTGGGGCCTGTTGAAACAAAAAAATAGAAGGTATAGATTGGGCTGTTGTACAATGTATGTGTGCTGTATGCAGGAGTGTTTGGTTATGATTGTAAAGATGTATCTGGTGGTGTGTGATTGTGCATTGGGCAGCTACAATTAGTTGGGAAGGCTGTTCTTCTATTTGTGTGTTACTATACTGCGGTTCAGATGACAGTAGAAAGTGAGCTAGTGGTCAGGATAAGCACTAATAGAAAATCAAATGGTATAAAATTAAAACTATTCTTTGTTTTGTAATACTAATATTCTAGGGGCTGAGTTATGTTATATGTGCTCTGAAAAACGGGGATTTGTGTGCCATTCTGCATGCTAATCCCTACTTAATAAATGATGATTTGTGGGTAGAATGGTAAACACATCTTTGTTTTTTTGGTGCACACATTACATGAATCACCCGCACAGTGTGTTTGAGTAATATATTTTAATAACAAGATGACAAATATAGCAAATAAAATTATAACAGTAACAGTGGAAGTAATTTAAAATTGAGAATCAGCAAGTAGACAAATTAAACTGAAGGGAAGAAGGTGAGTAGTGCAGTAGAAGTGAGAGGGAAGGGTGGGGGAAGAGGAGGAAGAAGGAAACGGATGGGGTTAAAGGTGAGAACGGGGGGAGAGTGAAGGGGAGGGAGATGATTAAGGAGATAAGGCAAGGGGGGAAGGGGCAAGAAGGTGGGAGGGGTTTCATGTTGGGGAATGGCGAAGGAGAAATTCGAGGAAAGTGTAGAATGAGGAAAAGGTAGAAATAGAGCGGGGTGAGAGAGGTAAGGAGTTCCAGTGCAGGGGGGCTAGGAGATGAAAGGAGCACAAATGGGGTGTGGCACAAGGGGAAGGAGGAACAGTGAGAAGAATGTGGTCAGCAGAGTGAAGGGAGCATGAGGGAGTGCAGAAAGAGAGGAGAGAGGAGAGATAAGGGGGAGCAAGATTGTGGAGAGATTTAAAGGCTAGGCAGAGAAAGTAAGGTAGTATTGTACTTACTATTTTTTTGTGGAATGAGCAGGTTTCTTTGTAGTTGGTTTTTGTAGTTCAGATGTTGCTGTTTTCCAGGAGAACTGCAATTGTAAAAGAAAGAAGTTAGTAGTTTTGTGTGCTTATAGCAGTGATGTTAATTGAGAGATTCATTTTTATGTCTTTGTAGTAGTATTCTTGTTTGATTTCTTCACATAATGGATGCATGCAGTTTCATTTGACTATGTACAGTCTTTATATTTTATTTACAATATTTTAGTTGAACATGTTTTGCAAATGAGTACAATATTAACTGTATGAAACTCACTTGGTTTTTTAAAGCTGTGTTACAGGACGTTAGGCATAAGAAGAAATACTGATATATTTATTTTGCTATTTTTATAAGGTGAATGGCAGAAACTGTATAGAAAAGCATGGAATGTATGCATTTCTGAAGGTGTGTGTAATAAAGCAGAAGGATGTGGTTTACAGGTATTGGTGTGATTGCAGCTGGGAGCTTTTCAATTATAGTGTCTATGTGTGTGAGTGTATGAAGATGCACAACCTTTTACTGGCTGTGTATAATTTTATTATACACCACTAAGTGTTTTTCCACAATTATATTGTTATTTCTCCCATCTTCTAATATTATAATTTTATATATAGGTGTGTGTGTAAAAAATAATTAGATAGCAGACAGGTTTGGAATTGACAGTTGATTATATCAGATAGGAAAAATTACAGTACGTTAATATTATAGGTTATACAGTTTAAGTGGCAGGTACTCTGTTTATATGCATTTAGAAGAGTTGTACATGTACTGTGCAGAAAATACGCATACCTGTAGTTTGTATTCATGCATGTGGATATGCATGCAGCTGCAAGTACAAATCTTGGAGACTTGAGCAGTTTTTGTAGTAGGTGCTTTCCAATGATATGAGACTTGTACTCAGAGTGATCAACAGTACATTTGAAGTGCTGGTCTCTGATGATGCAGTTAGATGTAGAGGTCTCGAATGTGATTGGGCGATGGTTGTGTGACTGGTTAGCTGTATCCAATGAGGGAATGTACAGATAGTGAAGTGGAAATGGTAGAAGGGCTGTCCAAGTTATGATATGTCCGCGGACATGGCAGTAGTCCACGGACATCACATATTACAAACAGGGATTTTGGGGTGGAGAGGCATGTAAATGAGAGTGAGCAGAGCAATTGATTGGTAAGTAAAGTTTAGTGGGTGTTTTGTGTAAGGAGATAGTTTGTCAGTAAGTCTTTTTCCTGAGAGAAGAATAGTTAGCTATGGTTGTGTGTTTCAGAAAACATATTGTGTGGATTTTGGGAAACTCATGAATACATTGGTTGGAGGTGCATGCAGAACGCTGTGGAGTAGCTGCAGATCTTGGATTCCCTGATGTGGAAATGCACTGGCATGGAGTGCATGGAATGAAGTGGCTAGACTTGCAACCTCTCTAGGCTAGTTTGGAGACAGAGATTCATCCAGACATAATTATAATTCATTGTGGAGGGAAAAGTTTGGGACATGTGTCAGGAATTTCTTTGCAATTTGCGATGAAAGAAGGACTTGGGAAGGTCATCGACATGTTTCCAAGTAATATTTTCTTGTATTGCGCAGAGACAAATGTGGCTGCGTCCTTCATCATTTGGTCCACAAATGGAGAAAGCGAGGCGCGATGTCAATAAGGCTGTCTGTGCCTTTCTAAGGGATGTTGGCATGTCCTCTTTTCACAATGAAAATATTATGTTTTTCGTAGCACATACGTTTTTCGTAGAGATGGAGTTCATCTTACTTATGCTGCTAATCAGATTTTTCTGAGAATTGTACAAAATGCATTGCATCCTGTTGTGGAATTACAGCATCTATTTTGCAGTAGGTGTTGACTATTTCAAGTTTTTCAAAAATTTTTGATGTTCGCGAACTGTCCTTGGACTTCAAAAAAATGGAGGGGAAAGCGGGGTAAGGTGGGACACCAACCACGGGGATAAGAACGGGCTGGTGGAGAGAGGAAGATGTAGGGTGGGTCTTAATTAGGTAGGTAGCAGGTCTTCTCGTGCTCTGAGACCGCAGTCTCAAAAGCACTTCAAAGTCTCTCCCACCTGCAGAGTACTGCATCACAGTATATACACAAAACTGTGACCCTCGAAAGGTAAGGGTCATCAGCATTGTGAATGGCCTGTGAGGCAGCTGGAGGGATGCGCTCTCCCACAGGAGTGTCTCTCGTGGTGAGAGGAGCAGAAACGGAGGATGAAGTAGAGGAACCCAACCTACTATGCTCCTCGCAAGGTACAACCTTGCGAACGGACCCACCATGGAACAACCTTAGGTGTCGCTTCATAGTAGTCGTACCAAAGCTGTACGAACCAAGCCTCCTGCGACTCAGAACCATTTTGCACTGGTTGCAGGTGACTTTGTTCTGGCACACCTTGGGTACGTTAGCATGAATGGTAAATAACCGCCACACCCAAGACTCATGGCGAGAGCTTGTAGTAGGGACTTCCACTACCTCATCCTCGTCATCCTCTTCATCCTCCTCTACATCCTCGTTCCTGTTCCCCTGTTCAGGCCCTTGGGGAGGTGGTGGTTGTGGAGGGGGTGGGGGTGGTGCTGAGGCAGATGTAGCACCAGGTAGCAGTAGAGGAGCCATGGATGCCATCAGTTTTCTGAAAAATCTGGAAGATTGCCAGCCAAAGTACACCGTGTTCTGTAAGATAGCTGAAACATGATGAGGATGAGGTCTGGGGTGTGGCCTTTTATAGGGGTGCGGGTGCGTGTTTTGCGGACACCCGCCCTGTCCGCAAACAGATCGAACATCCCAAAAAGGCTCAATAAGTTCAAAAAAGTATGTAGAGAGTCAGGGTGATTGTCTGGGACATGTGCTATGGTGAATGTTTACTATAAAATACTGTGGATAGCCTGAAAATGCCCTTTTAAAATGTTCGGAGACCCGGACAGTGTCTGCAATTCAGAACACACGCTCAGCGTGGGTGCGGTCACATGATGGCGTCGCAAACATGTCCGCGATGGGAATGGCTGACCGCAGGACATCAAATGCATGGGAACAGTTGTGTGCATTTGCGCGGGTGTTCTACGGACAGTGTTCAGTTCCTGAAATTAATTAAAAGTGCGACACAAGTGACGCAAACAGTTACGGACAGGCGCAATGTTCGGAAAGCTTACGTGTGGTGCGCAGTGCGTAGATGTTCTTTAGGCAGTACGGACAGGTATGCACCCCCATTTTGCATACATGCGGACAACCCGGACACCGACTGTGTTCTTAGAACAGTTCCCATTTGCCTACGAACAATACAGACATTTATAGTGTCCTTAGGACACCTCCATTTTCATTTATTATGGACATCCCGGACACCGTTTGTGTTCTTAGAACAGTTTCAACTTGTCTACGAACAGTACGGATAGGTCTAGTATCCTTAGGACACTTCATTTTGGTTTTTACAGTCATCCCGGACACCAAGTGTGTCTTAGAACAGTTTCAACTTGCCTGCAAACAGTATGGACAGGTATAGTGTCCTTAGGATACCTCCATTTTGGTTTTTACGGACATCCCAGACACCGAGTGTGTTCTTAGAACAGTTTCAACTTGTCTACAAACAGTATGGACAGGTATAGTGTCCTTAGGGCACCCCCATTTTTGTTTAATTACGGACATTTCAGACACCGAGTGTGTTCTTAGAACAGTTTCAACTTGTCTGAGAACAGTACCGACAGGTATAGTGTCCTTAGGACATCCCTATTTTGGTTAATATAGTACCTTTTCAATTTTTAGTTCATGACTGTTACTGAAGAAAACCATGTGGCCTAGATATGTCAGTAAATGCAAAAAGGGTAAGGCAGACATGGGATGTCATCAGTGATGTCATTAATGGAATTTGTGATGTCATCTTTGATGTCCGGGGTGTTAGTTTTAGCAGAGCACAGTGGTGGCATGAGTTATGGTTGCTTAGCTTACCATACCTTTACGTCCCTTTAACAAAGTTTTTTCACTGAATATATATATAGTTATGGTTAAGTTGGTGTTTCCATAGGAAGAGCTCTTTTTGGGTGGCTTATAACTTCGCTCTCCCTGGACGAATCCTCACCAAACTTTGCAAAAAAAAGTATTTGGGTCACTCTGAATTGTTTTGCAAAGTTTGGTGAGGATTCGTCCAGGGAGGGAATAATTATAGGGGGGTCCCCAAACTTTTCTTTTTCCCATAGACTGAATGGGAAAAAAAATTTGCTTGCGTCTACAGCCCAAACCGCTGGATGGATTTTCACCAGCGGCTTGGTCCCGAAAGCGTGCTTTTGCAAATTTGGTGAAAATCCGTCCAGTAGTTTTTTTTAAAATGACCAAAAAGTAGGTAAAAAAAATTAGTGATATCTGTGTTCGGTCCGCGGACACACTTCCCTGTTCACTCTGCGGACAGTGTCCTGATTGGCGAATCGGTTTGCGTGATGTTCCCGGACATGCAACGTGTTCGCTGATTGGACAGCGTGGAGCGTGAAGCACGTCAGATTTTCGGTATGTGTTAGAACTTCTTTTTGTGTTCGATTTGTCTGCGGACATCACGGGTGTTCTGAAATGTTCTAAATAAACTGAATGGGGGGTGTTCTGAGGACTCAATATGTGTCCGTTTTGTTCGCAAGCAAACTGAAACTGTTCTAAGAACACTCGCAGTGTCCTGAAATGTTCGCAAATAAACAAAATGGGGGTGTCCTGAGGACTCTGTCTGTATTGTTCGTTGTCAAGTTGAATATGTTTTAAGAACACTTGCGGTGTCCTGAAATGTTCGCAAATACACAAAATGGGGGTGTTCTGAAGACGTTGTCGAACACTCGCTGGTCCTGAAATGTTCGCAAATATGAATGGCGGTTGTGGCTGACAAGTTAAATGTGTTCTAAGAACACTCGCGGTGTCCTGAAATGTTTGCAAATAAACAAAATGGGGGTGTTCTGAAGACATTTCTAAGAACACTCGCGGTGTCCTGGAATGTTCGTAGGGGGTGTCCTGAAGGCGTAGTCCGTATTGTTCGCTGGCAAGTTGAATGTGTTCTAAGAACACTCGCAGTGTCCTGAAATGTTCGCAAATAAACAAAATGGGGGTGTCCTGAGGATGCTGTCCGTATTGTTCTCTGTCAAGTTGAATGTGTTCTAAGAACTCTCGCGTTGTTCTGAAATGTTCGTATGGGGTGTCCTGAAGATGCTGTTCGTATTGTTCTCTGTCAAGTTGAATGTGTTCGTAAAACACTCATGGTGTCCTGAAATGTTCGCAAATAAACAAGATGGTGGTGTTCTGAAGACGCTTCTAAGAACACTCGCGGTGTCTGGGGAATGTTCGTAGGGGGTGTCCTGAGGACGCTGTCCATATTGTTCTCTGTCAAGTTGAATGTGTTCTAAGAACACTTGCGGTGTCCTGAAATGTTTGCAAATAAACAAAATGGGGGTGTCCTGAGGACGCTGTCCGTATTGTTCTCTGTCAACTTGAAGTTGTGTTATAAGAAATCTTGCATTGTTCTGAAATGTTCGTAGGGGGTGTCCTGAAGATGCTGTTCGTATTGTTCTCTGTCAAGTTGAATGTGTTCTTAAAACACTCATGGTGTCCTGAAATGTTCGCAAATAAACAAGATGGTGGTGTTCTGAAGACGCTTCTAAGAACACTCGCGGTGTCCGGGGAATGTTCGTAGGGGGTGTCCTGAGGACGCTGTCCGTATTGTTCTCTGTCAAGTTGAATGTGTTCTAAGAACACTTGCGGTGTCCTGAAATGTTTGCAAATAAACAAAATGGGGGTGTCCTGAGGACGCTGTCCGTATTGTTCTCTGTCAACTTGAATGTGTTCTAAGAAATCTTGCGTTGTTCTGAAATGTTCGTAGGGGGTGTCCTGAAGATGCTGTTCGTATTGTTCTCTGTCAAGTTGAATGTGTTCTTAGAACACTCATGGTGTCCTGAAATGTTCGCAAATAAACGAAATGGGAGTGTTCTGAGGACACTGTCCCTATTATTCGTTGTCAAGTTGAAAATGTTCTAAGAACTATCGCGTTGTTCTGAAATGTTCGTAGGGGGTGTCCTGAAAACGCTGTCCGTATTGTTCGCTGGCAAGTTGAAAGTGTTCTAAGAACACTCATAATGTCCGCGGACATTAAAAGTTTCCATAGACCATAGTTGAAATGTTTGACTCTATGGATGTGATATGCTGCGGTAGTTGTTGCCAGGGCATAGAGTCTTGGGTGCAAGGCCATTTGGCACGCTGTATATCACATTCAAATTTGCTTATAACTTTGGGTGAAAAAAAAATGTATAAGGAACAAAGGTATTAGATACTATGGATGGGATATGCTGCTATGGTTCTCCTTATTATTGTATACTTACTGTTTGGTCTAGTAACCGGAGTACATGTATTTCTTGTTAATTTCTGTGATAAAAGAAAATAGCATGTTAGTATTAGTATTTTGTAATGAGTTATTACATTGTATAATCATTATACTTCTTTTTTTTGGACCCTCATATTTAGTAGATTACAAATCAGAGTACTGTGCAATTTGCTCAGTTTCTGTATTTGTTGCTAAAATCATTGGGTCTGTGGGAGAAAAAAAATCCATGTTGGATTAAAAAAAAACCTTTTTCTGTTATGCTACAGTTTATTTGTTTGTTTGTTTTCAGTGTTCACTTGTTGTTTCTGGCTAATGCTTTATAATTTGGCTTGTTGTATTTTTTTGGAGCAGTAACATATTATTTATTTGTTTTGATATTATAAAATTTTGGAGCAGTTAGATACCAACTGGCGTATTCTAACGGTCTATTTTTTTTAATATATTTTAGTGGTATTGATTTATCTATTTGGATATTGTTACATTGTGGGACAGTTAGATACCAATTGGCGTATTCTAACTGTGTATTCTTTGGTCTAATTTAGTGGTATTAATTTATCTGATTAGTTGTTGTAGAATCCTTGAGCAGTTAGATAGCTTTTGCAGTATTCTAACAGTTTATATTTTTTAACACAAGTTTACTTAGGGTTTAAATACAGTTTAGTTATCAAATTTTGGTTTTAAGAACATCAAATAACCGTTTGTAAGATTTCCTGGTAATCTCTGCTTTAGAGTAATGGTACTATCATTACATTCAAACCATCCATATTTATTTTTTATATATGCATGTAGTGCCCTGAATTGGTTGTGGCTCCTGCGTGGTACATTATACCTATTGTTGTGAAGGTTTTCTTACCAAGTGATATTTGACCATGTGTGAATCCAGTCAGCTTGCAGTTGTTTTTGGTACCATCTGCATTGTAACGTAGAAGCATTAGTATTATGTATTTACTATGTGTTTGTATTACTAACGTGGAGCGATTATCTGAATTGCAGGTAGAGAATAATCTACCATGCTTTGCATTTTGTACAAGTCGCTGAAATGGAATGGATTTACAATTTGGTATTGATATATAGATGATGGTTCATTGGGGATTTCTTCTTGTGTCACATTGTTGCAGACAGTGCATATATGTTTCCACATGTATGAAATCTGAAAGATTTCATTTATAGGTATGTTTTTGTTTTCCAGTACTTGTAGTAAGTACATTAGAAATTCTTGTGGATCTTCCTGTGAGTTTATAGTGAATTTCACCATTCCAGCACAGTAGTCCAATTGTCGTTTTATTCCATAAACACTATACGTGTTGTCAGGATTGTTTATTGCATTTCTGTGAAGTACTAACATTTGCAAACACAATGGGTCTGTACTGTGTAAGTAAATGTTGTCAACAATTGGTGGTAATTGAAATAGAATATTCATTGCTCCATTTGCGTAGCAACTTACACCAACTATATTTGAGAATTTAAATGGTCCAGGGAGTTCTGTATCTTACTGCTTTTTTTGGAGTTTGTCTTCCTTCTTTAAAGAAGTACCTGGTTTACTTTCCCTAATTGATTCTTTTTTGCTTGTGGTACTTGATGAAGTATTAGTTTATTTTACTCTCTTTGGAGGATTTGCAGTGACATCCTGTTGCATTTCTGTTTGATTTATTTTTCTTTTATAACGTTTTAATTTTTGTGGAACAGAATATGTGTTTAGGTGGGGGGTGTATATTGAGCGAAGTCTATTGTATTCTAAAATGCAAGGAATATCAGCGTTTATTTTACTTGCATCAAAATTGATTAGAAATAGACCGTCAAGTGTACGTAAGCGTGATAGTGCTACATAGCTGATGCCTTCTTTAAAGACTGTGTTACCAATATCTATTATTGCTTTGTCTAGGGTAAGACCTTGTGATTTATGAATCGTGACTGCGTATGCAAGAGTTAGAGAAAATTGTTCTCTGCGTACATACATATCTTTGAAGAGAAGGAATCTAGCTGTTGAGCGTCCTATCCTTTTTACTTCTGAAAGTTTGTCAAAGAGTATATTGACAAACTGAATTTTGTTGTTGCGTGGGTAGGTTTGAAAGCCAACAACTGTACCCAGTGCTCCATTAACTAGTCCTTGGTCCACGTCAAGGTTACCTTTAAGCATTACTCTGCAATTTAAGGATAATTTTAATATCTTTTCTAAGCCTGCTGTGTTTGAGATTGATTTCTCTAAACTATTTAGTCTTGTTGTGGCTTGGTCACACATGTGTAGTGTCATACCATGTACATCTAGTTTGTCTGTGGCGCTAATTTCCATGATTGGTTGCATTTCTTTACTTAGCGTGATTTCATTGAATTTGAAACAGCTTGCAAGAGTTGGCTTTAAGGCCATACAATTGAGACTTTTGTGAGCTAATTGTTCCATAACATCTGTAGCACATTGTGTCCTAATGTTTTAAAAATAGGCTCACCTTTTACTGGTGTTATTTGAAGCAGATCTCCAAAAACAATAATGTGTTTTCCTGCAAAGAGCTCTTCATGGTCCGTTTTGAGTACTTCTTTTAATCTGAGGTGAATCAAAGCTAACATCAGATTGGAGACCATGCTCACTTCATCTATTAGTAGCATTTTCATTTGTTTCAATACTCTGCGTAATTCCATTGCAACTTCTGCAGAAAGTTTGTAATAGTCTAATTTGTTCTGGTGTTCTACTGGTAATAGTAGTAATCAGGGTAATGTAACACCACCTATGTTGTAGCCAGCTAAACCTGTGGAGGCAGTGACAACAGCTGACAGTTTGTTGTTTGTCAATTGTTGAAGGAACTTACTTATGATTTTGATTAGGAATGTTTTGCCAGAACCAGCTTCACCACTGACGTACAGTAGTATAGGTTTATAATTATGACAGGAACATTCTTTATTTTCATGTTTTACACCACGTGCAATTTTTTTTGTTACTGCTTGAAAAATGCTACTTTGCTCATTGTTTAGTTTTGATTGTAGTATAGTTAAGTCTTCTTTATCTTCATACTGACCCATGGTGTTTTCTACTTCTATCATAGCTAATTCTGTCTCATTTATTATTTGTGGTTCTCCCAGTGGTTCTTGGCTTCCTGTTACAGAAGGTTGACTACTGTCAGGAGTGTCCTTGTCTAGTTGGGCTTGGGGTTCTTCTTCGTGTTGCTGTTCATTGTGCAACATTGTTTTGTACTGTGTAAAGTTTACATCAGTTATAGTGCTTTCATTTGCTTTGAAAGCATCCTCATATGAGTCATAGTTATCTAGTAATTGTTCTATATTTTCAGATTTACCATACAATGCAGTACCAGTTTAACGATCAGCTGCTTCATATGATCCACATTCTCTATGGTGAGCATTTTTATGCCCAAGCTGTATAATTTCTGAGATACTGTTTTATCTGATGACAGGTCATTCCAGAGGTCTTAGAGCTCTGTCTTTTCTGCTTTAGTTAAGTATGCAGTGACATATTGTGCAACTGCAGTAGAATTGTCTGCAATGTACTGCACATCTATGTTTGCATTCCATAAGTGGGCAATGATTGCATTATAATCATTGATATATTTTTCTTCTTCTTTTCTTTTTATGTAATATGTATTTTTAGGTGACTTACCTTTAACACTATGTCTAACTGAAGACATGAGGTTGTTCACTTAACCTGTATTTGTAACTGGTCTAGGGAAACCAAATCGGCATTTGGTGTAGTATTTCCCTTTGTTTTTGTATTTGCAACGACAATATTTTCCACATTTGTTCTTTGAAATTGTAAAATTTGTGCGTGAAGATCACTATTTGTGGCTTCTGATGGAATTTCACAAGTGACATATTTTTCAATAAACAGTAAAACAGTGGCATCACTGTCTTGACCAAATTTAGGAGCATCTTTAATCCATAAAAGTATGTGGATATGTGGTGCTCCTCTGGGTTGGTATTCTTGTCTCCAAAAGAAATGTTGCACTTCTCCAAGGGGAGGAACAGTTGTATTACAAATAAAATGTAGCATAGCAATGAAGTGATGGTGAAAATATCTTGAAACATTAACAGGATCCAAAGAACAAAGTTCTCCAGGTGTTAGTATATCTATGTTTGTTTTGTTTTTATTTGATATGCGTAGGAAATCATGTAAATCTTCCCATGCATATTCTGCACAACTTAATGTAACAAACCAAGTGGGTGGGCCAAGGTTTCTGATCATACAACGTACATCTCCATGACGTCGAAACCAGTACTCTTTAGTACCACGCATATTTGCTAATAGATTTGTAATATTTGATTGTAAAACCTCATCCTTTTGTTGCACTTTTTCTAATAATTGTGTAGCTGTCATATTTTGAAAGTGTGATCCTGATTTTAATATGTGTGCAACTCAGTAACATAAAGTTGCTAGTTCACTTTCAAAGAGTAGGTGGAATATGTATTCCACATTTTGTCTAAATCTGGGATCTTCAGAATACATCCGTAATGAGCGGTATTCTGAAGCTGATATTTGAATAGGTCTATCATCATACCTTCCTCCTTTGTCAGTAGGAAAGAGTAGAGGAAAAGCATATTCTTCTATACATTTTTCCCATATGCTGATTGGCGATCCTTTTGTTTGAGGCATTTGGTAAGTGTCCAGTACATCTCATACGGTGTCATTACAGTGCAAAGGATGAATTGTATAATGGTCTAAAGTATTTGATATTGTAGCAGGATCTAGTAGCTCAAATTGACCTGCTTCTTTTGTTTCTTGAATTATTTCAGTTGTATCTTTCAAGTTTTCTTCAATATTAATTTCTTTGTAATATTCATTATTCTCTTTAAGATATTGGAAGGCTTGTCTAACTTTATATAAATCTACCAGCTGTTGCCATATTTTTTTGTCTTTTGTAGGTACTCCATTTACTAAGATAATTAAAGATTGCTGCATTGGATGTTGCACTCCTAGAGTATGCACATTTTCTTTTAGATCTAATGGTAAATAAACGACTTTTCCACAAATGCCTTTTACCAATTCAGAGGGAGGTAATTTTGCTGTTTTTGGTTGAAGGTGTATTATTGCTTGAAATGGGTGTACTGTTTGAATTATGATGCTCTCATATAAATTAAGTTGGTGTAGCGGTTTTGGTACTGGGTATAATTCCAAATTATTTGTGATAGCACATGAAGGAGTTTGGTTGTTGTCAAGTTTTGTAGTGCAGTAACTGCAAAGTATTAAAGGGTCAGTTATTTCGTATTTGTTTTCTGCTACAAGGTAGAGAGCTAATTCAAACCATTTAGAATCTTCATTGTCCTCTATTTTGTATGATAGGTCTACAGTTTTTGTGTTACATTTATAAAAAGTTCTGCGGCAACATACACATACATGGTTTGGTACTTCAGCTGATGTACTTTTAAATTTTAGTATTTCTTTTTTGTATGTGTTTAGCAAAAGGTTTCCATGTGTAGAATTGTTGCTTAATTGGTTTAAAGCTATTTCATTCTGTAAATGGCTTTCACTTCCAAAATATTTTTTCTGGATATAGTGAATTTCGTCAAGTAGGTCTTTTGCTGTACCATGTAGAAGGATGTTATTTAACTTTGCTAGTGCTAAAGCAGGACTTTTATCATAGTACAGTTTATAGACTAGATTTCTTATAGTTCCATTATGGTATTATTCACTTTTTCATAACCTCGACCACTGCTATGTATGGCAATTGTATTTGTTTGCTTTTGTTTGTACGCTTCTTCATTAAAATATGGTTCTGTGCTCGTAGTGTGATTCCATTCACCTCCACAGATACTTAAGAAGTTCTTTCTGTTGCCATTTCGCTTATTGAGAAGTCTTTTTTGTAATTTAGTTATTAGTGTTGTTATTGGTTTCATTTTGTTTAACAGTAAAATAAATAACTTTCTTTTGAGAAGAATTGCACTGTCCATCAACGCTTCTAAGATTAATTTCCTACGATAGGTTTTAAGTATTGAACTTAATTTCTCTCCTGTTTTTATAAGATTTTGAAGGACTTTGTGACGGTACATTTTGGCTAAAATACTTTTCTTGGTATGCTTACTTTGCACTATATTAAAATTTGAAGAAGTAGTTTTATCTGTAGTGATAGCTGATTTTCTGTTAATTGTTTTTTGGTTTGTTTTACATTTTGATAGAGGAGACAAAGTTCTTGTGTTTCACTAAATGACTGTATTAGCTGTTTTGTTTCAACTTTTTTTACAAATTCTGCTAGAGATGGATGCTTATGTTGGAAACTTTTATTTTCATTTGTTCTACTTTTGCGTTGCTTTCTACGGACTTGACTTTTGGTAGGCATTCTTTAGGGTCTGTTGAAAAAAATAAAGAAGGTATGGGGTGGGGTGTTCTGCAATGTATGTGTGGTGTGTGCATGAGTGTTTGAGTAAGATGATAAAGATGTATGTAATGGTGTGTGATTGTGCATTGGGAACAACAACTACTAGGGATGGTTATTATTAAATTAATGTGTTACTAAACTGGGGTTCAGAGGACAGAAAAAAGTAAGCTAGAGGTGTGGAGAAGTATACATAGTATATCTAATGCTATACAATTAAACAGTTGTTTGTTCTATAACATCTAAATTCTAGCGGTTGAGTTGCGTAATTTGTGTGTCGAAAAATAGGAATTTGTGGGCCATTGTGGCTGTAAATCGCTGTTTAAGACATGGGGATTTTTGGACAGAATGGTGCACAATCTCTTTTTTTAGGCACAGAAATAGCTTGTATTAACGTTATAGTATGATTGAGTAATAATACAAATATTATGGTGATATTCTACTTACTTTTTTTCTTAAATTAACAGGTAACTTCTTAGTTCTTCTTTGTTCTTCGAATTCGGCTGCTTCTTTTCAGGAGACTGGTCTTCACTGCAATTGTAAAAGCTTCAAATTAGTAACTTTGTTTGTATATAGTGCTGTTTTTAATTTAGAAATTGATTTCTGTAGCAAAAAAAATATCTTTACTATGTCTTGTGAAATTCATAATATACCAATGAATACCACTATTTCTGTAACTAAGCTGTTCTAGGTAATAGCACCTCAATGTCATGTCTAAATTAAAGTAATTAAGTAAATAAATAAATAAAAACAAAAAAATTTGAAATTGTATAAGTATTTTTTTAACGATTTAAACATAGATTGTGCTTGCATGCAATTTTGTTTGAAAATATGTAGTCTATATATTTCATTTAAAAAATGTTAGTTTAACATGATTTGAGTGTGTGTGTATAAAGGAAGTAAATAGTATAAAGGTTTATAAGTGATAGTTGATTTTAGGAAATTGAAAAAAATACAGTAAATTCATTTTTACAGATTACACAAGCTAAAAGTCTGTTTGAAAATGTGTTCATCTACTGTACAGAAAATATGCATAGCTGAAGTTTGTGTTCATCCATATGGATATGCATGGAGCTGCAAGTAGAAATCTTGGAGACTTGTACAGTATTTCTGGTAGATGGTGCTTGCCAATGATATGACACTTGTACTCAGAGAGATTCACAGTACATTTGCAGTGCTGATCTATGATGATGCAGTTAGATGTAGAGGTCTTGAATGTGATTGGTGCATGGTCATGTGATTTCTTAGCTATATCCAATGAGGGAATGGTAGAGAGAGTGAAGTGGAAATGGTAGAAGGGCTGTTCATGTTACGATATGTCCGGGATTTTTGGGTTCAGAAGTCATGCAAATGAGAATGAGTACTAAAAGGGATTGGTCAGGAAAGTTTAGTGGGTGTGTTGTGCCAGAAGCGAGTTTCTCATATACTGCTTTTGCTGAGAGAAAAACAGATAGCTATGTCTGTGTATTTTAGGAAAAAGATTGTATGGATTTTGGGAGATTCATGGATATATTGGTTGAAGGTGCATGCAGAAAGCTGTGGATCTTGGATTGAATAAAGTGGTTGGACTTGCTACCTCTCTGTGCTACTTTGGAGACAGAGCAACATCCAGACATAACTGTAATTCATTGTGGAGGGAACAGTTTAGGACATGTGACTGGAATGTTTTTGCAATTTGCTATGAAAGAAGGACTTGGGAAGGTTATGGACATGTTCCCTAATTCTCAAGTGATATTTTCACGGATTGCGCAGAGACAAATGTGGCTTCATTCTTCTTCATTTGGTCCACAAATGGAAAAAGCAAGGCGCAATGTGAATAAAGCTGTTTGTGCCATTCTAAAAGATTTTGGCATGTCTTCTTTTCACAATGAAAATATTCTGTTTCATAGTACACACATTTTTCGCAAAGATGAAGTCCATCTTACTTATGGTGGCAATCAGATTTTTCTGAGAAATGTACAAAATGCATTGTGACCTTTTTTGGAATTACAACATCCATTTTGAAGTAGGTGTTAAGCATTTATAATTGTTGACTTACAAACACCTCCCAAAGGCTCTTTTCAGAGCCACCACTTCCTCCCAGAGAAAATTGCAATGTTTGTGATGGGGTAGCAACCCAATTTTTTAAATGTTCACGAACTATCCACCAACTTCTAAAAAATACAAAGGGCCCTACTTCATTTATTTTCACTTCTATTTTTTAACTGTGAAAGGCGGCTCTGAAAAGAGCCTTATTCTTTTTTTGATTTTTGATATTTTGTATTTTTTTTGTTTTTTTTATACAAGACACACTAGGAGAGGAGGGGAAAGGAAGGAAAGGAGGGGGACACCAACCACAGGGATAAGAAAGGGCGAGCTGAGAGAGGAAGATGTAGAGTGGGTTTTATTTGGGTAGTGAGCAGGTCTTCTCATGCTCTGAGACGATAGTCTCAAAAGCACTACGAGGTCGCTCCCCCCTGTGTCACAGTACATACATACAACTGTGACCCTCGAAAGGTAAGGGTCATCAGCATTCTGTATGGCCTGTGAGGCAGCTTGAGGAAGACACTGTCCCACACAGGTGGTCCTTGTGGTGACAGGATCAGAAACTGAGGATGAAGTAGAGGAAATCAACCTGCTACGTTCTTCGCAAAGTACAACCCTGCGAATAGCCCCAAAGTGAAATGACCTCAGGTGTCGCTTAATAGTAGTGGTCCCAAAGCTGTACTTACCATGCTTCCCGCGACTGAATATCATTTTCCACTCATTGCAGGTAACACGGTTCGCACGAGCCTTAGGAACATTCCCATGAATGGTAACTAACCGCCACACCCAAGACTCACGCCTAGTGCGGGTAGTAGGGTTTTCCTCTACCTCATTCTCATCATCCTCTTCTTCCTCCTCTGCATCCTTACTCCTGGTACCCTCTTCAGGCCCTTGGCGCGGTGGTGGTGGTGGAGGGTCTGGGGGTGGTGCTGGAGCAGGTGCAGCACCAGGTGGCAGTTCAGCAGCCAGGGATGCCATCAAAGATGCGATGGAAATCTGCAGTTGGCAGCAAAATTCACTGTGCTCTGTAGAAAATCCAGAAACACAATAAGAATGAGCTCTAGGGTGTGGTCTTTTATAGGGGTGCTTGTGCGTGGTCTGCGGACATGCGCGCTGTCTGCGGACAGATCGAACACAAAAAAAAGTTTTAAAAGTTTCAAAAGGTATGTAGAAACTCAGGATTACAATGTGGGACTTGTGCCATGGTGAGATTGTATTGAAAAATATTATAGATTAATTGAAAATGTATGTTTAATTTGTTTGGGGACCCGAACAGTGTCCGCATTCAGAACACGCGATCAGCGTAGGCACGGTCATATGATCCGTTCGCGAACAAGTCCGCGAAGGAAGCGCATGTCCGCAGGACACCAAACGCACAGAGATTGGCTAGCGCATGCGCGTTGATGTTCTACGGACACTTTTCGGGTCCTGAACTAATTAAAATTGCGTCGCAGGTGAAACGAACATTTCAGGACACTGCGTGTGTTCTTAGAACAGTTTAAACTTGCTAGCGAACAGTAAGGACAGATAGAGTGTTCTTCAGGACACGTTCAATTTCGTTTATGTACAAACATTTCAGGATACCAATTGTGCTCTTAGAACATTTTCAACTTGCTAGCGAACAGTATGGACAGGTATAGTGTTCTTTAAGACACCTCCATTTTCGTTTAATTACGAACAATTCAGGACACCGCGTGTGTTCTTAGAGCAGTTTGAACTTGCTAGTGAACACTACAAACAGGTATAGTGTTCTTTAGGATACTTTAATTTTCTTTGTTTTACAAACTTTTCAGGACACCGAAATATATATATTCAGTGAAAAAACTTTGTTTAAGGGACGTTATGGTTCCAAGTAAAACCGAAATACCCCTCAAATTCGGCAGTTATGGTAAGTTAAACAACCATAACTTACATCACATGTCTGGCTCCCTTTTTTTCCTTTACTGACATATCTAGGCCAGTAACAGTAAGGAACTAAAAATTCAAAAAGTAAATCATTTCTGTGCATGAAGATAATCAGTTAGGTTATGAAGATTGTCTGGTAATATTGCTGTTTTTTTGTTTACTTCACTTTCCCTGTATATGTCATATTTGTATATGTTGTTGTCTGTTTGTGTTTTGTTTGCAATAATGCAATTATGTAGCAAGTGGGTTTTATTAGGTACTTATTAAATGTTTACAGTATGCAGCACTCTAATAAAAAAGCATTTATAATTTTAGCATTTAACGTGGTAAAATTATTAATAGTGCACATCCATCCTTTCTGCTGCACACAATGCTTATGTTTCTACATGTGTACCTTAGTATACTGGAGAAAACTTCATAATAGAATGCTATTTGTATTAATGCATTGCGTAATGCACCACATACCTCATGATATTTATTCCAATGATCCTTGACACTTTTTTATCAACATTACAATAAGAATCCCTTGTACAGCCTTTCATGAAAAGTAAATCACATGTGATGTCATCAGTGATGTCATCAATGACATTTGTGATGTCATCTTTGATGTCCAGGGTGTTAATCTTAGCAGTGCATGGTGGCAGCGCAAGTTATGGTTGCTTAACTTACTATAACTGGTGAATTTCAGGGGGTTTTCGGTTTTTCTTGGAACCATAATGCCCATTTAACAACATTTTTTACTGAATTTCATAGGTTTTTAGTAGCACAACTTAACCATAACGTCCCTTTAACAAAGTTCTTTTACTGAATTTCATAGGTTTTTAGTAGCTCAACCTAACCATAACACCCCTTTAACAATTTTTTTTCACTGAATTACACAGCCACGGTAGTAGCTGTGTAGTTATGCTTAAGTTGCTGTTTCCAAAGGAAGAGCCCTTTTTGGGTGGCTTATAACTTCGCTCTCCCTGGACGAATCCTCACCAAACTTTGCAAAATAAGTATATGGGTCACTCTGAATTTTGTTGCAAAGTTTGGTGAGGTTTGGTTTGGGGGGGCACAATTATAAGAGGGGTCCCAAAACTTCTTTTTTTCCCATAGACTGAATGGGGAAAAAACTTTGCTCACGTCTACAGCCCAAACCACCAGATGGATTTTCACAAAATTTGGACCAGGAGCAGCAGCTTGGTCCTGAAAGCGTGCTTTTACAAATTTGGTGTTCTAAGAACACTGGCGGTGTCCTGAAATGTTCAAAAATAAACAAAATGGTTGTGTTCTGAGGACGGTAAGCCTGTTCGTTTTGTTCGCAGGCAAGTTGAATCTGTTCTAAGAACACATCATGTGTCCTGGGATGTTCGTCAATAAATAAAATGGGGGTGTCCTGAGGATGGTATGCCTGTCTGTTCTGTTCGCAAGCAATTTCAAATTGTTCTAAGAACACATGTTCGCAAGTACGTTCAAAGTGTTTTAGAACATATTATACGTCCTGGGATGTTTGTAAATAAACGAAATGGGTGTGTTCTGAGGACGGTAAGCCTGTTCATTTGTTCGCAGACAAGTTGAAACTGTTCTAAGGACACTCATGATGTGCGCGGACATTAAAAGTGTCCATATGGCATAGCTGAAATGTTTGACTCTATGGGTGTGATATGCTGCGATGGTTGTGGCTAGCATATGGCCACGCACCCAACACTCTATGCCCTGGCCACAACCACCGCCGCATATCACACCCATATTGGCTTATAACTTTTGGATCCAACAACAAATTGATAAGAAACAAAGTTATAAGCCACTATGGGTGTGATATGCTGTGGTGGTTGTGGGCATGGTCTATAGTCTTGGGTGCATGGACAAGATCAAATTTATAGGCAGCAAAGTTATAAGTCACTATGGGTGTGATTTGCTGTGATGGTTGTACTTAATATAATATACTTACTGTTTGGTTTAGTAACTGGAGTATGTGTATTTCTTGTTTATTTATGTGATAAAAGAAAAGATCATGTTAGCATTGGTATTTTGTAACAACTTATAACATTGAATAATCAACTTTTTTTTTAATGACCCTCATATTTAGTAGATTACAAACCAGTATACTGTGCAATTTGCTCAGTTTCTGTGTTTGTTGCTAAAATCATTGGGTCTGTGGGAGAAAAAAAAATCCATGTTGGATTAAAAAAAAACGTTTTTCGTTATGCTAGAGTCTATTTGTTTGTTTGTTTTCAGTGTTCACTTGTTGTTTCTGTCTAATGTTCTATATAATGGCCTGTTGACATATTCTAACAGTCTATTTTTTGTTATACTGAAGTGGTATTGATTTATCTATTTGGATATTGTAAAATTTTGGGTTAGTTAGATACCATTTGGCGTATTCTAACTGTCTATTATTTGTTATAATGTAGTGGTATTGATTTATCTGTTTGGTTATCGAAAATCTTGGGGTAGTTAGATACCAGTTGGCATATTCTAACTGTTTTTTTTTTTATATAATTTAGTGGTATTCATTTATCTGTTTAGTTGTTGTAGACTCTTGGGGCAGTTATATAGCTGTTGGCATATTGTAACAGTTTATAGTTTTCCAATAGAAGTTTAGTTAATGTTTAAGTACAGTTTAGTTAATACATTTTGGTTTTAAGAAATTAGAATGAAGTGGTATTGATTTATCTGTTCGGACATTGTACAATTTCGGGGTAGTTAGATACCATTTGCCGTATTCTAAATGTCTATTTTTCGTTATAATGTAGTGGTATTTATTTATCTGTTTGGTTATTGAAAATCTTGGGGTAGATAGATACCAGTTGGCGTATTCTAACTGATTATTTTTTTATATAATTTAGTGGTATTCATTTATCTGTTAGTTGTTGTAGAATCGTGGGGCAGTTATATAGCTGTTGGCATATTGTAACAGTATATAGTTTTCTAATAATAGTTTAGTTAATGTTTAGGGACAGTTTAGTTAATACATCTTAGTTTTAAGAAGTTTAAATAAGCGTGTGTAAGATTTTCAGGTAATCTCTCTCTACATTAGAGTAATGGTACTATCATTACATTCTTTTTTATATATGCAGTATAGTGACCTGCATTGGTTGTGGCTCCTGTGTGGTAGATTATACCTATTGTTGTGAAGGTTTTCTTACCAAGTGATACTTGACCATGTGTGAATCCAGTCAGCTTGCAGTTGTTTTTGGTACCATCTGTGTTTGTATTAGTAAGGTGGAGCGATTATCCGAATTGCAGGTAGTACATAATCTACAATGGTTTGCATTTTGTAAAATTTGCTGAAATGGAATGGATTCAAAATTAGGTATTGATACATACACAAAGCGCTCATTGGGGATTTATTCTTGTGTCACATTATTGCACAGAGTGCATGTATGTTTCCACATGTATGAAATCTGGAAGATTTCATTTATAGGTATGTTTTTGTTTTCCGGTACTTGTGGTAAGTACATTAGAAATTCTTGTGGATCTTCCTGTGAGTTTATAGTGAATTTCACCATTCCAGCACAGTAGTCCAATTGTTGTCTTCTTCCATAAACACTATATGTTTTGTCAGGATTGTTTGTTGCGTTTCTTTGAAGTAATAACATTTGCAAACACAATTGGTCTGTACTGTGTAAGTAAATGTTGTCAACTATTGATGGTAATTGAAATAGAATATTCATTGCTACATTTACGTAGCAACTTACACCATTTACATTTAAAAGTTTAAATGGACCAGGTAGTTCTGTATCTGAGTGCTTTTTTTGGAGTTTGTCTTCCTTCTTTGAAGAAGTACTTTCCCTAAGAGGTTCTTTTTTGATTGTGGTACTTAATGAAGTATTAGTTTCTTTTAATCTCTTTGGAGGATTTGCAGTAACATCCTGTTGCATTTCTTTTTGATTTAGTTTTCTTTTAGAACATTTTACTTTTTGTGGAATAGGATATGTTTTTAGATGGGGGTGTTTAGTGAACGAAGTCAAAGTCTATTTTATTCTGAAATGCAGGGAATATCAGCATTTACTTTACTTGCATCAAAATTGATTAGAAATAGACCGTCAAGTGTACGTAAGCGTGATAGTGCTATGTAGCTCATGCCTTCTTTAAAGACTGTGTTACCAATGTCTAGCAATGCTTTGTCTAGGGTAAGACCTTGTGATTTATGAATGGTGACTGCGTATGCAAGAGTTAGAGAAAATGTTTCTCTTCGTGCATACATGTCTTTGAAGAGAAGGAATTGAGCTGTTGAGCGTCCTATCCTTTTCACTTCTGAAAGTTTGTCAAAGAGAATATTGACAAACTGAATGTTGTCACGTGGGTATGTTTGAAAGCCAACAACTGTACCCAGTGCTCCATTAACTAGTCCTTGATCTACATCAAGGTACGTTTAAGCATTACTCTGCAATTTAAGGATAATTTAATATTTTTTCCAATCCAGCTGTGTTGGAGATTGAATTTTCTAAATTATTTAGTCTTGTTGTGGCTTGTTCACACGTGGGTAGTGTCATACCATGTATGTCTAGTTTGTCTGTGGCGCTGTTTTCAATTATTGGTTGCATTTCTTTTTTTAACATTGTTTCATTAAATTTGAAACAGCTTGCAAGAGTTGGCATTAAGGCCATACAATTGACATGTTTGTGGGCTAATTGTTCCATAACATCCGTAGCTCATGCATTATGGCCATAAAGTGCATGAATGTGCCGGGTTTTCAATATTGCTTGTACTTCTTGAGATAAGATAAAAACTCTAATACTTTTTAAGATGTTGCCGCATGTTTTCTGTTAATTCTCTGTATTGGAAATGTTGCCAAAGGTTGACATTTCCAATGCTGCCAACAGTTTTACGGCAGAGTTTGTGTCCTAAGGTTTTAAAAATAGGCTCACCTTTCACTGGAGTCAATTGAAGAAGATCTCCGAAAACAATAATGTGATTTCCTCCAAAGAGCTCTTCGTAGTTTGTTTTGAGTACTTCTTGTAATCTGAGGTGAATCAAGGCAAACATTAGGTTGGAGACCATGCTCACCTCATCTATTAGTAGCATTTTCATTTGTTTTAATTCTCTGCGTAGTTCCAGTGCAGCTTCTGTAGAAAGTTTGTACTAGTCTTTTGTTTTGGTGTTCTACTGGCAGGAGTAATAATCGGTGTAAAGTGACACTGCCTATGTTGTAGGCAGCTAAACCTGTGGGGGCAGTGACAACAGCTGACAGTTTGTTGTTTGTCAATTGTTGAAGGAATTTACTGATGATTTTGATTAAGAATGTTTTGCCAGAACCAGCTTAACCACTGACGTACAGTAGTATAGGTTTGTAATTTTGGCAGGTGCATTCTTTGTTTTTCATGTTGTACACCATGTGTAATTTCTTTTGTTACTTTTTACAAAAATGCTACGTTGTTCCTTGTTTAGTTTTGATTGTAGTATAGTTAAGTCTTCTTTATCTTCATACTGACATATGGTGTTTTCTACTTCTGTCATAGCTAATTCTGCTTCATGTGTTATTAGTAGCTCTCCCAGTGGTTCTTGGCTTCCTGTTACAGAAAGGTGACTACTGTCAGGAGTGTCCACATCTAGTTGGGCCTGCAGTTCTTCTTCGTGTTGCTGTTCATTGTGCAACATTGTTTTGTACTGTGTAAAGTTTACATCAGTTAAAGGGGTTGATTCATGGAATTAATGTGCGCCGAAAATTCCCGCGCAGAGGTGCCAAAACGTGCGATGCGCAGTAAAATTTGCGAAAATCGCAGTGCAAGTGCGAAAATCGCAGGGAAACCAGCACACATCGATTCATGGAAGTCTGTGCGCAAGAAAAACATTGGATGTGCGGTGAAAAAGTGCACCGCGCACGCCGGCGCACAGGTCATCCAACAGCGTGCGCCACGGCCACTGCGAAATTGCACATAGCGCGGCGCACATCACAAAAGTAGGCGGAACACGGGGCGTAACACTTAGAATGGGGAACAACGCGTGAAAATATGGGCGTCACAGGGGAAGTACAGGGGGCAAGTGCGCGGAACGCCCACACGCTCTCCTACAACCCGTATTCATGGAATTGAATAGGGCAAACCAGCGCACGGTCAAAGACGCGCACAGAGCCAAACAAGTACGTCACAAGAAAGCAGGCAGTAGCGTCCCTGCGCCTAAAAAAAATGTGCGCCAAAATGTGCGATAACAAAAAGCACCCATATACAGCCAGGATGAATGGTCCATACAGTGGCCCTCTAGGACAAATGAGGTGCAAAGGGGTACCGACAAACACGGACACCCGCTGTGTGAAAAATAGCGTGTGCGTGTGTGCATGGGTGCGCGTGAAGTCCCACACGCGATTGGCCTGGGTACATGTGTTTCGGGGTGCGCGGGAAGTTCCACACGCGATTGGCCTGGGTACATGTACTTCAGGATGCGCGGGAAGTTCCACACGCGATTGGCCTGGGTACGTGTACTACGGGGTGTGCGGGAAGTTCCACACGCGATTGGCCTGGGTACTTGTACTTCGGGGTGCGCGGGAAGTCCCACACGCGATTAGCCTGGGTACGTGTACTATGGGGTGTGCGGGAAGTTCCAGACGCGATTAGCCTGGGTACGGGTGTTTCCCTCAAAACACGTGATGACAAAGCACACGTGGATTTCCACCAATCGCGTGTTAAACTTCCCGCGCACCCTGAAACACACGTACCCAGGCTAATCGCGTGTGGAACTTCCCACGCACCCCGAAGTACACATACCCAGGCCAATCGCGTGTACGCTCACTTCCCTCCGATTACACGCGATGACACTCGGACGTGCAGTTTTACCACGTGTGCTCTGTCATCACGTGTTATGAGGGAAAGACCTGCGCGCCTCACGTCACAGATGCGCTCACGCGCTAAGGGCCTTTGGTCCAATGAAATCGCATATGCGTGCTGATGTGCATACGCGCTAAGGGCCTTTCCTCGATTTACACGCAGACGTGCAGGATTTTCATGTGCAAAATCACTCCGTATCAAGCCGGCCACGCGTAAGCAAACGGAAGACCACGCTCCTGCCCAGAAGGCCGAATTACTGCCCCCCAGAGCCCCGAGCACGCTCCCACCTGCCATCTGCTGCTGCCTGACTGCCTGCTGCACACGTGCCCTGCCATTTGCTGCCTGCACATCAGCCAGGGGTGCTGTTGCTGTGACCACCCCTGCTGGAACCGAAGACTCCCGACTGGGATTCCATCGCTCCACAGCCCAGCCCCTGGACCCAGTTGCCCACCCACTCCTGCCTCTGGGGTTGTCATGTCGGGCACTGCAACATCTGGCACCACTGACAACCCGGCCAGAGAGGCAGAGGGGCACCAGCTTCAGTGCCAGGGAAGTTGGTGTCCTGGTGGAGCAAGTCCTGGGGCAGTATGATGCCCTCTACGGAAGTGTGCGCACCGACAAGGAAGGACGGACTCGGATCTGGACAGTCATCGTGACTGCCATCAACGCGGAGGGGGTGGCAGTCCGCGACTTCCAACATGTCAAGAAGCGCTGGGAGGACTTCAGGTCCAGGACCCTGAACAATGCCCGGCGCCTCTTGAAGGCAGCGGATGCTAAGGGGCGCCGGGGCCACTTGTCGGAAGATCAGATGAGGGTCCTGGAATGCATATCCCCAGCGCTCCATGTCCAGGTCCTTGAGAGGCAGACCCGTCTGGAGTCGAGCGGTAAGTGTACATGCATCATGATTGTAAGCTGTGCGTGTGGTGATGTGCCAGTAGTGTGCCGGTTGCACATCTGTTTGTATGGGGCCGAGTATGGGTGGGTGTGTACAGGACCGTGAGGCTAACACATGCAAGGGCTGTCATGTGTGAGACATGGATGGTGCTTGTGTGTGTAGGCTTGCATGCCAAATGCAGTTGCGTGGGCACACATGTTTGGATGAATGTGTATGTAAGTGGGCATGTTCGTGATGTCACGCATGTATGTTGTTTTCAGCTGCATGTATCAGCACTGTGTACATGTGCATGTGTGTGTATTTGACAAGGGTGCAACAGTGAGGCAACATGGATGCATGTGACAGCGGGATGTGGAAGCCTGATTGGCAGATGTGACATGGATGCCCATCGGAACACAGCGACAGTTGGCTGAGGTGTACACATGCATGCAAGTGTGGTGGTGGCGTGCATGTGTAGTGCACTCCCTGTGTTGCATGTGATGCCTGGCTCACCTTTGCCTGCTCATGCTGTTGTATGTGTATGGATGGTGCTGGCAGTTGTGATGTGGCTGTTGTATGGGTCATGTGTGCAAGTTGAAATGACATGTGTGTTGCCGATTGTGATGCCATGTCTGAGGTTTGCCAATGCCACTCATGTGCAACTGTCATGTGTGTATGTGTCCATTGTACAGTGCCCTGATGCCTGTGTTTTATTTCTCCCTGTCTGCAGCATCAACTGATGAAGAGGGCGGAGAAGGTGCTGTGGAGCACAGCGGCGGGGATCGCACCGCCAGCCGGAGACGCAAGGCCCAGCTCCCCTCCCAGGTTGTGATCTCGTTGGGGAGTGAGGAGTCCGGTGAGGCGTCCCAGGCCGCAGCTGCCGGGGGTAGGTCCAAGAGGCAGAGGTCGGAGTTGGACTCCTCGGCAGCAGAAGGGGCAGCTGTGACCCCACAGGACCCAATGGGGGAAGATGGCACGGAGTCATCCAGGTTGATGGGGGGTTTGGTGGAGGAGGAGGCCGTGCAAGCAACAGAGACGGGGTCTGGAGGTGGGGATGGTGCTAGTGGTGCAGTGCAGGACCAGGGACAGTAGGCAGCACAGGTCGCCGCGGAGGTGCCTGTGTGCAATCCTGTCTCTGATCCTGTCACTGCATCATCTTGCACCAGCAGGGATGCCTACATCCAGACCCGTTTTCAGGCAGGGGATGAGCTCACGACAACTGGCCTTCCTCTGCCTGCGGACGTGGCTATCCGGGTCCGGGTTGAGCCTGTCCTGACTGGTGTGGCGTTGCGTCAACGGGCCATGCGAGGTGACCTGCGGTCTTTTCATGAGGAGACTGCACGTCATCTCGAATGGCTCGTTGACCGCGTCAGCCTACTGGGACAGGTCACCCAGGCCGGATTCCTCCATTTGATGGGGCTTGCTACGACCCCCTCCTCAACTGAACCCCCTATGCGCCAGTTGTCCTCCGTGCCATCTTCCCACCCTTCAGTCACCTGGGAGCCCTGTGGAGCTGCCTCTGACGGTGCGGCCAGGCTGGTGGAGGAGGCATCCCTGCCACAGTCGGGAGTCGGACGTCCAGCAGGGGTGGCCACATCAATGACTGCACCCCAGCCAGCGGAGGATGTGCAGGCAGCAGGAGGCAGTGCACAGGCAGAGCCGCAGCAGCAGCAGCAGCAACGTGGTGGGAGCCATGATTTATTTATTTATTTATTTAAATTTGTATAGCACGCAGGCAGCCCAGGGGCATTGAGGCGCTGTTACTTGCATGAGCTTAGTTACAGGCATGGTATCAGTAAGAGGCATAATACAGATAGGAACAAGCAAGGTTATCATTACAGCTTATGCGGTTGGTCAATACAACTTATGCAAAGGGTCATATGGTTGGTATTATGCAGCTGCGAGGGACCTTATGAGAAGAGAGTGGTTTTCAGCGCTTTGCGGAAGGCTAGGAGGGAGGGCTCACCGCGGATGGTGGGAGGTAGGGCATTCCAGTGAGTGGGTGCGAGATAGGGGAAGCTGGATCCACCTGCTCTGGATCTTTTTACTAATGGCACAGAGAGCATGTTGGTGTAGGGTGATCTTGTTGGTCTTGTAGAGGCGACAGAGTGGATTCTTTGTGAGAGGTAATCGGGGGCAGTGAGATGGATGCATTTGTGTGTCAGTGTGAGCGCTTTGAAGATTATTCTTTCCTTTAATGGGAGCCAGTGGGCTAGTTTTCTGGCTTCCGAGATGTGGTCCCTTTTGGCAATACCTTGGGCTGCTCGGAGAGCACTATTCTGGATGACTTGTAGCCTCTCCAAGTTTTTTTTTGAGGTTCCTAGGAAGAGTATGTTGCAGTAGTCTAGCCTGGAGCCGGTGATGGCTCTGGCTATGTTTGTGCAGTTCTCTTTGGAGAGGAAAGGCCTGACTGCGTTGATCAGTTTAGCATGATATGCGGCTGAGGAGGCAATGGCGTTGACTTGTCTGTCCATGGAGAGGTTAGAGTCTAGATAGACTCCAAGAGTTTTGACTGAGTCTGAAACAGGTATTTTGATGGTGTCGATGGTGAAGTGACTGAATTGGGAGTAAAGTTTTTTTAGCGTTTCGGGGGAACCTACCAGTAGGAGTTCTGTCTTGTCAGAGTTGAGGCATAGTCCATTGTCTGCCATCCAGGCTTGGATGGTGTTGTAGAGGTTGTTAAGGGTCATGGAGTCGGTGTCGTAGTTGCCTGTGAGGGTAAGGAGGATCTGGGTATCGTCCGCGTAGTTAGTGTAGGATAGAGGGGTTGTGTGAAGATGTTGTAGAGTGTGGGGGAGAGGCATGAGCCTTGGGGCACGCCAAAGAGTATGGTAGTGGGTGAGGCAGAGGCTAGGTCGGAGAATACTTGCATGGTTCTGTCCTGTAGGAAGGATTTGATCCATGCTGTGGCGTCAGGGGAGAACTTGGCAGTGAAGGAGAGATGATGGCAAAGGACGTCATGATCTAGGAGATCGAACGCTGCAGACAAGTCAAGGAGTAGGAGAAGAGCTGATTTGCCCATGTCTCTGGCATCGTCCATTTGGTTTTTCAGGTCAAGTAGGGCGGTTTCAGTCCCATGTCTAGGGCGGAAGCCAGATTGGCGGAGTCCCAGGAGTTTGTTTTCTTCGATGTAGTGTGAACCTGCAGATAGGCTGCTTTGTCGAGTATTTTGAGGAGGAAAGGGACAGTGGTGATGGGTCTATAGTTGTTGGGGGAGGTGGGATCGAGAGTAGGTTTTTTTAGGAGGGGGCGGACCCATGCTTCCTTGAGGGAGGTGGGGACTTTCCCTGTTGCGAAGGAGGCATTAACAAATGCTGTCAGGAAGGGAGCAAGTGCTTCAGTGCAGTCCTTGATGAGAGTGGCTGGGCAGGCATCACCTTTACAGTTGGATGCTTTGATGTTCTTCATTATGTTAATGATGTCCTTTTCCTGTATGGATTTGAAGGAGAAGGGTTGGGGAGGGTCTTGGGCTGGTGGTGGGACAGGGATATGAGTATTGGGCAGGGCTTGTTTGGTAGCTTGTATTTTGCTTTGGAGGCGGCTCAGTTTTGTTAGCATTGCCGTTTGAATTCCGTCGCACCAGGCTTTGTCTTTGGTGAAGTTCTGGGGGGTGGGAGTAGGAGTCTCTAGCTCCCTAAAAATTGCAAAGATTTCTTTTGTGCTGGATTGGGCTTCCGAAATTCTGGATTCAAAGGATTTGGATTTTGCCCGGGTGATAGCTTTTTTGTACTCCGTGGAGCAGGCTTTAAAGATCAGCTTGTCTTTGTCAGTGTGGGACGTTTGCCACTGAGTAAGTGCTGCCTTTTTCTCGTTACGGAGTGCGAGCAAGTCTGGGGTGAACCAGGAGTTAGAGTGGGTGGTGGGTTTGTATTTACGGGGTTTTAGTGGGGCAATGGAGTCGATAGCTGCTTTAATGGCAGCATCGTAGGTTGATGCAAGAGTTTCTGGGTCTGCGGAGAAAGGTGGTCTGAAAGCTGGGCCTTGTAGGAAGGGCAGTAGTCTTTCCTTAGTGAGCTGGTGGGAGCTTCTTGTGAGGCAAGGTGGTAGGGGTTGGGGTGGCGGGGTAGAGGAGCTGGTGGTGAGGATGCTAAATGTGATGATATGGTGGTCAGACCATGGGGTGGGAGTGTTTCCAGTGATGATGAGTGGGCAGTTGTGCTGAGCAATCCAGGCGAGTGTTCTGCCCTGAGTGTGCGTTGGGCTAAAGATGGTGTTCTTATAGCCTAGTGTTGTTAGGGCTAAGTCAAAGGATTTGGCTGCTGGGTCCTTTTTATCCTGGAGGCCTAAGTTGAGGTCCCCAAGGAGAATGGCTTTCGAAAGTTTTTTGAGGTTGTCAGATAGGAGATGGATGAGGGCGGCTTGGAAGTCTTCTAATGGGCCAGGAGGGCGATAGACAATATGAGCGGTAATGGTACAGTTGGGGGAGAGGATAATTTTGACTTGGAGGTAATCATAGTTGCTGTGTAGGGGTTTTTCTACCTTTCTAATACTATACCAGTCCTTAGCGATGATTGCGACCCCTCCACCTTTAGAGGGGCGATCTTGTCTGGTGATGGAGTAGCCAGAAGGGAGTGCCAGGGAGAGCGCAGGGCCAGAGGCATCGTGCAGCCATGTTTCTGATATCATGAGCAGGTCAAGGTCATGGGTGGTTATGAGGTCGTGAATGTCTAGAGCGTGGGCGCTGATGGATCTAGCATTGATCATGGCGCATTTGAGGTGGGGTTCTGTGACGACTAGGGAGGGGTATGTGGGAGGAGAGGGTGAGGTGATGGGCATGGTCGGTGTGGGGCTGGGGGCTCCAGTGGTGTTGTGGTGGACGGCAGTAGAGGAGTTGGATATAATATATTTAGCACTGAGGGGCGCAGTTTTAGAAGTGGTGGGCACAGGTGAGATCACATTTGGCACAATAGCATTCACAATGGGGGTAGAAGAATTGCATATCACACATTTTGCACTGGGGGGCGCAGTTTTGGGAGTGGTGGGCACAGGTGAGATCACATTTGGCACAATAGCATTCACAATGGGGGTAGAAGAATTGCATATCACACATTTTGCACTGGGGGGCGCAGTTTTGGGAGTGGTGGGCACAGGTGAGATCACATTTGGCACAATAGCATTCACAAAGGGGGTAGAAGAATTGCATATCACACATTTTGCACTGGGGGGCGCAGTTTCAGTGGTGGTGGGCACGGATGGGGAGAAATTGCAGGTAGAGGTGGAACAATTAGGGGTGGGGTGGAGTGTATCATTTGCTACTGTATAGGGGGTAATTGAGAAGGCTTTAGGCTTTGTGGTTAACCGCCTGGGTATGGCCATGTAAGTGGGTGGGTTGGGTTGCGAGATACGGGAGCATAGCCGCGCATTGCGGATGTTAGAGGGAAGGGGATTGGAGCTGATGGTGGGCTCTATAGTGCGAGCACGTAGTCTGGAGCTCCTGGTGGCCAAGTCTTGGTGTAGGAGGAGGCAGTGGGCAAGCTCCTTACCTCTGTGATGTTGCATAGTATCGTGGCAAATGGCAGCCGAGCAGCGAAGAGCTGCAAAGAGGAGTGCAGGCCTTGTCCTCTGGCCTTCTCCTCGCGGCTTCGCCTGGCGGTGAGCCCCGTCTCCCTTTATGGTGGGGGGGTGGAGCCGGCAGGGCGGGAAGCCGTATCAGGCTGCGGGCTGCGGGCGGGAAGCGGCATCGTTTCGGCGCGTAATTCAAAAGATGCTTTGTCGGCGGTGATCATGCCTTCCAAGGCGGAGGCCTTCGCAATGTGCGCGAGATCAGCTGGAGCTCCGTAAAGCAGATGGAATTCTGCTGCCAGCTGATCGAGCACAGCTGATGGAGGCACTCGCAGCGGAGCTGCAAAGAGGAGTGCAGGCCTTGTCCTCTGGCCTTCTCCTCGCGGCTTCGCCTGGCGGTGAGCCCCGTCTCCCTTTATGGTGGGGGGGTGGAGCCGGCAGGGCGGGAAGCCGTATCAGGCTGCGGGCTGCGGGCGGGAAGCGGCGTCGTTTCGGCGCGTAATTCAAAAGATGCTTTGTCGGCGGTGATCATGCTTTCCAAGGCGGAGGCCTTCGCAATGTGCGCGAGATCAGCTGGAGCTCCGTAAAGCAGATGGAATTCTGCTACCAGCTGATCGAGCACAGCTGATGGAGGCACTCGCAGCGGAGCTGCAAAGAGGAGTGCAGGCCTTGTCCTGGCTCGAGGCCTTCCACATCGGAGGGGCAGGCATCGGCCGGAGGGCAGGAGGACCCAGGACGGGAAGTGTCTTCCGTGTGGCACTGGTTGGGCCACGCCATAGATGCGGAGCGGCAGCGGGTGGAAGAGGCACGGCTCACGTTGGTCAGGGCGGAGAACTCCATGCGGAGAGCCCTGAGGCATGCCGAGTGCCTCGAGGCAATCTGCAGGGAGTTTGGGGGGAACATGTGGACGGCCCTGCGGACCCTCGGGCCATGGAGGAGGAGCGCCTCCGGGACATTGAGCAGGAGTTCGATGATGCCCTGGCCCGGAACATCCCAAAGTGAGCCGTCGGACTAGCCCGCTGCCCTTGTAAATAGTTAACTAGTTAGTGTTAGGTTTCCTTTGGTTTAGCATTTTTTTTGGACCTTTTGGACAACGGGCCACATTTTTGTATATAGTTATTTTTTTTAGTTAGTGTTAATAGATAGGTTTCATTTCTTCGGTTGGGATCATGGACCCTGGATTGTTTATCTGTACATAGTTGATTTTTGGATTTTCAATTTTTATTATGATTTCCCCATGGAGCAATGGTTTTCGATTTTATTTTTCCATTGGATTTACTTTTGTGGACTGTGACTTTGTACACCTTTCCTTTGCATTATGATTTGTGGTTTTGCATTATTTCACGGACCTGCTGTTTTTTTAACAAAAATTCTATTATTGTTTGTTTATTTTTTATTCAATTTATGTTGCTTTTAATACATATTTTTTCTTCAAAGTTCAATCTGTAGTAACATCTCATTGGTTTCATGCATATCATGATATGGGTTTTGACATTCACTGACACCCATTGGGTGTATGTGAGGGACATGTGTTCATTTCCAAACTTGCAATTGGGCTTCTATCATGTTTTTGCCATTTCTAAGTGGGTGGATGCAATACTCGGGTGGGTGTTTGGCATTTGGAGGCTGACCATAAGGGCCAGGGATCTACATTGTGGTGACATGTTGGCTGGGGGACATGTGTGGGGGCCTGGTGGAGGCTGTCCCTGCACTGCTGGGGGGTGGGGGTGCAGGGGGAGATGAGTGGGGGCCTGGTGGAGGCTGCCCCTGGTGGCTGGGGGGTGGGGGTGGATTGAGACATGGGTGGGGGACTGGTGGAGGCTGCCCCTGGTGGCTAGGGGGTGGAAGTGGTGGGAGACATGGGTGGGGGCCTGGTGGAGGCTGCCCCTGGTGGCTGGGGGGTGGGGGTGCAGGGAGACATGAGTGGGGGCCTGGTGGAGGCTGCCCCTGGTGGCTGGGGGGTGGGGGTGCAGGGAGACATGAGTGGGGGCCTGGTGGAGGCTGCCCCTGGTGGCTGGGGGGTGGGGGTGCAGGGAGACATGAGTGGGGGCCTGGTGGAGGCTGCCCCTGGTGGCTGGGGGGAGGGGGTGATAGGGGACATGAGTGGGGGCCTGGTGGAGGCTGCCCCTGGTGGCTGGGGGGTGGGGGTGGTGGGAGACATGGGTGGGGGCCTGGTAGAGGCTGCCCCTGCACTGCTCGGGGGTGGGGGTGCAGGGAGACATGAGTGGGGGCGTGGTGGAGGCCGCCCCTGGTGGCTCGGGGTCTGGGGTGCAGGGAGACATGAGTGGGGGCCTGGTGAAGGTTGCCCCTGCACTGCTAGGGGGGGTGGTGGTACACATGGGTGGGGGCCTGGTGGAGGCTGCCCCTGTTGGCTGGGGGGTGGGGGTGGTGGGAGACATGGGTGGGGGCCTGTTGGAGGCTGCCCCTGCACTGCTGGGGGGCAGGGGTGGTAGTAGACATGGGTGGGGGCCTGGTGGAGGCTGCCCCTGGTGGCTGGAGGTGTGGGGGTGGTGGGAGACATGAGTGGGGGCCTGGTGAAGGTTGCCCCTGTACTGCTGGGGGGTGGGGGTGGTGGTAGACATGGGTGGGGGCCTGGTGGAGGCTGCCCCTGGTGGCTGGGGGTGGGGGTGGTGGGAGACATGAGTGGGGGCCTGGTGGAGGCTGCCCCTGCACTGCTGGGGGGCAGGGGTGGTGGTAGACATGGGTGGGGGCCTGGTGGAGGCTGCCCCTGTTGGCTGGGGGGTGGGGATGGTGGTAGACATGAGTGGGGGCCTGGGGGAGGCTGCCCCTGGTGGCTGGGGGGTGGGGTGGTGGTAGACATGAGTGGGGGCCTGGTGGAGGCTGCCCTGTACTGCTGGGGGGTGGGGGTGGTGGTAGACATGGGTGGGGGCCTGGTGGAGGCTGCCCCTGGTGGCTGGGGGTGGGGGTGGTGGTCAACATGAGTGGGGGCCTGGTGGAGGCTGCCCCTGCACTGCTGGGGGGCAGGGGTGGTGGTAGACATGGGTGGGGGCCTGGTGGAGGCTGCCCCTGTTGGCTGGGGGGTGGGGGTAGAGGGAGACATGAGTGGGGGCCTGGTGGAGGCTGCCCCTGCACTGCTGGGGGGTGGGGGTGGTGGTAGACATGGGTGGGGGCCTGGTGGAGGCTGCCCCTGCACTGCTCGGGGGTGGGGGTGCAGGGAGACATGAGTGGGGGCGTGGTGGAGGCTGCCCCTGGTGGCTGGGGGGTGGGGGTGGTGGGAGACATGGGTGGGGGCCTGGTGGAGGCTGCCCCTGGTGGCTGGGCGGTGGCGGTGGTGGGAGACATGAGTCGGGGCCTGGTGGAGGCTGCCCCTGCACTGCTAGGGGGTGGGGGTGATAGGGGACATGAGTGGGGGCCTGGTGGAGGCTGCCTCTGCACTGCTGGGGGGTGGGGGTGGTGGTAGACATGGGTGGGGGCCTGGTGGAGGCTGCCCCTGGTGGCTGGGGGGTGGGGGTGCAGGGAGACATGAGTGGGGGCCTGGTGGAGGCTGCCCCTGGTGGCTGGGGGTGGGGGTCATAGGGGACATGCGTGGGGCCTGGTGGAGGATGACCCTGGTGGCTGGGGGGTGGGGTGGTGGCAGACATGGGTGGGGGCCTGGTGGAGGATGCCCCTGCACTGCTGGGGGGTGGGGGTGCAGGGAGACATGAGTGGGGGCTTGGTGGAGGCTGCCCCTGGTGGCTGGGGGGTGGGGGTGATAGGGGACATGTGTGGGGGCCTGGTGGAGGCTGCCCCTGCACTGCTGGGGGGTGGGGCTGCAGGGAGACATGAGTGGGGGCCTGGTGGAGGCTGCCCCTGGTGTCTGGGGGGTGGGGGTGGTGGGAGACATGGGTGGGGGACTGGTGGAGGCTGCCCCTGGTGGCTGGGGGGTGGGGTTGTGGGAGACATGGGTGGGGGCCTGGTGGAGGCTGCCCCTGCACTGCTGGGGGGAGGGGTGCAGGGAGACATGAGTGGGGGCCTGGTGGAGGCTGCACCTGGTGGCTGGGGGGTGGGGGTGGTAGGAGACATGGGTGGGGCCTGGTGGAGGCTGCCCCTGGTGGCTGGGGGGTGGGGGTGGTGGGAGACATGAGTGGGGGCCTGGTGGAGGCTGCCCCTGCACTGCTGGGGGGTGGGGGTGATAGGGGACATGAGTGGGGGCCTGGTGGAGGCTGCCCCTGGTGGCTGGGGGGTGGGGGTGGTGGGAGACATGGGTGGGGGCCTGGTGGAGGCTGCCCCTGCACTGCTGGGGGCTGGGGGTGCAGGGAGACATGAGAGGGGGCCTGGTGGAGGCTGCCCATGGTGGCTGGGGGGTGGGGGTGATAGGGGACATGAGTGGGGGCCTGGTGGAGGCTGCCCCTGCACTGCTGGGGCGTGGGGGTGATAGGGGACATGAGTGGGGGCCTGGTGGAGGCTGGCCCTGCACTGCTGGGGTGTGGGGGTGGTGGTAGACATGGGTGGGGGCCTGGTGGAGTCTGCCCCTGGTGGCTGGGGGTGCAGAGGGACCTGCGTTGGTGGGCAGTAGTGCAAGGTGACATGTGGGTTGGCTGGGGGGCATGGCCATGGTGGATGGGGTGCCTGCAGGACATGTGCAGGGTAGGCCCCTGTGGTGTGGGCCACCTGCAGGGGCCGTGGAAGGTGTAGAGGGAACACCTGGGAGGACCCACACATGCAATTCACTTGTGGTGCTCCCCGCGCACCCCTGTAAGACACGTACCCTGATGGAATCGCGTGTGATACTTCCCACGCACCCCTGGAATATACGTACCCTGCTGATTTTGCGTGTGATACTTCCCACGCACCCCTGAAATACACGTTCCCTGCTGCATTCGCGTGTGATACTTCCCGCGCACCCCTGTAATACACGTACCCTGATGGAATTGCGTGTGATACTTCCCGCGCACCCCTGAAATACACGTACCCTGCTGCTTTTGCGTGTGATACTTCCTGTGCACCCCTGTAATACACGTACCCTGCTGGAATCGCGTGTGATACTTCCCGCGCACGCCTGAAATACACGTACCCTGCTGATTTTGCGTGTGATACTTCCCGCGCACCCCTGATGCACACGTACACAGGACAATTGCGTGTGGAACTTCCCGCGAACCACTGAAATACACGTTCCCCGCTTGGCGTTTGCTGTTTGCCAGCCCTCTGAACTGGTCCAGGGTTAGCGCAGCCCTTTGCGATTATTTGGGGATTTTGAAGGCTTTTCCTTGCGCGAGGGTGTTCTTGGGGGCGTAACTGGCGCTGCTGCAGGGTCGCTGCGCCACGCTGCGCCACAGCTGGTTTTGGAAGCGTCTTCATAGAAGTCATAGTTATCTTGTATTTCTTCTTCTTTTCTCCATGGTTTAAAGAGTTGTAGCAGGGACATATAATATAGTTCTTTATTTTGAGGAGTCTTTAATGACAATTTGATATTAATTAAATTTGGTTTGGTGAGTTTTACTAAGCTGCAAAGTATTAAAGGGTCAGTTATTTCGTATTTGTTTTCTGCTATAAGTTAGAGAGCTAATTCAAACCATTTAGAATCTTCATTGTTTTCTATTTTTTAAGTTAGGTCTACAGATTTTGGGTTACTTTTATAGAAAGATCTATGGCAACATAAACACACATGGTTTGGTACTTCAGCAGATGTACTTTTAAATTTCAGTATTTCTTTTTTGTATGTGTGTAGTAGAAGGTTGCCATGCATAGAATTGTTGCTAATTTGCTTTAAAGCTATTTCATTCTGTAAGTGGCTTTCACTTGCAAAATATTTTTTCTGGATATAGTTGATTTCTTCAAGTAGGTCTTTTGCTGTAACATGTAGAAGAATGTAATTTAAATTGTAATTTAGTGCTGAAGCAGGACTTTTAGCATACTACAGTTTATAGACTAGATTTCTTATAGTTGAATGATGTGTTGTTATCATTTTGATATAATGGAAGGTGGTTTTGCAAGTAGGTCCTGAAAAGCAGGCCAATGAATGTCCTTGTAGTCCTGTGTATTTGTGCACAGGACAGGTATCCATATTTTGCAGTAGTTTAAATGTTCTCTTTGCCTTTCACATATTGATTGAGGAATTGGCGTAAAGACTTGAAAGAATTTCTGGGAATGTTACACATTGACGTGCATGGCCATTTGTATACTAAACGTTCTGATTCAGTTGAATGTAGAGGTAATTATACGTTTTCTGGGGATATTTTTGTAAGCAGTATTTCTTGTTCCATTATGGTATTATTAACTTTTTCATAACCTCGTCCACTGTTATGTATGGCAATTGTATTTCTTTGCTTTTGTTTATATGCTTCTTCATTAAAGTATGGTTCTGTGCTCGTAGTGTGACTCCATTCACCTCCACAGATACTTAAGAAGTTATTTCTATTGACATTTCGTTTATTGAGAAGTCTTTTTTGTAATTTAGTCATTAGTTTTGTCAGTGGTTTCTTTTTGTTTAACACTGAAATAAATAACTTTCTTTTGAGAAGGATTGCACTGTCTATCACCGCTTCTAAGATTAACTTCCTACGATAGGTTTTATTTCTCTCCTGTTTTTATAAGATTTTGCAGGACTCTGTGACGGAACATTTTTGCTAAAATACTTATTTTGGTATGCTTAGTTTGCACTATATCAAGATTTATAGGAGCAGTTTTATCTGTAGTGGTAGCTGATTTGTTAATTTTTTTGTGGTTTGTTTTACATTTTGATAGAGGAGGCAACATTTCTCTACTTGAAGCTTGTTTTGTTTCGCTAAATGACTGTATTAGCTGTTTTGTTTTAACTTTTTTTTTTACAAATTCTGCTAGAGATGGATGCTTGATTTGGACACTTCTATTTTCATTTGCTCTGTTTCTGCGTTGCTTTCTACGGACTTGATTTTTGATAGGCATTCTTTAGGGTCTGTTGAAAAAAATAAAGACGGTATGGGTTGGGGTGTTCTTAATGTATGTGTGCTGTTTGCATGAGTGTGTGAGTAAGATAATAAAGATGTATGTATTATTGTGTGATTGTGAATTGGGCAACTACAACTGGTTGGGATGGCTATTCTTGAATTTATGTGTTACTAAACTGGGGTTCAGATGATAGTAGAAAGTATGCTGGTGGTGTGGAGAAGTAGAAATAGTAAATCTAATGGTATACAATTAAAACAGTTGTGTGTTCTATAATATCAAAATTCTGGGGGTTGAGTTGGGTTATTTGTGTGTTGAAAACTAAGAAATTGTGTGTCATTCTGCCTGTAAATCTCTGTTTAAGAAATGGGTATTTGTAGACAGAATGGTGCACACTGTCTATTTTTAGACACAAAAATAGCAGGAATTAACCTTACTGTGTGTTTGAATAATAGTACAAATAATATGGTGATATTCAACTTACTTTTTTTCTGAAATGAGCAGGTTTCTTTTTAGTTGTTCTTTGTTTGTATATATAGCATTGTTTTTAATTTAGACACTGATTTTTTTTTAATTGACATTGATCCTCAGCGCCTTCCTCAAAATCATGAAAACTATTTTATTCACATAAGATGCGTTGCACCAGTTGAATACATATCATATGTCCTTAATGCATAAACTGTATTGTAATGACTAACTGTACCAACCAAAATATCATTTGTATGCCTTGTGGAAATCATAATGTACCACTGAATACCACTATTTCTGTAAATAAGCTCTTGTAAGTAACAGTGCCTCAATGCCATGGGCTGCTTGCACAGTATATAAATATAAGTAAATAAATGTTTATATTTTTGTACAAGTATTGTTGTTTGGTTATTGAAAATACTGTATGCATGCAATTTTGTTTGAGTAAGTTAACTCTTCATATTGTACTTTAGTTCAACATGCTTTGAAAATGTATGTGTAAAAAGAAATTAAATAGCAGATAGGTTTGGAAGTGACAGTGATTTTAGGAGATGGAAAAAATGACAGTAAATTAAGTTGATAGATTATACAAGCTAAAAGTCAGTTAATCTGTTTATATGAATCTATACAAATTGTACATGTACTATATAGAAAATATGCATACCCGTAATTTGTGTTCATGCATATGGTTATGCATGCAGCTGCAAGTAGAAATCTTGGAGACTTGTACAGTATTTCTGGTAGAAGGTGCTTTCCAATGATATGACACTTGTACTCAGAGAGATTAACAGTACATTTAAAGTGCTGATCTATGATGATGCAGTTAGATGTAGAGGTCTTGGATGTGATTGGTGGATGTTCATGTGACTTCTTAGCTATATCTAATGAGGGAATGGCACAGAAAGTGAAAAGGAAATGGTAGAAGGACTGTTCATGTTACGATATGTCCGCGGACATGGCAGTAGTCCGCGGACATCGGGTGTTACATCCGGGGATTTTTGGGTTGGGGAGCCATGCAAATGAGAATGAGCAGAGAAAGGGATTGGTCAGGAAAGTTTAGTGGGTGTGTTGTACCAGGAGAGAGTTTCTCAGATACTCTTTTTGCTGAGAGAAGAACAGATAGCTATGGCTGTGTGTTTCAAAAAACAGATTGTTTGGATTTTGGGAGACTCGTGGATACATTGGTTGAAGGTGCATGCAGAAAGCTGTGGAGTAGCTGTAGATCTTGCACTGGCATGGGGTACGTGGAATGAAGTGGTTGGACTTGCTACCTCTCTGTGCTACTTTGGAGACAGAGCAATATCCAGACATAATTGTGGAGGGAACAGTTTAGGACATGTGTCTGGAATTTATTTGCAATTTGCAATGAAAGAAGGACTTGGGAAGGTCATGGACATGTTTCCAAATTCTCAAGTAATTTTTTCAAATGTGCCTTCGTTCTGCTTCATTTGGTCCACAATTGGAAAAAGCAAGGCGCAATGTCAATAAGGCTGTTTGTGCCTTTCTAAGAGATTTTGGCATGTCCTCTTTTCACAATGAAAATATTATGTTTCGTAGTACATACATTTTTCACAGAGATGGAGTCCATCTTACTTATCCTGGCAATCAGATTTTTTTGAGAAATGTACAAAATGCAGTGTGCCCTTGTTTTGAATTACAGCATCCATTTTATAGTAGGTGTTGAGCATTTAAAATTTTTCAAACACAAATAAACACCACCAAAAGTCTCTTTTCAGAGCCACCACTTCCTCCCAGATAAAACTGCAATGGTTATGATAGGGTAGCAACCCAAAATTTTAGATGTCCGCGGACTGTCCGCGGACTTCTAAAAAATACACAGGGTCCTGCTTCATTTATTTTCACTTCTATTTTTTAACTGTAAAAGGCGACTCTGAAAAGACCCTTTTTTATTTTTGTTGTTTTCATTTTATTTTTGTTTTTTATACAAGACACACTAGGAGAGGTGGGGAAAGGAGAGTAAGGGGGGACACCAACCACGTGGATAAGAAAGGGCGAGCTGAGAGAGGAAGATGTAGAGTGGGTTTCACTTGGGTAGTGAGCAGACCTTTTCGTGCCCTGAAACGATAGCCTCAAAAGCACTACAAAGTATCTCCCCCCTGCACAGTACTGCATCGCAGTACATACACACAACTGTGACCCTCGAAAGGTAAGGGTCATCAGCATTGCGTATGGCCTGTGAGGCAGCTTGAGGAATACGCTGTCCCACAGGAGTGTTCCTTGTGGTGACAGGATCAGAAACAGAGGATGAAGTAGAGGAAGTCAACCTGCTATGCTCCTCGCAAGGTACAAATTTGCGAACGGCCCCCGAGTGGAATTACTTTAGGTGACGCTTCATGGTAGTTGTCCCAAAGCTGTATGAACCATGCCTCCCGTGACTGAGTACAATTTTGCACTCATTGCAGGAGACTTGGTTCGCACGCACCTTAGGACCATTACCACTAATGGTAAATAACCACCACACCCAAGACTCACGCCAAGTGCTGATAGTAGGGACTTCCATTACCTCATTCTCATCATCCTCTTCTTCCTCCTGTGCATCCTCACTCCTGTTCCCCTCTTCAGGCCCTTGGGGAGGTGGTGGTGGTGGAGGGGGTGGGGGTGGTGCTGAGGCAGATGCAGCACCAGGTGGCAGTAGTGGAGCCACGGATGCCATCAAGTTTGCGATGGAAATCTACAAATTGGGAGCAAAATTTGATGTGCTCTGTAGGATAGCCAGAAACACAATGAGAATGAGCTCTAGGGTGTGGTCTTTTATATGGGTGCTTGTGCATGGTTCGTGGACATGCGCGCTGTCCGCAGACAGATTGAACAGAAAAAAGGGTTCAAAAAGTCACAAAAATTATGTAGAAACTCAGGATTACTATGTGGGACTTGTTCTATGGTGAGTTTTTGTTGGAAAATATTGTAGATTACTTGAAAATGTAGTTATAAATTGTTCGGGGACACGAACAGTGTTTGCAATCAGAACATACGCTGATCTTGGGCGCGGTCACATGATAGCTTCGCGAACATATCTACGAAGGGAGCAGGTGTCCGTAAGACACGAAATGCACTGAAACTATTTTGCTCATGCGCGTTGGTGTTCTACGGACACTGTTCAGGTCCTGGATTGATTAAAAGTGTGTCACAAGTAAAACGAACAGTTACGGACAGGCCTTTGTTCTTAGAACAGTTTCAACTTGTCTGCGAACAATGCAGACAGGCATAGCATCCTCAGGACACCCGCATTTCGTCCATTGACAAACCTTTCAGGACACCGCGTGTGTTCTTAGAACAGTTTCAACTTGCCTGCTAACAATACGGACAGGCATAGCGTCCTAAGGACACTCCCATTTTGTTTCTTTACGAACATTTTAGGACACAGCCTGTGTTCTTAGAACAGTTTCAACTTGCCTGCGAACAATACGTACAGGCATTGCGTCCTCAGGACACCCCCATTTTGTTTATTTATGAACATCCCAGGACACATAATATGTTCTAAGAACACTTTCATCTTGCCAGCAAACAATACGGACAGCTTCGCCAGGACACCCGCATTTCGTCCATTGACGAACATTTCAGGACACCGCGTGTGTTCTGAGAACAGTTTCAACTTGCCTGCGAACATTACGGACAGGCATAGCGTCCTAAGGACACTCCCATTTTGTTTCTTTACGAACATTTTAGGACACAGCCTGTGTTCTTAGAACAGTTTCAACTTGCCTGCGAACAATACGTACAGGCATTGCGTCCTCAGGACACACCCATTTTGTTTCTTTACGAACATTTTAAGACACAGCCTGTGTTCTTAAAACAGTTTCAACTTGCCTGCAAACAATACGGACAGGCATAGCGTCCTCAGGATACCCCCATTTTGTTTATTTACGAACATCCCAGGACACATAATATGTTCCAAGAACACTTTCATCTTGCCAGCGAACAATACGGACAGCGTCCTCAGGACACCCACATTTCGTCCATTGACGAACATTTCAGGTTTCAACTTGCCTGCGAACAATACGGACAGGCAGAGCGTCCTAAGGACACTCCCATTTTGTTTCTTTATGAACATTTTAGGACACAGCCTGTGTTCTTAGAACAATTTCAACTTGCTTGCGAACAATACGGACAGGCATAGCGTCCTCGGGACACCCCATTTTGTTTATTTACGAACATCCCAGGACACATAAGATGTTCTAAGAACACTTTCATCTTGCCAGCGCACAATACAGACAGCGTCGTCAGGACACCCACATTTCATCCATTGACAAACATTTCAGGACACCACGTGTGTTCTTAGAAAAGATTCAACTTGCTAGTGAACAGTGCGGACAAGTATAGTGTTCTTAGGACACCTCCATTTTCATTTCTTTACGGACATTCCGGACACCCCCGCTGTCCGCGGACACCTGAATTGCTTTTTTTGTTTTAAAACAAGAAATGAATTAAGACCCAATATAATAATTTTACTTAATTTTACATGTATGTTAAATTTATGACAGAGAAGGTGAGGCAGAAACTGAAACAAAAACAGGAGAATTAGGGGTTTCAATAGGATTTATATGAGGTAAAGAAGGGATGGAAGGCTCATCAAAACGTATTGGTTCATGCAGAGGGTTTGGGGATAATTGACTGGGATATGGTGAGGGGGGACAAGTACATGTGGGACAATGGTATGTAGTTTGTTTGAAGTGATCGTCCACACGTTTTTTAAATTATTAAAATTTGCCAAGAGTAGGTTAATTTTTTCTTCTATGTGCTGACGAGTCTTATTCCAATACAGCTTTTTCATTAGTATTATCAATTTTTGTATGGTCTGTACAAAAAAATATATATATGTTAAATGTATATAAAATAATATTAGATAATTGGTTTATATAGTAAAGTGGCTACCATTAGATTCACTATCTTCTGACATTTCCTCACGTGGGAAATGCTCCTCTAGCCACTACAGAGTACTAAACATTTCTGTGAGAAAAAAAACATAATATCATTCTTTTTTGTATCTAATACAGAAAGTTTACAAATATATGAGCAAAATGCAATACACTTGCTATTTCAGGTAAGGTGTGTTCTGAGTGGTCTGTAGATCTGCTGTTGTTCTTAGTTGTGGAGTTTCTGTGAGGTAATCATGTTGGAAGCCTATCTTTCTTCTTTTGGTATATTCCATTTTAGAAAATATTGTATTTAAATGAATGTTTAGTGTGTTATATATATGGGTTACACTTCTTATTTATTACTACATATAATGTGTATGTGTGCTGGTTTGTGAATTTGTAAAATGTACATATGTTATGATATAACAATTAAACATACCCCCCAGACTTTTTGGGTAGTGGTGTTGTTGTCCGAATATATCCGCGGATATTAAAAGAGTTTGTGGACATCGAATTCAGTAGAGGGGGTTCAGTATGTTCCATATTACATGTACATAAAGTCAGAGTTATTATTGTTAAGTTAAACTACTAAAAACCTATGAAATTCAGTGAAAAAACTTTGTTAAAGGGACGTTATGGTTAAGTTGCGCTAATAAAAACCTATGAAATTCAGTGAAAACACTTTGTTAAAGGGACGGTATGGCTAAGTTGCGCTACTAAAAACCTATGAAATTCAGTGAAAAAACTTTGTTAAAGGGACGTTATAGTTCCAAGTAAAACCGAAAAACCCCTGATATTCCCCAGTTATGGTAAGCTAAGCAACCATAACTCGCGCCACCACTGTGCACTGCTAAGACTAACATCCATCCAGCTGCCTCGCAGACTATACATGATGCTCTTGACCCTTACCTTTCGAGGGTCACAGTATTGTGCATGTACTGCGACGTAGTACTCTGCAGGGGGGAGAACCTTTGGTGTGCTTTCGAGACAAGGAGCATGAGAAGGACTGCTACCTACCTGAATAAGGACGATCCTACATCTTCCTCTCTCCACCTGCCTTTTCTTATCCCAGTGGTTGGAGTCCCTTCCTTAGTCTCCTTTCCCTTCCTTTCCGTGTGTGTCATGTATAAGCAAAAAAAAAAAATATAAAACAACAACCCCCCCAAAAAAGGCTCTTTTCAGAGCCACCTTTCACAGTTCAAAAATACAAGTGTCAATGAAATGCTGCATGGCCCTGTGCAATTTTTTAACTTTTGGGGGTCTGCCCTATCAGAACCATTGAACTTTTCTCTGGGAGGAAGTGGTGGCTCTGAAAATAGCCTTTTTGTGGGGGGTTTTTGTGTTCCAAAAACTTCAAATGGTCAACACCTACTGCAAAATGGATTCCTGCAATTCCAAAAAGGGTTGCAATGCATTTTGCATATTTCAAAGAAAAATCTGATTGGCAATAGAAGTAAGATGTACTCCATCTCTGCGAAAAATGTGTGTAGTACGAAACATAATATTTTCATTGTGAAAAGAGGACATGCCAACATCTCTCAAAAAGGCACAGTCAGCCTTGTTGACATTGCGCCTTGCTTTCTCCATTTGTGGACCAAATGAAGAAGAACGCAGCCACATTTGTCTCTGCACAATACAGGAAAAAATGACTCTGGAGTTTGGAAACATGTCCATAAATTTCCAAAGTCCTTCTTTCATTGCAAATTGCAAAGCGATTCCAGACACGTGTCCTAAACTGTTCCCTTCACAATTAATAATATCAATGTCTGGATGACACTGTATAACCAAAGTAGCACAAAGAGGTACCAAATCCAGCCACTTCCTTCCACGCACTCCATGCCAGTGCACTTCCATCCAAGATGTACAGCCACTCCACAGCGATCTGCATGCACCTCCAACCAATTTATCCACGAATCTCCCAAAATACCAACAATCTGCTTTCTGAAACACACAGCCATAGCTATCTGCTCTCCTCTCAGGAACAAAAAAACGTTCTGACAAAGTCTCTCCTTACACATCACACCCAGTCAACCTTACTGACCAATCCCTTGCTCTGCTAAGTCTCATTTGCATGCTTCCCAACCTCAAAATTCCTGTATGTAATAAACGCTGTCCGCGGACAACAGTGGTGTCCGCTGACAAATCGTAAAATCTGAGAGTGGGGAATGAACATTTAAATAGTGTGCCCCTTTTCCCCTTTGAGGTTGGCTCTGAAAAGAGTTTTTTTTTGTTTTTTTTTTGTTTTTTTGAAGATGCTTCAGAAACACCTTTTATTTTGTACTTTTGTACTTTTGTGTGTTTTTGTTTCCTTTTTTTCCTCCAGAAAACTTCACATTAGCTTCTCCAAAGCAATCCTTATGTTAAAAAACAACATGGCATTTCCCATAAAAGATAAAGACATGCCATCTTATTTAAAGTAAACAACATTATCAGAATCAATGTAGTCATTGTTGCAAAAGAGCATGCCATCTCTAAGCATAAAAGCAAATATCCCTCGGTTGATTAACACACATATCAAAATTTTGTTGAGGACAAAAACAGAACTATTGTCCCATATTGCCGTAGGTACCAAAACAGAAAAAAATACCTTGGCATTTGAAGTAGTTTCATTACTGCCTGAACCAAATTTTCTAGATCTTTTAACAAAGTAGGGGCACTGAAATAGCCCAAATGCAAAGCACCACATTGCAGAACAACCACATGTGGACTGTTAACCCTAGCCATATCTTCACAAACCTCTAGCATTGCCTGCAAATTGAATCTAGGCACAGTGCTCCACACCACTTCCACTCCTTGTACATCACAATTGTTAGCCACATTCCTACATTTAGCATACTGCTCCAAACCATTCACAAACATATCTCCAATCACTAACACTCTGAGTTTCTCCACCTCTGCCATCTTCACTACACACAGCCTCTCTCAATACAAAGCAGAGCCTCAACACCTGATTGGCTAATCCCTACAGTTTTATTTCCATGCCAGATATTTTGAGAAGCCCCGTATGGGGCATGCCCTTTTCGCGAACAGCCGCGGTGTCAGCAGAGCGTGTAGATCTTGGGCAGCCCTTCTATCCTTTCCACTTCACTCTCTGCACCATTCCCTCATTGACTACTGTTAAGCAGTCACACAACCACCCTCCAGTCACATCCAAGAAATCTACATGTAACTCCATTATCAAAGTTCAGCACTTTAGATGTACTGTTGATCGCTCTGAGTACAATTGGACTGTGACTGTAAAGCACCTACAGCAACTACTACAAAACTATCCAACATTTCTACTTGCAGATTCATGCACATCCACGTGCATGAACACAAACTACAGGTATGAATATTTTCTACACAGTTCATGTACAGCTCTTGTATGAATGCATGTACACAGAGTAACTGCCACTTACCCTGAATAACCTGTAATACAAACTTACTGTAATTTCTCCCATCTGCTATGATCAAGTGTCACTTGCAAACCTGTCTGCTCTCAACATTTTTATTTACTCACATTACTAACTGCAATGTGCAAACTTGTCTTTTCTTCATTCATTCCATCCATCATTTGTGTAACAACTGCCACCTATTTATCCACATGTCAACCATAGTAGCATTTAGTGCATTATAGTGCATAGGATGTATACACAATTTCCTTTTATACATTCTGCATATTTAACATACATTCTACAATTTGTACTTGCTTTAGAAATTATTATAATAGTAATCAGACACAACACACACACCTAAGAAAATGTAATTTCATTTTAAAAGATGTGACAAATAACAGTATATTTATAGGATAAGGCTTTCTAGTGTGTCATAAAATGACACACAACCAGGATGAGTACATGCATCTTTACTTATGCACACAGATAGCCAATATCATTTTAAAGGCTTCCAGCTGAAACAACACCACTGCCTCTTTAACTCTTCTTCCAATCTAGACAGTTCTCTCATTCCAGCTGGTTGCTCATTCCGTTCTAGAATTTACAACAGCATTCAACTATGAACAGGTGCAATAATGTCTATCACATCATCTACAACTATGTACAGTGTTGTATAGCAAGATATACAACATCTCCCCCCTTCCCTTCAGTCCGCAACTCAAGCACAAGATCATTCCTTGCAACCCTTACTTTATTTCATACTCTCCCATCTCCAAATACACCAGAATCACCTAGTAGTTTGGTAATCACCTACTGGGCAATAAGCTACTTACCCCCATCTAATTCTTCTCCTTTATTTCCCAAAACTTCACAAATGCATACATTGCATGCTTTTCCCTACAGTTCCTGCCAGTTACCCTGTAAAAATAGCAAAAAATCACACAATGATTTCTTCTATCTCCTAACATCCAATAACACCACCTTAAGAAGCCAAGTGTGCTATGTGTGCTTACTGTTGTAGTCATTTCTATAGCACATTCAACTAACAGGTTCTAAGTAAAATATACAGAATGCACTAGACAATGGAAACTGCATGTACATGCTATGCACAGTTATCAGAAATCACTACTACTGAAAAAACAAATAAATCCATGTCTACATTAACAACAATGATATTAACACACATATTTACTAACTTCTTTCTTTCACAATTGCAGTGAAGACCACTCTTCTGAAAAGCAGCACATCTGAAGTACGAACCAGAACTCAGAAGAAACCTACTCTTTCGATCCAAAAAAGTAAGTGCAATACTGCCATAATGTTCTAACTATACCATAATGTACTAACTGTAACTCCAACACTGTAGAATTCTAGAATTGTAGAACAAACTATTGTATTAACCCTACAACATTAGATTCAATATTAGTGTTTCCCCTCACCAGCTGCATACTTTGTATTGTCATCTGAACACCATTATAGTAACACACAAATACAAGAATAGCCTTCCCAACCTGAAGTAGCAGCCTATTGCACAATCACAAACCTGTACATACATCCTTACCATCATACTCAGACACTCATGCACAAAGCACACATACACTGCACAAGATCCCAACCTACAGTTTCTTTTTTTCTCCAACAGACCCCAAAGAATGCCTACCAAAAACCAACTCTGTAGAAAGCAACACAAAAGTAAACAAAATCAAAATAAAACTCTCCAAAATAAGCAGCCACCTCGAGCAGAATTTGTACAAAAAGTTCAAACAAAATTACTAATACAGTCATTAAGCGAAACAAAATAATCTTCCAGTACAGAAAACTTGCCTCCTCTTTCAAAATGTAAAACAAAACAGAAAGAGATTAACAAGACTGCAGAGAGTAGTGCTACTAGACTAGTGCGACACTGCACCTATAAATCTTGTTGTAGCCGCAAGTAAGCATACCAAACAAATATTTTACAAATAATGTTCTGCCACAGAGTCCTTCAGAACCTTATAAAAACAGGAGAGAAATCACGCACAATCCTTAACACCTTCCATAGAAAATTAATTCTAGAAGCTCTTATAACAATCCTTCTCAGAAGGAAATTATTTATTTGAGTTTTAAACAGAATGAAACCACTAACAAAACTAAGTACTAAACTACAAAAAAGACTTCTCAATATACGGAATATCAACAAAGATAGCTCTTCAAATATCTGTGGAGGTGAATGGAGTCGCACCACGAGCACAAAACCATATTTCAATGAAGAAGCATACAAACATACAAACAAAGCACACAGATCCCAACCTACAGTTTCTTTTTTTCTCCAACAGACCCCAAAGAATGCCTACCAAAAACCAACTCTGTAGAAAGCAACACAAAAGTAAACAAAATCAAAATAAAACTCTCCAAAATAAGCAGCCACCTCGAGCAGAATTTGTACAAAAAGTTCAAACAAAATTACTAATACAGTCATTAAGCGAAACAAAATAATCTTCCAGTACAGAAAACTTGCCTCCTCTTTCAAAATGTAAAACAAAACAGAAAGAGATTAACAAGACTGCAGAGAGTAGTGCTACTAGACTAGTGCGACACTGCACCTATAAATCTTGTTGTAGCCGCAAGTAAGCATACCAAACAAATATTTTACAAATAATGTTCTGCCACAGAGTCCTTCAGAACCTTATAAAAACAGGAGAGAAATCACGCACAATCCTTAACACCTTCCATAGAAAATTAATTCTAGAAGCTCTTATAACAATCCTTCTCAGAAGGAAATTATTTATTTGAGTTTTAAACAGAATGAAACCACTAACAAAACTAAGTACTAAACTACAAAAAAGACTTCTCAATATACGGAATATCAACAAAGATAGCTCTTCAAATATCTGTGGAGGTGAATGGAGTCGCACCACGAGCACAAAACCATATTTCAATGAAGAAGCATACAAACATACAAACAAAGCACACAGATCCCAACCTACAGTTTCTTTTTTTCTCCAACAGACCCCAAAGAATGCCTACCAAAAACCAACTCTGTAGAAAGCAACACAAAAGTAAACAAAATCAAAATAAAACTCTCCAAAATAAGCAGCCACCTCGAGCAGAATTTGTACAAAAAGTTCAAACAAAATTACTAATACAGTCATTAAGCGAAACAAAATAATCTTCCAGTACAGAAAACTTGCCTCCTCTTTCAAAATGTAAAACAAAACAGAAAGAGATTAACAAGACTGCAGAGAGTAGTGCTACTAGACTAGTGCGACACTGCACCTATAAATCTTGTTGTAGCCGCAAGTAAGCATACCAAACAAATATTTTACAAATAATGTTCTGCCACAGAGTCCTTCAGAACCTTATAAAAACAGGAGAGAAATCACGCACAATCCTTAACACCTTCCATAGAAAATTAATTCTAGAAGCTCTTATAACAATCCTTCTCAGAAGGAAATTATTTATTTGAGTTTTAAACAGAATGAAACCACTAACAAAACTAAGTACTAAACTACAAAAAAGACTTCTCAATATACGGAATATCAACAAAGATAGCTCTTCAAATATCTGTGGAGGTGAATGGAGTCGCACCACGAGCACAAAACCATATTTCAATGAAGAAGCATACAAACATACAAACAAAAGCAAATAAACCCAATTGCCATCCATAGCAGTGGACGAGGGTATGAACAACTTAATAATACAACTAGAAACGCTGCTCACAAAAATATCCCCAGAAAACTCAGTATCAACTCTCCATTCCACTGAACCAATACGTCCATCTTTCAAATATTTAAGCCAGTTCCTCAATCAGTATGTGAACGGCAAAGACACATTCAAAATGAAACTAATTCAAAATATGGACTCCTATCCAGTATGCAAATACACAGGACTACAAGGACATTCATTAGCTTGCATTTCTGGACCTATTTGCAAAAGTACCTTCCACCATATCAAAAGGATATCAACACATCATTCAACTATAAGAAATCTGGTCCGTAAACGCTACTATGCCAAAAGTCTTGCTTTAGCACTAGCCAATTTAGATAACAATCTTCTACATGGTAGAGCCAAACAACTACTTGAGAAAATAGAGCATATCCAGAGAAAATATTTTGGAATTGAAAGCCACTTACAAAATGCAATAGCTTTACAACAGACTAGTAACAACTATACAGATGGCAACCTTCTATTACACATATACAAAAAAGAAATACTGAAGTTTAAAAGTATATCTGCTGAAGTACCAAACCTTGTGTGTGTGTGTTGCCACAGGATGGTTTATAAAAATAGCACAAACGCTTTAGACACAACGTACAAAATAGAAGACAATGAAGATTCCAAATTGTTCCGATTAGCTTTTTATCGTATAGCAGCAAACAAATATACACAATTACTGACCCCTTAATACTTTGTAGTCACTGCACTGCAAAACATGACAACAACCAAACACCTTCACATGCTATCACAAATAACTTGGAATTATTCCCACTACCAAAACCTCTGCAGCAACTCAACTTATATGAGAGCATCCTAATTCAAACAGTGCGCCCGTTTCAAGCAATAATACGCCTTTAACCAAAAACAGCAAAATTACCTGCCTCTGAATAAGTGAAAGGCATTTGTGGGAAAGTAGTTTATTTGCCATTATAACTCAAACAAAATGTACATACTCTGAGAGTGCAATGTCCAATAGATCATTCTTTAATTATCTTAGTAAATGACATACCTACAAAAGGCAAAATAATTTGGCAATGACTCATGGACTTACATAAAGTTAGACAAGCACTTCAATATCTAAAAGACAACAATGAATACTACAAAGAAATTCATATTAAAGAAAACCTGAGAGAAACCACTGAAATAATTCAAGAGTCATCAGAAACTGGTCAATTTCAACTTCTAGTTCCTACTACAGAATCCAATATTTTAAACCATTATACAATTCATCCATTACACTCTAAAGACACTATAGATGATGCACGTACCAAATGCGACAAAGCCAAAGGATCTCCAATCAGCATATGGGAATAAAGTATAGAAGCACGTTCCTTTCCTCTACTCTTTCCTACTGGAAAAGGAGGAAGGTACGATGATAGACCCACACAAATAACAGCATCAGAAAACCGCTCTTTACAAAGACCTCAGATTCAGACAAAATATGGAATACATATTCCACCTTCCCTTTGAAAGTGAACTAGCAACTCTATGCTACGAAGTTGCACACAAATTGAAATCAGGTACCCATTTTCAAAATATGTCAGCTACGCAATTACTAAAAAAAAGTGCAAGAAAAAGATGATGTTTTAAAGTCAAGCATTTCAAATCTTTTAGCAAACATGTGTGGTACAAAAGAATACTGGTTTCGACGTCATGGAGATGTGCGCTGTATGATAAGAAACGTTGCACCACCCACTTGGTTTGTGACATTAAGTTGTGCAGGATATGCATGGGAAGATTTATACGATTTCCTAGGCATAGCAAACAAAAACAAAACAAACATAGATATAAAAATACCAGGAGAACTCTGCTCTCTAGATCCTGTAAATGTATCAACATATTTCCATCATCGCTTCATTGCCATGCTACACTTTCTTTGTAATTAAAATGTTCCTCCCCTCAGAGAAGTGCAACACTTCTTTTGGAGAAAAGAATACCAAGCCAGAGGAGCACCACACATCCACATGGTTTTGTGGATTAAAGATGCTCCTACATTTAGTCAGGACAGTGATGCCACTGTTTTGCAGTTCATCCAAAAATATGTCACTTGTGAAATCCTTTCACAAACAACAAATAGTGACCTTCATGAACATTTACAATTTCAAAGACACAAATGTGGGACATATTGTCATCGCAAATATAAAAACAAAGGGAAAGACTACACCAAATGCTGCTTTGGTTTCCCTAGACCAGTTTCAACAACAGGTCAAGTAAAGAACTTCATGTCTTCAGTTAGATATAGTGTCAAAGGTAAATCACCTAAGAACACATATTACATAAAAAGAACAGAAGAATCAAAATACATCAATAAATAACATGCAATCATTGCCCTTCTATGGAATGTAAACATAGATGTGCAGTACATTGCAGATGATTCCACTGCAGTTGCACGGTATGCCACAGCCTACTTAACCAAAGCAGAAAAAACAGAGCTTCAAGACCTCTGGGATGACATATCATCTGACAAAACAATATCACATAAATTGTACAACTTAGGCATAAAATGCTATCTCATAGATAATGTAGCTGCTATGAAGCAGCAGACCGTTTAATCGGTACTGCCTTGTATGGAAAATCTGACAATATAGTATAGCTTAGTCTTGGTCTTGCTAAATTTAGAAAAAGAGTTCTCAACTTACATGAGGAAATAGAAACAATAGACAAAAATGATCCCAATAGCCAAGACATTTTGAAAAACAATTTACTAGGCACATACTACCCAAACATGAGTACCACTTTGGAAACCATGTGTCTATGCCATATAGCCTGTAACTTAACATACAAAAATATTATTAAACCAGATGAAAAGAAAGGTAGATACAGAGTGGCACATTGTGAAGACAGCTTAGTGAAACTTACCAAACGAAGCTTAATTAATCATATCAAATTGTCATTAAAAACTCCTCAACATAAAGAACTGTATCACATCTCCCTGCTACATTTTTTTAAACCATGGAGAAAAGAAGCAGATTTACTAGATACCGATGACTCCTATGAAGACGCTTTCAAAGTAAATGAAAACACTATAACAGATATAAACTTTACACAGTACAAAACAATGTTGCATAATGAACAGCAACACGAAAAAGAACTCCAGGCCCAACTAGATGTGGACACCCCTGACAGACAGTAGTCAACCTTCTGTAACAGGAAGCCAAGAACCACTTGGAAACCACTAATAGCAAATGAGGCAGAATAAGCCATGACAGAAGTTGAAAACACCATGGGGCCGATTCATGGAACAAACGTGCGCCGAAACATCTATGCGCAAGCAGGCGCAAGCAGGCGCAAGCAGGCGCAAACGTGAAAAAACAGGCGCGCGCGCACACGTGCGATTCATGGAAGTCCCTGCGCGTGTTTTCCTCGGGATGTGCGCCAAACCCGTGCATGGCGCACACGTCACTGAAACATCCCGAATGCCGTGTGCGATGCGCACAGTGAAAGCGCACAACCTCGGCGCACACACCATAAAGGGGGCGGAACACAGGGCGTAACGCGCGGAATGGGGAACAACGCACGAAAATAAGGGCGTAACTGTCATGGGCGCTACTCCCGAGGGGCCAGGACTGGCCCAGCGCCCTCGGAAGCAGACCCGTCTTCCACTACTCCGGACCCAGCAGACCCCTACAGGGGCCCTTTGGACCGTGTCCTGGCGCCTTTGGCGCCAGGCTCATGAAGGGTTTCAGTCCCGGCGCCAATGGTGCCGGGCTCATATTGATAAACAGTGTAATAATGCTTGGGTGGACTTACCTGAGGCAGACCATGCTGCATATTTACCCAGAACAAACCAGTCTGGTTGAAGTCCCCAGCCATCAGGGCTGGGAGGAACTATTCCCTCCATTCAGGAACTCTTTTCTTACCTGGTTGGAACCGGTGGAAGAACACACACTGGAAGCACTTCTCTGCTATTTAAACCACGCCCGATGGAAAACACGTGCTTCGCGTTATTCTGCAGTAGCAGCAGGACGCTCACTGAGTCGGCTCCTGCATTCCAGGTCCAGAGTCATCTTCAGCTTCCGCGCAGCAACCTGTGGATGAAGAAAGACACAGAACAATACTTACCAGATCCCGGAATCCAGTCACCGGCAAAACCTGCAAAGAATAAACATAAGGTTAGAAAAGTGCAACTCGCTCGCAGCTGCGCCCGCTTACCTGATCCATCCATGATTGCAACGGAGCTAACCGCGACCTTCTCTTCGGCAGCTTCTCTGCACCTGAAAGGCAAAGGACATAATTAAAAAGGGGTTCGGGTGAAGGCAGTCGCATTCATCTTAACTTACCAGTTTTTGCACACGCAGTAGCGGCCGCATCAACCTCAGCATCCCGGCACCTGAAAAACAGGAAAAAGACATTATTTGAGGTGCCATTAAAAGCGGCCAACGATCATTATACTTACGTGCATCGGCACTTGCCGTGGCAACGGATATAAAGCCTGCAGCATCCCGGCACCTGAAAACTAGGAAAAGGACATTATTAGAGGTGCCATTAAAAGCGCCCAACGAACATTATACTTACGTGCATCGGCACGTGCAGCGGCAACGGAAAACTACACCCACAGCATCCCGAGGCCTGAAACAAAGGAAAAGGGACATTATTGAGGTGCCCATCTTTTAAAGCCTAAAGACTACAGTATACTTACAGGCATCCGCTCGTGCAGTAATGGCGGCATCGCTCTTCGGCATCCCAGCACCAGTGCCACAACTAAAGCCGCAAAAGACTTGAGCCTCAACACTGAACTCATCCAGTAACGTAACTGGAATCCACGCACACCTGCACCAGACGCAGGATGGAGAGCTCAGCATTTATACGCCTAAGGTGAGAGCTCGCCGAGACAAGTAGAAAGCTAGGCTGTGGGAGAAACTGGCGATTGGTGGGAGAAGGAATCCCATCAAATGGTGATTAACCCTTTTTCTTCCACCTGCAGAAAACTTACCCTGCAAGTCAGACATTCGATAAGAGGAAGCCCAGTCCTGAGAGTCATCCGAGCTCTACGCTTCTCAATTGAAGAAACAATAGCAGCCCAGCCAGGATCAGCGCCTACGTGAGAATCAGGTGAGCGTTACAGTAACTGGGATGTACTGCTGGGAAGCAGTAGGAACGCCCATACGCACGCGAACGACACGTATTCATGGATTAGAATAGGGCAAAGCCGCGCACGGCCAAAGACACGCACATGCCTAAATCGTCCACCACACGAAGGCAGGTGGTAGCGTCCCTGCGCATCACAAAGCGCCAATATACAGCAATGATGAATGTCCCATACTGCTATTGTGCCTGGGGTTCCTGTGAAGTTTTCCACGCGATCGGGCCTGGGGGAGCGGGCTACATGTATTACAGGGGTTCGCGTGAAGTTTTTCACGCAATCGGGCCTGGGGGAGCGGGCTACAAAGTTTTCCACGCGATCGGGCCTGGGGGAGCGGGCTACGTGTATTACAGGGGTTCGCGTGAAGTTTTTCACGCGATCGGGCCTGGGGAAGCGGGCTACGTGTTTTACAGGGGTTCGCGTGAAGTTTTTCACGCAATCGGGCCTGGGGGAGCGGGCTACGTGTATTACAGGGGTTTGCGTGAAGTTATCCACGCGATCGGGCCTGGGGGAGCGGGCTACGTGTATTGCAGGCGTTCGCTTGAAGTTTTTCACGCGATCGGGCCTGGGGGAGCGGGCTACGTGTATTACAGGGGTTTGCGTGAAGTTATCCACGCGATCGGGCCTGGGGGAGCGGGCTATGTGTATTACAGGGGTTCGTGTGAAGTTTTTCACGCGATCGGGCATGGGGGAGCGGGCTACGTGTATTACAGGGGTTCGTGTGAAGTTTTCCACGCGTTCGGGCCTGGGGGAGCGGGCAACGTGTATTACAGGGGTTCGGGTGAAGGTTTCCACGCGATCGGGCCTGGGGGAGCGGGCTACAAAGTTTTCCACGCGATCGGGCCTGGGGGAGCGGGCTACGTGTATTACAGGGGTTCGCGTAAAGTTTTTCACGCAATCGGGCCTGGGGGAGCGGGCTACAAAGTTTTCCACGCGATCGGGCCTGGGGGAGCGGGCTACGTGTATTACAGGGGTTCGCGTAAAGTTTTTCACGCAATCGGGCCTGGGGGAGCGGGCTACAAAGTTTTCCACGCGATCGGGCCTGGGGGAGCGGGCTACGTGTATTACAGGGGTTCGCGTGAAGTTTTTCACGCGATCGGGCCTGGGGGAGCGGGCTACGTGTTTTACAGGGGTTCGCGTGAAGTTTTTCACACAATCGGGCCTGGGGGAGCGGGCTACGTGTATTACAGGGGTTTGCGTGAAGTTATCCACGCGATCGGGCCTGGGGGAGCGGGCTACGTGTATTGCAGGCGTTCGCTTGAAGTTTTTCACGCGATCGGGCCTGGGGGAGCGGGCTACGTGTATTACAGGGGTTTGCGTGAAGTTATCCACGCGATCGGGCCTGGGGGAGCGGGCTACATGTATTGCAGGCGTTCGCTTGAAGTTTTCCACGCGATCGGGCCTGGGGGAGCGGGCAACGTGTATTACAGGGGTTCGCGTGAAGTTTTCCACGCGATCGGGCCTGGGGGAGCGGGCAACATGTATTACAGGGGTTTGCGTGAAGTTTTTCCCGCGATCGGGCCTGGGGAGCGGGCTACGTGTATTACAGGGGTTCGCGTGAAGTTTTTCACGCGATCGGGCCTGGGGGAGCGGGCTACGTGTATTACAGGAGTTCGCGTGAAGTTTTTCACGCGATCGGGCCTGGGGGAGCGGGCTACGTGTATTACAGGGGTTCACATGAAGTTATCCACGCGATCGGGCCTGGGGGAGCGGGCTACCACTCACCGTCTTCCTTGCGTGTAGAAGAACGCGTAGCCAACACCCGCTGTGAAGTAATAGCGTGTGAACCCCAACGGCTGGAAAACACACGCACCGCACCCCACGAAAAGCACATACAGAGCAATGTAAAGGCCCTGCTGGGAAACGCCCGTGCGTGAAACGTCACAGACGCGCTTACGTACTAAGGGCCTTTGGTCCAATGAAATGGCGTATGCGTGCTGACGCGCTTATGCGCTAAGGGCCTTTGGTCCAATGAAATCGCGTATGCGTGCTGACGCGCTTACGCGCTAAGGGCCTTTCCTCGATTTACACGCATACGTGCAAGATTTTCACGTGCCAAATCACTCTGTATCAAGCTGGCCACGCGTAAGCACACGGAAGACCACGCTCCTGCCCAAAAGGCTGAATTACTGCCCCCCAGAGCCCAGAGCAGCCTCCCACGAACCATCTGCTGCTGCCTGCCTGCCTGCCTGCTGCCACCGTGCCCTGCCATTTGCTGCCTGCACATCAGCCATCTGCAGGGGTCCATTTGCTATGTCCACCCCTGCTGGAACAGAAGACTCCCGACTGGGATACCACCACTCCACAGCCCAGCCCCAGGACCCAGTTGCCCACCCACTCCTGCCTCTGGGGTTGCCATGTCGGGCACTGCAACATCTGGCACCACTGGCAACCCCCGGCCAGAGAGGCAGAGGGGTACCAGCTTCACTGCCACTGAAGTTGGTGTCCTGGTGGAGCAAGTCCTGGGGCAGTATGATGCCCTCTTCGGAAGTAAGCGCGCCAACAAGGAAGGACGGACTCGGATCTGGACGGACATCGGGACTGCCATCAACGCGGAGGGGGTGGCAGTCCGGGACTACCAACATGTCAAGAAGCGCTGGGATGACTGCAGGTCCAGGACCCTCTTGAAGGCCCGGCGCCTCGTGGAGGGGGGCCGGGGCCGCATGAGTACCATCCAGATGAGGGTCCTGGAACGCGTAGACTCAGCGCTCCACGCCCAGATCCTTGAGAGGCAGACCCGTGTGGAGTTGAGTGGTAAGTGCCCAAGCATTGCTGTGTGAGACAGGGCATGTCGCAGTGTGCTGGTTGTCTGATACTTGCCTGTATGTGTGGCATAGGCCATGTATGCATGTGTGTGTGCAGGGACGTCGTGCATGTGAGACCAGTAATGCAACTGGACCCCAGCAGATGGAGGAGGCCATCAACATCAGGGGTGCAGGCATCGGCCGGAGGGCAGGAGGACCCTGGAATAGGAGTGGCTTCCGTGTGGGAGCGGTTGGGCCAGCAGATAGGTGTGGAGCGGCAGCGGGCAGAGGAGGAACGGCTCACAATGGTCAGGGCGGAGAACTCCATGCGGAGGGCGCTGAGGCGGGCTGAGTGCCTCGAGGGTCTTCGCAGGGAGTTGGAGCTGGACACTACTTTATCCCTGCGAGACCTCGGGGCCAGGGAACATGCCCGCCTCCAAGTCATTGAACAGGTGTTCGATGATGCCCTGGCCCATGACAACATCCAGTGAGCCGGTGGACTAGCCCGCTGCCTTTGCAAATAGTTATGTAGTTAGTGTTAGGTTTCCTTTGTTTTTGCATTTTTTTGGACCTTTTGGACAATGGGCCACATTTTTGTATATAGTTTTTTTTTTATTAGATAGTGTTGTTAGATAGGTTTCATTTCTTTTGTTGGGATCATGGACCCTGGCTTGTTCATCTGTAAATAGTTCACTGTTGGATTTTCATTTCATTTTACAATTTACCCATGGAGCAATGGCTTTCAATTATAATTTCCCATTGGATTTTCTTTTGTGGACTGTGACTTTGGACACCATTCCTTTGGATTATGATTTTTGGTTTTGCATTTTTTCACTGACATGCTTCTTTTTATTTTTTTACATTCCCATTTCTGTTTGTTTATTTTTGATTCAATTCATGTTTCCTTTAATACATATTTTTTGATCAAACTTCAATGTGTAGTATCATCTCATTTTCATGCATATCATGATATGGGTTTTGAGATTCACTGACACCCATTGGGTGTATGTGAGGGACATGTGTTCATTTCCAAACTTGCAATTGGTGTTCTATCATGTTATTGCCATTTCTAAGTGGGTGGATGCAATACTCGGGTGGGTGTTTTGCATTTGGAGGCTAACCATAAGGACCAGGGATCTAGATTGTGATGACATGTTGGCTGGGGAACATGAGTTGGGGCCTGCTGGCAGGTGCCCCACAGTGCTGGGGGGTGGGGGTGCAGGGGAACATGAGTGGGACATGAGTGGGGGCCTGCTGGCAGGTGCCTCGCAATGCTGGGGGGTGGGGGTGCAGGGCGACATGAGTGGGACATGAGTGGGGGCCTGCTGGCAAGTGCCCCACAGTGCTGGGGGGTAGGGGTGCAGGGGAACTTGAGTGGGACATGAGTGGGGGCCTGCTGGCAGGTGCCTCACAATGCTGGGGCTTGGGGGTGCAGGCGGACATGAGTGGGACATGAGTGGGGGCCTGCTGGCAGGTGCCCCACAGTGTTGGGGGGTGGGGGTGCAGGGGAACATGAGTGGGACATGAGTGGGGGCCTGCTGGCATGTGCCTCGCAATGCTGGGGGGTGGGGGTGCAGGGGAACATGAGTGGGACATGAGTGGGGGCCTGCTGGCAGGTGCCCCACAATGCTGGGGGGTGGGGGTGCTGGGAGACATGTGTGGGGGCCTGGTGGAGGGTGCCCCTGACTGGTGAGGGGTGGGGGTACAGGGAGACAGGAGTGGGGGCCTGGTGGAGGTTGCCCCTGACTGGTGGGTGGTGGGGGCCTGGTGGAGGGTTCCCTGCACTGCTGGGGGGTGGGGGTGCTGGGAGACATGCATTGTTGATCAGTAGTGCAAGGTGACATGTGGCTTGGCTGGGGGGCATGCCCATTGTGGATGGGCTGCCTGCGGGACATGAGCAGGGGTGCAGGGTGGTCCCCCATGGTGTGGGCTGCCTGCAGGGGCCGTGGAGGTTGTAGAGCGAACACCTGGGAGGACCCACACGGCCAATTCACGTGTAGTACTCCCCAGAACCTCTGAAATACACGTACTCTGCTGAATTCGCGTGTGGAACTTCCCACGTACTCCTGAAATACACGTACCCTGCTGAATTTGCGTGTGAAACTTCCCGCGCACCCCTGAAATACACGTACCCTGCTGAAATCGCGTGTGAAACTTCCTGCGCACCCCTTAAATACACATACCCTGATGATTTTGCGTATGAAATTTCCCGCGCACCCCAGTAAAACATGTACCCAGCTGAAATCACGTGAGAAACTTCCCGCGCACCCCAGTGATACACGTAGCCCGCTTGCCGTACTGGTCCAGGGTTAGCGCAGCCCTTTGCGCTGGATTGGGGATTTTGATGGCTTTTCCCTGCGCATGGGGCATTCTTGGGGGCGTAACTGGCGCTGCTGCAGGGTCGCTGCACCACTGTGCGCCACGGCTGGTTTTGGTGGCTGGAATCCATGAATACGCTGTGCGCGGAAATGTATTTTAGCACACGCGGCTGGCGCAGGGTTTCGCACGCACACACTGTGCGCCAGCCGCGTGCGCCACTTGTGCGCTGAATTCTATGAACTACCCCCCATTTGTCAGCATAAGCAATCTACAGAAGACTTTGCTGTACTAAAATCACAACTAAACAATGAGCAGCATAGAATTTTCCAAGAAGTAACAAAACCAATTGAACATGGTATACAACATTAAAGTAAAAACTATACCTGCCAAGACTACAAACCCATACAGCTATACGTGAGTGGTCAAGCTGGTTCAGGCAAAACAATCTTAATCAAAATCATCAGCAAGTTCCTCCAACAATTGACAAACAACAGACAGCTGTTGTAACTGCCCCCACAGGTTTGGCTGCCTACAACATAGGCAGTGCCACTTTACACTGATTACTACTCCGAGTTTTCAAACAAATGAAAATGCTGCTAATAGATGAGGTGAGCATGGTCGCCAACCTAATGTTGGCTTTGATTCACCTCAGATTACAAGAGGTCCTCAAAATTGACTACGAAGATCTTTTTGGATGAAACTATTGTTTTCACAAATATTCTTCAATTAACACCAGTGAAAGTGAACCTATTTTTAAACCCTTAGGGCACAAACTGTGCCATAAAACTCTTGACAGCATAGGAAATGTCACCCTTTGGCAACATTTCCAATACAGAGAATTAACTGAAAACATGCATCAGTCTGCAGATCTCACATACGCCAATATTTTAAAAAGTAGTAATTAGAGTTGGGTATACTATCTCAAGAAGCACAATCTATATTAAAAACCAGGCACATCCATGCATACTATGGCCATTACACGTGTGCTACTGATGTCATGGAATAATTAGCATACACATATTTAAACTGTATGCCCTTGATGCCAACTCCTACAAGCTGTGCACAATTCAATGAAACAATGTTGAAAAAAGAAATGGAACAAATGTATTGAAATTTGCTCCACTGACAAACTGGACGTACATGGGTTGACACTACCCATGTGTCAACAAGCCACAACAAGAGTAAATACATTGGCAAACTCTATCTCTAACAAAGCTGGTTTGGAGAAAATATTAAAATTATCTTTAAACTGTAGAGTAATGCTTAAACGTAACCTTGACATGGAGCAAGGACAAGTTAATCGAGCACTTGGTACAGTTGTTGGCTTTCAAACATACCCACGTGACAACAACATTTAGTTTGTCAATATTCTCTTTCACAAACTATCAGAAGTTGAAAGGATAGGATGCTCAACTGCCCACTTCCTTCTTTTCAAAGACATGTATGTATGCAGAGAACAATTTTCTCTAACTCTAGCATACGCAGTCACCATTCACAAATCACAAGGTCTTACCCTAGATAAAGCACTGATAGATATTGGTAGCACAGTCTTTAAAGAAAGCATGAGCTATGTAGCACTATCACGCTTACGTTCACTTGATGGACTATTTCTAATCAACTTTGATGCAAGTAAAGTAAATGATGATATTCCTTGCGTTCTACGCCCCGTATCTAAAAACCTATCCTGTTCTGTGAAAAGTCAAACGTTGTAAAAGAAAACTACTTCAGACTGAAACGATGCAGGATCTCACAGCAATTCCTGCAAAGAAAGTAAACGAAGCTAATACTTCATCAATGACTCCAACCAAAGAAGAATCTACTGCTCAAAGCAACTGAACTACCTCTTCAAAGAAGCAACGCACACCCCAAACAAATGAGTTGAATACAGAACTCTCAGGTCCAATCAAATGTTCAAATACAACTGGTGTAAATAGCTATAAATATGTTATTCAAATTGCCACCAATTATTGACAACATTTACTTACACAGTACAGACTAATTATGTTTGCAAATGTTAGTCCTTCATAGAAATGCAACCAACAATCCATATTACAGTATTTCTGAAATAAGGCAGGAATTGTACTACTGTGCTGGAATGGTCAAATTCACTATAAACTCACAAGAAGATCCACAAGAATTTCTAATGTAGTTACTACAAGCACTAGAAAACAAAAACATACCTATACATGAAATCCTGCAGATTTCATACTTGCGTAAACATACATGCACTCTTTGCAGCCATGTAGCACAAGAAGTAGTTCCTAATGAACGCTTCATATATTTATCCACACCTAACTGTGTATCCATTCCATTTCAGCAACTTCTACATAATGCAAACCATAGCAGATTATGTACTACCTGCAATTCAGATAATGGCCTCACCTTACAAATACAGACACATAGTCAATACGTAATAGTAATGTGTTAATGTTGCAATGCAGATGTTACCAACAACAACTGCAAGCTGACTGGATTCACACATGGTCAAGTATCACTTGGTAAGAAAACCTTCACAACAATAGATATAATCTACCACACAGGATCCACAACCAATGCAGGTCACTACACTGCATATTTAAAAAACAATTGTGGATGGTTCGATTGTAAAGATACTACCATTACTCTAAAACAGAAAGTACCAGCAAATCTTGTAAACACTTATTTAATATTCTTAAAATAAAAATTTAATAACTAATCTGTTCATGAACATAAACAAAACTTCAACTTCAAAACTATGAACAGCTAGAATACGCCAACAGGTATCTAACTGCCCCAAGATTCTGCAACAAGCAAACAGAGAATGAATGCCACTAATATGTAACAAAATAAACAGTTAGAATGTACCAGCAGGTATCTAACTGCCCCAAAATTCTGCAAAAAGCAAACTGATAAATACATACCACTAAAATCAAACAAGAAATATACAGTTAGAATGCACCAACAGTTATCTAACTGCCCCAAATATCTGCAACATGCAAACAGATAGATGAATAGCATGAAACAAGAAATAAGCGGTTAGAATACGCCAACAGGTATCTGACTGCCCAAAAAATCTCCAACAAGCCAACAGATAGATGAATACCACTTCAAATGGAAAAAGAAATAAACAAATAGAATACACCAACTGCAATCTAATTGTAACAATATGACCACCACCTCCAAATCAAAACCATACCTATTCAATTCCTCCTACTGAAATCAATGAGAAATATATTGTACCACAACATAGAACATTTTTATTTTTTTTAATCCAGCATGGATTTTTTTTCCACAGACCCAATGATTTAATAAACAAACACAGGAACTGAAAAAATTGCACAGTGCACTGGTTTGAACTACAGTACTTCTAAAGTACTAACTATGAGGGTCGACAAAATACAGAAATGTCTAGTATGCAATGCAATTACTCATTATGAATTACCTACACTCAAATATGATCTTTTATTTCATCACAGACATTGAAAAATAATGTCTCCTCCAATTACCCATGTCATGAAAAAACTGCATACAACCACAAAAACTCAAAGGGCCTCATTACACGGATGGCGGTAGGGATTTACCGGTACCAGTAAAATACCGATACCGGTAAATCCCTACCGCCTTACTACGAGGTCCCTTTGCGGGTTGGGGGATTTAACGCCTGCTTTTTGCAGGTGTTAAAATCCAACCCGCTAAGGGACCTCGGAGCTAATTACGGCACCGCAAAATTGTGGTGCCGTAATTAGCGCCTTTCCCATTCCCATAGAGCCCTATGGGGCAGAAATGGGAATGGGGAAGGGCAATGGCGGAAGGGGGATTTACCGCCCCTCCAACCTTGGAATGGGGTGGTAAATCCCCTTTCCGCCAAGGCGGTGCCGGTATTTTACCGGCATGAGCCATGGCGCTAATAGCGCCATGGCTCACCGCCTACCGTGTAATGAGGCCCAAACAGTCAGTATATAAAGATTGGACTCACAAACACAACAACATAACACACCAATAATAACATAACTGCATGGCCTGGCCAAAACACTACATTCAGCCTCAACAAATGAAACAGTACACACACTTTAGAAAACATATCAGCTTAGCAGGCCACATACCACAGGCAAAATGTTTGGTAGCATGGGTGTGTTATGCTGCGGTGGTTGTGGCCAGTGACATGCTGTGGTGGTTGGTGGCATCTGCCATGCACCCAAGATTCTAGGTCCTAGCCACACCCACACAGCATAACACACCCATAGAATCAAACACCTACCAAATAGCCAATACCCAAAAACATAACACATCCACATCAAAACGTATCCACTTCAAATTGACATTCTAAAAATAATTACAACCAATGCTCTACTAATGACCCAAAACCAAAATCATAGTTAAGTGAAATAGCCAGTAGCGCGTCCAGTGTTTAGTATTTCCACGGACAACTGCGGTGACTGCGGACACCGCAAACACATCAAAGCCTTCTCCTACCTAAACAAATACAGCATTTGACCCATCTCTTATTCCCCCACCCTCTCAAAGTACTTCTTCACACTAGCACACTCCCTAAAATTGGATTTGTGCTCAGTTCCACGTCGCGCTGTCCGCAGATTGAATATGGTGGGCACACCAAAACAATGTGATGCACCTCAAGCTTCACCCCAGCCAATCAGCAAACACATTGCATATCCGTGGACATGAAGCAAGCTGATAAACTAATCAGTGTCCTGTCCGCGTAGTAAACAGGGAAGTGTGTCCGCGGAGCAGACATAGATATCACTAATTTTTTTAGACCTACTTTTTGGTCTTTTTCAAATAAAACTACTGGATGGATTTTCACTAAATTTACAAAAGCACGCTTTCGGGACCAAGCAGCAACTCCTACCGCAAATTTGGTGAAAATCCATCAATAGGGTCCAAACAAATCATGTGATATATATAGATAGGGTAAGTAACAGCTTTGAAACAGTGCAATCATTTATCTGCATAAAGGTAATCAGTTAAGTTATGAACACTTTCTGCTACGATTGCTGTTTTTTTTTCTTACTTCAATACCCTTGTATATATTCATATTTGTATGTGGTGTTGACTCTTTGTGATTTGTCTATAAAAATGCAATTATGTAGTAAGTGGGTTTTATTACCTACTTATCACAAGTTTCACAAGTTTCACTGTGCGCAAAACTCTAATATGAAAACAGTTATCATTTCACTATTCAACATGGCAAGTTTATGAATATTGCATCTCCATCATGTATGCTGCACAGAATGCCTATGTTTCTACAAGAGTATTTTAGTATACTGGATTGAAATTAATAATAGAATGCTATTTATATCAATGCATAGCTTAATGCACTGATTAGCACTTTAAATGTATTCCAATAATCCTTGACACTGTTTTTATTAACATTACACTAAGAATCCCTTGTACAGACTTTTAATGAAAGGTAAATGCACATGTGATGTCATCAGTGATATCATCAATTAAATTTGTGATGTCATCTTTGATGTCCTGGGTTTTAGGCTTAGCAGTGCACGGTGGTGGCGCAAGTTATGGTTGCTTAGCTTACCATAACTGGCACATTTCAAGGGTTTTTTGGTTTTACTTGGAACCATAACGTCCCTTTCATAAAGTTTGTTCACTGAATTTTTTTAGTAGCGCAACTTAACTATAACATCCACTTTTTTTACTGAATTTCATAGGTTTTTAGTAGCGCAACTTAACAATAATAACTTTGACTTTATGTACATGTAATATGGAACACACTGAACCCCTTCTACTGAACCTGATGTCCGAAAACTCTTTTAATGTCCGCAGACATGTTCAGAGAACAGTACCACTACCTAAAAACTCTGGGGGGTATGTTTGATTGTTATATCATAACATAGGAAAATTTTACAAATTCAAAAAGCAGCACACGTACACATTATATGTAGTAATACATAAGAAATGTAAACCATATATGTAACACACTAACCATTCATTTAAATACAATATGTTCTAAAATGGAATATACCAAAAGAAGATAAATTGGCTTCCAACATAATTACCTCACAGACACTACAGAACTAAGAGCAAGACCAGACCTACAGAGTACTTAAAACATATTTTACCTAAAATAGTAAGTGTACTTCATTTTACTCATATATTTATAAACTTTCTGTATTAGATACAAAAAAGAATGATATTATCTTTTTTTTTCTCACATAAATGTCTGGTACTCTGCAATGGCTAGAGGAGCATTTCCCACATGAAGAAATGTCAGAAAATAGTGAAACTAATGGTAAACACTTTACAATATAAACCATTTAATTATTATTATTTTATATATATTTAACATATATATTTTTTTGTACAGAGCTTTAAAAAAAAAAAAACTCTAAAGAAACTGTTATGGATAACACTCTTGACAGCATAAAAGAAAACATGGATTTATTGTTGACCAATTTTAATAATTTGAAAACTTTTGTTGAAGATCATTTTAAAACAAAAACCTCATACCATTGTCCCACATGTACTTGTCCCCCTCACCATATCCCAGTCAATTATCCCCAAACCCTCTCCATAACCCAAAACGTTTTGATGAGACTTCCATCCCTTCTTCACCTGATACCAATCATGGTGAAACCCCTAATTCTCCTGTTTTTGTTTCCGTTTCTGCCTCAGCTTCTCTATCATAAATTATTAATATATGTTAAATAAAGTTACATTTTTATATTGTGTTGTAATTAGTTTCCGTTTTTATTTAAAAAAAACAACGCAGGTGTCCGCGGACAGCGCGGGTGTTCTGAAATGTTCCTAAATAAACGAAAATGGAGGTGTCCTGAAGAACACTATACCTGTCCATACTGTTCGCTAGCAAGTTGAAACTGTTCTAAGAACACATGCGGTGTCCTGAAATGTTTGTAAAGAAATGAACATTAAAGTGTCCTGAAGAACACTATACCTGTCCGTAGTGTTCGCTAGCAAGTTGAAACTGTTCTAAGAACACAATTGGTGTCCTGAAATGTTCGTAAATAAACGAAAATGGAGGTGTCCTGAAGAACACTATACCTGTCCGTACTGTTCGCTAGCAAGTTGAAACTGTTCTAAGAACACACGCGGTGTCCTGAAATGTTCGTTAAGAAACGAAAATTAAAGTGTCCTGAAGAACACTATACCTGTCCGAAGTGTTCGCTAGCAAGTTGAAACTGTTCTAAGAACACAATTGGTGTCCTGAAATGTTTGTAAATAAACAAAAATGGAGGTGTCCTGAAGAACACTCTACCTGTCTGTACTGTTCGATAGCAAGTTGAAACTGTTCTAAGAACAAATGCGGTGTCTTGAAATGTTCATAAATAAACAAAAATGGAGGTGTCCCGAAGAACAGTCTACCTGTCCATACTGTTCACTACCAACTTCAAACTGTTCGCAAACATGTTCGTTTCATGTGTGACACACTTTTAATTACTTCAGGACCTGAACAGTGTCTGTAGAACATCAACGCACATTCGCAAACCAAAGTCCGTGCATTTGGTGTCCTGCGGACAGCCGCTTCCTTCGCGAACATATTCGCGAAGCGATCATGTGACCGCGCCCATGCTGATCGCGTGTTCTGAATGCGGACACTGTTCGTGTCCCCGAACAATTTAAAAGTACATTTTCAAGTAATCCACAATATTTCTCAATAAAAACTCACCATAGCACAAGTCCCACATACTAATCCTGAGTTTCTACATACTTTTTGAAAGTTTTTTAACCTTTTTTTGTGTTCGATCTGTCCGTGGACAGCGTGCATGTCCGTGAACCACGTGCAAGCACCCCTATAAAAGACCACGCCCTAGAGCTTATTCTCATTGTGTTTCTGGCTATTCTTCAGGGCACAGGCATTTTTCCTGCAACTTGCAGATTACATCAACATGGAGATGGCATCCATGGCTGCACTACTGCCACCTGGTGCTGCACCTGCTTCAGCACCACCCCCACCCCCTCCACCACCACCACCTTCCCAAGGGCCTGAAGAGGGGAACAGGAGTGAGGATGCAGAGGAGGAAGAAGAGGATGACGAGAATGAGGTAGAGGAAATCCCTTCTACCTGCACTAGGCGTGAGTCTTGGGTGTGGCGGTTGTTTACCGTTCATGGGAATGGTCCTAAGGCTCGTGTGAACCATGTCACCTGCAATGAGTGCAAAATGGTACTCAGTCACGGGAGGCATGGTTCGTGCAGCTTTGGGACCACTACCATAAAGCGACAGCTAAGCTCATTTCACTCTGGGGCCATTTGCAAGGTTGTACCTTGCAAGGAGTGTAGTAGATTGATTTACTCTACTTCATCCTTGTTTCTGATCCTGTCACCACAAGGACCACCTCTGTGGGACAGCGTCTTCCTCAAGCTGCCTCACAGGCCATATAGAATTCTGATGACCCTTACCTTTCGAGGGTCACAGTTGTATGTATGTACTGCGACACAGTACTCTGCAGGGGGGAGTGACTTTGCAGTGCTTTTGAGACTATCGTCTCAGAGCATGAGAAGACCTGCTCACTACCCAAATAAAACCCACTCTACATCTTCCTCTCTCAGCTCACCCTTTCTTATCCCTGTGGTTGATGTGCCCCCTTTTACCCTCCTTCCCCCTCCTCTCCTATTGTGTTGTGTATAAAAAACCAAAAAAAATACAAAATAACAAAAATCCCCCAAAAAATAAGGCTCTTTTCAGAGCCGCCTTTCACAGTTAAAAAATAGAAGTGAAAATAAATGAAGCAGGGCCATTTGTATTTTTTAGAAGTCCGTAGACAATCTGCGTTCATCTAAAAATTTGGGGTGCTACCCTATCATAACCATTGCAATTTTCTCTGGGAGGAAGTGGTGGCTCTGAAAAGAGCCTTTGGGAGGTGTTTGTATGTCAAATATTAGAAATACTCAACACCTACTTCAAAATGGATGCTGTAATTCTAAAAAAGGTTGCAATGCATTTTGTACATTTCTCAGAAACATCTAATTGCCAGCATAAGTAAGATGGACTCGATCTCTGCGAAAAATGTATGTTCTATGAAACATAATATTTTCATTGTGAAAAGAGGACATGCCGAAATCTCTTAGAAAGGCACACATAGCCTTATTAACATTGCGCCTTGTTTTTTCCATTTGTGGACCAAATGAAGACGAACAAAGCCACATTTGTCTCTGCGCAATACGTGAAAATATTACTTGAGAATTAGGAAACATGTCCATGACCTTCCCAACTCCTTCTTTCATAGCAAATTGCAAAGAAATTCCAGACACATGTCCTAAACTGTTCCCTCCACAATGAATTATTCCTGCATGCACCTTCAACCAATGTATCCACAAATCTCCCAAAATCTAAACAATCTGTTTTCTGAAACACACAGCCATAGTTATCTGCTGTTCTCCCAGCAAAAAGAGTATCTGAGAAACTCTCTCCTGGCACAACACACCCACTAAACTTTGTTGACCAATCCCTTTTCAGTGCTCATTCTCATTTGCATGACTTCTGAACCCAAAAATCCCCAGATGTAACACCCGATGTCCGCGAACTACCGCCATGTCCGCGGACATATCGTAACATGAACAGCCCTTCTACCATTTCCATTTCACTCTCTGTGCCATTCCCTCATTGGATATAGCTAAGAAGTCACATGACCATCCACCAATCACATTCAAGACCTCTACATCTAACTGCATCATCATAGACCAGCACTGCAAATGTACTGTGAATCTCTCTGTGTACAAGTGTCATATCATTGGCAAGCATCATCTAAAAGAAATACTGTACAAGTCTCCAAGATTTCTACTTGCAGCTCCATGCATATCCATATGCATGAACACAAACTACAGGTATGCATATTTTCTGTACAGTACATGCACATATTTTCAAACTGACTTTTAGCTTGTGTAATCTGTAAAATGAATGTACTGCCTTTTTTCAATCTCCTAAAATCAACTGTCACTTATAAACTGTTATACTATTTACATTCTTTATACACACACTCAAATCATGTTAAACTAACATTTTTGAAATGAAATATATAGACTACATATATTCAAACAAAATTGCATGCATGCACACTCTATGTTCAAATCTCAAAAAATAATACTTATACAATTACATATTTGTTTTATTTCTTTCTTTATTTAATTACTTTAATTTAAGCATGACATTGAGGCACTATTACCTGGAAGAGCTTAGTTACAGAAATAGTGGTATTCAGTGGTACATTATGAATTTCACAAGACATAGTAAAGATATTTTGTTTGCTACAGATAGTCATTGCAATACAATTTGTTCATTAAGAACATATCATGAACTGGTGCGATGTATTTTATGTAAATAAGGTAGTTTTAATGGTTTTGTGGAAGGCGCTGAGGATTTCAATTAAAAAATCAATGTCTAAATTACAGTGCTATATACAAACAAAATTACTAATTTGTTTCTTTTACAATTGCAGTGAAGACCATTCTCCTGAAAGGAAGCAGCTGAATTTGAAGAACAAAGAAGAACTAAGAAGTAACCTGTTCATTTCAGAAAAAAAGTAAGTAGAATATCACCATAATATTTGTATTATGTCTCAAACACACTGTAAAGTTGATACATGCTATTTCTGTGCCCAAAAATAGAGATTCTGCACCATTCTGTCCAAAAATCCCCATGTCTTAAACAGCGATTTACGGCTAGAATGGCCCACAAATTCCTATTCTTGGACACACAAATTACCCAACTCAACCGCTAGAATTTTGATATTATAGAACAAACAACTGTTTTAATTGTATACATTAGATTTACTATTTGTACTTCTCCACACCACTAGTTTACTTTTTTCTGTCATCAGTTTAGTAGCACATAAATTCAAGAATACCCATCCCTACTAGTTGTAGTTCCCAATGCACAATCACACACTATTACATACATCTTTATCATCTTAATCAAACACTCATGCACACAGCATACATTGCAGAACACCCCAAGCCATACCTTCTTTATTTTTTTCAACAGACCCTAAGGAATGCCTACCAAAAGTAAGTCAAATCCGTAGAAAGCAACGCAAAAGTAGAACAAATGAAAATAAAAGTTTCCAACATAAGCATCCATCTCTAGCAGAATTTGTAAAAAAAGTTGAAACAAAACAGCTAATACAGACATTTAGTGAAACACATTAAGTTTCAAGTACAAAAACTTTGCCTCCTCTATCAAAATGTAAAACAAACCAAAAAACAATTAACAGAAAATCAGCTATCACTACAGATAAAACTGCTTCTTTAAATTTCGATATAGTGCAAAGTAAGCATACCACGAAAAGTATTTTAGCCAAAATGTACCGTCACAAAGTCCTTCAAAATTTTATAAAAACAGGAGAGAAATCAGGTTCAATGCTTAAAACCTATCGTAGGAAATTAATCTTAGAACCGTTGATAGACAGTGTAATTCTTCTCAAAAGAAAGTTATTTATTTTAGTGTTAAACAAAATGAAACCACTAACAAAACTAATAACTAAATTACAAAAAAGACTTCTCAATAAACAAAATGTCAACAGAAAGAACTTCTTAAGTATCTGCAGAGGTGAATGGAATCACACTACGAGCACAGAACCATACTTTAATGAAGAAGCGTACAAACAAAAGCAAACAAATACAATTGCCATACATAGCAGTGGTCGAGGTTATGAAAATTGAATAATACCATAATGGAACAAGAAGTACTCCTTACAAAAATATGCCCTGAAAACTTAGAATTACCCCTCCATTCAACTGAATTAGAACATCTACTGTACAAATGGCCATGCACGTCAATGTAGAACATTCCCAAACAATTTTTCAAGTCTTTACGCCAATTCCTCAATCAATATGTAAAAAGCAAAGACAAAATCAAAATTACACTACGGCTAAATATGGATAGCTGTTCAGTGCGCAAGTACACAGGACTACATGGACATTCATTGGCCTGCAATACAGGACCTACTTGTAAAACCACCTTCCATGATGTCAAAAAGGATATCAAAACATCATTCAACTATAAGAAATCTAGTCTATAAAATGTAGTATGTTAAAAGTCCTGCTTTAGAATTAGCAAATTTAAATAACATTCTTCTACATGGTACAACAAAAGACCTACTTGAAGAAATTGACTATATCCAGAAAAAAATATTTTGGAAGTGAAAGCCACTTACAGAATGAAATAGCTTTAAACCAAATAAGCAACAATTCTACACATGGCAACCTTTTACTAAACACATACAAAAAAGAAATAATACAATGTAGAAGTACATCAGCTGAAGTACCAAACTATGTGTGTGTATGTTGCTGCAGAACCTTTTATAAAAGTAACACAAAAACTGTAGACCTATCATACAAAATAGAAGACAATGAAGATTCTAAATGGTTTGAATTAGCTCTCTACCTTATAGCAGAAAACAAATACAAAATAACTGACCCCTTAATTCTTTGCAGTTACTGCACTACAAAACTTGACAACCAAACTCCTTCACATGCTATCACAAATAATTTGGAACTATACCCACTACCAAAACCACTACAACAACGTAATTTATATGAGAGCATCATAATTCAAACAGTGCACCCATTTCAAGCATTTATACGCCTTCAACCAAAAACAGCAAAATGACCTCCCTCTGAATTGGTAAAAGGCATTTGTGGAAAAGTAGATTATTTACCATTAGATCTAAAAGAAAATGTGCATACTCTAGGAGTGCAACGTCCAATGCAGCAATCTTCAATTATCTTAGTAAATGGAGTAACTACAAAAGACAAAAAAATATGGCAACAGCTGGTAGATTTACATAAAGTTAGACAAGCCTTGCAATATCTTAAAGAGAATAATGAATATTACAAAGAAATTAATATTGAAGAAAACTTGAAGGATTCAACTGAAATAATTCAAGAAACACAAGAAACTGGTCAATTTGAGCTCCTAGATCCTGCTACAATATCAAATACTTTAGACCATTATACAATTCATCATTTGCACTCTAATGACACCATAGAAGATGCACTGGAAACATACCAAATGCGTCAAACAAAAGGATCACCAATCAGCATATGGGAAAAAAGTATAGAAGCACGTGCTTTTCCTCGACTCTTTCCTACTGGCAAAGGAGGAAGGTACAATGATAGACCTATTCAAACATCAGCATCAGAATACCGCTCATTATGGATGTATTCTGAAGATCCCAGATTTAGACAAAATGTGGAATACATATTCCACCTACTCTTTGAAAGTGAACTAGCAACTTTATGTTACGAAGTTGCACACATATTAAAATCAGGATCACACTTTCAAAATATGACAGCTACACAATTATTACAAAAAGTGCAAGAAAAGGATGAGGTTTTACTATCAAATATTACAAATCTATTAGCAAATATGCGTGGTACTAAAGAGTACTGGTTTCGACGTCATAGAGATGTACGTTGTATGATCAGAAACCTTGGCCCACCCACTTGGTTTGTTACATTAAGTTGTGCAGAACATGCATGGGAAGATTTATATGATTTCCTATGCATATCAAACAAAAATAAAACAAACATAGATATACTAAAACCTGGAGAACTTTGTTCTTTGGATCCTGTTAATGTTTCAAGATATTTTCACCATCGCTTCATTGCTATGCTACATTTTATTTTTAATAAAACTGTTCCTCCCCTTGGAGAAGTGCAACACTTTTTTTGGAGAAAAGAATATCAAGCCAGAGGAGCACCACATATCCACTTGCTTTTATTGATTAAAGATGCTCCTAGATTTGGTCATGACAGTGATGCCACTGTTTTACAGTTTATTGAAAAATATGTCACTTGTGAAATTCCATTGGAAGCAACAAATAGTGATCTTCATGCACAAATTTTACAATTTCAAAGGCACAAATGTGGAAAATATTGTCGTCGCAAATACAAAAACAAAGGGAAATACTACACCAAATTCCGATTTGGTTTCCCTAGACCAGTTACAAATACAGGTCAAGTGAACAACCTCATGTCTTCAGTTAGACATAGTGTTAAAGGTAAGTCACCTAAAAATACATATTACATAAAAAGAAAAGAAGAAGAAAAATATATCAATGATTAAAATGCAATCATTGCCCACTTATGGAATGCAAACATAGATGTGCAGTACATTGCAGACAATTCTACTGCAGTTGCACAATATGTCATAGCATACTTAACCAAAGCAGAAAAGACAGAGCTCCAAGACCTCTGGAATGACCTGTCATCAGATAAAACAGTGTCTCAGAAATTACACAGCTTGGGCATAAAAATGCTCTCCTATAGAGAATGTGGATCATATGAAGCAGCTGATCAATTAACTAGTACTGCATTGTATGGTAAATCTGAAAATATAGTATGGCTAAGTCTTGGTCCAGCTAAATCTAGAAAAAGAGTTCTAAAATCATATGAAGAAACAATAGCCAAACGTGATCCCAACAGCCAAGACATTTTAAAGAACAGTTTATTGGACACATACTACCCAAACAGAAGTAATACTTTGGAAAACATGTGTCTATACCACATAGCCCAAAACTACACATACAAAAATAATATAAAACCTGATGAAAAAAAAGGTAAATACAGAGTGACAAACTGTGAAGGCAGCTTAGTTAAACTCACCAAACCAAATTTAATTAATCATATCAAATTGTCATTAAAGACTCCTCAACTTAAAGAAGTATATTACATGTCCCTGCTACATCTCTTTAAACCATGGAGAAAAGAAGAAGAAATACTAGATAACTATGACTCATATGAAGATGCTTTCAAAGCAAATGAAAGCACTATAACTGATGTAAACTTTACACAGTACAAAACAATGTTGCACAATGAACAGCAACACGAAGACGAACTCCAGGCCCAACTAGATAAAGAAACTCCTGACAGTTGTCAACCTTCTGTAACAGGAAGCCAAGAACCACTGGGAGAACCACTAATAATAAATGAGTCAGAATTAGCTATGATAGAAGTAGAAAACACCTTGTGTCAGTATGAAGATAAAGAAGACTTAACTATACTACAATCAAAACTAAACAATGAGCAACGTAGCATTTTTCAAGAAGTAACAAAACAAATTGCACATGGTGTACAACATGAAAATAAAGAATGTTCGTGCCATAATTATAAACCTATACTACTGTACGTCAGTGGTAAAGCTGGTTCTGGCAAAACATTCCTAATCAAAATCATCAGTAAGTTCCTTCAACAATTGACAAACAACAAACTGTCAGCTGTTGTCACTGCCCCCACTGGTTTAGCTGCCTACAACATAGGTGGTGTCACGTTACACCGATTACTACTATTGCCAGTAGAACACCAAAACAAATTAGACTATTACAAACTTTCTGCAGAAGCTGCAATGGAACTACGCAGAGTATTGAAACAAATGAAAATGCTACTAATAGATGAAGTGAGCATGGTCTCCACCCTAATGTTGACTTTGATTCACCTCAGATTACAAGAAGTACTAAAAACAAACTATGAAGAGCTCTTTGCAGGAAAACACATTATTGTTTTCGGAGATCTTCTTCAATTGACTCCAGTAAAGGTGAGCCTATTTTTAAAACATTAGGACACAAACTCTGCCATAAAACTGTTGGCAGCATCGGAAATGTCAACCTTTGGCAACATTTCCAATACAGAGAATTAACAGAAAACATGCGGCAATCTGCAGATCTCACTTATGCCAACATCTTAAAAACTATCAAAGTTGGTATACTTTCTAAAGAAGCAGAAGCAATATTGAAAACCCTGCACATTCATGCACTTTATGGCAATAATGCATGTGCTACAGATGTTATGGAACAATTAGCCCACAAACATGTCAATTGTATGGCCTTAATGCCAACTCTTGCAAGCTGTTTCAAATTCAATGAAATAATGTTAAATAAAGAAATGCAACCAATAATGGAAATTAGCGCCACAGACAAACTAAATGTACATGGTATGACACTACACATGTGTGACCAAGCCACAACGAGACTAAATATTGTAGAAAAATCAATCTCAAACACAGCAGGCTTGCAAAAGATATTAAAATTATCCTTGAATTGCAGAATAATGCTTAACCGTAACCTTGACGTGGACCAAGGACTAGTTAATGGAGCACTGGGTACAGTTGTTGGCTTTCAAACATACCCACTTGACAACAAAATTCAGTTTGTCAATATTCTCTTTGACAAACTTTCAGAAGTAAAAAGGATAGGACGCTCAACAGCTCGATTCCTTCTCTTCAAAGACATGTATGTACGCAGAGAACAATTTTCTCTAACTCTTGCATACGCAGTCACGATTCATAAATCACAAGCTCTTACCCTAGACAAAGCAATGATAGATATTGGCAACACAGTCTTTAAAGAAGGCATTGGCTACGTAGCACTATCACACTTACGTGCACTTGACGGTCTATTTCTAATCAACTTTGATGCAAGTAAAGTAAACGCTGATATTCCTTGCATTTAAAAATAAAATAGACTTTGCTCACTATACACCCCCCATCTAAACACATATTCTGTTCCACAAAAAGTAAAACGTTATAAAAGAAAAATAAATCAAACAGAAATGCAACAGGATGTCACTGCAAATCCTCCAAAGAGAGTAAAAGAAACTAATACTTCATCAAGTACCACAAGCAAAAAAGAATCAATTAGGGAAAGTAAACCAGGTACTTCTTTAAAGAAGGAAAACAAACTCCAATAAAAGCAGTCAGATACAGAGCTACCTGGTCCATTTAAACTCTCAAATATAGTTGGTGTAAATTGCTATGCAAACGTAGCAATGAAATTCTATTTCAATTACCACCAATTGTTGACAACATTTACTTACACAGTACAGACCCATTGGGCCTCATTCCGAGTACGGCGATAACCAATGGCGCTATTAACGCCTTGGTTGACGCCGTACCCGGACCTGCAGCGCCTTGGTGGATGGCGGAATTACCGCCCCATTTAAGGTTGGCGGGGCGGTAATTCCCCATTCACCAAGGCTCTTCCCCATTCCCAAATGAGCCCCCATAGGGCTCAGTGGGAATGGGGAAGATGCAAATAACGGTGACCGTTCATTACGGTCACCGTTATTGGCTTGGAGGCCCCTTTGCGCCCTCGACTTTAACACCCACTCAAAGCAGGCGTTAAGGGCGAGGGCACAAAGGGAACTCGGAGTATGGCGGTAAGGGATCACCACCACCGGTCTCGTTACCGGTGGCCGCTATCCCTTACCGCCATACTTGGAATGAGGCCCATTGTGTTTGCAAATGTTAGTACTTCATAGAAACGCAACAAACAATCCTGACAACACGTATAGTGTTTATGGAATAAGACAACAATTGGACTACTGTGCTGGAATGGTGAAATTCACTATAAACTCACAGGAAGATCCACAAGAATTTCTAATGTACTTACTACAAGTACTGGAAAACAAAAACATACCTATAAATGAAATCTTCCAGATTTCATACATTTGGAAACATACACGCACTCTCTACAACAATGTGACACAAGAACAAATCCCCAATGAACGCTTCGTATATATATCAATACCTAATTGTGAATCCATTCCATTTCAGCAACTTGTACAAAATGCAAACCATGATAGATTATATTCTACCTGCAATTCAGATAATTGCTCCACGTTATAAATACAAACACATAGTAAATACGTAATACTAATGCTTCTACGTTACAATGTAGATTGTACCAAAAACAACTGCAAGCTGACTGGATTCACACATGGTCAAATATCAATTGGTAAGAAAACCTTCACAACAATAGGCATAATCTACCACGCAGGAGCCACAACCAATTGAGGGCACTACACTGCATATATTAAAAAAAATGTGGATGGTTTGAATGTAATAATAGTACCATTACTCTAAAGCAGAGATTACCAGCAAATCTTACAAACGCTAATTTAATGTTCTTAAAACCAAAATTTGATAACTAAACTGTACTTAAACCTTAAGTAAACTTGTAGTAAAAAAATATAAACTGTTAGAATATTCCAAAAGCTATCTAACTGCCCAAAGATTTGACAACAACTAATCAGATAAATGAATACCATTAAATTAGAGCAAAAAATAGACACTTAGAATACGCCAATTGGTATCTAACTGTCCCAAAATTTAACAATATCCAAACAGATAAATCAATACCACTAAAATATATCAAAAAATAGACAGTTAGAATATGCCAATTGTTATCTAACTGTCCCAAAATTTAACAATATCCAAACAGATAAATCAATACCACTAAAATATATCAAAAAATAGAAAGTTAGAATACGCCTACTGGTATCTAAGTGCTCCAAAATTTTACAATATCCAAACAAATAAATAATATGTTACTGCTCCAAAAAAATGCAACAAGCCAATGTATAAAGCATTAGCCAGAAACAACAAGTGAAAACTGAAAACAAACAAACAAATAAACTGTAGCATAACAGAAAAAGTTTTTTTTTTAATCCACCATGGATTTTTTTTTCCTCCCACAGACCCAATGATTTTAGCAACGAACACAGAAACTGAGCAAATTGCACAGTAATCTGGTTTGTAATCTACTAAATATGAGGGTAAAAAAAATGTTGATTATACAATGTAATAAGTCATTACAACATACTAATACTAACATGCTATTTTCTTTAATCACAAAAATGAACAAGAAATACATGTACTCCAGTTACTAAACCAACCAGTGAGTATATTATACACTCTATGCCCTGGCCACAACCATCGCAGCATATCACACACATAGGGCCTCATTACGACTCAGGCGGTAAGGGGTTAACGGCAGCGTTAACAGCGCCGCCCCTTACCGCCTGATTACGAGGTCCCCTAGCGCCATGGTGCTTTTAACACCTGCTTTTAGCAGGTGTTAAAATCCATGGCGCTAAGGGACCATGGAGTTAATTACGCCACCGTAATTTACGGTGGCGTAATTAACGCCTTCCCCACTCCCATTATGCCCTATGGGGCAAAAATGGGAATGGGGAAGGGTAAATGGGGATTGGGGACTTACCGCCCCGTCTAGGTCGGAATGGGGCGGTAAGTCCGCCAACCACCATGGCGTAAACGTAGTTTACGCCATGGTGGTAAAGTCACGGCCCAGGCGGTAACTTACCGCCTGGGTCGTAATGAGGCCCATAGTATCTTATAACTTTGTTCCTTATAAATTTGTTTTTGACCCAAAGTTATAAGCAACTATAAGTGTGATATGCTGCGGTGGTTGTGGCCAGGGCATAGAGTGTTGGGTGCATGGCCAAAGGGCCCTTTGGCCATGCACTTAGCACTCTATGCCCTGGCCACAACCACCGTAGCATATCACACCCATAGAGTCAAATATATCAACTATGGCCTATGGAAACTTTGAATGTCCGCGGAGATTATGAGTGTTCTTAGAACACTTTCAACTTGCCAGCGAACAATACGGACAGCATCTTCAGGACACCCCCTGCGAAAATTTCAGGACAACGCGAGAGTTCTAACAACACTTTGAACTTGACACCAAACAATACGGACAGCGTCCTCAGAACACTCCCATTTTGTTTATTTGCAAACATTTCAGGACACCGCAAGTGTTCTAGAGAACACATTCAACTTGCCAGCGAACAATATGGACACCGTCTTCAGGACACCACCTACGAACATTTCAGGACAGCGCGAGAGTTCTTAGAACACTTTCAACTTGACAACGAACAATACAGACAGCGTCCTCAGAACACCCCAATTTTCTTTATTTATGAACATTTGAGGACACTGCAAGAGTTCTTAGAACACTTTCAACTTGACAACGAACAATACGGACAGCGTCCTCAGAACACCCCCATTTTGTTCATTTACGAACATTTCCAGACACCAAGAGTGTTCTTAGAACACATTCAACTTGACAATGAACAATATGGACAGCGTCCTCAGAACACCCCCATTTTGTTTATTTACGAACATTTCAGGACACCGCGAGAGTTCTTAGAACACTTTCAACTTGACAATGAACAATACGGACAGCGTCCTCAGAACACCCCCATTTTGTTTATTTGCGAACATTTCAGGACACCGCGAGTGTTCTTAGAACACAGAACACCCCCATTTTCTTTATTTACGAACATTTCAGGGCACCGCAAGAGTTCTCAGAACACTTTCATCTTGACAACGAACAATACAGACAGCATCCTCAGAACACCCCCATTTTGTTTATTTACGAACATTTCCAGACACCGCAAGTGTTCTTAGAACACATTCAATTTGAAAACAAACAATACGGACAGCATCCTCAGAACACCCCCATTTTGTTTATTTATGAACATTTCAGAACACCGCGAGAGTTCTTAGAACACTTTCAACTTGACAACGAACAATACGGACAGCGTCCTCAGAACACCCCCATTTTGTTTATTTGCGAACATTTCAGGACACCGCGAGTGTTCTTAGAACACATTCAACTTGCCAGAGAACAATACGGACAGCGTCCTCAGGACACCCCCATTTTGTTTATTTACGAACATTTCAGAACAACGCGAGAGTTCTTAGAACACTTTCAACTTGCCATCAAACAATACGGACAGCGTCCTCAGAACACCCCCATTTTGTTTATTTGCGAACATTTCAGGACACCGCGAGTGTTCTTAGAACACATTAAACTTGCCAGAGAACAATACGGACAGTGTCCTCAGGACACTCCCTACGAACATTTCAGGACAACGCAAGAGTTCTTAGAACACTTTCAACTTGACAACGAACATTACAGACAGCGTCCTCAAGACACCCGCTACGAACATTTCAGGACAACACAAGAGTTCTTAGAACACTTTCAACTTGACAACAAACAATACGGACAGTGTCCTCAGGACACCCCCATTTCGTTATTTACAAACATAATACGGACAGTGTCCTCAGAACACCCCCATTTTGTTTATCTATGAACATTTCAGGACACGGTAAGAGTTCTTAGAACACTTTCAACTTACCAGAGAACAATACGGACAGCGTCCTCAGGACACCACCATTTTGTTTATTTACGAACATTTCCGGACACCGCGAGTGTTCTTAGAACAGTTTCAGCTTGCTTGCGAATATAACAGACACATATTGGGTCCTAGGAACACCCCCATTCAGTTTATTTAGAACATTTCAGAACACCTGTGATGTCCGCAGACAAATCGAACACAACAAGAACGTCTACCACATAAAAAAACACAACTTTCAACCTATCTCATACTCTCCCACCCTCCCCAAACACTCCTACACACCAACACACTCTACTAAATACACATTTTGAACAAGTTTCACCGAACTGAAAAAAGATGGCGGGCGCTACCGAAAATCTGGCGCGCTTCATGCTCCACACCATCCAATCAGCGAACGCGTTGCCTGTCCATGGACACCACGCATACTGATTGGCCAATCAGGACACTGTCTGCGGAGCGAACAGGGAAATTGTGTCCGCGGACCGAACACAGATATCACTCATTTTTTTATGACCTACTTTTTGGTCATTTTTTAAAAAAACTACTGGATGGATTTTCACTAAATCACACTTTCGGGACCAAGCCGCTACTTCTGGTCTGAATTTGGTGAAAATCTGTCCAGCGGTTTGGGCTGTAGGCGCGAGCAAAGTTTTTTCCCCATTCAGTCTATGGGGAAAAAAAAGTGTTGAGACCCCCCTATAACTTTGCCCTCCCTGGACGAATCCTCACCAAACTTTGCAAAGAAATTCAGAGTGGGCCATATACTTATTTTGCAAATTTTGGTGAGGATTCGTCCAGGGGGAGCGAAGTTATAAGCTGCCCGAAAAGTGCTCTTCCTATGGAAACACCAACTCAACCATAACTACATAGCCACTACCGTGGCCATGTAATATTTCACAGGTCCTTCATTAGCAACCCTGTAGTTATGGTTAAGTTGCTCAACCCATAGGAAGAACACTTTTTGGGCAGTTTATAACTTTGCCCGCCATGAATGAATCCTTAGGGAAATTTGCAATACAATTATATGGACCTGTCAGATTGATTCTGCAAAGTTTGGTGAGGTTTCGTCTAGGGAGGGCAAAGCTATAGGGGAGTCCTAAAAGGTGTGGTTTTTCCCATAGACTCGATGGAAAAAAACAATTGCTCATGTCTACAGCCCAAACCGCTGGACAGATTTTCATCAAATTTACAGCACCAGTGACGGCTTGCTCTGGAAAGTGTGATTTTGTAAATTTGGTGTAAATCTGTCCAGTAGTTCTTTTATAAAATGACCCAAAATTAGGTACAAAAAATGTGTGATATCTGGGTTCGGTTTGCAGTCTCACTTCCCCGTTTGGTACGCCCATGGGCGTCCGATTGGCCGAAGGGCCGATGTGAGGTCTGCGGACATCAGACGCACCCGCTGATTGGATGGTAAAAAAACACAAGGTGCGTCATATTTTTTGGAAACCCCTGCCATGTTGGATTCATGGACAGCCATCATTTTCCACGTTCAGTTTGGTAAAAACATATTAAAAAACACAACATTGAAATTGCCGAACTAATGAAACAATCTCTGAAGAGGTGAGGGGTGATGAGGACGGGATGACATATGGCCTTAAAAAGCCAACGCATTGTTGTTCTCTGATGTCACAAACAGTCTGGGGTAGTCCTGAGATGTTCGCCCACATCTGATATGTTCCGGGGCATCTATGCTTACTTGTGTTTACAGGGTTGGTGAAAATGACTTTTTGGATGGCTCATACCTTTGAAGCCACTCAATGAAACTGCATGAGATTTTGAAATATCATTCTAGACCTGACTCTGAATGGTTCTGCAAAGTGTGGTGCTGTTATGTCAAGAGGGAACAAAATTAGAGGGGTGTCCCAAAATATTTTAAATGCTTATACACATGGTGCCATTTGATAAATCTGCACATCAGTTTGCAAAACGATTGCAGACCTAGATATGAATTTATTTGTAAAGTTTGGTGGAATTTTGTCAAGAGCGGTTAAAATTAGAGGGGGTCTCAACATGTTTAGATGGCATATAACTTTGTTGCCATTTGACAAATGTGGACACCCATTTTCAGAAAGATTATAGACCCAACCTTGAATGTTTGTGCAATGTCTGAATGGATTTTATCAAGTGGAACTAAGTTATAAGACTATTGTATGTATATATACTTTGACACTTCTGAAAAAATAAAACATAGGTGGATTTGCAGCAAACTCATGTAAGGAGCATTGGCAAGGACCTAAAAGCATAGTTTGCAAATGTGTCAGTGTTTTATTTTTTTGAAAAGTGTCATAATGTGGGTACAAAAAATTGGGAAATACCTTTGGTGACTGAGGTATAGCCTGTGGCCGTGGGCAATGGCCAGATCGTCCAGGGGCATGGCCTAAGGCCCTGGCCTGGACAATCTGGCTACTGGCCGTGACCATGAGGGACCAGCAATGGAGTTAATGTGTTCATGGCCATGCAGAATTGGCCGAAGAGGTTGGTTTGAATGGGAAATAATATTCTGCTTGAAGTTACAGACTTAAGTGGTGGACTAGATTACAACAAATTACACGACAGCATGTTTTCGGAAATATATCTTGTTTTTTTATATTTTTGAAAAGTGTAAGTAGAACAACTAGTGATATACATTTTGTGTGTGGGTAGTGGGCATGGCCTTCAGCAAATACAAATGTGTACTCTAATTTGCTTATTGGGGAATGCAGCATGACCAATGCCTATGCCCCATAGATTTGGATACTGGCCATGGCTGAAAGCCATGAGCACAGGCTAGTGGATACATTATTAGGTTATAGTAGACACTGAGCGAGGATGCAGGATAGGTGCAGTGAATAATAGGGGTGGTTGGTATGGCTGAGGTCATGGTGAAGCCTTATGCTGTAGGCAATTGATCTATGATTTCCGTCCACAGCATGCACTGCTGATAATGACCTACATAAGAGTGTGTTGCAAAAAATATGTTTTTAAAGGAGGTTAATAGTTCTTTATTTCATATATATGAAAAGAGGAATTATTAATAGGTTATATACAGTAATGCAAAACCATGAAACATTTTGACTTATAAAAACCTATTACATTGACAGAAAAACACATTAAAGGGATGTTATGGTGAAGATGCATCCTAGCCTTGGGTCTCCCCTCCTCCAGTAATTAGCCAGTGGCATCCCACCTTGGAATTCCTTGGTATTTCCCCCATTGGTGCTCATGAACACTTGCCGATTCGTACTGCCCTTCTATTTATGCACAATGCATAGGTGCATTTATAGGAGCATTGTGTACAATTTGTTGTATAAGTAAGGGAAATGCAAATACAAAAGATGTGTAGAAAATTGTTAAATGGCAGTTGGTGTGTGGATGCTTAATAGGGTTTTAGCGTTATATGTACAGTTTTTGGAAGTGATTGATGGATGGATGTGTGACTGTTTGAAAGCAGGCAATGAGGGAGTGCTATAAATATAAAATTAAAAAGAGTAGAAGGGCTGCCCTGTGCGATGGTGTGCACCTTTCATTCAGGTCTTTTAATGATCCACGCCCTGGAAATGTGACGGTTCATCGATTATGCTCCTAATTCTATGCTATATAAAAGTATCTGGGACAGAAAATTGTTTCTGTCCTTTTATATTTTTCTCTAGTATACAATTGTCCATTAGCACCCTAGGCGGGGGAGCCAGCCAATAAATTGGCTAGGAACGTCGCCCTGAACCGCCTGTAAAAGCCCACATTCCGAACCTCCTGATAACCCGTTTCCCCGTTGTCTCTTAACCCCCACCCTCCGTCTAATTTTTTTTTTCACCCACTATCCCCCCTACTTATCTTATTTCAGCAGCGGCGGGTCCCACAGCCACATCCGCTCCTTCTCTTCGCCTCCTGCAGACCACCATGGAAAGGGAATAGGGGTTCTGTATGGACTTTGGCCATGTGCAGGCTCATCTCCTCGTTCACTCTTGCTATTCGTCAATAATTTAGTCGTGAAAAATTCACTGCGCTTGGGCTTACCTGCGCATACAGAAATAACATTCTGGTTTGCTATGTCACATAACCGCAGTTATACCCCTCTTTCAAACACATCTTTCCGGTTTTCTGTCATTGCTCTTTGTCTCTTGGTGGGTGAACCATCAGGAACTTTTAAAAGCAGTACCTTGGTTTATTCATTCTTTTTGTAACTTTTTTCTTCCTATACCTTTGTCTTTTGTCTTGTGCTTTGGAATGTGCCATTTTTGCTTTTATTTTAGCTTGTTATTTTGATATTAACTGGTATAGGCCCTCATTACGACCCTGGCGGAATTTGCGGTGCTAAATGCACCGCGGAGCACGGCGGAAAGCTGCCGATAGCGCCATGGGGGTTGGCGGATTTTCCACCCCATGCCGACCTTGGCGGAGCGGTAAATCCCCAATCCCCATTTTGCCCTTCCCCATTCCCATTCTTGCCCCATAGGGTATAATGGGAGTGGGGAAGGCGTTAATTACGCCACCGTAAAGTACGGTGGCGTAATTAACAACGAGGTCCCTTAGCGCCATGGTTTTCTCCGCCCGGTAAAACCAGGCGGAGAAAGGCTCCATGGCGCTACGGGAACTCGTAGTAGGGCGGACGGGTCCGCCACGATTACCGCTGGCGGTAACCCACTCCGCCAGGGTCGTAATGAGGGCCATAGTCCTTTAGGTGTTGTGTATTTTTATAGTATACATTTTTCCTCCATGGCCCTGCATTTCAAAATGACTACTGCAAGCATTGATGATGGTGATGTGGGTGGCTTCAGCTTTACCAACACAAAAGAAGCAATGTGCAGGAAAAAAAGATTTCTGACATCTGGCAATATTTCCACATAAAAGACCAATACAGCAAAAAGGAGCTTGAGGAGGTCATGTACAATTTCTGTGGTACGTTTTTTGCGGAGGTGACCTTCACACAAGCCGTTGCAAAGGTTCAGAACCACCATGTTAATTAAACATCTTGTCCACGTTCATTGATATGAAGTGGATGATTCATAAAGGAAGGCTCATGTGAAACATAAGGGCAATGTACATGGAGCAAGATCAGTGTTTTTCATCTGCACCACAGACTTCCAATATGCTTAATAGATATTTTCTAACATCTAACACCCAACCTCAGTGCATCCTGCCCGCACCTGATCTGCTAACTTTATCGTGATGTGCAAAACCTGTCACAGCTTGATCCAGGTGAGAGGTGGCCCTTGAAATACTTGTGTACAGGCGCGTTATAAATGCCATATCATATCATATCATAGACGCTTTGGGCAAGGCTCTTTCAGAAAATACGGGCAATTGCCAACGCTATGTTTTGAAGTGTGAATTGCTTTTTACCTTATTCTTTAGAAAAAAAACACAATGTAAACATATACATACCTTGTGTTATATGTATGAATACTAGGGGTTTTCCCTTCCCAGTTCCTACCTCTGTTTTCCTTATCTGCAAAATGGTCTTTTCATGGCCAACATTTGAGTTATAAAAATAGACAATAAAACACATAGGGCCTCATTATGACCCAGACGCTAAGTGTTTAACGGCGCCGTTAAACACCTAGTGCCTAATTACGAGGTCCCTTTGCGGGACCCGACCTTAACGGCTGGTTTTACCAGCCGTTAAAGTAGGGACCCGCAAAGGGACCTTGGTGCTAATTATGGTACCACAATGTGCAGTACCGCAATTAGCGCCTTCCCCATTCCCATTGAGCTCTATGGGGAAAAAATGGGAATGGGGAAGGGCCATGGCGGTATGGGGAATTACCACCACACCAACCTCGGAATGGGGTGGTAATTCCCCATTCAGCCATGGTGGACTCTGGCATGGAGCATGGTGTTAATAGCACCATGGTTTAGCGCCGGAGTCCTAATGAGGCCCATAATATAGATATGGATCAAAGACCTTTAAGTGATCCTTTCAATACAGTGGCCCTCATTAGGACCGTGGTGCTAAGTGTCTAACGGCGCCGTAAAAGGCTGCGGCGCTGTTAAACACTTACAGGCCGATTCATGGAATCAACGTGCGAAAACGTGCGATTCGCAGTGAAATAGCGAAAATCGCAGTGCAAGTGCGATTATCGCACAGAAAACATCGCACATCTATTCATGGAAGTCCGTGCACGCGCAAAATGTGGGATGTGCTCTGAAAAAGTGCGCAGCACACGCTGGCGCACGCTGGTGCACAGGTCACCGAACGCCGTGCGATAAGGCCACAGCGAATTCGCACATAGCGCGGCGCACATAACAAAAGTAGGCGTAACACGGGGCGTCACACGCAGAATGGGGAACAACTCGTGAAAATGTGGGCGTCACGGGGGAAGTACAGGAGGCAAGTGCGCAGAACGCCCACACACTCGCCTACAACACGTATTCATGGAATCGAATAGGGAAAAACAGTGCACGGCCAAAGACGCGCACAGGCCCATACATGTCCGCCACACGAAAGCAGGCGGTAGCGTCCCTACGCAGGAAAGAAATGTGCACCAAAGTCCTACACGCACGAGAAGGCCCACACGCGATCGGGCCTGGGGGAGCGTGCGCGTGCATTTCAGAGGTGCGCGAGAAGTTTCACACGCGATCGGGCCTGTGGGAGCGTGTGCGTGTATTCCAGAGGTGCGCTGGAAGTTTCACACGCGATTGGGCTGCGTGTGGGTATTTCCGGGGTGTGCGGGAAGTTTCACACGCGATCGGGCCTGGGGGAGTGTGTGCGTGTATTTCAGAGGTGCGCGAGAAGTTCCACACGCGATTGGCCTGGGCGCGTGTATTTCAGAGGTGCGCGAGAAGTTCCACACACGATTGGACTGGGCGCGTGTATTTCAGAGGTGCGTGAGAAGTTGCACACGCGATCTGGCCTGTGGGAGCGTGTGCGTGTATATCAGAGGTACGTGGGAAGTCTCACACGCGATTGGGCTGCGTGCAGGTATTTCCGGGGTGCGTGGGAAGTTTCACACGCGATTGGGCTGCGTGCGGGTATTCCAGGGGTGCGCACAAAGTTTTACACACAATCAGGCCTGGGGGAGCGTGTGCATGTATTGCAGGGGCTCGCGGGTGGTTTTACACGCGATCGGGCCTGGTGGAGTGTGGTATGTGTATTTCAGGGGCTCGCGGGTGGTTTTACACACGATCGGGCCTGGGGGAGCAGGGTACCACTCACCGTCTGCCTTGCGTGTAGAAGAACGCGTAGCCAACATCCACCCGCTGTGAAGTAATAGCGTGTGAACCCCAACACCTGCAAGACACATGCACCGCACTCCACGAAAAGCAACGCCCGTGTGCGATACGTCACAGACACACATACGCGCTAAGGGCCTTTGGTCCAATGGAATCGCGTATGCGTGCTGACGCGCTTACGCGCTAAGGGCCTTTCCTCGATTCACATGCTGATGTGCAGAATTTTCACGTGCCAAATCACTCCGTATCAAGCTGGCCACGCGTAAGCACACAGAAGACCACGCTCCTGCCCAAAAGGCCGAATTACTGCCCCCCAGAGCCCCGAGCAGCCTCCCACGAGCCATCTGCTGCTGCCTGCCTGCCTGCTGCCACCGTGCCCTGCCATTTGGTGCCTGCACATCAGCCATCTGCAGGGGTCCAGTTGCTGTGTCCACCCCTGCTGGATCAGAACACTCCCGACTGGGATACCATCGCTCCACAGCCCATCCCCAGGACCCAGTTGCCCACCCACTCCTGCCTCTGGGGTTGCCATGTCGGGCACTGCAACATCTGGCACCACTGGCAACCCCCGGCCAGAGAGGCAGAGGGGTACCAGCTTCACTGCCACTGAAGTTGGTGTCCTGGTGGAGCAAGTCCTGGGGCAGTATGATGCCCTCTTCGGAAGTAAGCGCGCCAACAAGGAAGGACGGACTCGGATCTGGACGGACATCGGGACTGCCATCAACGCGGAGGGGGTGGCAGTCCGGGACTACCAACATGTCAAGAAGCGCTGGGATGACTGCAGGTCCAGGACCCTCTTGAAGGCCCGGCGCCTCGTGGAGGGGGGCCGGGGCCGCATGAGTACCATCCAGATGAGGGTCCTGGAACGCGTAGACTCAGCGCTCCACGCCCAGATCCTTGCCTCGGGTGTCACCATGTCGGGGCAAACACAATCCGAGATCACTGGCGACGCCCAGCGAGAGGGGCAGAGGGCCATCAGCTTCAGTCAGAAGGAAGTACGAAAGGAAGCATGAGTACCATCCAGCTGAGGGTCCTGGAACGCGTACGCCCAGCGCTCCATGCCCAGATCCTTGAGAGGCAGACCCGTCTGGAGTCGAGCGGTAAGTGGCCAAGCATTGCTGTGTGAGACAGGGCATGTTGCAGCGTGCTGGTTGTCTGATACTTGCCTGTATGTGTGACATAGGCCATGTACGCGTGTGTGTGTGCAGGGACATCATGGTCATGCATGTGAGACCAGTAATGTGTGAAGCACACGGTTGGTGTATGTGTTGAAATGTAACATGGGGAGCCCTATGCAGAATGGACACATGAGAGCAAGCCAATCTCTGTTCCTGGACATGGGTGTGGGTGAAGGATGGGTGCTGATGCCATGTACATGTATGGCGTCCATGTCTGTGTTTCTGACCTGCATGTCTGTGACTTGTGGATGCCATGGATGCATGGCACATGTCTGTGACAATGTTCAGATTCACTGATGCAGCCTAGTTATCCTTGCATCCACTGTGTCTGGGGTGTACGAGTCCAGATGGATGAAAGTACGTTGAAGTGTGTGCATGTGATAGGCATGACCCATGATGCATGTGAGTCCAAAAACAACATTGTATGCTTCAAGAGTCCCTTGGACATGTTTGCTTATGTCCATAGCATGCGCCATGCCTGTTACTGCATGTGTTTTGCCTGCACTGACCCATGTGTTGTGGAGGGACATGATGGAAGTGATCTTTGACAGTGCCACTCATCTGCTATTGCTTCCTGTCTAGGGGACCATTGTACAGTACCCTGATGCTTGTGTTCTATGTCTCCCACTAAACAGCGCAAAGTGAAGAAGAGGGCGGAGGCTGCGCTGTGGAGCTAAGCGGCGGGGATGCCCCCACAGAAGACGGTGTGGAGCCATCCAGGTTGGTGTTTTCCACAGAGGAGGAGGAGGCTGCTACTGTGCCGCACATTGGGCCTGGTGGGGGCATCCCTGCTGGTGCAAGTGGTGCAGTCCAGGGGCAGGGGCAGGAGGCAGCACAGGTCGCCGTGTAGGTGCCTGTGCTTGTCACTGTCCCTGACACTGTGACTGCACCACCATGCACCAGCAGGGATGCCCCATCCCAGGCCCGTCCGCAGGTAGGGGGGATGTCCATGTCATCTGACTCCCCTTCACCTGCGGTCGAGGGGACCCCTGGCCGTATGGAGAAGGTCGTGATTGGTGTCGCGTTGCGCACGGCTGTCATTCGTGATGAGGTGCGTGCTTCCCGGGGGGAGGACGCACGTCATCATGAAGAGCACCGTGCCAACATGGCCCAGTTGGGAGTGGTCATGGTCGGGGGTCTCGTACATGTGTCGGGCACTCTGGCGACCCTCTCCTCCTCTGTGGAGGCTATGCGCCAGTCGTACTCCATGCCGTCTTCCGGCCCAGATGCCACCAGGGCCCCCTGTGGACCTGCCCCGACCAATGCAGCCACCTCCGTGGGGATCCCATCCATGCCACAGTCGGGAGTCGGAGGTCCAGCAGGGGTGGACACACCAGCAACTGGACCCCAGCAGATGGAGGATGTGACGGCATCATCGGGCAGGGCACGTGCATGACGGCGTCGGTGGTTTCCATCAGCCTGGATGCCATCGTGCTGGCACAGGCAGTTGCGTCGGAGGCAGCGGCAGGCTCGACGTGGGAGGCATCATGGCTCGGGGCCATCAACATCAGGGGTGCAGGCATCGGCCGGAGGGCAGGAGAACCCTGGAATGGGAGTGGCTTCCGTGTGGGAGCGGTTGGGCCAGCAGATAGGTGCGGAGCGGCAGAGAAGGAACTGCCCACAATGGTCAGGGCGGAGAACTCCATGCGGAGGGCCCTGAGGCGGGCCGAGTGCCTCGAGGCAATCCGCAGGGGGTTGGAGGTGGACACATCGACGGCCCTGCGGACCCTCGGGGCCATGGAGGAGGACCGCCTCCGGGACATTGAGCAGGAGTTCGATGATGCCCTGGCCCGGGACATCCAAAAGTGAGCCGTCAGACTAGCCCGCTGCCCTTGTACATAGTTATGTAGGTAGTGTTAGGTTTCCTTTCTTTTCTTGATTTATTTTGGACTTTTGGACATTGGCCACATTTTTGTATATAGTTTATTTTATTAGGTAGTATTTTTATGTAGGTTTCATTTCTTCAGTTGGGATCATGGACCGTGGTTTGTTCATTTGTATATAGTTGACTGTTGGATTTTATTTATTTTTCTTTGATTTACCCATGGAGCAATGGTTTTCGGTTTTGTTTTTACCTTGGATTTACTTTCTTGAACTGTGACTTTGGACATCTTTCCTTTGGATTATGTTTTGTCGTTTTTCATTATTTAACGGACATGCTGCTTTTGGTTTTTGATTCCCATTGCCATTTGTTTATTTTTTATTCCATTTATGCTGTTTTTAATACATTTTTATCATCAAACTTCAATGTGTAGTATCATCACATTGGTATCATGCATATCCTGGTATGGGTTTTGAGATTCACTGACACCCATTGGGTGTATGTGAGGGCCATGTGTTCATTTCCAAACTTGCTATTGGGGTTCTATCATGTCATTGCCATTTCTAAGTGGGTGGATGCAGTACTCGAGTGGGTGTTTTGCATTTGGAGGCTGACCATAAGGGCCAGGGATCTAGATTGTGATGACATGTTGGCTGGGGGACATGTGTGGGGGCCTGCTGGCAGGTGCCCCGCAATGCTGGGGGGTGGGGGTGCAGGGGGACATGAGTGGGACATGTGTGGGGGCCTGCTGGCAGGTGCCCCCCATTGCTGGGGGGTGGGGGTACAGGGGGACATGAGTGGGACATGTGTGGGGGCCTGCTGGCAGGTGCCCCGCAATGCTGGGGGGTGGGGGTGCAGGGGGACATGAGTGGGACATGTGTGGGGGCCTGCTGGCAGGTGCCCCGCAATGCTGGGGGGTGGGGGTGCAGGGGGACATGAGTGGGACATAAGTGGGGGCCTGCTGGCAGGTGCCCCGCAATGCTGGCGGTGGGGCTGCAGGGGGACATGAGTGGGACATGAGTGGGGGCCTGCTGGCAGGTGCCCCGCAATGCTGGGGGTGGGGGTACAAGGGGACATGAGTTGGTGATCAGTAGTGCAAGGAGACATGTGCCTTTGCTGGGGGGCATGCCCATGTTGGGTGGGCTGCCTGCGGGACATGACCAGAGATGCAGGGTAGTCCCCTGTGGTGTGGGCTGCCTGCAGGGGCCATGGAGGGTGTACAGGGGACACCTGGGAGGACCCACACTGCCAAATCACATGTAGGACTCCCCGGCACCCCTGAAATACACGTAGCCTGCTGAAATCGCGTGTGAAAATTCTTGCGCACCCCTGTAATACACGTACCCTGCTGAAATCGCATGTGGAACTTCTCGCGCACCTCTGAAATACACGTACCCTGCTGAAATCGCGTGTGAAAATTCTCGCGCACCCCTGTAATACACGCACACGCTCCCCCAGGCCCGATTGCGTGTGGAACTTCTCGCGCACCTCTGAAATACACGCGCCCAGGCCAATCACGTGTTGAACTTCTCGCGCACCCCTGAAATACACGCACACGCTCCACCAGGCCCGATCGCATGTGGAACTTCTCGCGCACCTCTGAAATACACGCGCCCAGGCCAATCGCGTGTGGAACTTCTCGCGCACCCCTGAAATACACACACACGCTCCCCCAGGCCCGATCGCGTGTGGAACTTCTCACGCACCTCTGAAATACACGCGCCCAGGCCAATCGCGTGTGGAACTTCTAGCGCAACCCTGAAATACACACACCCAGGCCAATCACGTGTGGAACTTCTCGCGCACCCCTGAAATGCACGCACACGCTCCCCCAGGCCCGATCGCATGTGGAACTTCTCACGCACCTCTGAAATACACGCGCCCAGGCCAATCGCGTGTGGAACTTCTCGCGCACCTCTTAAATACACGCGCCCAGGCCAATCGCGTGTGGAACTTCTCGCGCACCTCTGAAATACACGCGCCCAGGCCATTCGTGTGTGGAACTTCTCGCGCACCTCTGAAATACACGCGCCCAGGCCATTCGTGTGTGGAACTTCTCGCGCACCTCTGAAATACACCCGCCCAGGCCATTCGCGTGTGGAACTTCTCGCGCACATCTGAAATACACGCGCCCAGGCCATTCGCGTGTGGAACTTCTTGCGCACCTCTGAAATACTCACACCCAGGCCAATCGCGTGTGGAACTTCTCGCGCACCCCTGAAATACACGCGCCCAGGCCATTCGCGTGTGGAACTTCTCGCGCACCCCTGAAATACACGCACACGCTCCCCCAGGCCAGATCGCTTGTGAAACTTCTCGCGCACCCCTGAAATACATGCACCCAGGCCAACCACGTGTGGAACTTCTCGCGCACCCCTGAAATACACGCGCCCAGGCCATTCGCGTGTGGAACTTCTCGCGCACCCCTGAAATACACGCACACGCTCCCCCAGGCCAGATCGCGTGTGAAACCTCTCGCGCACGCGTGATCCCGACATCCGTAATACGCGTTCCCCGCTTTGTGTTTGCTGTTTGCCAGTCCGGTAAACTGGTACAGGGTTGGCACAGCCTTTTGCGATGGTTTTGCGATCTTGATGGCTTTTCCTTGCGTGAGGGCGTTCTTGGGGGCGTAACTGGCGCTGCGGCAGGGTTGCTGCGCCACTCTGCGACACGTCTGCTTTTGGAGGTGAGAATCCATGAATACGCTGTGCTCGGAAATTGATTTTATCGCACGCGGCTGGCGCAGACATTCGCACGGGCACGCTGTGCGCCAGCCGCGTGCGACACTTTTGAGAGGAATTACATGATTCGGCCTGTTAGCGCCTTACTACAAGGTCCCTTTGCGGGACCCGACCTGTACGGCTGGTCTAGACCAGCCGTTAAAGTAGGGACCCGCAAAGGGACCTTGTGCTAAGTATGGTACCACAATTTGCGGTACCGTACTTAGCGCCATCCCCAGTCCTATTGAGCCCTATGGGGCAAAAATGGGAATGGGGAAGGGCCAATGTTCAATGGGGAATTACTGCCCTGCCAACCTTGGAATGGGGTGGTAATTCCCCAATGAACATTGGCGGACTTGTTACGATACCGGCACCAACCATGGTGCTAATAGCGCCATGGTTTAGCGCCAGTATCGGAATGAGGGCCTGTGTGTGTTAAAACAAATACATAGCCATATGTATTTCATTAAAGCCACGGTTATCCTCTGTGGAAGACGTGGGTAAGCCCCCCCACCCACCATTCCTGCATTTAACCGTGCATGCATCCTTGGTAGCTACAGCTATAAAAACTGTTTTAAAAAATAAATATGAACATATATTTGTTAGCAGTAGTTGTGTAAACATTTATTTTAGGATACATTGAGTGTAGTCTTTGTACAAAGTTACTGTAACATTTTAATTACTTTCTATCAATCAACAGTACATATACATGTAAGCATGGTTAATCAAACATGCAAACACAGTGTTTTGAGAACATTTATATTTGGGGGAATGTGGTTGCACAATTTCTTCTTATTTTACATTCTACACATGATACATTGTTTTTGTTAGCCCAATTGTCTGTATTATTAATGTAAATTATGTATGGAATAACTTGAGAACAAGAGAGAACAGGGTGGGTAAGTAAACCTGGAGAATCTGGGATAGAAAATAATCAAACAGGTAGAAACAAATGTACTTTAAAAGAAATAGTTTTTCATATTTTATGGCAAAAAAGAAATAGAGAAAGTCCAATGCACCTTGTACAAATAAAACGAAGACTTACACGTGGCCTTCCCTCATCACTGTAGATGTGACCGGTGGTTGTGCACAATCAACCTACACAGATTAAAGGAGCTGACACCAACAGCCAGTGTCTTAAAACACCTGTAGCACTGGAGCACTTGATTTGAAAAAACATCAGAAATGGTAAAAGGGTTCACAAAGGAGGCTTTTCATTAACTGACTACAGAAGTACTACTCCCATCTCCAGCAGTACCATTATGTTTTGAATATGGGTTGGCCTTTCATGGGAGTTAAATGTACACCATCTGGTGCAAGTACATTGGGATGATGAGAAAGATGCACCTACAACAAAATTAAAAAATGACTAAAATGAACTTGCAACAAACCATCAATTGTATTACCTCACAGAAAACGCAAAACAGCTAAAAGTAGTTCATAGCTGAAAGTGAATTAAAATTAACATCACTAACATGAAAACAAAAACTAAATGCCTGCATATAAATGCCACTGAATAATACATCTAATTTTGTAGGTCCATGATAGTGAAATAACTGCCACACAATCAGAGCAGATGAAATAAATGATAATGAACATGACACAATAACAATGCAAACATACTTTCAAATATATAAATATTTATCAGCACTTACTCTCATATCAGCCACACTCCTGCCATATATGGTGTGTGTCCCTTACCGTAATGATGAAACAAGTAAACAAGACATGGGGAAACTAATTGAACTATTTCCTCACACCATTGTTATCTTTTCCAATTTGACACAGAGGCAAAAATGGAGATGGACCACCAGATTTAATGGTAAAATTGAGAAATCTCAGAGAAATGTTAATAATGTCGTTTCAGCATTCATGAGAGACCACAACCAATTATGGATTTTAAAAAACAACAGAAAGTTCTGTTTGGCCAATTTCTACAGATATGATGGAGTGCACCTAACAGATGAAGGAATGCGGTGTTCCTTCATAACATCAAAACAGTACTCCAAATGTGCTAAAATACTACACTCAGTGTACCCCAAAATAGTCCTTTTAAGGACTACCTTTTAACTAACCTTTAAGGACTACCTATCCGTTTAATATTATGTTACAAGTACATGCATACTTGCCAACACGACCCATTCCAAATTGTAGCTGCGTGTAAAGTCTTGGTTTCTTCCTTTGCATTCTAGAACTTCTAATACCACTTCTCCCATTACACAACTCGGACTACAAGTTCCAGAATGTTAAAAAAAATACTAACCAGCCATAGACTGCGAGATTAAAAATGGTCACATTTAATATGAATGAACAATGGAAAATACTGAGCATTTAAAAATATTTTCATGAGCATTTTCACAAAAGTTACAAAATGCACATATATATTTACAGCAGCAATGTGTGTAATTTCTTTGTATAACAAACAAAAAGCAGATGCAAAACATTTCTCCAACATTTGTAAGTGCCACATAGTGTCTGGCAATTCATTATCTTCACAGTACATGCATTTTTGCTACCAACTCCCATTCCAATCTATCGGTGCTTATCCACTACTATTTTCTTCTAGAATTCCGTGACTAATGGAAAAAGTGCAAGTACAACTCCCAAAATGCAAAGAAAAGAACCAAGACTTTATAAGCACCTACATATTGCAACAGGTCATGTTGGCAAGTATGCCTGTACTGCCAACATATTGCACTTCCACACACCAACTGCCACTTAAGATTTTGCTACACATCTTCTCCATCTCCTTTTGTTTTCTTTTACCAACATTTACACATATAGCTGCTTTAAATGCATATCTGCATTTTTTAACTGTTATGGAAATGCTTCTAAAAAGAAACATTTTTGAAAGGTCAGCATTTTCCATTTTACATTCCATATAAATGTCACACTTTCCAACCTCATTCATTAAATCCCTTACACTGCCACCATTCTCCACCTACTCACACATATGTGTATACCACCAAATATATATATTCAACACTTCATCTTACATATAAAGTATATTTTTTTCCCAACCTCTACTATAAGACACCAAACACTAACTAGTACAACACCAATCTGCCATTGCATTTCCACTAGGCCACCATTGTTTTATTCTTTTAAAACTGTGCAACACATTACAAATACATTAAACCAAAACTGCAGCACTTCCTGTATTAAAATTAGAAGCACAAAAATAACCTAGATGTGCAATGTGTTGTCACACCCATTGTTGACATGTTACTTCTAATGTGCCAAAGAGCAGTAATCATACGGCAATTGTTCGGATATATGTGATGTTAATTAATTAAATTTCAGAGAATACTTTACCAAAACGTGTTTACGAAACAAATATTGATTTTAGTTTTATTTATTTTGCCCCACATGTCCCTGTGTTTCTAAACACTCCCCAACCCTCTCTACACCACTTTCTACCCCTTTATCCCACATATAGATTGTTATTTCAGTTTTGGTAAAGAATTAATTCTCGGTTTTCTACTCAGGAACACCACTGGATACCCAATTGTTCTAACAACATAGTTAACACACTTTAGTTCACAACCTTTGACACAACTTCATTAACTTTTTTCCAAACAATTCATCCTACCTTAATAAATAACAACCTTGCTTACTAGAAGTACTTCACTATTACCTCATATACCCACTAACTTTCTTTTACAATTACAGGAAAGAAGAACATTGCCAAAGACAGCTACAGAAAAAAGAACACCATTCATATCCTACAAAGTAAGTTTGTATACCTTTTTAAATGTAACGATGTGCTTTCAGTATATATTAGTCCAGAGGATTTTTTTGAATCAGCAGCTTTTATTTCACTCTAACTCATTGGGCCTCATTACGACCCAGGTGGTAAGTTAACTTTTTTAAGTTAGCTTTTTGCAGGCGTTAAGAACCAACTCGCAAAGGGACCAGGGAGCTAATTACGGCACCGCAATTTACGGTGCCGTAATTAGCACCTTTCCCATTCCCATTATGCCCTATGGGGCAAAAATGGGAATGGGGAAGGGCAATGGGGGAAGGGGGAAGTAGGGGGAAGTACCGCCCCACCAACCTTGGAATAGGGCGGTAATTCCCCTTTCCACCAAGGCGGTGCCAGTATTTCACCGGCATGGACCAAGGTGCTAACAGCACCTTGGTCCACCGCCGTCCGTGTAATGAGGCCCTTACTGTTTTTTATCAAAACATCATAATTTCCCTATATATTCAATCATCCCACCACTCCCTTACTCACTAGCCCAAGCCCCTCAAACCTGCACAACCTTCACAATTACACCTATCATTCCACTACACAATCACACAACACTTCATCTCTACAATCACACTCACGCACACATCTACAAAACACACATATACATTCCACAAATTTCAAACTTTAATTTTTCCCAACAGACAACTCCATAGAAACCAAAGATAAAATAGAGCAGCTACGTATAAAAGCAAGCCATGTACTCATCCACATCTCAAACAATATATAGAAAACATTAAAACAAAACAACTAGTAACCACACTCACCAAAACAAAACTACCGACCTCTAAAAAAGTAAGGCCCCTCTTCTGAAAACGAAAACTAAAAAAAAGATGTATGAACAAAAGCAAACCTACTAATGAATCTAACACAATTGTTAGGCAGAAACCTGTGCAGTTCCCTTAGGGAACACTGCAAAAGATTTAAGACTACAGGTGTTGGCAGTAAACCCACTTGGTAGCAGTCTGTACCACCCAGGTTTACCTGATAGCTGTGGCTGAGCAGTCAGACTTCCCTCAAGAGAGTTAGGCAGTATGCAAAGTATACTCAATAGGCACTCAGATGCAATAATACAAGCAAACACTGACCAGAGCTTTGGTATCAAAGTATATCAATATTTATTTAAAAACTTACAGTCGAAACACTCCAGCACTCTTATTGTAAAATATTCTAAACACAGTTACTATTATGATATATACACCCCTTTTTCCCTATTAGAAAATCACAGTAAAACACCACTTATTTTCATACAAAGGTGAGCGCTTAACTAGATTGCACTCTGATAAGTTTGTGAAAAAGGGAGGGAAAAAAAGGCAGAATAGGAAGAGGCACACCACTCTATGATTCCAGAACACTGTTAGCAAGGCAGGGAGCAAAAAGTCACTGGTGAGTCAAAGTCCAAAGGCTGGGCCCACTCTTAGAGAGAGCAGAGCACAAATGCGCCCAAGATCACACAGTTACACTAGGCTTAGAAAGTCTTGTTCAGAAAAGCGTTGTGAGAGGCTTAGAAAAGTTTAGCCAAGGTGTCCCAGGCTAAACCAGGTTCGAAAGCCGGGGGCTAAATCTACCCCATACAGTCGGTAGCAAGGGAAGCCAAGCGGGACACCGTACCTTAAGTGGGAAGGATCCTCCAGCGGTGGCAATTGTTCCTGGTAGTGGGTGCAAGTCACGTCGTCGTCCAGGGGAAGAGGAGATCTCGACTTGGAGGGAAGATGAAGGTCGTTGCACTACCAGGGCAGAAACCAGCCGCGGAGTTTTCCGGTTAAAGGTGGTACCTTTGTCTCGCGGTCGTGGTAAAACGTGGTATCCCAGTTGCCGGGGTGCTTGGCACGGGCAAGGCGGCCACGAGATACGTCGGGAAAGCAAAAAGACGGTGAAACTGGTTATCCCCACCAGTCAAAGGAAGAAGACTCTCCGGTGGGAGATCTCCTCTGTCGTTGGGAAAAGTGGTGAGGCAGTCCAGCAGGGCACCACCGGTGGTGGTGTCGTGGCAGGTTGGCTCAGCTTCTCCCTCGTCGGATTCTTAGGTCCTGTGGCGACTTCTGAAGTTCCAGTCCCCAAAGCCCTGCTTTTATGCAGCAAACCCCCATTCACTCAGCCTAGCTGTCACTCAAACATGCTAAGTGGTGAGCCGGGCGGCTCACCACTTGGGCCAATCAGGACGGAGTGCGACTTGAGTTGCCTAGGCAACTCAGTCCAGGGTGCCTAAATTCCCCTCCACCCCTCCTAAGTACCCCAGACACAGTGGCACCACTTTGGAGGGCTTCTGTGGAGAAGCCCGCCAAAAAGTGGAACAACGGGCTCGACTTGGGTTGGAGTCACAGAAGAGAACACAAACGCCATTTTAGAATCAAGTTTTGGCAAAAAATACCAACCGGAGAATTAATATTAATTAAATAAACCGGCGGTATGTTCGAGGCTACCGTAAATAATTAATTAAAGATAGTAGCCTAAAACAATGGGAAATCCCATAGGAAAATATTCACGGTTGAATATGAAAAGTAGTATCCACTGCCACCAGCCAAAACTTGATCAGGGGGGACGGAGATGTGCCCCCTCGACTAACAGACCCTGGGGCAATCGAATTGCCCCAGCCAGTACGTCCACAATATGATGGTTTGTACTGGTTCTGTTCAGAATTTAAGACTAGTAAAGTCAATGGTGACTTTACATGCCCTGGGAGACAGTAGTCAGTCCCAGGGTATGGAGTCTATACTGGGGGGTCACTATGACACCCCTGTGTCACTGCACTGAGGGTGCTGTGTAACAGACATCACAAAAACACATGAAGCCCTATGGGGTAAAAGACCCCATAGCCCATTAAACACATCTAGATTCAAAGAAACACACTCAAATCATGCCCAAGAGTGAGTGTAAAAGAGTCTCACTCTTGGCAGGAGAAAAGAATAAACCCCAAAAATACAGCAAAGCTGCTGGGGGACTCACTAGGTTAGGAAATTCAGCCTAAACAGAGAATTCTCCCTAACAACAATATCTACCTATGTTAACGTAGCCACAATAAAGCATTCCCAAAAATAATTTTTCAAAAAAATGTCCACTGTAGAGTTCTTCACAATCTCATAAAGACAGCTGAAAATTCACACTCTACCCTTAAAAACTAATACGGGGGGAGCTGTTGAGCATCCCGGGAGATGACTGCCTAGCCTCGAGCTCCGTGCCCAACTGCTGCACATCCACCATCATCAGCGGTCTTACACCAAATCCAGTGACGGACTCTTTGCCTGATGAAGATAAGATTCAGGGCTGCAGATAGACCCATCGTTGAAAATTGGTGCCCCACGGCCAAACCGGGACCAATTTTCTATTTCCCCGCCGGCGGCCCTGCGCTGCTGGTGCTCCGCCAGGCCACGTACTGGTGTCGAAAGTCCGGTTCCCACCCGCTGCTGCAGTCGTGGCTTCTGCATTGAAAACCTGGCCTTGGCTGGGGGATGGAACATCGAGGCTCTGTGGCTTGGCTGGACAGCCACACTTCACCCCCTTCCCCCGGGACCACTGAACACAGCGTGGCCGTAGTCGCCTGCACCATTGGCCACCTACACCCCGCTGCAGTGGCCGACGCATTTGAGGCCAGCCGACGCGATCACGCCCCCTGGCCCTGAGCCCCGCCACCTTGCTGCTTGCCCGCGCAGTGCCGACCCGGCCGGCGGGTGGGGACGACGCAAGCAGGGAAGCCAATTCCCCTCATCTGCAGCCTGTTCCAGCAGCTGCACGCCCGAGCCCCTCCTCCCCGCGGCTCAGGCAGAATCCAGAGACGGCTGGGGGCACTCAACGGGAGGCATGATCCTGCACCATCCCTGCTGCAGGTGAGGAGCTGGGAGGCTAATTACAGGGCGCCCTTCACCCCTTCTCTCAGTGCTCTTGGGCCTGGCCTGTGCCTCCACTCCTATTGGCCCCAAAAACTCTGCACTGGCAGCCCCAACTGCTCTCTGATGCCATGCCAGCATCCCTGCGCTGCCCCAACTTCCCAGGGGCTCTCCTGCTTGGGGTGACCGCTTTGGGCCTGAACACCAGCATATGCCAAGGGCACCCTACAGCAACGTCCTCCTCCCACGACCTCCACGCCCTGGATCGGCTTGCCACATTGGAGGCGCAAGCTGCCCGCTCTCTCTGGAGATTCAAGGTACTGCACCAGGTACTTCACCTCAGACTGTGCAGGGGCGTATTCTCCACCCCATCGGGCTACGCCACTTGGGACTGATTGTCTCTTTCATTCCACAAGCTGCTCGAGCGTCTGGGGGGCCCCACACCACAGCAACCTCCTGCTCTCTCCAATGTGCCGCCCTGTGCTACATTAACTTCCATCTTTGGAGACAGACAGCCGGTGGATCTCCCCAACCACTGCAACCGGCGACTGCACTGGGACGTGGCACATCTCACCCTACACTGTGCTCCGACTGGTCTGGTCCCTGCTTGCGCCTCAGCACCTGTTCATGATACTCGGAGTGGTGACTCATCCCTGTCAACACAACTGGCATCCTAATGGCAATGCAACTCTGAAAACGATTTAACACTGAGCCCCTACACCTCTGATCTGCCCCCTGGTGAGACGGGGAGCCCTCTCCCCCTACCGGTTATACACAAGTGCCGCCAGAATATCCAACTCTCTCCAACTACACTGCTCACCGTGGTTGGCTCCGGCTTACTCCTCTAATCTCCCGCAATATGTCAAACAGATGACGCGGCGCCAACAAAATGGGAGCAATGGACAGGTATGCCAAAACTGTTCCCAGGCCTGAGCAGGGAGGCTCTGCTTCGAGCCACGACGACATGGATCCATTACCTGACCCCCCTCAGCCCGACTTCACAGCAATGATGGAGACCATGGCAAAGAACTTTGCCTCATTCCATGAGAAGTGGCGGAGACCAGAATCGGGCTCAACGAGGATGGGGTGCACTCTCTACAGAACACAGTCTCCAACCTGGTGCACGATATGAAACAAGTTAAGGCGAAATGCAATGATTTAGAGTCCAGATCCCGAAGGAACAGCATCCGCATTGTGGGGGTTCCGGAGTCCGCTCTTATTTGTAAAATTGAACTGGCCGTTGAAAAACTCCTCAGGGACCTCCTGGATAACCCCCAGCTTTCACCGTTCTTCATGATTGAGCGTGCTCACCAGGCGCTGGCCCCCCGCCTGAAGCCGGGTGACTTCCCCAGACCAATTATTACTAAGGTCCTCAGTTACAAGGACAGGGACCACATACTACGCCTGGCTTGTGAGAAGGGAGAACTGAGACTGGAGTCACAAGTCATCCGAATGTTCCCAGACTTCTCCGTTGGGGTCCAGATGGAGTGCAGGCAGTTCAATGGTGTGAAAAAGATGCTTAGGGAAAGGAAAATTGAATATGTAATGCTCTTCCGGGCACGATTGAAATTCACCCACCTCAATAAACTCTACTTCTTCACGGTCCAGGATGAAGCAGTGAAATTTATCGAATCACAGATCCCGCTCTCCGACCCGGTAGACAAACTAATGTACAACGACTAAGGAGATGGGTGCCACCAAGTATATCAACAAGTCTCCCTCTTGATATGCCGGCATCCAGTTAAAGCAACTGTGTCACATTATACAGCAACATAAGCAGACATCGCCTCCTCGCTCCCCGTGTGGCCCCTAATACAACTCACGCGGCCTTCATATTCCGTCACCCTTTGCCAGTCACAATTTATCATAATGGTTTCCTTGAAATTGAATTAGCAATTACTGCTGCATGTTCTATGGTGCTCCTTGCACAAATCTACTAGCTAAGTTGGGTACACGGCAGTGACGACCCCCGCTGCAGTTGCAATACCAATTCTGACAGGTTATTATTGGTTATTCCCCAGTTGGGCTGCTGGCAGGCGCTGCCTTGTTGGGTATGGCACCCCTGTGTGGTTTTTGGGTGGGTACTATTACACTCCTGGGTTGGGGTGGGCAGTGAGGGTTGTGGGGGGTACAGTTGTGGGATGTTATGTTAAAAATGGCGGGACAGCAGCGGTTGTAGGTGCAAATGGGTACTGCAGTGCATCAGCAGTCAATACATGGCCGATAATGGTTGACATACGCTGCTGGGACGTTCCATAAAACTGTATCATGGCCATTAGAGTAATGTCATGGAATGTCCGGGGTATAAGTAACTTCACAAAAGCCCGGAGGATAACTGCATATGCCCAGAGGCACGGGGTTAAAGTACATCTCCTACAAGAAACACACGCCCTGGCCCACCTCTCATCATCCTTGGCTCCGACATGGGGCGCCAACAGGTTTTACACCAGTTACTCCTCCCAGTCCAGGGGAGTCCTGACCCTGATCCACAAGTCAGTGGAATTCTCTTTGCGCACAAGCTATACAGACCGGGGGGTAGATACGTGATACTCCACTGCCTATTAGCTAACACAGACCGTTTACTGGTGAATATATATGCCCCAAATACAGATGCCCCTGAATTCTTCGACGAAGTAACCACCCTACTCATGAGGTACATCGGGGTCCCAATCATATGGGGGGGACATGAACTTGATCCTAGATAACAACCTGGACAGATTGGGCACCGCTTGCAGAGCCATGTCCCGAGCTGCCCACTGACTCCATACACACATGGCCACACTTGGCTTGCGCGACGCCTGGAGAACACTCCACCCAATCATCAGCGACTACACATTTTACTCGTCCGTACATTCTAGAATTCACCTATTCCTCATATCAGCCATGCTAATGGGGAAAACTTTGGACACACAGATATTAGCACGCACGCTCTCGGACCATTCCCCAGGGACACTGGCGATCACACTGCGTCCCACCCTTCCTCACCACTCCATCTGGCGTTTCAAATCTGAGGCACTACATGACATAGTCTTCAAGGCTGACATCCTGGCAGATATTAACATGTTTTTTGAATGCAACAAGCGCCATGACACATCTGATGGGATCCGGTGGGAGGCATTCAAGGTTTTTATCAGAGGTATGTGCATCTCTAGGGAAGCTGGGGTCCTAAAAGATATAAATAACTCCCTACAAGGTTCCGAGACTAAACTCAAGGAACTAGATCAGGAATACACCTCCGCCCCCTCCCCAACCAAACTGGCACAGATAAGGTTAGAATTGGAATCTTTCGAGTCGAATGCCCTCAGGGAGGTACAATATTATGCCTGACCCATGACGGTGCCGAAATATGGCGAGGGGGAGAGACCAGGCTGCACTCTGGCCAGGCTGGCCTGAACTGAGGGGGGCAGAACACGAATCGACAGCATCGACAGGACGAGGGAGGTATCCATCATTGGTCTGACCAGCTCTGGAGACCTTCGCAAAATTCTACGCAGCCCTTTACGGTCCACAGCGCGAGCACAACCCCCATGACATGAACCTCCTGCTTGACCAAATTCCCATGACTTACATCTCCTGCGCCACTAAAGAACAGCTAGACACCCCATCACCCCCGAGGAGATAGCTGAGGTTTTTCAGCCCTACCAAAGGGCAAGGCTCCGGCCCGGACAGCCTCACTTCTGAATTTTATCAGGAACATGTCACCCTATTGACCCCACGCTTACATGAAATCTGGACCGAATCGCTCCCAGCCCCAATCCCTAGGTGAAGCCATTATAACTGTGCTCCCTAAGCCAGGAAAACCTCTGGACGAATGTGGCTCCTATAGACCCCTGTCACTTATAAACACAGACACCAACATATTTGCCAAGGTAATTGCGAACAGATCCTCCCCATAATGACACACCTGGTCCACCCAGACCAAAGCGGCTTCGTCCCTGCCCGCTCTACTGCCCTCAACATCCGTTGGCTGTTTAACGCCATGTCCAGAATCGATCCTAAGGCTAACGCGGTCGTGGTCACACTAGATGCCAAAAAGCATTCAACATGGTCTCCTGGCAATATATGTGGCCGGTACTGCAAAAAATGTGAATCGGTCCACACATGCTATCCCACATCAAACTGTTGTATACAAACCCCGTGGTCAGAGTTCTAATTAATTCCCTAAAGTCGTCTCCCTCACGCTCCACAGGGGAACACGCCAAAGCTGCCCATTCTCCCCCATATTATTTTGTTAGCCATCGAACCCATGGCGGACAGTGTGAGGGACAAACATACCCGCAAGGGTATACGACTGCGCGACACACTCAAAATAATATCGCTATACGTGGATGATGTACTCCTATACATCAGAGACCCTTCTGCCCATCTAGACCCGATCATCCATGATATAACAAAAAATGGCACATTTTTGGGCTTTAGCATAAACTACACCAAGTCCGAGATATTCCCCCTTACTGCTACAACCTCCCAACCGTCATGCGAATTCCCACTTTGTTTGTCTCCAGGAGGCATCAACTGCCTTGGGGTCCAGGTATCCCTATTAAGATCCTCACTACTGGCTGACAACTACACTGCTACCACGCAATATGCAGATTCCAAGATGTCTAGATGGCGTAACCTCCCGCTATCCCTATCGGGCAGGCTGTTTCTAATCAAGATGATAATAGTCCCTAAGCTCCTATACATATTCGCAAATGTCCCGATCTGGCCCGGGAAGCAGTACTTCACAAACCTGCACTCCGTGTGCGCTCAATTCTTGTGGCACTCCGGTGCCGTTCACAAGAAGTGGCAACACATGACTCTACCCCATGAGAAAGGGGGCTTCAATGCCCCGGAACTCTCCCTTAATTGGATCACCGCTCAAGCCCAGTATGCTACACACTGGTATAACACTAAGACCCTCCCCCCCATGCAAAGCTGGAGATCCTTGCAAGTGAGGAGGTGAATATTATGTCCCTGATCCTTTACCACTCATACCAGACGGATGCCCCGGCTGATCCTGTAGCCACCACGATCATGGCATGGAAACTGATCCTGCAATCCCACCCCGAATGCTACCCGTATTACAAGTGGTTACCCATCTGGCTATTTCCAGACCTCGCCCCCACACAGGACAAACTCCTCATGCGACACTAGCTAGACTTAGGGTATCGGGCGCTCTCTGACCTATTCCCAGAAGGGAAATGAATTACCCCGCAGACATGGCTACCGGGACACTCGAGGTCAGCCCTGGAGCTATTACAATATTTTAGATTAAGAGCGGCAGTTCGGGCCATGTGACCCTCATACCCAGACAAACCCCCTGACTCTCCCGAGATCTGCTATATATCTAACTCTGATGGTGGTAAGGGCATAACATCCACCTTATACAAAATGCTGATGGCAATATCGGCAGACCCACCCCACAAACTGTGGGACACATGGAGCAGTGCACTGGGATTGGCGATCACTGATGCCATGTGGATCAAGATGTGCTCACATACACGTAAGGTCTCCCTCAACTCCAGATTCAGATGCATGCAATATAAGCTCCTTAACCGCTTGTTTTACACCCCCACAGGGTGGGGAAATTTGCACATAACCAACCCCACGTATGCCTGAGGTGCAGATCTGAAGAAGCTGACCATACCCATATGTTCTGGCGCTGTAGGGCATTGGCCCATTCTGGGAGGCAGTGTTGGAGGCCCTCTCACAGATTGTAGGGTTCCAGATTGGTCCTGATCCCCTTGCTGTGCTGTTTGGGCTCTGGGAGTGGCCTGGGGCTAACAAAGTAGCCACATTTTTAAACATCGGGGCAATGGTGGCCAAAAGATGTATCTTGCAGTGCTGGGAGCGCCGCTCCCCGTCTTCATTTGAGACGTGGTTAAAGGCCCTCACTTGGACCCAAATGTGTGAGGAGGACTACATCAACTCCTTACCTAGGAACACCTGCCCAAAAAATGTGTGAACTGAGCTCTGTAGCTATTTGAACAATAAAGTTGACTTAGAACCCCTCACGTTTCGTGCATTGTTTAATTGTGAAATGTTGATTGCCGATGTACTGTGTTTTGTGTCTGCTGCTGCTTCTTGCCAATAAAGAAAAGTTAAAAAAAAATAACTAATACGGAAGACTAATCATCGAAACTCTAATTGACAGCACATTTCTACTTAAGAGACAATTGTTTATATTAATTTAAAAAGTATGAAACCACTAACTAAATGAATCAATAAATTACAAAATGTACTTCTAAGCATGTGCAATATCAATATAGATACCTTATTTGAAGGCGAATGGATTCACAGAAGTAGCACAGAACCATATTTCAATGTAGAGGCTTATAAACAACAACACAAACAATAGCCACAAACAGTAATGGTCGAGGGTATGAATTGGTAGGAGACACCATTATGGCAATAGAAACCCTTATGGAATAAAAACATCCCCAGTCCAGTGTACGAATGTATATGCAGCTCAATGGGTAACATACGCCAACAATCCTTCAAATCTTTACACACATTTCTCAATCACTATGTGAAACTAAAAGACAAAAGTAAAATGAAAACTTTACAACCCATGGACTCCTGTCCAGTGCACAGCCACACTTGACTGTGAGGATATTCATTAGCTTGCATTTCAGGAACTGCTTGCAAAGCGCCTTCCAACACATCAAAAATTTAGCACCACACCATTTCGCTATACGGAATCTTGTGCATTGACTACACTATGCAAAATGTCCTGCTCTAGAACTGCAACATTTTAAAAACATTCTACTACATGGAACAGCCATAGAACTCCTTTGAGAAATAGAAAACATCCACAGTAAATATTTTGGAACTGAAGTTGAAACCACATACAAAAACAAAAAAGAAACAGCTGAGTTTCAAAACACATCTGCTGATATACCAGACCAAGTATGTGTCTGTTGTTGCAGAACGTTTTATAAGAACACAACAATAGTAGGTATGGCCTACAAAATATAGGACAATCAGGAATCTAATGGTTCTGATTGGCTTTATTTCTAACAGCAGAAAATAAATACAAAATAACGGACCCCTCAATAGTTTGCATGTACTGCAATACAATGCTTGACAATAACCAAATGCCATCACATGCTGTCAATAATAACTTAGGAATATCCCCACTTCCCAAGTCTTTCCACCAACTTAACCTGTATGAGAGCATTATAATCTAAAGAGTGCACCCATCTCAAGCTATGATACACCTTCAGCTGAAAATGGCCAAACTGCCTCCTTCCAAGTTACTAAAAGGCCTCTGTGGCCAAGTTGTATACTTGCCATTAGATCTAAAAGAAAATGTAGAGTACAACAGCCAATTAATCAATGGTTGATTGTACTAGTTAATGGTGCGCCAACAAAAGACAACACTATATGGCAACAACTAGTTGACTTAAACACAGTTAGACAAGCCCGACAATATCTGAAAGAAAACAATGAATACTACAAAGATATAAACATAGAGGAAAAATTAAGATAAACCACCATTATAATGCAGGATTCACCATCAACTGGCCCATTTGAATGTGCAGATTCTGTTAAAGCCAGCATTTTAGACCAGTATACAATTCACCCGCTACACTCCAAATACACCTTTGAAAGGATCCCTAATGAGAATATGGGAAAAAAGTGTAGAAGCGCTTTCTTTTCCTCTACTGTTTCCTACTGGAAACGGTGGAAGATATGATGAAAATTTGACACAAATCAATGCATCAGAATATTGCTCTTTACAAATGTATTCTGAAGACCCCAGATTCAGACAAAATGTAGAATACATTTGTCACCCCCTGTTTGAAAATGAATTGGCAACTCTGCTGCCCAACTACTTCAAAAGATAAAAGACAAATATGAAGTTTTACAGTCAAAGATCACAAAGATCACAAATCCCTTGGAAAAAATGTGTGGTACAAAAGAATACTGGTTCGGACATCACGCTGATGGAAGTTGTATCATAAGGAACCTAGGCCCACCCACACGGTTTGTTACTTTAAGTTGTGCAGAGTAGGCATTGGATGACTTGCACAACTTCTTACGCACTGCAAACCAAAATAAAGATGGAATAGATATAAAAACCCTTCATTTGGAGAAAAGCATATCAATCCAGAGGAGCACCACACACCTTTTGTGGATAAATGATGCTCCCAAATTTGGCTGTGAAAGTGACCCCACTGTTTTATAGTTTATTAAAAATACATTACCTGCAACACCCCAACAGAAACCCCACATAATATACAAGTCTTACACTTCCAAAAATGTAATTGTCGCAAATACCAGTTTGCAAAAAACAACACTCAAATAGTTTGATGTAATTTGTTTCGACACAGTGTTAAAGGCAAATCCACTAAAACACATAAACATTGAAAGGGACGAAGCATGCAAGTACATCAATGATTACAATGCAATCATTGCCCTCTTGTGGAATGCAAACATAGGCATAAAATAAATTGCAGACAATTCCACTGCAGTTGAAAGATATGTCACAGCCACCAAAGCTGAGAAAGCAGAGATAAAACATCTCTGGGTTGACATATCCTCTGGCAAAACACTGTCACAACCATTGTACAGCTTGGGTATGAAAATGCTCTCCTATCGAAAATGCAGATGCTACGAAGCTGCAGACTGTTTAAGAAGCACAGCCTTATACGGAAAATCTGAACAAATAGGGCGTAATTTATAGATTTCAGTGCAGAGGCAGTGCACGCTAGCAGCAGCACCAGCCATGTGCGCTAAACAGCATACTGGTGCACCATGTATTCATGGAATAACTAAGCCATTGTGAGCACTGGCGCAGTGAACCTCCCGCAGCGCCAGTCATGCCCCCAAGAACGCCTCTTGTGCAAGGAAAGGCCATTGAAATGGCCAATGCAGCGCAAAGGCCTGCACTAACCCTGGACCAGTTTACAGGGCCGCTACACTGTAATCGCATGAAAATACTAGCGTAACCCGGTGTGGGCAGCCAAAATGTGTGAAAATGTACTAGCGCACCTCTCAGAATAGGCATACCCCGCTCGTTGCAGGTAAATTGCATAGAAAAAGTAGCCCCTGTGGTGTGGGCTGCCTGTGGGGCATGGGGAGGATGAATGGGCTGCCTGCAGGGCATGGGGAGGATGAGTGGGCTGCCTGTGGGGCATGCCCAGGGTGGATGGGGTGGCTGCGTGTATTTTGGGGGTACGCAGGGAGTTAGACACGCGACAGGCCTTGTGCGAGCATGGTACGTGTATTACTGGGGTACATGAGGAGCTTCACAAGCGATAGGCCTTGTGCGAGTGTGGTATGTCTATTACTGGGATACACAGGGAGTCACACACGTGACAGGCCTTGTGCGAGAGTGGTATGTGTAGTTTGGGTGTGCGTGGGGAGTTTCACATGCGACAGGCCTTGTGCGAGCGTGGTACATCTATTACTGGGGTACGCGGGGAGTCTCACATGCGACAGGCCTTGTGCAAGCGTGGTACGTGTATTACTGGGGTACGTGGGGAGTTTCACATGCGATAGGCCTTGTGCGAGCATGGTATGTGTATTTTGGGGGTATGCGGGGTGTCTCACACGCGATAGGCCTTGTACGAGCGTGGTATGTGTATTTTGGGGCTGTGCGGGGAGTCACACACGCGATAGGCCTTGGGAAAGCAGGGTACGTGTATTTAGGGGGTGCACAGGGAGTTTCACATGCGAAAGGCCTTGTGCGAGTGTGGTACGTCTATTACTGGGGTACGCGGGGAGTCTCACACGTGACGGGCCTTGTGTGAGCGTGGTACATGTATTACTGTGTGTACGCGGGGGGTTTCACAAGTGATAGGCCTTGTGCGAGCGTGGTACATGTATAACTGGGTATGCAGGGAGTTTCACATGCGACAGGCCTTGTGCGAGCGTGGTATGTGTATTTTGGGGGTGCGCAGGTAGTCAAAAACGCGACAGGCCTTGTGTGAGCATGGTACATCTTTTACTGGGGTACGCGGGGAGTCACACATGCGATAGGCATTGGGCGAGCAGGGTACGTGTATTTTGGGGGTACGTGGGGAGTCTCACACGCGATAGGACTTGTGCAAGTGTGGTATGTGTATTTTGGGGGTGCGCGGGGAGTTACACACGCGACAGGCCTTGTGCGAGCGTGGTGCGTCTATTACTGCGGTATGCTGGGATTTTCACACGCGATTTGTCAGTGTGCGTCCTCCCAGTGTGCCCCCTCCCCCCTCCCCAGGCTCTGCAAGCAGCTGACACCACAGGAGACTACCCTACACCCCTGGCCATCCTCTGCAGGCAGACCATCCACCCTGGCCATGCCCCGCAGGTGGCCCATCCACCCTGAGCATGCCCCACAGGCAGCCCACAAGGCACCATGCACTTGTGAGCCCCAACACATGTCCCACCCACCAAGCATTGATGGGCACCTGCCAGCAGGCCCAGACATATGTCCCCCTGCACCCCCACCCACCCAGCATTGACAGGCACCTGCCAGCAGGCCTTGACACATGTCCCCCTGCACCCTTACTCACCCAGCATTGACGGGCACCTGCCAGTAGGCCCTGACGCATGTGCCCCTGCACCCCCACCCACCACATTGACGGGCACCTGCCAGCAGGCCCTGACACATGTCCCCCTGCACCCCCACCCACCCAGCATTGACCGGGACCTGCCAGCATGCCCTGCCACATGTCCCCCTGCACCCCCACCCACCCAGCATTGATGGGCACCTGCCAGCAGGCCCTGACACATGTCCCCCTGTACCCCCACCCACCCAGCATTGATGGGCACCACCCAGCAGGCCCCAACACATGTCCCCCTGCACCCCTACCCACCCAGCATTGACGGACACCTGCCAGCAGGCCCCGACTCATGTCCCCCTGCACCCCCACCCACCCAGCATTGCCGGGCACCTGCCAGCAGGCCCTGATACATGTCCCCCCAACACGTCATCAACATCCACAATCATGGCCCTTAAGGCCACCCAAACCCCACCCCACGCCACCCCAGTCCAAACCCCCAACCAAGTATTCCATCCACCCCACATTGAAATCCCCATTACATGAAACATCACAAATGGCAAGCATGCACATCAATACATGTCCGTCACACACACACACTGGGTGCAAGTGAATGCGAAAACCCACATTGTGACATGCATGAAACCAATGAGAGAATACCACACAATTGAAGCATGAAACCAAAATGAATTAAATGAAAAATCAATGGAATAAAAGAAAATCACACAAGAGAAAATGATAACAAACAAAAGGCTGGATGTCCCAAAAAATATTCAAAAAAATATATCAATGCAGAATCCAAATAAAATCAAATGAAAATGGCTCCAAAGTATCTGTCCATCAAACCAAATCCAAAGGATAAAAAAAGATAAATCCATTGCTCCATGGGAAAAAAAAATAGAGGTCAAATCCAGTCTTCATCTATATTACAAATCCAGGGTCCATGAGCCCAACAATGCAAAGGAAACATACAGAAAACACTACCTAATAACCAACTATATACAAAAAGGTGGGGCATAGTCCATGTGCCCCAAAAGAAAAAATAAATATAAAGGAAACCTAACACTAATCAACTATATACAATGGTGGCGGGAAAGTCCTTCGGCTCATTCTGGGATGTCCCGGGCCAGGGCATCATCGAACTCCATGTCAATGTACCGGAGGCAGGCCTCTCCCCTGTCCCCGAGGTCTCACAGGGATGCAGTCATGGCCTGTTCCAACTCCCTGCGAGTTGTCTTGAGGCACTCAGCCCGCCTCAATGCCCTGCACATGGAGTACTCTGCCCTGACCATAGTGAGCCGTGCCTCTTCCGCCGCTACGCATCTATCCGCTGGCCCAACCGCTGCCACATGGAAGACACTCCCATTCCAGGGTCCTCCTGCCCTCCAGCCAATGCCTGCCCCTCTGATGTTGATGGCTCCGAGCCATCATCGCTCCCACCTTGAGCCTGCTGCTGATGTCCATGTGCCCTGCCCGATGATGCCGGCAAATACTCCATCTGCTGGTCTCCAGTTGGTGGGGCGTCCTCCCCTGCTGGACCTCTGACTCCCAACTGTGGCAGGGATGTCATCTCCACCAAGCTGGCTCTGTTGGTCGGGGCAGGTCCACAGGGGGCCCTGGTGGAATCTGAGCCGGAAGACGGCATGGAGAACGACTGGTGCATAGTCTGCACAGAGGAAGAGAGGGCCGCCAGAGTGTCCGACACATGTAGGAACCCTCCGACCAGGGCCCCTCCCAACTGGGCCATGTTGGCATGCAGCTCTTCGTGATGATGTGCGTGGTCTCCCCAGGAAGCACGCACGTCATCATGAATGTCACGCATGCGCAATGCGACACCAATCAGGACGGACTCCATTCGGTCAAGGGTCTCCTTCCCTGTCCGTAGTGGAGTGCCATATGACGTGGGCCTCCTCCCTACCTGCGGATGGGCCTGGGATGGGGCATCCCAGCTAGTGCTGGTGGTGCAGTCACAGGGTCAGGGACAGTGACATGCACAGGACCCTCCGTGGCAACCTGTTCTGCCTCCTGCCCCTGGCCCTGGACTGCACCACTTGCACCAGTTGTACCAACCCCACCAGGCCCCATGTGCGGCTCAGTAGCAGCCTCCTCCTCCTCTTTGTACACCACCAACCTGGATGGCTCTGCACCGTCTTCCGCCATCGCAAGCCCCTGTGGGGGGCTCACCCACCCCTTCCGCTGCAGCCGTAGTAGCAGACGCTGCACCAGTCCCCTCGCTCCCGGATGATGGTAATTCCTGGGAGGGTGGCTGGGCCTTGTGTCGCCGGCTGGTGGAGGCATCCCCACCTCTTTGCTTCCCAGTGCCGTCTCGGCCCTCTTCTTCACTCGACGCTGTGTAGAGGGAGACATAGAACACAAGCATCAGGGTACTGTACAATAGTGCCCTAGACAGGAAGCAATAGCACATGAGCGGCACTGTCAAACGTCACTTCCATCACGTCCCTACACAACACATGGGTCAATGCAGGCAACACACATGGAGAAACAGGCACGGCACATGCAATCAACATTTGCATCCATGTCCAAGGGCCTCTATGAACATACAATGTTGTCTTTAAACTCACATGCATCATGGGTCATACTGATCCCATGCACACACATCACCGGAGGCTCATGCATCTGGCCTTGTACACCACAGACACAGTGGATACAAGGATGACTAGACTGCATCAGTGATTCAACACATCGTCACGGACATCTGTCATGCATCCATGGCGTTTCAAAGTCACACACGCTACTCATACACAGAGACATGTACACCATACATGTCCATGACAGCAGCACCCATCTCTCACACCCCATCCATGTCCAAGAACAGAGACAGGCATGCATTCATGTGTGCATTCCGCATTTTGCTCTGCATGTTGCATTGTAACACATGCACCATCCATGTGGTTCACGCATGACTGGTCTCACATGCAGCACCATGATGTCCCTGCACACACACATCCATATATGGCCTATGTCACACATACAGGCAAGTAGATGACTACCAGCACACTGATACATGCCCTGTTTCACACAGCAATGCATGTCCATTTACCGATCAACTCCAGACGGGTCTGCCTCTGAAGGATCCGGTCGTGGCTTGGGTCCTGGGGCTTGGCTGTGGATAGATGGTATACCAGTCGGGAATCTTCTGTTCCAGCAGGCGTGGTCACAGCAACTGGACCACTGCAGATGGCTGACGTGCAGGCACCAAATAGCAGGGCACGTGGCCAGCAGGCAGACAGGCAGCCGCAGATGGCATGTGGGAGCATGCTTGGAGATCTAGGGGGCAGGAAAATGGCCTTATGGGCAGGAGCGTGGTCTTCCTTGTGTTGTCGCGTGGCCAGCTTGATACGGAGTGATTTGGCACTTGAAAAAGCTGCATGCCAGCGTGTAATTCGAGGAAAGGCCCTTAGGGCGTAAGAGCGTCTGTGACCTTACACGCGTGGGCGTTCCCTCGTGACGGTGCATAGTGATTCAGCACGTGAAGAAACAGCACGTATGCGTGTTAATGCATGTAATTGGATGAAAGGCCCTTAGCGCGTACACGCGTAAGTGACGTTGCACGAATGGGCTGGTTTAAAAGGTACGCATAGGATGCCATTTTCTTGTACGTGCTTTTTGTGGAGAGCGAGCGGGTGATTCTTATACTTCTTGTCGGTTCACACGCGATTACTGCACAACGGTTCCAGTCCGTACTCCTTCTATACTCGAAAAGAGTTCTATTCTGCTTTTGGCGGGTGTGTTGCCAACGTGCACATGCACATTTTTTTCACGTTGTTTTTCCAGGCAGACGGTGAGTCGTGCTCATATTGTACAAATGTGGTTGCCCTCGTGTGTCGCGTAGCCATTCAGAGGTCATTGTAGCCAGCATGTAGCACGCGTACGCACATTTTTGTGTTTCTGAGTGACACAGCATAGTGCGTGTTCTTTATTCCACGCACGTGGGCTACCATAGTCGCGTGCATGTTACATTTTGTTTTCTGGGTGACTGAGCATTGCATGACCTGTCATCTTCCCCCAGGGGTCACAGACAGCCTTGCTAGAGCACTAGGGTACGTATTCCATTTAGTACCCTACCCCTTTCACCCCAATTGCCCAGGACAATTGTTTACTGCACCTCCCATTCGCACAAGAGCATCAGTGCCATGGTTGGGAGATGACCAAGCGGTAAGGGAGCCAAAGGTGGCCGACCTGCAAGAGGTGGGCGCGGTAGGGGACATGGCCAGGATGTGCAGGGTGGCCCAAGAGGCCAGTGTGTGGATGACCAATCAGGGACACCTATGCCCCCCCAATTGGTCGGGGAGATGCAGCTGACACCATCCCAGCTCAGGCTTTGTTACCCCCCCCCATATTGTCAACTGAACCGGCAGAGGATGACTCTCAGGCTGACTTCCGTGTCACCAAGTCAAAGCCACGTGTGGCAGTGAAAGTTGCTGTCACCAGGCCCCGTGGATCTAGGGCAGCAATGTCATCTGCTGCCCCAAGTAGCCAGGGTGAGGATGCTGCAGGGGCAGCTGCACCTCAATCCACCCTAGCTCCGAGTCACCCAGTCAGGACAGTGTTGGTCCAAGTCCATCACACCGAGGTTGGTCCTGCCAACATCACCCAGCAGCCAATGCCTGCAGTGAGACTTTTGGTCATCGTGCCTTTGGCTACTTCCAGTGCCCAGTCCACCTGCGCTTCTGCCCCTACCAACCAGAGCAGCGCGAGCCACTCAGGGTCTGCACCACCTCTCAAGAGGAAGAAGGGTGCTCTTGCGGTACAGGCTGGGACCCCAGGCAGAGCTACCCACTCTGGCACGTCAAGGAAGACTAGTTTCAATGATGCAGAACTAGACGCACTTGTGGGCAATGTGTCAGCCCTTGGTCATGAAATGGTGGTGACTGCAGGGTGCAAGACTATGCTTGCTCAACGTAGGGGCCACTGGCAGACCATCGCGGACCACATTAGTTCCCTTGGATTTGTGAGGCGTATAGCTGATGATTGCTCTAAGCGGTGGAACGACCTGAAAAGCAGAGCAAATAACAAGCTGGCTTCCAATCATGCCTCTCCTCTGGTGACTGGCGGTGGGTCTCCACCAGAGGAGGAAAAACTCACTGAACATGAGTCTGTCGCTGAAGCCTTCATCACAGAGGATCAGAACCTACCAGATATTGAAGCAATGTCCGGTGAGTGCCCATGCATGTGTGTGCAATCCATGTGTATGTTGCTTGGGTGATGTGTTCTGATTGAATGCCAGGTAAGGCTGTGTACTCATGACTGCTATCTGTCACCCATGTGGTACCTCCAAACCATCCCACGGCCTTGGGTTTGAGTTTCACAGTATCCCTTCTGACCGCAGTTGACAATTTACACCTGATTACTGTACTTTCTCTTCAACTGCCATCTTGCCACAACATTGTTCATACTGTTTTCCTGTTCATTCTGCCTAATTGATGAAATCCTTAGCATTTTTACCACACATTTTTGTGCCGTACTGCCCCAAATGTAACATACTTCTGTCATAGATTACACCCCACAATGGCCCAGATTTCTTACCTTATTATGGGAATGATTTCACCAATCAGGCTGATTTTGTGCAGGCCATGTGTAGGTGCGCATTACTCTATCATTTTGGGGCCCTGTTTGAATTGTCTTCTGTCATGTCGAAGTGACCAACCATTGATGTATCCATGTGCCTGCCATCACTGCATCAGTGAACACTGGCTTTGTTGCAGCATGTGGCACATGCGTGTTTTGTCACACTATTTTGCATGTTTTATTTCATGATGTCCATCTCACATAGATGGGTGGCAGTACTGATTTGCTACCATCTGGGTGTCCTTGACAAATCTTCCATGGCTAGGCTATGTGCCATCTGTGTGCTGGCATGTGTCATGTATGTGGATTGTCCATGCCACTCACAGGCTAATGTGTGATGCCAGTGCTACCAAGCATGCAGCACATGTGTTGGTTTTCCATCTTGGAGTCCTCAGTGTCTGCTTTTTGCCTCCCCTTGCAGCTCATTGACAGTGCATGCACGCCAGAGTTATTGTCATGTGTGACATGTGTCATTATGTACTGGATGTCTGCCTCATCATGCCTATGTGTGTGGGCTATGGTGCTCATGCCTGTTTTCATGACTTTTCTTTTATGATTTTGCAGGTAATGAGGCACTTGCTGTAGAGGAGGAGGAGATGGCGCAGAGCCAGGGGCACTCACAGCCACAACCGGTCACCAGTGGAGGATGTGGGGTGGTGGTGGGTGAAAACACATTACTCCTACAGACCATACTGTCCACGGGTGTCTCTGGGTACACCTCCGGAGACCTCTATGAATCAGGTGCTGAATCGGACATTGAAACATGTGTGCCATCGCAGATGAGTGTTTCTGGCAGGGATACTGTTCTGTCCAATCCTCCTGCACTGGGAGTAGACCCCTCTATGGGGCATTCAGTGTTGGAAAGACAGCCTGTGGCGGTCACGGATGCAGGGTCACACTCCACAATATTTGCTCCTGTTCCTGGGCCAGCAGATCAAAGGAGGAATGCAGTCCTGAAGCCTCAGGCAGTGCCAGCACAGCAAGGTGCACATCACCTTCCCCCAAACAGGTGTGGTGTCCGCCAATGCTTAGGCAATGGATAGGGTGGCCACTTCTATTCTCCCCTCTGAAAGGCAGATGGAGCTCCAGCAGCAGGAAACGGAGTCCATTTGCCACTCACACAGGGAGGACATATTGGCATCCAACAGGGAGCGACGGGCTGGACTGGAGACTCTGCGCACAGCCATATCTGTAGAGTCACAGGCCCACAGGGAAACCCTAAGGTTAGAACACAGCTCCCTCAGAAATACTCTGGGTGAACTTGAGGTGTCCCATAGTACAAGGTCAGAACAGCAGCTGGAGCAGCTGACACGCACACTCTCAGCTGAGCTCCAGGCAACCGGTCAGGAGATCGAGGCATCACACGAGGCCATGCAGGCAGAAATGGGTGCTACCCGTGAGATGCTGCATGGGGATCTCCGTAGCATCATCCTGCAGAACCAAACCTTTCAGACCCGCATGCTTGCTGCCATGGAGGAGCATGCAAAGGCTTTGTGTGGTCTACCTTCCATATCACGCCCACCTTCTAATGTACCACCAGAGGGTGATGACAGCGATGGCAAATCTCCCACTGTAGCATACCCGTGCAGGCCACAAGCCCATGGAGTTTTTTTTTCTCAACATCCACGCATGTGGGTGTTGGGGTACACCCTGTACCTCGTCCCTCCTGGGAGGCCTCCCCCCGGTATACACATGGCCATTGTTTTTATTTTAATTTTTTTATTTTACAGTGTGTTCCTTTGTGTGGCTCCCGTAGGCCTCCACTGTGTGTTCCAGCTGGGCACATGCAGGCTTGTCCTGTCTTTGGGTTAGAAACTTAGGTTCCTGACACACACACCCCTCCTGCTTCCCTTTTCCATGAGCTTGCAAAGGGTGTGACCAAGTGACAGTAACTTACACACTGACATTGGGCTCCCATAAGTTGTATGGACAGTCTGTAGTCAAAACTGTGTATACATCCCTAGTGGGGATTGTTGTTCAATTCTCCACTTCATGGTGGATTTATATATGGTTCTGCATCCATGACTTTTTCCTTATATACATGTACCTTCTTCATGTCTTAACAAGCCCATCTACTTTGCAGATGCAGTTCATGTTGTATGCAGTACACTGACACATTTGCCTACCAGCAACACTCTGCAGTTCGAAGGGGTCGATGTGCTGCCTTAGTCATGTCGTGACACTTGCACTACTTATATTTTTTACTGTCATATATTGCCACTGTTTGATCATGTACTGATGTTTTGTCTTGCTGCTAAGTATTTGTTCATGTGTGTTGGTTTTTATTAATTACTGAGAGCAAATTGTCTGTGGCAGGTTTCCATTTGGGACAGTGCAGTTTGTGACACTTGTGTCATGTGTTGTGCATTCATTTCGTTGCTTTCACATTGCATGACATGCCATGGTGTGTTGTGTAGCTGAGATGGGGTGGGGTTGGGTGACATGCCACTATTTTGATGCAGTATTTTGCAAGGGGGTATAGTCCTTCATGCTGCATGAATGTGTGGCTTTTTCTGACACAGCATTGACTGTCTTTAAGTAGCTAGGGATGCACAGAATGTAGCAATTCCAGGTGAAAAATCTCAGGCTGGTATGGTTGTGACAGTTGACTGTCCCTTTTGTCATCATCATTGATTGTCAGCTGGTATGTGCCAGGCCTGTGTGCACTCCACAGGGGTTTGATTTTAGGTGAAGTAATTTGCCACAAGCTGGGTACAGGCTGCCTCACCACGTGCCCTTTCCCCTCCCATGTGCAGTGGGCATGCATGTGGTTGGGGATGTTGGGGCACCACCATGTCCACCGGCACGCCCCGCCGGATTGCAACATTGTGCAGGACACATGCTGCCACTATGATCCTGCACACTACTGGGGGCGCATATAGTAGCTGCCCAACAGAGCGGTCTAGGGAGCAAAAGCGTGACTTCAGCACTCCAAATGTGCGCTCCCGCATGCATGTGCAGAGGCATTTATACTCACCAATTAGCCATGTGTCGTCATGCCGCCCAGCTTCCTGGTCCCTGTTTATGGGTAACATTCTGAATATTTAAGTATCATAGCTGGACCCTGGATAGTTGGCATATACTGAGGTGATGATTCCCTTGGCATCACATACAACCTACACGTTGATGGAATGCCAGTGCTTGCGGTTTCTATAGATGTGCTCAGTGGACCTGGGAGGGCATAGAGTTACATGGGTGCAATCAATGGCACTTAGCACTTTGGGGAAGTGTGCCACCCCATAAAAGTCCTGGACGACAGCCTGCCTTTCTGCAGGTGTTCTGGGCATGTATATGTGCCTGCGGACTGAGGGGCATGCAGTCATGATGGCCAACACCTGGTGTAGGTAGCTTGACTGCGTGGCCTGTGAGACACCCCAGGCTATGGCAGTTGTCCGCTGAAATGACCGAGAAGCCAAGAAGTGCAGTACATTGAGCACCTTTTCCAAGGGGCTCAGTGCTTGGGAGCACAGGGTGGGTGATGTGAGGTCATCCTCCCACTCCCTGTCCAGTTCTATGATTATTAGTGGTGGAAACCTGTACCTCCCATACACCTGGTCATCATGCATCCCAAAAAGGCTGGTCCTGGGTAGAAAATGTGGGGCCATGCTATCCTCCTCCTCCTGTGGTGTCCCACGACCACTGCTGCGAGGAACAGTATATTCATCGTAGCTTATGAGCTTGTTTGTTGTTTGCGCGCACTTTTATGCTGCACTGGGCCGCTTACGCCTGCTTCCTGCTGGCGTACGTGTTTCCAGATTAGCGCGTCTTTTTTGGCGCACGGCTTTCCCCTGTTCAATTCCATAAATATGTGTTGTTAGCGCGCGTGTGGGCGTTGCCAGAATTTACCTCCTGTACTTCCCCTGTAACGCCCATATTTTCATGCGTTGTTCCCCATTCCGCATGTTATGCCCCGTGTTCCGCCCACCCACTTTTCTTGTGTGCGCTACACGATGTGCGCATTCCCTGTTCGCATCGCACATGCCGTTTAGTGACGTGTGCACCCACGTACGCCACCCACGGATTTGGCGCACATCCCAGGTTTCAAAAGCGCAGCGCATTCCATGAATCGATGAACGGCTGCGTGCGCGGCTTTAGCACGCGTGCGCTGCGATTTTGACGCTTATGCTCCCCTTTTCAGCACACATTTATTCCATGAATTGCCCTGATTGTCTGGCTAAACCTTCGTCTAGCTTCATCCCGAAAAAGAGTACTAAAATCCTACCAAAAGATAGAAATAATAGCCACAAATTATCCCAAAAGCCCGGACATTTAAACAAAAACAATTTAATTGACACATACTATTAAAACAGAAATACTGCACTGGAGACCAGGTGCCTGTGTGAAATAGCCCACAACTACAAAACAATGTCACACCAGATGAGATAACTGCCACATATTCAGTCTGAACTTGTGAAGGAAGCCTTGTGAAACATACCAGGATTAGAACCTGCCAAATGAAAACCTTATATTCAAGAAATCTCCAAAGCCACCTGGATGTTCGAGCTTTAAACGAAACTCCAAAATACATGGAATTATTTCCTGATGATAAGATCTGTACAGTGTATATGGCGATTCCCAAAAACTGATGGACATTGCCGCTTCTGCAAAGATAGAGAAGAACCAGAAACAATCCATCATCTACTAATGATCTGCCCTGTATTGATGCATGAGAGAATGACTTTTGGCAAATTCTTTAACATATAAACTCAACAGATGGACAAAGAACTGCACTGGGCACTATTATTGAATGGACGTGAAAACAAATTAATCTTCACGATAGCGTAGTTCTTACAACATATTTTAGGACTAGATGCTGGAAACCAACTGAAATCGAAGCAAGGACAATGACGAATATCATCCTAGTTACTTCAAAAATGACAAAAAGAAACCTCTTTTACTTATATTGTTGTTTTTTTTTCCTCCTCTCGTTTTTTTTCTTCTCCTCTTTTTTTCTGTTTGTTTTTTCTTCTTTTTTGCAATTATGAACTTTTATCCTTTCGAATTGTAATGTGCTAAAACTAAAAGTTTGTAACAAACTAAATCATTTTAAATAATAAAAAAATACCATATCCAGCCTAATTAAACATATAAAGTTATAATTTAAATCTCTGCAACATAGAGAACTTTATCACATGGCCCTACAGCAATTTTTTAAACCTTGGAGAAAAGTAAAATAATTATTAGGTGATTATGACTCATTTGAAGCTGTATTCTAAGCAAATGAAATCAGTATAACAAATGTCAAATTCAAACAATACATATAAATGTTTGACAATGAACGAAAACAAGAGAAAGAAATTGTACCACAACTAGATAAATACACTACTGAGGGCAGTCAGCCTTCCCTTACAGGAAGCTGAGAACACTTGGAGAAGCACTCATTCTAAACGAAGCACAAACAGCCATGACTGAGGTGGAAAATACCATGTATCAATCTAAAAAAAATCTGAAGACGACTTGTCAGTGCTAAAATTACAGCTAAATGATGAACAACTCACAATTTATCTAGCAGTCCTGAAAAAATTGAACATGGTTTTAACCATGAAACTAAAACTTGTAGCTGTACACATTATAAACCTCTGCTCCTGTATGTAAGTGGTGAAGCTGATTCTGGTAAAACATTATTAATTAAAATGATCAGCAAATTTCTACAAAACTTAACAAACAACAACCTTTCGGCTGTTGTAATAACCCCCACAGGTTTAGCAGCCTACAACATCGGAGGTGTAACTTTACACAGTAGAACACCAACACAAATTAGAACACTACAAATTATCAGCAGACGCTGCTACTGAAATTCACAGAATTCTGAAACAAATGTGTTCCTGATATATGTTGAATTTAATTCACCTCAGAATGCAAGAACTCCTGAAACTCAGAATGCAAAGAACTGTTAGGAGGAAAACACATTATTGTTTTCGGAGACCACCAACAGTTAACACAGTAAAAGATCAGCCTATTTTCAAAACAGTCAGACACAAACAATGTCGCAACACACTCAGCAGCATAGGAAATTTAAATATATGGCAACATTTTCATAATAGCACTTGTCATTCTTTTAAAAAACATGTACATACGCAGAGAACAATTCACTTTGTCCCTTGCATATGCATTCACAAATCGCAAGTTCTAACCCTAAATCATGCATTGATTGACATTGGCAGCAGTCTTTAAATAAGGTATGAGTAACATAGCACATTCACATCTCACACACTCAATTGTCTATTCCTATGTACCTTTGATGCAAACAAAGTCAACGCTGACATTCCTTGCATCGTAGAATACAACAGGCTACGTGCACTGTACAACCCCATCTAGATATTTACCCTGTACCACAAGAGCACATTGCTAATGAATGGTGTGTGTACGTAACCATACCAAATTGTGAATGCATTCAATTTCACCAGCACTGCAGAATGCAAATCATGGCATATTATGCCATTATTTTCAATTAAGACAATCGTTGAAGCATACAAATAAGATCACAAAGCCAATATGTCATACTAATGCTGCTAAGGTACAATGTAGATGGTAACAAAAATAACTGTAAATTCACTAGCTTTATACACAGCCAAGTATCTCTTGGCAAGAAAAACTTCACAACAGTAGGTACAATATATCACACTGGTGCCACAACCACTTCAGGTCACTATGCTGCATATGTCAGAAAAATAATGGCTGGTTTGAATGTAACACCACCTTCATTACTCCAATACAAAGATTGCCAACAAATCTACCAAATGCCTACTTAATATTCCTTCAAAACAAATGGGAATAGGGAAGGACCGTATCCGGGTCCTCGGAGGGAGGAATTACCGGGTCTTCCGAACTCGGAATGGCCCGGTAAGTCCTCATTCCGAGGACCCGGACCTGGACCCGGACCCCAACGCGATTTCGGTTGCCGCCAATAGAGGCATGTTTACCGCCGAACTCGTAATGAGGGCCTAAGACTTTTTTCTGCTGATTAGTCTGCCCATACCTCAGCTGCATTGGTCTTTTCATCTTTTGTCATGTATGCTGTAACATAACGAGAAACAGCTATTTTATAATCAGCAATGTACTGTACATACGTGTTTCCATTCCAAAGCTGAGCAATGACAGGACTGTCATTATTAATGAATTGGAATTCCTTATCTCTTTTTAAATGAATGGTGACTTACATGGTGTCGAACAAATGACATGAAACTATTCACTCAGCCAACTGGTGTGACAGACCTTGGAAAAATAAATCTACACTGAGTATAGCACTTGTCTTTACTTTTGTATTTTCGTTGACAGTACTTACCACATGAGTGCTTTTAAAATCTTTCCACCTTGTTCCATAGATCAGCATGCACATGCTGCGCAGGAATTCGAGAAGTAACATTTTTCTATCAACTCCATCACACAGCCATCACTTTCTTTCCCAAACTGAGGAGTATCTTTAATCCACAACAGCATATGTACATGTGTAGCCCATGTGTCTGCTAGTCTTTCCTCCAAAAGAAATGTCCTACAGTGCCTAGTGGACCATTTTCTTTATTACATATATAGTGTAACATGGCTAAATATATCTGAAAAAAGAACTGCAATACACTTACAGGGTCATGGAACACAATTCTCCCAGTGTCATGTGTTGTATGTCATTTTTCTGTGGATTAGTTTTACAAATCCACTTTGCAAGATCATTCCAACCAAACTCAGCACAACTTAAAGTCACAAACCAAGTTGGAAAGCCAAGTTTTGATTGATCATGCATCTAACGTTGGAGTCTCTCCTTCACCAATATTCCTTGGTTCCTCTCATTGTAGCAAGCATATTGGTAAGTGTACCCTCCAAAACTTCATTTTATTCTTTCACCTGTTGCAGCAGCTCACATGCAGAAAGATTTATTTATTTATTTATTATTATTAATGTGATATAGTTTAGTACACAAGTACAAACTTTACACATAATAACCATACAAATGGAAGGAGAAATAGATATACAAGGAAGAAGATCATCTTAAAATCTTAAAATCCACTAAACATACCATGTTCTATGTGCAAATCTAAAACAAGTAAATAAATAAAATGACATAGGAAAATGAATAATGAATGACATAGGATAACGAATACATAAATAGAAACCATACAGCCCCCTACGCATAATTGTCGTCGTATTCGGACAACAACTCTTATTGTGACTGTAGCCATTAATCTAGACAGCACAAGCACCCACACGGTCTCTACTACATTAATCCAAGGGACCCTCTGGGACTACGTTTTATACAGACCTTAACATCCCGCCAGACCTGAAATAGTGCCATGTGTAATTTAGGGTTGCTGGTATTGACACACTGTGTCCAGAATTCTGTTTGTTCAATGTATTCTTTATTATGAACAAATCCGCCCAGGTGTCTAATGCGGCTGTCTCCCGTCATCGTACACCATGTAAAAACATGTCGTGCAGTTTCAGGTTCCTCAGGGAGATCACATACTCTACAGAACCTATCATTTTTAACTAGACCCTTCTCCTGACCCCTGGCAGCCAATAATGGTAGATGATTAATGCGAAGAAGTAGGATAAAACGCCTCAGTTCATCCGACCGGCATAGATTTAAATATGGCTGTGGCTTCATAAAGGTGTATAGAACATATGTGATAAAGTTGTAGGTTTTCAGGCCTTCAAGATGGACATAGTTACATTTCCAGTCCCAGAGCCTGAGTCGCTGCCCAAACTTATTGAACAGACATTCATTATCACAACCCCACTCCGGTTGCCATCCCACTTCCTCGCATAGTTTAGTCAGCTGATGTTCATAGCTTTCCAATTTGCCTATTTCCATATCCTTACTAATGCATCTCAGAAGATCGTTTGTCGGTTCGTTCTTAAGGCGAATATAGAATTCCATCCGCTTTTTTAGCATTATGGCCCTGAGAGAGCTGATTCCCAGTTCAAGTCTGATCACGGCCATGGGTATACATTGAGGGAGACCCAAAATTTTCTTCCAAAAGATACCCTCTATAAGCTGTAGCCATCCCAAATTCATATTATAGAGAGGATCTAAACCATAGGTAACCATCGGAACTAGACATTGGATATATAATTGGTGAGCCGCCCATATCGAGAACCCACTACGTTCTCGCGTGAATTTATAGATAAGTGCTGTCAATTGTGCCGCTTTAGTTTTCCGCAGTTGAATACAGGTGGGGTAATTGCCCTTATGATCAAACTCCACACCTAAATATTTATAACTAAGGGTATAGTCGATTTCGGTCACCCGAATCATCATGCGAGGTCTAGCGACTCTCCCTGCCGAGAACAGAATCAGATTTGTTTTATTGATGTTAATTACAAGTTCGTTAGTCTCAGCGTAGATCCATAATTGCTTTGCCGATCTTACCAGTCCACTAAAGGTGTGGTCTAATATCACCAGATCGTCGGCATATGCAAGCATGGGGCAATGGCTAGAGCCGATTTTGGGGGGGCAGTTGTTGACTCCCTGTAGGCAATCTGGTGCATCGGACACAAATAAGTTATACAACGTAGGGGCTGTGACACACCCCTGCTTCACCCCTCTGGTCTGGGGTATGGGATTGGTCATTGTCCCGCAGTTATCCAGGCGCACCTGCACCATGTTATCCGAATGAAGAGGTTCTAGGTAGTACAATAGAGTTTCAGGGCAGCCAAGTCTCCTTAGCTTCTCCCACAGAAGAGATCGGTTCACTGAGTCAAAAGCGGCCCTGAAATCTATGAAAAGTGCATATATTGGCGGATTATGGTGTTTCAAGGCTTTAGTTCTAAGTGCATTCATTATGAACAAATTGTGGGTGGTAGAGTAGCCTGCTCTAAAGCCGCTTTGGAACTTGTCCAGAATCCCAACACTTGCCACCCATTTTACGAGTTTGCTGAGTATAAGGGCAGCAAACATCTTTCCAGTGCAGTCCAGCATGGATAATAGCCGGTAGTTTTCCGGTTCCGTTCTATTACCTTTTTTGAACACCGGAATAAGGATTGCTGCCTGCCAAGATGTTGGTATTCGACCCTCTTGGAAAATTTTCCTAAACAGTATATTAAGCAAGCATGCCCAGAAAGGGGGATTTTCCTTCAGTACCACATTTGAGAGACCGTTCGGACCCGGCGCTCGGGAGGGATTAAGTTCTTCAATTCTACTTTGGATTTCTTTAGTGGAGGACACAAAAGGGGGAGCCCTAGGTTTCCTCCTCATGGTGTTACTAGTGTTATTATCAGCCTCACCATTGCGTTTTTCCAGAAAAGAAATCCAGTCATTATGGGATATGGGATTGACCATATTGGATGATTTCGGCCCCTTAGCCTCCCCCAAAACTGACCAGATATTTCGGGTATTTCTACTGCTATATAGTGCTAACAGTATGTTGCCAATTAGCCAACTTTCTTGCTCTCTTATGTATTATCAGCCACCACCGGTATTCCTTTTTCAACTTCCTTGTCATTATGGCAGCGGCCATTTTAGATAGCGGGCCGTCTCTGGTCCAACGTATATCTCTTCTCAATTTTCGCTTTCTATCTCTAATGTCCCTGTCATAATTAGCCTCTTTCGGGATCTTCCCCGCCACCGTTTGCAATTTACGGGAGCCATGCTCACCCGAAAAATCACTAATCCATTTTTCAATTTGCATTGGTGACATACGATTAAGTTGGTCAATCATTTCAGGGCCCAGTCTTGCAGTGGCCCTAGAGGCATTTGCTATGTTCTTATCCGACCAAGAGATGCGATTTAAGGAGTGATTACAAGACAGTTGTCCCAAGTTTACCTCTGCCCCCCTAGGGATAAACACTCCCATAGTCAGGATCAGAGGGTCGTGGTCACTCCATTCACTTTCTTTTACCAACATATCGTACACAATTGAGGCAACCTCCCCACTAGTGAAGATGTAATCAAGAGTACTCCCCGATCTTCTGTTATTCCAAGTATTCTTGCCAGGCCTATCACTTTGAGTCCGACCATTAATTATCTCTAGGTCCCAGCAGCCAAAGAATCCCAACCAGCCCTCCTCCTCCTTGTCAGTGGACGGGAGGTCCCAGAGACTATTCCTGGACAGATAGGGATTATTGCCGGTACCTCCACCACAATTTATATGGCAATTTAGGTCCCCGGCAATAATAACAAGAAACTTTTCGTTGGTCGTTCTCCATTCAGCAAGGAGATCATGGAGAGTGTCTTGAATAAGTTCTCTTATCCTTGCTCCTGGTGGGTTATAAATGTTAACAAATAGCATTCTGTCGCTTGGGGATCTTATATTGAGTGTCACTTCCACAGCACAAATATAGTCGCAGTTAAAAACTGGAATCTCTCTGCTCGAGATCTTGTTCCTCACTGCAATGGATAGGCCCCCAAACGGACGCCCCCTTTCTCCCTTCTTCGCCAGAGTGTGATATGTCCTGTGTCCATCCATATCTATGACAGATGTCAGCCAAGTTTCTTGCAGTAGAATGATTGGGTGTTCGATTATAAGAGCCAACAAGCCCTTATCAGAAAGGAGGTGTTGGTAGCCATGAGTGTTCCAGCTCAGCATAGTAAAATCTCATGGCTGCTGCAACACCATGGGCAATGAGTCCGCTATCCATTTCAGAGTCTTCTGGATATCAGCTAATTGGACCTTCTCGGTGGATGGTTGAGGGGGTATACCAGCCCTGTTTTTAGGTACCGCATAATCCTTGCTGGGGAGGGATGGATCTTCCTTATCTTTGTTCGCATCCACCTCCACACCAATCTGTTTTAGGGATTTCTTGTGCGACCGGATCAGCTGAGCCGAGGCTAGAACACAGCAATGAAGGGCCGAGACATTAGGGTTACGCACCTCCAATGGTTCGACAAAGAGGAAATCTTCTGAGCGTATTACACGCAACTGAGGAATTAAGTGGAGTTTGGCTAGAACTTCAGTTCTTGTCAACCATAAATCTCTTTTTTTCTGGTTCAGGTTTTTAATTATGCAGATTTTACTTGCTTGAATATCCTCTTGATCTTCAGATTCATCTATGGGGGGGGGTGTAAAGAACACTTCCCCCTTACTCTCCTTGTTTCGCCCAGGTGACGAGCATTTAGTGGATTCTCCAATAATGCTAATCGATATTGCGGAGTCCGTATCTTCCTGGGCTGCATTCTCAGCTTCTTGTACTGGATCTGGGATAATCCAGCCAGATAGGGATCCCGCCCCTCTTCTGGCACGTTTCTTCGCTTTCCGCCCCCTTTTTTTGCTTTTTTTAGTACGAGCCACCGGCGGGATAGTGGCTGGTAAGGGAGAGGCAATTTCTACTACGACGTTTTTAGTCGCCTCCCGCTTCTGATGTCTGCGTTGCTTTTTGGTCAAAGGGACGACCGTAGCGACTTCCTCAGGCTCTACAGAATTTGCTTTGTCCCTTGGGCCCGTAGGTATTGAGACTTCTTCTATTACAGACGGAGTTGATGGGGCTAGATCTGAACACCCCGAGGGGTTTGGTAGTCTAAACTGAATAATTGTGTTTGTGTGGATCCTCCCACACAGCTTTAATAAAATTTTCAGCGCAAATTGTACTGACGCCATAGAAGCCTGCAGCTCACTTATTGCCATGCCATTGGGGTCTTCCGTCAACCCCTTACGCTCCTCATCCGTATGCTCCAGCTCTTCTGGGTCGATGAAGAGGCCAGGAGATGCCGATAATCGGCCCAATGTTGGCTCTACCAGAAATGTAGGAATGGGCTGAATAGGGAGGATGCCAGATAAGTCAGAGATCGAATTGTCCGTGTGCTTAGAATTAGAAGTCACACTGACTTTTTGATGTTCCTCTTGGGCGGGTCTCATAACCTGCGCTTCCACCATAATTGGGCTTTTCCCAACATGAGCAGGCTGTTCATTTAAAGTTGCCATTGATTTTTGAATCGATATACAGAGATCCAACAGTGAGTTGTTGTCGATGTCTTGGTAGTTAGTGGAGTCTAGCACCCCACTGCCATTGTGTGGGGGGGAGAGAGTCTCTTTTTCAGGATCCACCATATCCCCCCCTATAATGGGTTTGGGTACTCCATTCCCAAACATGGCCGGGATGGTTCCTTTCCCTGGTGGGACACAGTCTCCGTTTGTGGAAGCCTTTTTTGTTGACTTTAAAGGTTGTTTCTCCCCTTTTCCCCCATAGCCTTTACGTAGATTGTATCTTGCGTTCCCTGTTTTAGGCTTAACCATTGTTACCGGGCTCACCTTGGTGTACAGTAAGAATACCGTAAGTGATACCTCGTAGACAAATACTTTATGAGGTGTCCCTGAATAGTCAGAGAGAGTAACCACCCACAGTGCGTAGTGAAGCCTCAGGCGGAATCAGAGGGGTGGGATACCCTCTCCCCTCTCCCAGCCGGGACGCTGCCTCGGTGTCAACAAACAGTGTTTACCTTACCACTCTTCAAATATCCCTTTGACGAGTCCACGCCCAGGTTCTAGGTTATTGTCCGCCGCAGTCCACCGCAGTCCACAAGTGACCACAAAGGACCACTTGTCCTCCCACTTCTCCGCGCGCGCTCCGCGCTGGAAATGGTGTTTTGTAGAGTCTGCTGCTGCTCACGGGTGCAAAGCTCCGCCTCCAAATGATGGTAACTGCAAAAATACTTAGAATGCACCACGAATGCACCACAAAGGACCACTTGTCCTCCCACTTCTCCGCGTGTGCTCCGCGCTGGAAATGGTGTTTTGTAGAGTCTGCTGCTGCTCACGGGTGCAAAGTTCCGCCTCCAAATGATGGTAACTGCAAAAATACTTAGAATGCACCACGAATGCACCACAAAGGACCACTTGTCCTCCTACTTCTCCGCGCGCTCTCCGCGCTGGAAATGGTGTTTTGTAGAGTCTGCTGCTGCTCACGGGTGCAAAGCTCCGCCTCCAAATGATGGTAACTGCAAAAATACTTAGAATGCACCACAAATGCACCACAAAGGACCACTTGTCCTCCCACTTCTCCGCAATCTAGTTCCAGTCTGAGGTGTATGAGCAACAGCATAACATAAGGTTGAAAATTCACTTTCGTACAATAAGTGAAAAATATATTCAACATTGGCGCGGAATCGGGAATCTTCAGAATGCATTATTGGACAATGATATTCTGAAGAAGAAATTGGAAATTTCAGATCATCCAATCTGCCTCCTGGACCAATAGAAAAAATGATAGGGAAACAATGAGTTTCTAACTTCTATTCCCAGGCACTGATTGGTGCACCTTTCTTTTCTTTCATTTAATACAATTCTAAACTCTCTCTGGTGACTTCACGTGAGGGTAGAGGATGAATAGTGGAGTGTTCATACAAACTAGTCTTTTTTGCAACAGATAGACGTTGGAACTAACCTTCACTGCTTTTCTTTGTTGACTCAACATTAAGCATAAATTAGTATGGTTCAGTCACACTGCCTTTGTATAAATGATGGTGCTCCAATAGAAAAGCCAATACGTTTTTCACCTTTACAATATCTATAAACTGTTGCCAAATGTTCTTATCTCTTGTGGCACCACCAATTACTAAACCAAACAAATAATCTGCAATGTCATGTTTCACTTCTAGCGTGTTGACATGTTCTTCCAAATTAAGATGTACATGCACAACTTTGCCTCTCACACCCTGCAATAATTGATTGTTTTGCATTCTAACAATAACTTGAAAAGGATGAACAGTTTACAATGCAATCACTTCAAACATGTTCAATTTTCGAATATCATTTAAGACATGCAGGAATATGTGATTGATTATAAAACTCAACACAGTGTCTACAAACATGAAGTGCATCACTTGTGTCAAATCGTTCTTCTACAAAGAAAATACAGATAAAGTTATTTCCAAGTATCTTATACAATCTGTTCAATTTTCTTCTCAATGTACACTATTTGCACTTGAGACTAAAAAGTGCATCGACAAGATATGCAAACAAAGTCAAGTCATTCAGTAGAAGAGAACTCAAACATTGTAATACCTTTTTTATACTGTTGAAAAATCAGATCTTTTGAAAGCATAAGATCATCATTTCCGTTTCATCTGCGTACACATAATCTTTTAAATGCATTATAATTATCATTTGCAGTGTAGAAACTAAACTTTCTACAGTTCCAGTCAAAAGTGTTTGATTTAAAAGTGCAGGAGACATACTTGATGTTTTGCACTCATATAATTTAACTAGAAGGCATCTAATTTTAGTAAGATCTGGAGCCAGTATTTATATATGATGATACTGACTGTTACATCTAGTTTTATCAAGACAAGCTAGAAAGTGACCCAGAAGTCCTCTTTGTTCATGAACTTCTTAGTCATCTATTCTCTCTAGCATCTTGATCTGTCTTTGAACATTATTATTTTTGTGCGAAACTTGCAAAAATCTCTTTCAGACTCAAGAAAACCTATCAATATTGCAAACAAAACTGCAGGTCCATGCCTCTATTTGATTTTTAGGTTTTATTTTAGACTGACCTAAACTTTACATTTCTGTACTATCAGACCTTAGCATTCCTTCTTTTTTAGAAAACACACCGTTTTGGACTTCAAAGGTACGCCCACTCTCATCAATAGCAAGAAGCACATTCCTTCCTTGAATGCAACTCTCCTCATTAAAAAATCTTTCAATGTGAGAAGTGTGATTCCATCATAAGATATGATATGGCATTTATAACGTGCCAATACCCAAGTGTTTCAAGGAGGATCAGAGTTAGGACAGAGACAACGATCTTACTAGGCCAAGTGACATTGAGATCAGGCAAGTATAGGGGAGACGGGAGGGGAAAAGTGCCAGGGCAAGGAGAAGAGGCAGTGTTGTACATGGGATCAAACAATAACAAGAAGTGTGGCCTGCAGGTGGCATATCCAAGTATAAGTCCAGACAGCATGTGTTCAAAAGTGCAGTTAGGGGTCTGTAGAGTTACAGAACCAAGAGCACGGGTTGCCAGGAGGTTGTGCGGGTGTGCAACTGGGCGGGCAGGGTCTTGGGCCCAAAATCAGAGGGTAGCCAGGTGACCAGTACAGTATCAGACAGGAAATCAACAGGGGAGAGGAAGAGAGAAGGCATGTACTGTTTCTATATTGCTATGCAATGGTGTAGTAAGTAATTTCTTAAGTTTATTCAATCATCAGATACAGGTGAACGGGTCAGTAGAACATGCATGCCCCCTTATCGCTCATTATCAGGTCACAGAATATATAAGTACCACACTTTAATTGTAGTAATACTTATTCTTCTATGATTTGTAGTGTATATACATGCTCATTGGTTTTTGTATAATGCAGAACACCAATTTGTACAAATAGAGCAATATAAATTGAAAAGCAGCCAAACGCAAGTTAGATGCCTTCCACATAGGTACATGAAGTCAACAAGGTACATATCCTGCAGTCGGTATCACACACGACAGGAGTCATATTACATAAACAATTACAATGGGTACACATAATGAACAACAATTATACAATGAAACCATTTGTAGCACTGTGATTCAAGAATTAATGTCTACACCATAGTGTTTTGTCCTTTTGTAGGGGCTATAATCTAGCCCTGTTCTTGTGGGGGCCTTCGTCAGGACATGGAACACTGTGATGTCTAGGTGTTCAGTGTTCAGTGGATGCTTGTGGGCAGGCATTATGGCCACAGGTGGGAGAGCGCCTTCCTTGAGGTAGCGTAGGTGCACCACAGGGTGCAGTGCATGCGGTGGTTTAAGCCAGATCGGTCACCAGCAGTTTCATCTTACGAAATTACAGGTCAACACTTCAGGTTGTGCTATTTTCAGCACCACTGCATGTACTGCACCGCACCTACGCTACCTCGAGCAAGGCGCTCAGCAAATTCATGCCAAGAGATACTACAGGTCCTTGGACCCACACTCTCCTGCCTCTTACATCTTTGTATATCTGTGTATTATGTAACAACATATGTGATCACGTAGCATGAAACCCGAGTAGGTTCCTACCCTCCCAAAGCACACTGTTTCCAAGAAAATTATGAAAGTGGCAGATATGGTTGCTGTTTATGATTAATACATTACTACAAACCTTGTGTTTTGTCTACCACGCAGGTCAGACTCATGTGCATGCACTGGTGGTGATTATTGCAGTACCCATACTGTTCTACGTACAATGCAATGATGAAATCTACTATCAAATTTGTGACTGAAATTTTAAACTCAATTCACATATATTGCTGGTGTGACAACAGTACGCAGCTGAGCTACATAATGCAACAATAATATTAGAGTGGAAGTGCTGCAGAATAAGAAAATGCTCCATGTAAAGATCTGCTCTTAGTGCTTGTGTAATGTGGGATGGCATTGAGCAGCTTATTTAGCATAAATGAGATGAGCAAAGTAGAGTTTCACTGAGTGGGCACTGAGTTTGTTGCATTGTAAAATATCTCCGGTTGGCACAGTATATTTTTGGGATGATAAGCCTGATTGTAAATTGAGCTCATCTTATAAGCCACAGTAACCATTTCTTACATAATCTAACAATTCATGATAAAGCATGCAAATATGAAGTGAAAAGTTATGCATACACCATTTGATTTGCAAGGTCATAACTATATAAAAAGAGGCAAGTACATTTGATGGATTAAAGCAGAAAATATGAAATGCAATCTCATGAGGCCTTAGCTACTATGAATTCACCTTCTTCACTTTTTTATTTATTTGTTGCATTTTTACTACGCACACACCCATGTGTATCACAGCGTATGTTACGAGAATACAGTGGCACTTATCTGATTACCTAGGATGAAAGAGGTCTTATATAGAGACTTAGGAAAAACATCAGTTTATTCAAAAATATTGAACGTTGAAGGGTAATACATAGAATTGCAGAGAAAAAATAACAATGATGCTCCTGTACGATTGAAAATGTGTGTGTGGTAGCTGATGTTAAAACTTGTTGAAAAGCCAGGTTTTTATCAGTTTCTTCAATCGTGGATGGGAGGGTTCATTGCTAATTTTCTGTGGGAGTGAGTTCCAGATTCTTGATGCTGCAACAGGAAAGCTAGCTACCCCCGCTCTTGAGTTCTTAAATTGGGGTATGAGTAACTGAGTGCAAGTGCTGGATCTTAATTACCTTGTAGGGCTTTGTTTTGCAGTAGTTGTAGTTTACCTAGGTTCTTCTTTGTGGTCCCTAATAGGAGTACAATGCAATAGTCCAACTTTGAGAGCATAACAGCCCTTGCTAGAGTAATTCAGTTCTGCTGGGTGAGGAATTGTCTACTAAGGGCAATACGTTTGGCCATGTAGGCAGTAGAGGATGCAAGCGAGTTAATATGTTTGTTCATAGTGAGGTTTGAGTCCAAATGTACTCCTAGTGTTTTGACCTGTTTGGATTTTGGAATGGAAGTACTGTCTCCGTTGATAGAAGTGTATTCAGAATGCAGCCTTTTTAATCAAGCTGGAGATCCTATTATAAGGATCTCATTTTTTTCTCCATTGAGGCATAGACTATTTGTGGCCAAAAAATTTTGGATGAGGGACTAGATTTTATTAATATTAGCAGTGTCTTGCTCAAGATCGCCCGTGATTGGGATGAGTATCTGAGTATCATCCGCAAAGTTTGTGTAAATAACTCCCATGGAATCTAATGCTGCAAAGAGGAGTTTGTTGTAGGCATTATATAGAGTAGGATAGAGAAACACATTTTGAGGTACTCCTAGTGGTACTGGTATAGGGCCGGCCACCTCCTCACCAATGGCTACTCTTGAGGTGCGTTCAGATAAGAATGAGTTGACCCAAACGGTCACTTTAGTTGAAAGGTGGTAGTTGTTTTATAATGCTGTGCATAGTCTCTCATGGTCCACCAAATTAATTGGGGCGATTTTGTCAATTATTTTGAGGAGGATGGGTACTGTAGTTATGGGTGTGTAATTTGTCAGTATAGTGGGATCCAGGGTTGTTTTTTTAAGAAGGGGAGTGACCCAGGATACTTTAATATTAGCAGGGAAGGAATTGGTGCTGAAGGAGGCATTGATGAAATTGGTAATAATAGGTGATAAAGTGGGGGCACAGAGCTTGACTTATTTGGCGGGGAAGCTGTAACCTTTACAATTGGATGCTTTAAGGGAGGCGATGGTCTTAAGAACTTGATCATGATAGTCCATAGTGAAAATGGAATTTGATTGCTGTGTCTTTATTTTTTGCTGAAAGGTTAAGGATGTCCTCCGTTATATTGACCAAGAGTTTTCTTTTCAATAATATTTTCTCTTGGAGGGTGTTGATTTTGGATGCTAAGGCATTCTGGATAGTTGTACACCATGCTTTGCTTGGGCTGACTGGGATAGCAGGGGAATTGGGTGTTTCCAGTTCTCTGATAATAGCAAATAGTTAATTGCTATTGTAGGTAGCATTGTTGATACGCATGTTCAGTGCATTAGTTTTGTGGGCAATGACAGCAGATTTGTAAGTTTTGGTGGTTGCCTGAAACTCATTGATAGAATTGGGAGAGGGTGTTATTTTAGGTGTTCTATCGCTCTTTTTTTTTGTCTCAGCGCAATGAGTTCTTTGTTGAACAAGAAGTTGCTTCGTTTGGCTGAGCTGGGGATTTTTGATATATGTGGAGCTATTGCATCAATGACTGTTTTGAGGCAAGAGTGGTAGATGGCAGAAATGCTATCTGGATTGGTGTTCATGATGGGCTGTGTCTCAAGTATTTTGGAGAGGACAGGTGTCAGGTTTTCAAGTGTGAACTTACGCGTGTTTCTCACCATGATAGTGATGGGAGAAGGCAGGGGTGTTTCTTGCGCTTTAGGTATAGCTATGTTGAAGCAAATTAGATGATGATCTGACCATGTGATTTCAGAAATACCTTTTAGGGATATTTTGGTGTTTAAGATTAGAGTCCAATCTAGAATTCTGCCTTTGGCATGGGTAGGTGCATTGACTATTTCCGTGAACTGCATTTCTTGTAATCCTGTGTGCAAGGCTGTAGCTTTGAGATCTCGAGGGTCATTAAATCCAAAGTTAATGTCCCCTAGGGCGATGAATCTGGTGTAAGGCTTATGGAGGGGGTGATGAGGAGTGGGATGTCTATCTCTGGATGATTGGTGGAGTTAGAAGCTCTGTAGACGATGAGGAAGTTGATGCTTATTTTAGGGTCAGTAGAAAGTTTGAGCAAAAGGTGCTCATGGTTGTCTACTGATTCTGCTTTAAAGGATTTGAACTGTAGTGAGGTCTTGGAAATAATATCTCCTCCTCCTCCCATGGCATCTGATCGGTCAGCCCTCAGGGTAGTGTAGTCGAGAGGCAAAGCTGGTGTCAGGAGGGGGCCAGATGCCGGATGGAGTCAGGTTTCAGTCACTACTAAAAAATCAAGCTGTTGCTCCAGAATTATGTCATGGGTGTCAATAGCATGTGCACCTAATGAGCGTACATTTAATAGGGTGCCTATTGTCCGTGTGGAGAGTCTTATCTTCCTGGTAGTCCCCTGTATGGGTCTGGTAGTGGAGGGTATATGGGTGGGGATTCTTGTGCTAAGGCGATGCTGACAGGAAACTCCTAGACATGTGATAGCATGTCTACTAGTAGTGAAAGTGTTAGTGAGGCTGGATGTACTGGTAAGGATGGGAGGGAGGGTGGGAAGGAGGGCTCTGTAGCTTCTGTATGTTTTGAACTGGATGACAGAAAAGTTGTGCGCTGTGTATATGGGGTTGGGAATGCTGCAGTTTTGGGAAGGAAGGAAGTAGGGTAGGAGAGTGGGTGATATCTAGGGCACCAAATACAACCCAGTCCTGAGCCCATCTGTATGTAAGTGCCTTCCGAGCAGTGTCGGGAAGGGGACACAAAACTATCCTGTGGGGCCAAGATATCATCTGTTGGTGATGTGTGGTGGAAAAGCAGCATGGAAATATAGCAACTGAGATGAAACTGTGACAATAACATTTGTAAAATATTTGGATGAGCACTATGTAGAATGCAGAGCAAATATTGACACAATAGTGAGTAGAACATTAAAATTAGTTAAATATTTAGCTGAACACATGTAAAATATGGAAATATGGAAATATCGACAAAGTAGTAATTAGAGCATTGATAGTTGTAGTTTACTAGGGTGAATACCATGTAAAGTATAAAACAGATATTGATACAGTGGCAATTAGGAAGAAATGCATATATAACCGTAGGAATTAATTGTGATAGCCACTGTTCAGTTATTGTCAGTTACTAATAGTTATCACAATTATTGTTTGCTTAATCATTTCTCAAAAAACGTTTTCCTGGTGTATTTTGCCTGAAACTATGAAAGCCTTTAGTACTACCTGGCATACTGCAGCCATAACTTCAGAATACAATTCCCAAACCACTTCTCAAGAGAAGAAATGTTCACTGCAAATTTACCAGTTGCAATGAAATTTCCTTGTAAGATGGCAGAATCCATGAATTACCACAAATAAAGAAAATAACCTTTTCCAACATCATAACCAATCCAGCATTGATTAGCTGCACTCCTAGAAAACACTTGTCATGTGTAAAGCTACATTCAAACACTTCCACAAATCTGACACAAGTCCCACAGTCGGCGCATATCGTTCACTTCATATGTGCTTCCCTTATCAAGAATTCTGAGGCTGTGATACAAATGGTCACTATGATTTACACAATTATCTCTGTTATCATTCAGACCTAGCATCTTGAAAAAATAATGTTCCAACAACACGTGGGTTCATAGGGACGAGCTTGACATCCAACTTCAAACCACAAACACAGCAGCCATTTATTACAAGGATAGAGGTATGCTGCTTGTTTGATTATCAAAATTACTGTGCAACCCCATTAATTTGACATCTTCCTATGTACGTGCATTGTGTAACAACATATGTGATTACGTAGCATGGAAACTAAGTAGGTTCCTGCCCTTCCAACGCACACCATTTCCAAGCACATTGTGAAACAGCCAGATACGGTTGCTGTTCATTATTTAAAAATGACCAACAGCATTTTGTTTTGTCTACCACACAGGTTAGACTCATGTGAATGCACTGGCGTTAAACATTATAGTACCAATACTGTTCGGCTTACAATGCAGTGATGGAATATACTTTCAAATCTGTGACCGAAATGTTAGGCTCAATTGCACATATATTGTTGGTGATGAAATTGTGCATAGCTGAGCTATATAATGCAACAGTTATAGTGGACGTGCTGCATTATACAAACATGCCCCATATAGAGCTCTGCTCCTAGTGCTTAAGAAATGTGGGATTGTATTGAGCAGATCATATAGGGTGAATAAAATGAGCAAATTAGAGTTTCCCTTGGTGGGCACTGAGTTTGTTGGGTTGTGATATGTCTGTGGTTGGCACAATACAGTTTATGAATGAAAAGCCTGAATGAAAAGTGAGGTAATCTTAAATGCCACAGTGACCATTTCTTTCATAACCTAACAATTCATGATACATCAGGCACATATTAAAAGAAATAAATGCATAAACAATGTGATTTGAAAGGTTTTACCTATATAAAAAGAGGCAAGCACATTTGATGGATTACTGCCGAAAAGCTGAAAAGCAAACTATGAGGTCTTAGCCACTATGAAATCACCAAAAGACTTAGGTATCTTCATAGTACAATTCCCAAACCACTTCTCAAGAGATGAAATGCTCACTGCAAACTTACTTGATGAAATGAACTTGCCCATTATGCTGGCAGAATCCAGAAATCTCCACAAATATGCAAATGTACATTGCTGAACATCATAAACAAGTTAACACCCATCAGATGTACTACCTCACAAGACTTCTCAAACTTAAATCCACATTTAAACACTTCTGCAACTCTAACACATTAGAAAATCACCCATATAATGTCACAGGAAACAGCTTAATATCCTACTGCAACGCACATACACTGCTGCAATATTTGTCAATGGTAGCATTATGCTGTTTTGTTGGTTTCGTATGCACCCCTGTTCATTGGACATTTTTCAATGTCAGTGATTAACAACCTTTAATTGGAAATATATTTTTCTCACATATATCCATAACATAACATGTAATACTGCTTGATCACTCTCCTGAAATCACTGACGTAAAATATGGAAACCCCACTTCCCAAACAATACTTATAAACTTTACTAAATCAGAAACCTAAACATTTTAATGTATTTTATATAAACAACAATTCATATTATACATGACATATACATAAACACGTAATCACTGACCATCAGCTGCTCCAAAGAATGAATAGATCTTCACAATAGCCAAACACAGAACATCTGATTTTTCTGATCACAATGTCAAAAGTTCATTAAAATGTCACGTTCATGGCTTTCAGAAATCAATAGCACAAAATAAGGACTGTACAAATCAAACAAGTAAAATGCCTAACACATTTTTATTATAACCTATGACAATCAATAAACCCCAAAACAATCCTTCTAAATAATACTTTGTAGAATATGTAGAAACACAATTACATTGGTTACACGGTTACACTGAGAGGACCCTCCCATAGCCACGAGTACGCGTACATTTTTCAAATGCCCAGTAAAAACACATATTGCAAAGGTTTCAAATTTAAATCACACATGCCTTGAGGTGAGAACATCAAAACAGTAAGACATGCAAAAATCTGTGCTAAAACATCCATAAAATAATATGATCACTGCACCAAAATACAAACAGCTGTAATGGTATGTACAACCAGTGTGGTCATACCGGCGGCTACTAAAGCCCACCTCAAAGTACGATGTTTAATTGGAGCATGGATAGCTGTGGGTCTGGTCAACCGCCAGTAGCCGTCGCTACTGTATCATTTTTCTAGATTCAAAAAATATTAACAAGGTGTGAAAATTCAAACAACACAAAGGTATACATGAGGGCATAGAATCAAAAACACATGTCAAATGGTGTATTGTAAATATCCCTGAAATATCATGATAAATGCACAAGAATTCATATTGTTGTACCTGAGGCTAAGGCGATAGTTATAGCTGCGGCTGCTTACACCAAAATACACAATATCCAATTGAATCAGCGGCACCCGTGACAATAACCCCTCTGACAGGGCATGACGTTTCATTGGGGGCTTCTGAAACTGTATCCATTTAAAAAAAAAAAAAGCCATCAAATGTATTTTCCTTTCGCAATATACTTAAAATTTTCTCTGGGTGACTCTTAACAGAGCCTTTGGGTTATTTTACCAATATATATCCAACAAATATATTTTCTATCAGAGAATTACTCTTCACCTTTATTACAATTCAAAACATCTTGGAACATTTCTCTGTGCTCTTTCTTTAGAATATTATTTAATTTTCTCAAAAAAATGTTGTAAGCCAATGCTTCGACAACACATTACCTATGTCCTCAACATCACCATGAACCCCATTCTCAACATTCTGAAAATCTCTACAGTGTTCTTAACAATGACATTCCTCTACTTCTGAAATGGTTTCTATGTTTCAAATATCCAAAGAAACAATAAATATACACCAAATTTAGCACAATCTCCTAAAACTACACCTCAGATTCAAGCAATAAAAGTGTACTAAATAGAAGACATCTTAATACAATGATGCAATATAATCTACAGTTATAATGGCACATATAAACATCACTCAAAAAAGTTCATTCTCTGTTAGGTTGAACAGTTCAACAGCACCTGAAGTACTTGATATCCTATTGTGAGCTATCCACCACACAAACAATAAACAACCAATCAGAAAGTAAATACAAGAAATTCCACCTTCTCTCCTCATGTAATCTTCCTCCATTTTTAATTCTAATACCTGAGGTGACATGCAGTATTTCTTTCAATCACAGTACAGTGGAAAACTACATGGAATGGCTGGAGGAGACATGTAACATACATGATGATAAAGAGAGCGTGATAAATGTGCTAAAATATTGCACTTTGTGTAGTCTAAAACAGTACTTTAAACACTACTTATCATATATAAATATACAAATACAATGAAATAACACCCATCACATATAAATACACACATACAATGAAATAACATCCAAAAGTATTTTCTAAAATAACTCATCACTCATAGCCGCGGCTAGAGTTAAGTGACTAGTTTTCTAGCCGTGGTTACAATATGAATCTTTGGGGGGTAAGTCACATAGATTTGGATACATATATGCATGATAGATAATTCTTATAAAAGACTCTTTCGGATACAGTGTACTTTTTTGCACATTGAGGCCTATGGCCACGACCCTCTGCAGTTATCGATGCGATTTCTCACACCTCTGAAATTCAAATTCAAATCCCGATTGGATTATACCATAGCTGTAGTTATTCCATGTTTTAAAAAAAATATCCTTCTATCTGTAAAAAAGAAAACATAATTAGTTAAAGAACACACACACTTTAAGAAACACAATTCAATACACACGTTTTTATGACCCTCATATCTTGTATGTAGTACATCACATGCACTATATAAGATACAACATTTGAGCATACAACACTGTTGTTCTCTTTGCACATCCAGTATGAAAATGACCACTACAATAAATAAACTGAGATATATAAACTGGATGATAATAAACAAATAACGTTATACTGGGTTGTTACAAGACAGAGGATGGGGTAGGTTAAGTAACTTTGAGAAAAAGGGAGAATACAGTCGTATAAGTAAACTTAGAGAACATGGGATAGCCAACAATCAAGCATGTAGAAACACTAGCAAGGTCATTACAACCCCGGCGTTAAGGGTTAACGACGGCGTTAACCCTTAACGCCGGATTCCCACTTTAACGCCTGGTTTTGGCAGGCGTTAAAGTCCATGGCGCTAACCCGCCATGGTGCTAATTACGCCGCTATAATTTACGGCGGCGTAATTAGTGCCTTCCCCACTCCCATTATGCCTACATACACAAAGGTGCTGCCACCATCAACCAGAGCCTTGAAACACTTGCAACAGTGGAGCACGCCATTTGAAGGATCATACAATATTCTAGAGATGTTCACAAAGGAAGTTTTTCATGAACTGTCCAAAGATGTGCTGCTCCTATATCCAGCAGTACCACCATGTGCTGTATGTGGGTTGGCCTATCACTGGAGGTAGCTGTACACCATCGGGTTCAAGTCCATTAGAATGATGCAGCAACAAGGAAAAACAATTAAAATATGAAATGACTAAAATGACCTTGCAAAACACATTCAATTGTGCTACCTTACAGAAAACTCAAAACAGCTAAGAGTACCACATAAGTTGAAAGCGCATTCCAATTACAACAAATTCAATCAAATAAACCTTCAACCTCACTAACATGAATACAAAAACTAAATGCCTACATATAAATGCCATTGATAGACAAATCTAATATTGTAGGTCCATGTTAGTGAAAGTTAAAAAATACATTAAAAATTACTTGCCGCACAATTAGAGTAGATGAAAAAATGATAATTAAAACCATCAGATAGCATTGGTTAATATAACTAACACACACAACAATGGAAATAAACCTTCATATATGTACTTACTTTCACATCAGCCATGCTCCTGCCACGTGTCCAAAAATAGAAGGCTACTGCAAAGAAATGAAGACACACGATTCACGAGGAACAAATATAGAAACAACAGTTTATTCACACTCGAGCAGACTCGACTTTGACAATGCATGGCATACAGGCATAGGAAAAGTGAAAAAAACGTGTGGATGTAGACGTGTTTTATACACCTTCAGAATACCATGATGAATTTGGGCTAATTCATCATGTGATAATGGCTTGTGACCTACAGACCTATGGACGTGGGCCTTTTACCATGGCAACATGTGTGCAAACTCTCCATGTCACCCTACAAAGTATTTATTTACTTTCTGTGAAGAAAAGCGGAGAAGGGTGTAGGAGGATATCGTGTTCACAAGCAGAAGGTAACATTCCTCACACTACTTAATCTATGTTATTTGCTAGGCTAAAAGGTCAGTCTTTATTTCTACTCAGTAGCTTGAACATTCAGATACAGAATATGCTTTGAACTGTGCTTCGCTTTAATTGTCTGGATTGCAGATTCACAATTATGTGCAGAAAACAGGACAAGGAAGGCAGGATGGCACCTAATTTACAGATTAGCTACGTTCGTGCCAGTGCTTCAAGGCTCTCTGCTACAGAGTTCAGCGTGCTCAGCGGTTTCAACATTCCTGTGTAGGGGCATGTTTTAGGGAAGCTTCCGAAGGAGTGACTTTCTGAGTTCTCACCGCGTTCAGAATGAAAAGTCGGAAATGAGAGTGAAGCAGCCAAGATGGTGTTTTTGGAAAACGCAATGGTGTGGTTCAGTGTGTACGTGCTTTGGCCAATATTATCATGTAAAATACATCTATTTTTACCTGTGCACAGTGAGAGTTCTGGAATCAATAGAATAAAACTGCAGAAAATGGTGGCTTTCATACTTTTTAAAATTAATATATACCAAAAAAAGAGGACAATAATGATTTATTTGTTCATTGTGTGATCTAGCTTTATACACATCAATAAAACATTCAGTCAATACAAAAATAGAAGAATTAGAAAAAGAAAAATATACAATATCATATATAATGCAATTCCTAAAATTCCATATTGAAATAATGTTGCATTTAAAATACTTTCACACAATTCATCCTGATATTCTCATATAAAATGAAATACAATTCCTAGAATTTTTTGCTATAAAAATTGTTTTACAGAATCTATATGTATGCTTTTTTACAAAATTCATGGTAGTAATCAACAATTGATCAGAAGGCTCAGAAATACATTTCCACCAAAGCATTTCACATGTCAATAAGGCTCTAGATTTAAAAGATAATTCAAACATGTCATTATGCAGTTTATCCAGGGTTGGAAATACAATAATTAGATGCTTAAAAGTCTCAATACTATTCTGGCATAAGCGGCATACATGTAATTCCTTCGTCAATCTATTCCTTGCATCAAGGCAATTGTTAGTTAGAAGCAAATTTAATTGAACATGCAGCTAACACTCACTTTCTTATTTGGATGGATATCCTCTCATGCATTTCTAAATTTGATTGTATCATTTGATATCACAAAAGAAGTGAGGGAAAATTGTATAAATCTCAAGATAATCCCTATTGGTGATCCCGGCATTTTGCAAATAATTTCACCTTAACTCTGGAAGGTCTAACTCCAACTCTTCCAACAGTATATCATTTGCTTCCAGAGTAACTAAAACAGCTTGCATCCAAGAATTCAAAGGTGAGCAATTGCCCATCCTAAAAAGAGCATTAAGGTGCACACCAAGGGAAAAATCAGGAGGGTACAAAATACTCCTAGCTAAAAGAATCCTACACCAAGTCACCAATACTTCTAAATAAACAATGCCCAGGATATGATAGCAGTACCTAATGGAAGTGCCAGCACTCGCTTCCATATAAGCGACTCAAGCCTGGGCCAAGCTTCCTCTTGCACCTAAGCACCATAGATCTATTTTGCGACCAGGATTTGGTTGTACATTTTCACAACTGGTAGGAGGGAGAAACAACCATATTTCCTGTCCAAAAAGTGCAATTTTGTTGCAGCTGCAATAGCTTCAAGCTTAAGTGCCAGATTTGCTAAACCAAGGTATTTTTTTCATTCTTAAAACAACACCTAGATACTTAAATTCTGAGACCACCTCCAATATAGAACTATTTATGCTAATGGGCCTAGTAAGATCGTTGTTTTGTCCTCCCTTGTTCCCCTCCCTTGTCTCATCGTGCTCTGAATCACTTGTGTATGAGCACGATACAAATAAAATATCATAGCATACAAATATTATAACCACTTCTGCAGGGCCCTGCATCCAGGTGCCATCCGTTGATTAATAACAAGTATCTTGGATTTAGGGACATTTATGTCCAAGCCCAAATCACCAAAAAAGTCAGCCACAGATTTGAAAGACCTTTGAAGACCTACTAGGGTTCTGTCCATAAGGACAAGGTCATCCGCATATAGCAAATATTGCATCCTCAAATATCCAGTCTAGGGGGGTTAGACACAACACAGGCTAAAGCTATCCCAATGCCAAGATTGTGAAGATTAAACAAAAAGTGGGCCAACACGCATCCCTGCCGTAACCCCCGCTAAACACGTATCCAGCCCGAGAGAGATCCAGTTTGATCCAACTTAATCCTGAGTCTGATATCAGTATGTAAATGTTCCAGAATTTTAAGCCAGGGGTTTGGGACACTTCCATTATCTTAACATCACCCACAGCCCGGAACGATCAACACAATCAAAAGCTTTGGCAATATCCAAGAAATCCGGATACAAGGTACTTTTCTTCTCAATTGTCTGGTTAGTCAGAAGCTTGATCAGCAAGCAGTTCAAAGTGGCACTATTTCCCATGAGGAGGCATGACTGGTTTGGATAGAATCTACAAGAGAATTCGGCCCATCGTTCAAGGGCCGCAATAGAAACTGTGAAAATATTTTATACGAGGCATCAAGATGGGGTATTAGGTGCTAATTAGAAGGTTCCGACATGGCTTCCTTCTTGAAGATCACAACTATGATTGCCTCCTTCAAAGAATGGGGGAATTCATAAATATCAAGGATTTTCTGAAAATGAACATAGAGGACCCTCGTCCACAGCTGCAGAGCTGATTTCAAGGTAAGATTGGATAGGCCATCAGGCTCTGGTCCATCGGTAGACTTAGCCCTTTTTATAGCCAACAAAATACCCCCAATGTCTATGTCCAGAAGCTCCCATGATAGCAGCCCATCATGGACATTATTACACTGTATCAAAGAGATAACCACTGAGGATGGAGCAGCGCACAATTTTCCAAAATAAGATTCCCACATTGAGCCACAGATGGGTTCTAACTGCAGGATAGATTGCACTCCCCCCTCTTATTAGCTTCCAGAAACATGAGGAGTCCTTGTTGTCTAGAGCAGATAACATGATCCCGGCATCTCTTTGAAACAATATGTCCCTAAAACTCCTCACCAAATTGCTGTAGGCTAACTTTAATCTCCTAATGATAGGAGTTCCTGTTTCACCCAACTTCCTTGTTTGCCTAATCTCTCTTCAGAGTTGCTTCTTCCTAGAGCTGATCATGATATTATATTTATGAGCTAGAAGCGCACTTCTCAAGGACCCACCTTAATGTTTTATGGAAATGAGCCTGCGAAGCAGAAACTGTACATGAGAACCAAAAGACTGTGGTAGAATTGAGGAGAAGACACCATCAGTCAAAGCCTGACCCACTTTAATGTTGAAGCAATTATATGGGACGCCATAAAATTGGTTGTTCTCTGGGTCTAACCTCAATTGGAACAAAATCATGTGCCCCTACAGTAGGCACACAAAAGCCTCTCAACCAAAACAAAATATGGGAGTGATTGCTACACTCATTGGCCACCACTTCAAAGTAGTCAAAGCTAGGAAATGGAATACTAGAGCAAAATACATAGTCTAGGGTAGTGATATTTAGGCCATTTGTCCATGTGTAATTAGGTGGCATGTCACTTTTGACACTACCATTAAGGATGTGTAGGTCTCCTGTGTCCAAAACATCCAAAAACGGACCGAGAATGAAGCCCTCGTGCCCTTGAGAAACGAAAGCGCAGACCAGTAAGCTCCCCCTCATACCATCCAAGCACTCTGAATTGAAATCTCACATGATAATAATACGAGAGTTACTGGTGAGACTATGTGAGTCAATAACATTTTCTATGGCCAATGAGAAATCTCCCAAAGGTCTGCCTCTTGTGCTTTTTCAAGCAGATTCATGAATAATTGAAAAACCATCAACATAAGGTATATACAACATAAAGGTTTCCTGCAGACATATCAAACAGCTGATTTCCAGATCACATCATTAATACAGAGATGGTTAAAGCCACGCATATTGCATCATAACACCCTGATGGAATTTGTTTGTGACCAATCATAGCCCACAGAATGTTTATCTGAGCGTAAATGACTTGTCCCCTTAACACTAAGTGCATCCAATTTAACTTTGATAATCAGGGGTTCCATAGGATTATCTTTGGACCAACTATCTCTGTCAGCAGATGGAAATTATGACGATACAGCCCAATCTTCAGATAATTGATAACCCAACTTTAACAGATTTTCTGATTCTGAAATGACCACATTTTTAATCTATTAGGAATAAAAGCCCACTTTAACCATATTCACCTTTCTAAAATCAAGAAAAAATATTTAGGCAGGTTTGGGCCCTTAGCATCAACATCAAGTGGCTCCATAGGCTCGGGTGAAAAACCAAAGGTATCTGCTGCATAAGCCATGCATTATAATAGGCAAGTTGAAAAGGCTACCTTATAATAAGGGCCAAATCGAGGAAAGCTTATTTCTGATCTGAGATGATACAAGTCAGCCGCACCTCACCACGACCAAACCACGTTGACCACGGGACACACAGCAACATACCGCGCGCTACGCGTGTTCTGGAGGTTTAAGGCTCTGCCTCCTGCCAGCCTCCTTGCAGCATAAACAGTGAAAAGACTCTTGGCAGTTCACAGGCTCAACGGAGAAAAGAACCAGAGCACAAGCACAGAGTCAATGGAACACACAGTGCACCAAAGAGGACTTTATTCTAATAAAACTAATACAATGGATGACATGTGTTCATTACAATCTATCACATACAGAACTAGAACAGTAACAACAACCAATAACAATCAAACTCACAAAAATATTTTTCCTTCACCCAGCATCTTTCATACCCATGGCTATTCGATGCGGCTGCTGATCTTGCTTTGTAACATTCTGCGCTGTATCATCCACATAACAATATGATTATTGCACAGAAAATGTAATGTTTAATAGACGCGTCTATAACCACGTTGATGCACACATGCACATGCTTTTTTATAGACACAGTTAAAGAAAAGCCCATTCATGGCTGTTTGCTGTTAGCTGCGGCTACACAGAAAGAACTATGTCTAAACAAATGTATTTCAACTCCCCAAACTCCAAACAAGTGTCCCTAACATGCCTACCAGCCTCCCTACACTCTCCATGGTCCTCCTCCATTCCCCTAGTTTCTCCCAAAACCCCAAAACATTCAATCCATCTATGATGCTACTCCACTCAAAATGTCAGATAGACGCAGCTACCACCTGTCCAAAAAAGCACAACGTGCCATTTGCCAGAATAAAGCCACGGCTTCACGGGCCGCCACCTATACCCCGGGTTATGAAGCAGCACACTAGGTGGGTGTGAGATAGCCACAGGTAAACCCCCCAGTCATTGCTGTTGCTAGCGCGATCCCCAATACACCAATCATTCTGCTTTTTTATAGCCACAGTTATAAGGATTCTTTTTAAAGAAAATGTGAGTATGGTTAATAAATCACAAAAGAAACAGTAGTGATACAATGGTACTTAAAAGGTATCACTACAATACATGACAGCACATATTTAGGCTATCGAAGTATAGGGTTAGGTAGGATGGATAAGGTTCAAAAACAGGTAGAGGATGGATTGGACACAAACAATGAGAGTATAGTGCATAGAGAGTTCTACAATCAGAAGGACAAAACTGCATAGAATGATAGCTTTTATACTTTCCAAAATCAAAAACCAAAAAAGAGGACTATATTTCCTAACCAAAACACAAAATTGCCGGACACATTTTGCATATAACCTATCACAGACTGACACAGAATTATAACAGTAACATTAACCAATTACAAACACCAAACCACTCACATCATACATGCCCTACTCATAGAAATTAATAGACATTCAAAATAGGAATAATTTTCCTGGAAACAGAGAAAGTCTGCATATATCATGGCGTGTTTGAAAACTGAGTGGCTGACCGGAAACAGCTGGCTGTTTTGGTTACTGGCTTTTTGTGACAAACAACATATTAACATGGACCTAGGTTTGAGAAACTTTACAATTAAATGCTTTGGATTGCGGGAAAGTAGTTGGTTACAAGTCTTTCCAAAACTGTTCAGTCTAAGAAGTACATGGTAGCCAAGCATACTAGTTCATTGAGGAGGCAATGACGTGAGGAATGTACGAGGCGTGTCCCTTACTTTAATGATGAAAAAATTCATGGGAATAGAAATGTAACTTTTTCCTCACACCATCTTTATCTTTTCCGATCTGACTAAGAGGCAGACATGTAGATGGACCACCAAAATTAATGGTACAGTTGAAATATCATGGAGAAATGTCAATAAAGTAGTTTCAGCATTCATGAGAGACCACAAACAATTTTGGATTTCAAAAACAACATACAGTTACACATGGCCAATTACTATAAACATGATAGGGTATACCTAACCAATGAAGGAAATGTAGCATTAATTCATTATTTCAAAACAGTACTCCAAATGTGCTAAAATACTATACTCAGTGTATCCCCAAACTGTTCTTTTAAGGACTACTTATTACATATAAATACACAGATATAAAAGAGTGTTTGGGTTCTTTTAGCAATATATATACTATTGGGCTGTGATAGCCGCCCTATAGTTTAGGTGAGTCAGGCTCCCGTAGGAACCTCTCAAAATTCTATTGTTAACAACTTTTGATTTGAGTAATGGTTTTGGCCTAAATTTCGAAAGTGTTTAAATACCTGTGGGCCCCCGACTGCAAAGTTTCATAAAGATGTGTTAAAAAAAAAAGTTATTAAGGGTAAAAAAATGCTTTCCAATAGTGCGGCCCACTTCCCATTCATTTTCCCATAGACAAACAAGGTCAATTTTTGACAAAGCGCACAACCCAAACCACTGGAGGGATTTGGACCAGGTCCAAAAGGACTTGGGCACAAAGCCTTGACACAGGATCCATGCATGGTTTGGGGTTATTCCATGCATTAGTTTTTTAAATATTTGACAGAGAAGGGGGTGCCTCTTCACAAAAATTGATAGAGATATCTCTGGGATTTACCAAAAACAGGGGTTTCCATCCATCCTGGCAGTAACTGGGAAGAACACTGCTTAGTTTCAAATTGAGGAAGGGTTCAGCCCCCTAAGACCATGTTGCCTAATAAATGCGCCCACCTTACTAGACCAATTAGAAAAACATGGCCTATGGGTGCTGAATTCTTCCTTGCTTTCAAACTATACAACGTTGGTCGCAGTTACTGCATGTCTGGGAGACAGTCCACAGTTCCGAATGCCATGTGTTTTTTCTTAGTTTTAAATATCTCATAACACGGCATCCACATTATTTTTTTCAAAACCGTGCTACTGGTATACCTTGAAGGTTTTGCACTCAGAGACCATATTTTGCTTTTTCCTGAATTGCATTGTGATAGTTGTAGTCTCACAGTAATATGGGGGAATAAATACACAATTGTACATTTTTATTTAACATAGTTCTATAAGGAGTTACATATTTGAGTGACACTATAGTATGTGTACTTTTCAATTTAGCTTTACAAAGCAGATTATTTTTTAAAGCTAGACATGGGGGTGAGGAGGGGAAATGATGAGATGGAAAGTAAGTCTTGAGTATGTGGCAAGAGAATTTGCAATCCTGGACACTGGTGCAGTTATTTTCCCCTGATTGTGATTGCTTTTCATGCCACCAGAAAAGGACATGTGGGTGGACAGCATAACTTTCTTTCAGAGCGAGGACACAACTCTTGGTTTTATTTTAGGCTGACAAGCTTGCTCAAGGATTTGGCTACCAGAATTTTACTCAGGTTGTCATGTTCCCAATGTAGACGCTTACTCACAAGGCCACAGGCACTTGTTTTGTGTTGGGATTTCATTTTGCAGGGAATATTTCATGAGAAATTGTTGAGTTTAAAAGGTGAGCACCTTTTATACTTTGTCAGCATATTTATTGGAACATTTTCTCTCTCAGATTAATTTTCTGGTATTCATTACATTTTTTAAAAGTCAAATGCTATTTTGCCTTCCACACTTACGTCTAAGGAGTAGGTCTATTGAACTAAATTTTATCGTTCACTTTAAGATATATGTCCACTTACTGTGCATATATTCATGAGTGCCAGCTTTTGATATTTGCTATGGGGGAAATGTACATGGGCATGTGTTATTTGTGCAGCTGTTCATTTGTTACCCTTTTAGGTGCTGCTTAGATGTGGTTAGTTTGGGTTGTGCAATGTATGATAAAAGTCACCAAGAGACCGGCCATAAAACAAAAGGCTTGTAGCACGGTGCTTAACCAAAGTTTGCGATCCTCGCAAATGATTTAATCGCACATGGGATTAAGTAAAAAATTGGGAGTTCTCAAAGCATGTCACAGATGGTGAAAAATCATTTGTGATCCAGGTCTCCCATCCCTACAGCACCTGGGAGCAACACTGTTTTGCTTCAAAGTGAGGAAAAGACCAGCCCCATCAGGCCATGGTGCCTAACAAGTAAGACACACTTACAAGACCACTTACAGGGGGCCGGTCCCTAACTCACTTTGAAGATAGGCAGTACTGTGCATATATTCATGGGTGCCAGCTTTTGATTTTTGGCTATGGGGGCAGAAAGAACCTGGGCATATATTATTCTTGCAGCTGGTCATTTTTTCCCATTTCCGTGCTGCTTAAATGTGGTTAGCTGGGGTCATGTGATGTATCACACCAGAGACCAAGAGACTGGCAAGAAAATAAGGGGCTTGTAGCAAGGGACAGGACATTTCGGCAGGGCAAGTTAGGTGCATGCTGTTATGGTGCAACCATTTTGCCACAGGGTCCATTTGGGTGCACCCAGTTAGACACAGCCAGTTGGGCGCAGGGTCCTGTTGGCACAAGGATGTTTTGGCACGAGAGGTCGCAATTGGCACGGCATGAACCTGCATGAACTTTGCATTCGGAACCTCTCAGAGCAAGGATAAATTGGCACAAGTGGCCGCAATTGGTATGAACCTGCAGGCACTTTGTATTTTGTAATATGTATTACACGTGGAAAACATTTATTTACTGCAACATTATAAAAATAATGGGTTGTGTATTACACTGTTGTTGCAGAATTGAACACATATTAAACATGAAAAACATTTATTTTCAACAACTTTATAAAACAGAATGGAACATGTATTACACAGTCTCTGGGCAACATTATAAAAATTAAAAAAATAAATAAAAACACATTTGTGCTGAACGCTGCCTTTGCGAACAGTGGCCTACAGGGGCTTGAGACACAGCACTTAACCATCATGCTACAATGATATTATTGTTTGGGTTCTCACAAGTTTCATACTTAGACTTTTACAATTGGTCATGTTAAATTGTAGGTCAAGTATGACATGTATGTACCATGAAGCCCTAAGCAATTGTGGCATAGTGGTTGAGTGCTGGCCCTTGAACTATCGCAGACCAGGGTTCAACACTTTTAAGAAACTGAAAACAGTATATTTTGTTAAACACTCGGTATTCTGGAATATGTAGTCTTAACAGGTATGCCTCATCCATGTGGCCTCCTTCATGGAAATGTTCACCTATGATTTTAAGAAGGTCTTTTGAGCTGTACTATCAATGGGTTAATAATAGGTGTATGTCTTGCATAGCACAGGAGCCAGCACAAACAAGACTTTTTTTGTAGCTCAAGGGAGGAGCTTGCCACACAGTCCCATTATTCCCTTAATATATTAAGCTACTTTTAGACTTTGAAAATGGCAGGGGCAAGTAGACACCACTCCTCTCCAGCCCCCTATTCTCACTTTCCCCATTTGAAATAAAATATTTTAATGTTTCCCCCTTCTATGATTCTACACTACGTTCCTCCTCCTGGTTTTTATCTATAATTTTCTGAGCCATCGAGGTATTGTGTGCTGCTACCAATCTGTGTATCTAATTGTCTGACCGACATCGAGACATTGTGTACTGCTAACATTTGGTGTCTCAATGCCAGTAAGATGGAGATATTTTTAACTGTGCCCTGTTTCTCTTCTACCTTTTGACTGCTGTCTTTGGTTCCTCTACTCTCACCATCCTGTGAGGCCAAACACATTGGGGTTATCTTTAAGTCCTCTCTCTCCTTTAATAATTACATTTTTGAGCTCTTAAAGAAAGTCCATGCTCTCAGCTTGACCTCCTTACAGAAATTGTACCATTCATCACCTTCACCCAGAAGCTCAATGTCTTTAGGGCCCTGGTCCTGTGTAGGCTGGACCACTCCAGCAGCCTCTTCCTTAACCACCCCCCTTTGTTGTCTATGCTCCATTTGGCTAATCTAGAATAGGTCTGCAGGACTTATCTATGGACTCAAACCCAGGGATCATATCGCTGCAGCCCTAAAATGTACACATTGGCTCCTGATAATTTCAAGGACTACAATATGTACAACCTTGTTTCCCTAAATATTGCCCTGCTAGAGCCCCCCACTGTTAACACAAATACTCTGCTTGTCAAACACTGTTTGAAGCAGAGAGTGAGGGACATGCCTCTGTCTTCAGCCAGTGATTGTACTTGGAACAGCCTTTCTGCTCCTGTTATACTTGAGATAAAGTTCTTTAAGGTCCGGAAACTTTCTAAAACTCTACTTTTGGGTTTCTGGTTTTACTTAATCCTTTCCCTACTAACTCAGATCACTGCCACTGAGACTAGTGGCATGGTCTCTCATGAACCTCCTTGGTTCCATGCCCTATATCTAGTCGACATCAGTACACCATACCACCCCTTCAGCACCGCCCTTGCAGGTCTACCATCTGGTGGATGTGTAGCACACCCTTGGAACTCCTCTGCCCCTGCAGGTAGCTAGTGGCCTCCCAGTTTGGCATGTTTTAGCACTTTCCCTGTGGGCTTGTATGAGCACTTGGTAATCCCTACTCCTCTTTCCGTTCATGCACTTCTTTTACTGCACAATGCATGTGCATTTATAGAAAGCAGTGTGTACATTTTTTTAATCAGCAAGTGAAATGCGTATGCAACCGATTTGTAGAACATGTCTAAGTGGCAGTTGGTGGGTGGAAGTTTAATATGTTGATAGGATTATATGTAGAGTTTTTTCAACTGTTTGCTAGATATATGAGTGACTGTTTCAAAGCAGACAATGAGGGAGTGCTACAAACATAACAGTAGAAAGGGTAGAAGGACTGTCATGTGCGATGGTGTGCACGTGCAATCTGTTTTTTTTTAATAATTCATGGGCTAGAGAGGCGACTGCAGAGAATGCGGATAGTCACGAAGGGCCATGGAAAATGGTCCTTATTGTATGTTAGAGAATAGTATTTGGGACAGAAAAATGTTTTTTTTTCTTTTTCTCTAGTATGCAATTGTCCATTATTTCCATTAGCATAGTAGAAAATGGTAATGGGAATTATGGATAATCTTATTGAGTCTAACTACTTTACCAAAAGATGTAAATCAGTTGTAGTCTATAAGCTTATTTTTTTTACTTCTATTTTTTAACAATGAAAGGTGGTTCCTAAAGAAACTTGTTTTTTTTTTCTTTTTGCAGGAGAGGCCAGGAAGTAAGGTGGGGAGGGAAGTTAGTGAAGGGGCAGTAAGCACAGCTATGGAGAGGCAGGAGATCAGGGGAAGATGTCCGTGCATCACATATAAGGAAAGGGGCAGTGTTTATCATGCTCCTTGAATGAAGCCTCAAAAGCACTTTGAAACTGTTCCCCTCAGCACAGTGGTGTGTTGCAGTATATACAGAGTATTGTTGCCTTGGAAAGATATGTATCAACAGCCTCGTTTAAGGCTTGCAAGGTAGCTGGAAGAATTGTGTGCCCCACAGGAGTAGCCTGTGTGATCGCACTATTGGTTGGCGAAGATGAGGTAGAGCAAGACAGCCTACCACTTTCTAGGATAGGAACAGCCTGAGAGCATTCCAGTTGTTGGATGTGGTGTGGCAGTGGATGGAGGTGATCCCGTAGGAGCACTGCCCAGCTAGTCCGCGACAACAAATAACTTTTCACTTTGGTAGCCTTAGCCTTTGGTACATTCCCAACAGTGGTAAATAACTGCCACACCCATGATTATCTCTGGGTGCTAGAGGTAGGCATTTCCTCCCCTCATCTTCCCGGTCCTTTTCATTGTTTTCTGAATTATTGAGCTCCTTCTGTTATCTAGGCCCTCCAGATGGTGGTGATGGTGGTGGCTCCTGGGGAGGAGGAATGGCAATAGCTGAAGTTAAAGAGTAGTTTTGCTAATATTCTTCAAAGCATGTGCTGTGTCCTTGATTGTTAATGGATATTGAGTAAAAATAGATATAGGAGCTCTGCAGGGGTATATTTTCAGCTTTAAACTTCCAAGATCAGCTGAAAATGACGTTTTGAACTGTTCGCAAAGCTCAAACTTCTGTATAGAAGTGTTATGTTTCTAGCTAAGAGGTGGTGAATGGCACAGTTTTAAGTTCAAACTTTCTATATAGGTCGAAAATGCTGCTATATTGGGGTTAAGTATAATATCAGGAAGTTGTAGCAAATTACGGTGCACTGGTAAAAACCCATGAAATTCAGTGAAAACAACATTATAAAGGGCCATTATAGTTAAGTTGCACTAATAATATCCTATGAAATTCAGTGAAAAACCTTTTTTTAAAGGGCCATTATGGTTAAGTTTCACTAATGAAAACCCATGAAATTCATTGAAAAACCTTTTTTTAAAGGGACATTTTGGTTAAGTTTCATTAATAAAAACCTATGAAATTCAATGAGAAACGTTGTTAAAGGGATGTTATGGTTACAAGTAAAACTGAAAACCCCCAGAAATGTACCAGTTATGGTAAGCTAAGCAACCATAACTTGCATCACCACCGTGCACTGCTAAGACTAACAAAAGGGCTTGAAAGATGGGACGTATGGGAATCACCTTCTGGTTGGTTGTATCACGCAACCGCGGTATACCCCTCCCCTAAACACCTCTTTCTTGTTTTCTGTCATTGCTTTTTGTGTCTTGGTGGGTGAACTTCATTGTAAACCTTCAGGATCTTTTAAATACAGCACCTTTTGTATATATCCCTTTTTTACCTTTCTTGTTATATATCTATGTACTTTGTCTTGTGCTTTGTAGTTCATCATTTTTTAGCTTGTTATGACTTCCACATCTGCTGAATTTCAAGGGATTTATTGTGTTAAATCTGGCCAACTTACCTGCACTTTGACTAAAAACAAATTGTGAATTTCAAGGATTTTCTTATGCCATACTTTATTTACGAGGTGACTACGGCCTTTAGCCATGTTTACTGTATATGTTCCCCGAATATGTTACTTTTACACCCACTAGGTGGCCGGGGACTTTGGCCGTGCCACTATACATATCTTTTGGGCCCAATAGCCTGGGCCTTTGGCCCTGGCCAGTGAGCATGGGCTTAGGCCGCGTGCACTCTATATTTTTTTTTAAACTACCAGGCAACAACCCATGGCCGTTTCCCATGACCATTGTACTTGTGTCTCCCAATATGTTTTCTTTGGACACTGAAGGTCATGGCCACTATGCATGTTGTGGCTGCTATACAACATTCTTAACTCATTTTCCTTTTTGATGATTGTTCCCAAAGTGTCCAGTTTGGGGGAAGCAGTTGACAATCCATTGTTTTATAAAATGTGTGCCCAAGCTGTTGCTTATTTGGTCAAAATCTGCCCAGCGGTTCTCGTGCTATGGCTGTTCAAAAACTGCACTTTTTTTCTATGGGAAAATTAATGGGGTGAAAACTGTGACACTGTTGTCTTTTCTCAGTAATGTTTTAATTTTATAACGTATTGCTCCAAAAGTGGGGGGCAAGAGGGCTTGACAAACATTTTGTTTTCATAATGTCATCCAGATCCATCGAGCAATTGAAATGTTCTTAGCAATAGAATTTTGGGAAACAATTGCTGCTTTTTTATTTCTGAAAATATTGTTAGCTTATCTGCTGAAAAGTGTCATGGTACATATCACTATAATTTTGGGAGAGAGGAGCACCACCTTCTCTGTGAAATATTTTAAAAACTACTAGACGCAATAATTCCAGAACCCGCTCTGGAAGTCTAGTCAGCGCTTCATACCCAAGTTGTTTCATACCTGGTCCCATTCTATCCAGCAGTTTGCGATGTGCGCTCGAGCAAAATTGTACCTTTCCCTCTATGTCCACTCTACGAACGGTGAGGTGGGTAAGGGTGCGTAAGCACAAATTTGTTTACAAAATGTCAGCAAAATCTATCATATGAATCAAATTTTACTAGCAATTCATTTTTCTCGTTTCCTATGGTATTTGATGCTCAATTTACTATAGTCCAGGAACTGCTGCACTATAATATATATCATCAAAAAAAGTACTGGTGCAACTAAATAATGCTCTTGTCCAAGCCAATTTTGAAATAGGTTGGCATTGTAAGAGATGGAGAATTAGCAACGGGATATTGGAAGGAAAGGACTTCTTTTATTATATTTAAGAACATGGAGTTATTTAATATTCCTTTCAACCAGAATGATGACATGACTGTCCAACAGAGTTTGACACATTAAAGGAAGTTATCAGAGTATCACCCTCATTACAGGTTTAAATGTATTCCACCGTTAATTTCTTTAGGTATACCAGCATATGGACCTACCGTTACTGGCCACAGATATCACAGAATTTCTGGAATATTACAGGTGCCAACAACGGCGGTAATTCCCCATTCCATGTATTCCCATAGGATTGCATGGGGGAATTGCCAGCATTACCGGCACCACTAATATCGGTGCTGGTAATGCTGACTTTTTTTTGCCAGTGGGGGCCTGATTTACCTCCAGATCTTGGCTGGAGGTAAATCAGTCAACATAAACTAGCAAACTTGGAGTTTGGAGGTGCAGGAAAAGTGGGGGTAATGGAATTACCGCCACTTTTTCCCCACACTGCCAAACGTGCTATGAATGTCTATCTGTCATTATCGTTGTTACCAAAAATAATCAGGTGGTTTCAAGCGGCACTCTCTGTTAATATAGATTAGGACATCAATGACCGAACTACCATGATATACATTGGAAGAATCGGATACAATGCAGTAAAATCTTCACTGATGTCCTTTGTTGAAGGTCAAGGTCAATGCCTATGCTCTGATCTTCCAGCATAGGAAACCTACTGGCCTCCTTTCTTAAGGCTAACAGTCATGGAGAAGCGAGCAGAACAAGCTTGTCTCTGTGTGGCCATTTTAGGGTTATTATCTATGACAATAGAAGTATTGCTGGTATCATCGCTTCCTCATCCGAGGAGCTTTCTACACTTGCGCTTCAACCCAGATCTTATTTTGTTCCCCGTTGTCTTTTTTTCTCTTCATTTTATTGTACTTTGTCCGTCTCTTTAATGCAGTATGGCCTGCCTTGCACCCCACACTTCCCATTTCCCTCCTGCCCATATATATTTTCATGTTGTGCTTGTGTCCGTACAGTCTTCCTTGTACACGTTCATAGCAATGCTTTGTTTATAACTGTTCGTCAGTGGCTGCGATTTCACTAATCTAGTTTATGGGACATGCACTATTGGATGTAACTGGGAAAGCGCATGTTAACTCATGTACATTCTAAGGCCTAGGAACGCTGATTAGTAATCTATGTTGCTTCGCCTTATAGGATTTTGTTTTACCCAACCTTAGAGTGTCCCCTTTTGTGGGCAAGCCCGTGCCTCGGGCCGCCCCGCACACACACTCGCACACACGCATCCACACAAGGAGACACGGGACATGTGTGTGTGCCTTACGGCATCCCGGCAGCAACTGCCCGCACGGACGTTCTTTATTATGAACGCGCATGCGCAGACCAGAACGAGGCTCGCGCATGCGTAGTTCATGCTTGCAACGTCACATCCCCCACATATTATAGCCCTTAGCACACGTTTTGCTGATTGTTTTTATGATACACTGTGCATTATTTGTATTCTCAAGGATTGACTAACTCTAATACCATTGTATTCAAGTTATGCTTTTCTCTCCATTGCCCTCGTAATATATTGATGTCATGATTCTGGCCACCTCCTGTGTTTGAACACTTCCCACTTGGAATTCAGAATATACATACCCTTTAAAAAGTACTTGCATACATTAAGACAGTGAATGCATGAGGTGGACATCTTGTATCCCAATTCGAAAAAGTGTCGCTTTTATTCGAGCACCACAGTTTGGATCAGATCGGCAGAAGTCTAATAACCTAAATCAAAGCCACGGCAAAAAAACAGGAAACAACCTCCTAAATTATTAAAAGGTCACAATGCAGAAAAAGAAACATCAATTTTGTTTGAAACATGTGGGTCTGCCTTTCAAAGAGTGAACAATTAGGGCAAAGGAAACACACAGGTTTCTGATTTATTCTGCCTCCATGTGCAGTAATATTCAGCGTGCTGTAAATGAAAACTAAGAGTGACCACTTTATTCTAAGCAAATGTTTTCAGGCTGAGCTGAAATGGCGACTGAATTGATGGCTTTCATCTAATTTATCTATTAGGAGGCAACCGTGATGCCTTTATGTTGCCATAATCTCTGAACCTCTGGACAAACAAGTGCATTTGTTTATCTTTATCACACTTCCTACTAAAGAACTGGGCTTTATTAAAAAGATCCATCACTTGCATGTAGTTTAAAAGCCAGACTGGAACATGTGAGGTAACAAATGAGAGCTGCTTCCGCCTCTCAGTGCCCCTCAAGCATTAAGACCTCTGTAAAATCACTTGTTTGTAGTTGCACCGCAATGTCTGAAAACCATACAGTGCAATATGACTTGCATTTTCAATTAATGCGCAAAGATGTCTTCCATCGCAGAGTGCCAACCATAATAAAATACATTTTGCTGCCTTTGATTCGGAAATCATTGCCCGCATTTCCAGAGAGTTTAGCTTTCTCTATCTTGCTCATGGAGAGCAGCTCCTAAATGCCACATTCTTTTCATTTGCAAATTCTACTATTTGATGATTTTTAAGATATATGAGTTTGTATATCTTGAGCCAGAAGAAATAAACCTGTATGAACCATGTGTCGTGGATAATGGAGTGTGCTTACAAAGGCAGTGTGTGCACGCAAAACTGTAATCCCCTCAGCAATCGCTATAGCTAATCCCAGGAAGCATTAGGGCTCTATTTTTTCAGAAGAAGGGCTCAGTGGGTGCCTGGCCAAACTCTTTTTCTCTATTTACCTCCTGTTGCTCCCCATTGTCACACCAGAGCCCTTTCTTAAATGAAAGGTGAGTATTCCACTCCACCTCCCTCGCTGCATGGAGGCCCCCATGCAGGCTTCAACTTCCAAATTGCTCAAAATAATGGCAGGGTATTAGCGATGAAATTAAGGGATTCTGCTGGCCATGCTGAGCGACTCCACTGATTTCCATGCATTAGGAGAACTCTCAATCTCTGACTGACAGGCAAGCCTAGATTTTCAACCTGAAAAATGAAAACTGAGCTGTGTAGTGATGACATTCCTTTCCCAGGATGTTTTAGGTTTAGAAGGTATTGCTGGATGGAGCATAATACTGGCTGCGACACGACTTCTTCGGGAGGTGAATCACTCGCGCACGTTAAGGATTGTTCATGATCTTCTTTCAGTCAACACAAATAAACACACACACCCTCACAGCTGTGACTTTTGGGCCACAGTTAATACCTAATTAAATGCACCTCTTCCCCAGTGTCTCCCACTCCCCCCACGCTGTAAGGCTGGACATTGGTGGTGTGCAGCAACGTGCAACTCCCTAAATAAGTACATTAGGACACATATAAGAAGTTGTGGCTTGTGTCCTTGGAAGGAGGGCAAGTTCTGTAATGTATGAGGTATGCAATGAATGCTGTGCCAGAGTATTGCGTTAAGTAGGTGATTTGGTGTTATTATACTGGTGCATTGCTGTCTTTTCACTGTACTTTACCTATATGTTATAAAACATCCGCTAAATCTCATATTTTAAAGTGGCGAGAAGATGGCTGCATCTGACACTGAAAGAAAAGTGGTGGGAAAGAGACTCATAGTTGTCTGCTGTCAGACACATGAGTCAAGTCATTACTGCTGGATTATGCAGGGACGGGGCAATTGATGTTCTGGTTTAAATAGTGTAATGCTGCAGTATTTTGAAGAGATGAGATTAGGGTAGGGCTGTGGAGGTGGCCAGCATGCAGGCCTAAAGGAACATTTGTGCAGTTAACTTCTCCGGCCCCATCTTCACTTGGGTTCCTAACAGGCAAGATGATGCAGCAATCATGAACTGGTTGGTCTCAGTGGGACAACACAAAAGGCGTGTGTTATAGCAGCGGCCTGTTCCAGTGGCATCAGGAATATTCTAAAGGGGTCACAGACCAGCAAGTGTGAATGTGATTGTGAAAAGGAGGATCAAGGGGAAAATATAGCACAAGAAAATTGGGCAAACCTCATTCTGAGCAAGCAAACAAATCAAATAAACACGATTATCACTCAATACTTCGACCTACAATGAACAGCAAAAGAAACTGAATACAGCAGAGCATATTTTACCCAAGTCAGCAGGACGAGTTGAACACACAAGCGCAACAAACACTATTGTGTTCACACAGCTTGCCTAATGGCAGATGATGGAAGTATACTGTGAGGCTAATATAGTGATGTATAACATAACCTGTAGAAACAGTGCCTGGGAATGACATTGAAAGGGGCAAGTTGGATGGTGACATTTTGTTTGTTCGGGTGCAATATCATGCCACAGAGTTCTTTGCTTTTTCCGTTTCACCAGCGCACTTTCTAAATTTCCTTGTGCTTCTTTTCTTTAAAGTTCACCTTCCTCTTATCTCTCTTCATTTCTGCGCTGCTAGCACGATTTTCTTTACGCTTTCTCTCCTGTATTGTGCTCTCTTTACTTTCTCTCTTGCTTTCTGCTTTCTGTACTTTCGTACGCTTGGGAATCTTGTCGGTTTCCACTCCCGGTCCAGCCACCTGCACGCTCCTGAATTTCTCTCTTCACTTTCAGGAAGCTCACCAGGCAAGAGACTTGAGGGTTTAAGGGAAAGTGAATGCCTGCAGAGGCTGTAATATGGGGGAATAATAATAATAATAATAATAATAATAATAATAATAATAATAATAATATATTATAATAATAACAATAATAGTAATCATAGCTCTTATTATTATTATTATTATTATTATTATTATTATTATTATTATTATTATTATTATTATTATTGTTATATAATATATTTTGAGCACTAACATAGCTTTGAAAAACAACAATGTACTTTACAAGTTATAGACAGAAATACATGGCAAGGGAAGTAGATCACACGGGATCAATACAAGGGAGCAGGGAGTTTACAATGGGGGATGAGAAGGGGGTAATTTGGCAGCAAGGAATCTACAAGCAACAATGGGATGAAAAGTCAGAGTGTTTGAGAATTGTAGTGTAAAACATACAAAGGTATCTTTTTGGGTCAGACCACCTCCAGAGACTCTTTATTCCATAGCTCTCTGAAAAGAGAGATGCCTTTAACAGAAGTAAGAATGTCCCCTCACAGTTAGACATGCTTTCCTATATTTGTGATTGTATGTGGTTATATGTGTCACATTGCAGGATCAATGGTATAATGTGCATTCCTAACATCTGCTGTAACCCAAAGCCACTGACACAAGGGGTGGACATTTAACATCTGCACCTCTGATTCTAATAACCGTTACTTTATTGGACTGGTGGCAGGGTAATCTCTAAGAAGTCAGTAGGCATGGGCATGGGGCAGCTTTTCTCTTGGGATCTCTTTTCCATCTTAGTTTCTCCATTTCCTGCAGGACAAGGCAAGACAATGATGCAAACAGCACTGGCTACAGCAAAACAGATTGGACCCCTTACAGGAGTCCTGCTTCAGTCCTATTGCCAGTGACAATTTTCTTTTTATAAAGAAGACGTCTCCAACCCCTTCTTTGATTCATCTGTGGACATTCAGGAAGAAAATTAGAATTCACCGGACTGCTATTGAGAGTACAGTCCCTTCCAAAGTTCTCCAACTTTAAAGTAAATACAGAAAGCATGAGAGGAAGATTTGAGCTTTGCTCCCTAACTATTCATATGGAAAAGTGGGAGTGACAGCTGCTTTGACCAATATCTTCCTCTCTGCCAGCACTGGAACTAGGATCCTAACTTGAGGTGAAGGATCCACTATAGGAACCAGTCAAGCTTAGTGGAGTGGGAGTGCAGAACAAAGTGCAGAACAAAATGACTTACACACACTCCCAGTACCAAGAAAGCCCAAGATCAAGCATTCAGACCACAGTTGGCACACCTCTAGCTAACACAGGACCTATGGTACTTCTTTTGGCAAATCATGATTTCAAACTACTCACCTGCATCTTCGAAATGTCTAAATGCTGCTTCACAATAGTACCACTCTTCACCAACTCGACTCACATTCCTGCTGTGAAAGATTTCAGGTCGCTGCTTCTTCGAGACGAACTTGCATCAATCCAAATCAAAGACTGATTCAACCCGATGGAGTCTATCATGTCACGCACTACCTCGATCCAGAGGTAACACCATTTTCAAACAAACTCCACAGTCAATCAGAGCCTATTGGACACTTTGAACTGCACCACATTAAACATAGACTCAAAGCACACAACCTGATGCTCACTCAACGCTGATTCACCCCCTGGATCATCATGACTCATCACATCATAAACTGGGTTTGACCACAAGGAAAGTGCAAAGAAGCCAAGGCCAGTGCTGTCAAACCACCCAAGATCAAAAACAAGGTACTTTTAAGAGGATGTGTCCCCAGGTCCTCTTTTTGAGACCCTAATGACTTAAAAAACTTGTTTCAAAACTTTTCTTGAAACCATAGCATTATTAAACAGTGAATTGCTGCAGCTGCATGTCTGTTCACCTCTGCTCATGTACCCAGAGTGTTCTTCTTTACCATTTATCCATTTTCATATATACATATATATGTATTACATAGCCCGCGGTAGTGGCCGTGTAGTTATGGTTAAGGTGCTAAACCCACAGGAAGACCACTTTTTGGGCGGCTTATAACTTTGCTCCTGATGGACGAATTTGGGTAAAAGTTTGCCAAAAAAGAATATGGGGCCTGCTGTATTTTTGGGGAAAGCTGGGTGAGGTTTCGTGCAGGGGGGCAAAGTTATAGGGGTGTCCCACATTTTTTATCTTCCATAGATTGAATGAGCAAAACCTTTGCGCACGCCAACAGGCCAAACGGCTGAACGGATTTCAACCAAATTTGTGGCAGGAGAGGGGGCTTGGTTCCAAAAGCGTGCTTTTGTGTGTTTCGTGGAAAGCCGACCAGTAGTTTTGTTGCAAAGAACTGAAATGTACGTCTCACAAAATTAGTGATATCTGCCTCTGCTCCGCGGACCCATTTCCCTGTTTGCTCCATGGCCAAAAGTCTCATTGGCTTGCAGTACGCTATGATATCGGCGAACATTGGACACGGCCGGTGGTTGGCTGGCGGGAAGCATGCTGTGCGTCAATATTTTTGGGAAATATCGCTTGGTGTATCGGAGGACAGTGCGGCACCGGAAGGGCCTGGAAAACATACTTTACACCATGTGGTGGTGGGAAGAAGGGATGGAAGGGGTGAGGGAGTGCCAAGTGGTTTATCTGATATGTCTCATTTGGTGGACGAAGACAGTGGTGTGCCTGCAGTAGCCGTGCGTATTGCGCCAATTCGCGGGTATCTCCACAAGCGACTACCTTGTGTGGTGAATGCAGGCTGCCTGCGTTACGGCACGGTAGCTAGTGCAGCAACCTCTTTCCGTGGTCACTGATGGCAGATAAATGGCAGAAGGGGAGTGCATTGCACATGACATGAACATTTTAACATACAGTGTACTATGGTGTGTTGCATGCAGTAAGGCTGTAGGCCCTTCGATGCTTGGATGGAGGCCTTGCACCGACAACGATGTGCCCTGGTTACAAGTAGGTTTCACATTGTTGCCTTGTGTGTGTGGTTTGTCAACATTGCCTACACTGTTGGTCCCATAGGTGTGGGATTGCTAGCACATCCTACAATGTGTAGTCCATGGCTGGACCTAATGGAGTGAACAGTCCTGTAGTGTGTACACTGGGTGCAGTGTTGAAGTACTCTGCGCAAACAGATGGATAGGGTTGAACTGCATATTTTATCGGCTTCGATACTGTCCATTGCGCTGAGTGCTTACTACTGTACTGCACCATGAAGTATTGCTTTTGTGAACTTATTAGAGTGCTGGGAGCAGGGCCACTGTTGTGATTTTGTGATTGGGTTGGCAGTAATACAATGCTATGTGAATAGAAGTGGGTAGGGGTGCGAGACCCTGTGGTATGTTTGTCAATTCTGCTAACTGTTACATGTGTGCATGCATCGTTGTATTATGGTGCGGGGGTTGGGTAGAAGTGTTGCTGCCTATGTTACGTTTGTGGATTGTGGTACCTGGCCATATGTTCGCCTGCATGGCTCTGTTATGTTGTGCTGGGTGTGGCACAAGACCTACACTGTTGGGTGCATGGCGAAAGACCATAGGCCATAGGTCATGCACCCAAGAGCCTAGGCCTTCACCACAGCCACCACAACATAATGCATCCATGCAGTTTTACTTCTGCATCTCTCTGAGGGTGGTGACCTTCAAAGAAAGGTTGTGGAGGACATTTTAGACGTGGTAGAACATCAGAAGTGAGCTGATATGCTCATATTACCATATGGTGTAGGTTATTGCACGTGTTGCACATTAGGGAGCCACATGTGGCCATTTGCCTTTGCTATGGTTTAATAGTGCCCTTCCTATGGTACGTTTGTGGATTGTGGTATGTGGCCACATGTTCGTAATCATGATTCTATTATGTTGCGGTGAGTATCGGCAAGGCCTACACTCTTGGGTGCATGGCCAAAGGCCAAAGGCCGTAGACCATAGGCCCGGCGCCCAAGAGCCTAGGCCTTGACAATAGCCACCACAAAATAATGCAGCCAGGCAGGTTTAACTCTGCATCTCTCCGATGGTAGTGACCTTTAAAGAATGGTTTTGGAGGACATTTTAGGCCTGGTAGAACAACCAAAGTGAAGGGCCATACATATGCTACCATATGGTGCAGGTCATTGCACATGTTGCACATTAGGGAGCCACCTGTGAGCATTTATGTTTGCTATGGCATGCTCCTTATAGGACCCTTGCTGTAGGAAGTGCTTTAAGATATTGCGCCATGAAAGGAAGTCCTCAGCAACACACATTTCAAATTTGGACAATGTACACATCCACCCGCATACCGTTCACCACCCCCAACGATACATCATGCAGCCATGCATGCAAACATGTTGCCAGGGTGAAAGTTGTCAGGCTCAATTGCAGCTGGGGAGTGCATTGCACATGACATAAACATTTAAACATAGAGTGTACTATGATGGGTTGTGTGTGGTGAGGCCCTAGTGCCTTGGATGCATGGCTGCTTTCAAGTAGATTTGCCATTGTTGCCTTCTCAGTGTGGTTTGTGAGCATTGCATACATTGTTGGTGGCATGGGTGTGGTGATTGTTAGCACAGCCTACAGTGTTTTTAGTCCATGGCTGGAGTTTATGACGTGAATATTCCTGCAGTGTGTCCACCGAGTGCTGTGTTGGAATACTGTATGTACAGAGGTGGATAGGGTTGAACTGGATATTTTGTGTGCTTGGGTAGTGTGCATTGTGCAGATTACTGACTACTTTATTGCACTTTGAAGTATTGGGTCTTTGCACTTACTGGAGTGCCGGGAGGAAAATAAATATTGCTAGCTGTACTTAGTGGTGATGGGTGCCGCTCTGGGTGAATCTGGAGGCTGAAAGCATGGATACTTTTGGTGAACATTTACCTGGAGGTGTTTTGGAATCAGCAATGTTACATATGAAGTGCTGTACAGAAATAATAGTGTTTGATGCAGAGGTCTTGGATGTGAGTGCTGCATGCCTGTGTGACTATTTGATAGTACATAACGAGGGAGAGCAGCAAAAAACAATAGTGGAAATGGAAGAAGGACTGTCCCTGCTTTACTGGGATGCGGCTCTCCCTGTAGCTGGGAAAGCGCACGTGCCACATTCTGCCCTTCTCAGCGTGGTAGGCATGGAAATGAAACCGTGGGGATTATCCAATCAGGTGTCGAGGGTGTGTTTCACAGGAAAGGGCGGTACTACTTTTTCCCAATACTCTGTAGTGAGGTTGGCAGAGATGGAGAGACGCAGAGTACTGATCATTGGTGATACCTTTGTGCAAGATCTGCACAGGTATGCCTTGCACAGAGGCATTGCTGTTAATTTTGAGTTGGAAGGAGTGGAGGCTTTCTGGGGTACTGTCTATGAGTGCAGTTTCGGCAGTATGGTTGACCTTTACAGATGTGTGGCCTCTGTCGGTTCTGTTGTTGTTGTCGTGGTGCATTTTGGCGGTCAACATTTGGGATAATTGTTGTGTGGACGTTTCCTCCGTCACCTAAAGAAGTTGATGAAAGCAGTGATGCAGATTTTTCCCACTGCCAAGGTGGTTTTCTCAAGCACACTGCCAAGAGGAGCATGGGACCATGCCAGCGTAATTTGTCCCCAGCCAGAGGTCGGAAGGTGTCTTATAAACAAAAGCATGAGTCAGTTCATGTGCAGTGCTGGGATGTTCTCCACCGACTATGACATCATTAATGAGCGAAATTTACACTGGTTCCATGCAAATGGAATTTCTTTGACTGCCAATGCTGTGTTGTTTTACACGGTGCAAGAAGCGTTGCAGAGAATCCTTTAAAAATGTAAGGAGGAAAAGGAAACAGAAACTGAAATAAAGAGCAAAAACAAACAAGGCTCTGTGCAAGCACGTAAAAATTGTTTTTATTTTTCTTTTTTTTAAAAAGGCTCTTTCAGAGCCACCACTACAGACGAAATCCTCTACCATGGTTGAAATGTATTCCCCCAATCCTAGCGATGTGGATGAATATGGATGCAGATGTCTTGGATAGTTTTACTGAACTTTGTACTGGAGGTACTTTCGATTCCCGCAACACTTGCAGTCTGAATGTGTAATGGTACATATGAAGTGTTGCACAGAACTGACAGTAACAGTAGGACATGGGTGAGCACATTGAACTGCTTAAACTACTTAAAGTTTGTCACAAAATTCTTTGCATATGCTGGACAGGGGTGGTGTTACCAGGAGACAGAGGAATAGATAAGCATGCGCGTACTTGTGCAACGGACAAACGTCCGCTTCTACAACTAGTTATAGGTGGTTCACAAGGTGCAGACATGTGGTTCGTACTGCCGTGGTATGGATGCCTCAATTGTGATAGGCCGGGCAGGTGCAGTGTCAGTAGGACACCTCTCTTTTGCTTAATTGTGGGCATTCCCGCCAGTACTGCGTGCCGCTGAGTCATAAGGGAATTTTAAAAACAAAGGAAAAACCACATATACACCAAGGAACAATTTACATATCAATCTTCATTTGCACACATTCATAAATACTATTAGGAAAGGGAAGGGGTAGCAGAAGAGGATCAATATTGTGGGAAATTGGGGATTTGTACACGTAGGTCGAGAGGCAGGAAAGTGATTGAGGTATCAGCGTAACGTCTTTGATCAAAAGGATTTTGAGGGGATGGTGGGCTATGAAATGGGAAAGGGGTACATGTGCAGGTCGGGCAGTGGTATTTTATTTTTCCCATAATATGTCCTTGTACATAATATTTAAAGGTAGCAAAAATGTTCACCAATTCTTCAATTTTCGCTTCCAGGCTGTCCCGTTTGCTATTCACAGAGTTTCTTTCCTTTCCTGTGTCCTTATGTTGTTGTGGAAGGGGTGCCGCTTCTGCTGCATTGCTTTCCTTTCCAATATGTTCTCTTAATGAACAAAAAATCTGTTAGGTGTACATGAAGCAATAGATATTAAATATTTCACATTTCAGACTGTGGTGCGTACCAGTGGGGTTACTATCGTAAGTGATTTTGTCATGAGGAAATTCTTTTCCAGCCATTCTAAGGTGCTTGCCATTGCTGCGTAGAAAAAGAAACATTATGCCTATCAACCATTGTATACTGCACCACCTGTGCAATTATCAGCCAAACTTTAGTGTGCTTACTATGTTGTAGTGACGTTCTGGTCTTAGTACTTTCCAGTCCTTACTGTAGCTGTTCATTCTTTGATCCTATGTAAAGCAGCAGTGTGGTAAGATTGTGAAAGGTAGACATCGCTTCTCTTATTGGTGCATTATGTTATGGTGTACTCCCGATGCCTTTGTTCTGTTTCATTCATAAGTACACAGTTCCAGATCTACTCTATTTTCCCTTGCAATTCATGTACATGGTGCTGTTTTTAAATGTTCCTTGTGTTTGCTGAATGCTACCACTATGTACGAGAACCTGTGTCTTTCTAACCAGGTTGGATGCCACCCAATGTCCGTGACCAGACGCATACTCCACGACTGCTGTGCAAATTAACATGGGCCAGCAGGTTCAGTATGTTGTGTGGTAGATGTTTACAAACTAAGGGTATCCTGGTAAATGTCTATGAAATTCAGTGAAAAAATGTTGTTAAAAGGACATTTTGGTTAAGTTGCCCTAAGAAAAACCTATCAAATTCTGTGCAAACATTTTTGTAAAGGGACCTTGCAGTTACTCTGTAGTAATACCAACCTATCCATAGTATGGTTGCACGTAAAACCGAAAAAACCCAGAAATTCGCTAGTTATGGTAAGCTAAGCAACCACTGTGCACTGCTAAGACTAACACCCATGACATGAAAGATGACATCACAAATGGCCACTGCCCATGGCCACAGGCTATACCTCAGTTACCAAAGGTATATCACTTTTTGTGTACCTACATTATGACATTTTTCAAAAAATAATACACAGAAATATTTACAAAACCATGCTTTCAGGTCCTTGCTAATGCTCCATGCACGAGTTTGCTGCAAATCCGCCCATGTTTTATTTTTGAAAAGTGTCAAAATGCACATACATAAAATAGTCATATAACTTAACACCCACTTGACAAAATCCATTCACAAACATTCAGGTTTGGGTCTATAATATGTCTGAAAACTTTTCTGCAAATTCATCAAACGGCAACAAAGTTATAAGCCATCTCAAAATGTTGAGACCCCCCTCTAATTTTGACACAATCCCACCAAACAATCCAAAAACATTGATATCTAGGTCTAAAATCTGTTTTCGAATTTGTTTCCAGATTTGTCAAATGGCACCACATTTATAAGCCTTTAAAATATTTTGGGACGCCTCTAATTTTGTTCTCTCTTAACAAAACAAAACCATTCAGAGTCCGGTCTAGAATGGAATTCCAACATTTCATGCCGTTTCATTGAGTTGCGCCAAAGTTATAAGCCAGAGCTATAATCCATCCAAAAACAGTTTTTCACCAATCCTGTAAGAAATAGACAAAGATATCCCCAAACATCTCAGATATTCGTGAACATCACAGGACTTCCCTAGACATCCAGACTGTTTGCGGACATCAGAGTTGAAAAGCCACCCATTTTCTGGACTTTTTAAGGCCATATCCCATCGGGACGTCATTTAGGGGTTGTCATGGGTTGAAAATCCCTGAAAACATTTTTTTTAAAAGTCTTTTCTTTTTAATGCAAGCTCCTGGCTGTGGCCAGCGCTATGTGGGTCTTTGCTTCTGGAGTGGCTGGCTTTCTTGTCAGGCCTCTTAAAATAAAATGAACATAGGTTTCAGCAGTGATCCTAAATAAGAAAGAATAGGAATACCAAATAATGTGTCTTTCTGGAATTCTATACAATAATTGCTAGACTCATTAAAGTTTTATTTCAGGCACACTTCAGCGGGTAAGTCACTGAATGTTTCTGTTCTTAAGCACCTCAACTCAGCCTTTCCTCCTTCTGAGGTCGATAAGTGAGTGGCAACACTTGGTGGGTGATATTGTATGTCTATGTTTTCTATATAAAGCGCTTAAGCGTAAGGGCTATATAATAACACATCATTATCATTTGGCCATTGATATCTGCTTGCAATCACATTCATTTGGTAATATGGTCTATACACACTGATCTTAATGGTACATATGGCTATCCATGCTTGTATGAAATGTATATCACATTATAGTGATATTGCAACCATATTTTTCATAGTGTACTTAGGAACAATGCTATGTGATGCCACTTTCGGTATTTGCCAAGGGGTGAAAGGTCACATTCCATTGCTTTCTGAGATTTGACTTCGGGGTGGGGTCAAATGACATCACTTCCTGTGATGTCATCAGAGGTCAAGGGTCGTGTGAGGTCACATCCGCTACCCCTGGCATTTTGGTGAAATGACGTCCCTGATCTCATCCCATCCTCACCACCCCTGCTGACACTGGCTGCTGTCCGCAAATCAAACATGGGGGGGGTGTCAAAAAATCTGACACAACTCACGTTTTTTATGGGCCAATCAGCAGGCGCGTCCGAACAGGGAAGTGAGTCAGTTTACCGAACCCAGATATCACATATTTTTGTTTACCTACTTTTTACCCATTTTTTTAAAAACTACTGGACGGATTCACACCAAATTTACAAAAGCATGCTTTTGGGACCAATCTGCCGCTCCTGCCACAAATTTGGTGAAAATAATTTCAGTGGTTTGGGCTGTAGGTATGAGCTAATTTATTTTCCCATTGCGTCTATGGGAAAAACCACACATTTTGGGACCCCCTATAACTTTCCCCCCTTGCACGAGACCTCTGCAGACTTTGCAGGAGCAATCTGACGGAGGCATATACTTACTTGCAATATTTCATGGTGGTACAAAGTTATAAGCCACCCAAAAAGTGCTCTTCCTATGGGCTGAGCAACTTAACCATAACTACAGGGCTGCTACCGCAGGCCCTATAATATCAGAACTTTCACAGAAAGTACCTTGATTCACACTCCAAACTCAGTAAAACTTCCAATAAATTGCATTGGAGTGTGTAATAGATCAAGGAATCTCCTTTGTTTTCAAATCATCATCCCAGGAACATAGGGATAAGCAGCATGAATCATTTCACAAAAAACGTGTTGCTTGTTCACATAAAATATACAAAGTGAGACGTGCAGCTTTTGAAAAAAAACAGGTTCACACACAGTTTCATAGTCCTATCTTAGTGTTTTAAAATGGTCATGAGCTAATGTGGTAGCTGGTTTGTGCTTTCTATCAGCCATCTTGGAACGGATACAAATGAAATATTAAATAACATGTATGCAAATAACAACTCTAATTTCTTTCTCAAAACAGCCCTTTCCAGCTAGAGAGAATATATATAATATATCATGCACGCTGACCCATTATAGTCTAGATCTTATATCGAACACTAAAATCAATAAAATGCTAAATGCATGATCCACATTATTTATTGCACATGATAAATTAACTTTGCCTATACATACAGTAAATCCACATTCTGGAATTTTGAATATAAAGTGCATAGTACAATGTGTAATCATCAAAGGGGGGCAACACCCATAATACAGTACATGAACAAATAGAAAGCCTAGTGCAATGTACAATAAAGTGCTTAGTGCAATATGCTTTTTTAATCAATTTGGTATAGATATAGATGTGATGGCTCCACATTTTTTTTAAATTTAAAATATGACATGTCCGAGCCATAGTGTAATCATATAATACAGGCTGAGATCACTAAGTAATACACAATCAGTGCATAGTGCATGCATAATGGTATAGACATACTTGCTCTACATTCCAAATCATCAGATCTACGTGCAAAGTACATTGTGCAATCATAGAATACAAACTGGCCCCATAGTACAGTAAGTAAGAGTTAAACTGTCTAATGCAATGTACAAACCCTACACATGGTAAAATTAGTATGAATATAAATATCATATCTTCACTTGCTGCAATAAAAGATAAATATATCAAGGAAACAACTTTAGTTGCCATGATGTTAAGGTGAGAATTTAACAAAACAAAACCCCTGATATTCAGCTGCAGCCACCTTAGCTTCACACATCCAGTTGCGCAGCCTATGTCCACACTGATGACACCACAGTTTACAGTGGCCCCTTATTGTGTTCTCATACACAGTGGGAATGGGCAAACATTGTTACCACTGCCCATGGCTGGTTAGTGTTGTACTGCAATCAGCGAGTCAATCAGTGATGTCATCAGTGATGTCATAGATATTGTAATTTCTGATGGCATCAGTGATGTCATCATTGATGACATCAGGAATGGGGACTGCGATGTCATCATTGTTTTAATAGTGTGGTTACATCGCTAATACCATCATATATGACTACATTGATCACATCACTAACAGCATCACTGATGACATCACTAATATCATTTATGACAACAATGATTATTTAACTGGTGGCATCAGGCATAAGATCACTCTAGGTACTTGCACATATTTAGACCACTGTTACATTTCTGCATGTGTGATTTTAGCATGTTTTTAATACTTCATAATAATGAATACATTGTCCAAAATTAGTAGTTTGGTAAAATTATAAGTGTGAAGGAGTGAGAGATAGCGGAGAACCACTGCCCCCAAGCGTCATATCCCACCACCCAGGGTGACATTAAAGTGAGTAGCAGAATTAAGTGGCAATGGAGAACAAAGTGTGTCCCACAGCAGGGACAGAAGCAGGGCACAGCGGCGTCATGGAGAGAAGCATAGAGTCCAGCAGAGCGACAGCACCGCCTGTCCAAGGTCAGGTTTTGAGTTTGAAGGACTATCCATGTGATGTCAGAAGTGATGTTGTCAAGGATACCATCTGTAAACTCATCACTGTGGTCATAGGCTGCACAGCAGAGGGTACAACGTTAAGGTGGCTTTAACTGAATTTCAGGGATTTCATTGCGCAAAAGTCCCTGCAACTAAAGTTTTTTCCTTGGATTTCAAGGGTTTTGTTACAATGTTTTGCTCACATTAATATCCCTTACAAATGCATAATAAATGCAAAATAAACAATGTTTTTTTTCCTTGAATTGCAAGTTCTTTTTATAGAATACTATGCACATTTTGTTTGGATGTGTAATTCAAACTTACTTACCTAATTTTGTAATGGCTGTCTCATTATGTCTGCTCGGTCATCATAACATCTGTGAAAGACAATGTATAATATATGTCATAATAGAAATATAAAGAAGATTACTATAATTTGTTTCATAATAGTACTGTATGAACACTGAACATATTCTGAGTACTCAACCATTTAAGGTTATGATTATGAATCATTCAGTAGAGGGATAAAACTTCTCATTGGAGAGAAAAAACATCTCTACTCTCTAAACTAAATTGTAACAGTAATAATCTAAAAAACTATCACAAATAACTTAATAGTATAATATTTTCTAAAAAACATTAGTACTATCTACAGTAAGAATTGCAAAAACATGTATGTTCTATGCCTGATTGTAGCTTTTACCCCCTAGCAGGAATCTGATATGGCTGCTAATAGCCAGCCATACCACGCCAAGGTAGTCCTGAGTGCAGCAACGGCCTTGCTGAGGTCCATTAATGTCCCTTTCAGCTCCCTGCCAAGAGGGTGAAATACATTCAGACATCAGGGTTTATCAGGGATGTGAATAAGCTTTACCCCCACAAGGGATATGTGTGCTGTTTGTGCAACGAGTCTCCCAATAAGGGGCATGGGGTTGGGTGGAATGGCTGCCGCCATATGAAAAGTGACTCATTTCCTTTTCCATGTCTATGGCAGCGGCTGGGAGACTGGAGGAGCATTGGGGCCAAAGCATAGATCTTCAGACCCACAGGTAAGGTAAAATGATCAGGGGATTTTGGGGGGAGGTTGGGGTAGGGAGACGACAGGCAGATCCTCTCTGTTCCCTCCCCGGATTAATTAAATTAAAAAAATAAATGACACCACCCGGGGAAGGGCATCAGGTGGCTTGGATAGCAGGTGGGTAATCTGCAAATCTCCTTCAAAAAGTACAGCTCCTACACTAAGCATTCATGTAACTATGGACCTGGTTTTGCATCAGAAAATTCTAAATACAGAACAAGAGTATCATACAAATAAATACATATATACACAAAGCCCATGTTTCATTTTTGTACACATTTTCTTCCATTTTAAAACTTTTACAGTGCAGTTTATTCAACCTTAACCAGGAAACCGAGACATATAACCTAAATATGTCATGAGTTTGACAAAAAAATATACAGACATGTCAAAATTATAAAAACATTTTAGTTTAAATCTTTTTAATGTCTATCCGTATCATTATTTCAAATAATAGATAGACAAGAAAAACGTTTATGTATGTAAACATATGAGTACTTCTTGCAAGCTACACTAAGTTTTAAAATGTATATTGTTGTTTAATACTTCTAACTTGAAAATATTATCTTAGTATGTGTTCATATTATCTTAGAAAACAACCAATCAGCAAAGTGTCTCTAAAAATGTGGAAAAAACTGGAACACATAGTTATTACTGCATCTCAAATGCCATGTAGCACCATCTAGCGCTTTGCTAGTGATAAAAAAAAAACATAGGACTGTACCTTGCATCAGGCAGAGGTTGCTGAATAACCAACCACTCAGGTCACCAACAACATCAAACCTGCAACAAACCTCTTCCAAACTGCTTTATCCGTTACACAAAAACAACTTGGAGGCGCCTTCACCAAAGCATCACTGTGCTTACTTGCCACAAGTTATACTCCTAATGCGAAGTATGCAACGAAATGCCACCTCACCTGGAGTGCCGCTCAAAAGTGCCCCACCTGTCTTGTCCAGGCTTCCAATACTAAACAGCTACAACAAGCACATTGCAGGCTGTGTCAGGGACCATGTTTTATCTTCAGGGTGTAGTAATACTACGGCACTCAGCTGATCTTCGAGCCACTTAGCCTCACGCAGCAGGGTTCTTTTTGTCTAAGTCTGCAGGGAACTGCTCTCCAGACATCAACCTGCACAACAAATGGAGCCACTCCCTTGTCATGCAGAGTGTGTAATGTTGTCCCTCATCATTGACCACCTTCGCCATTAACAACGCCACTCCCACCAATGTCATCATTATTGTTAGGAGCTCAACATGAATGGAGCTCCAATGCCGCTTTCAGCTGAGCACATACCCAAGATCCTACAGCTCTGTGTCCCTAGACGCTGCACCCTCTCAGCTCACCTGCTTCAAGGGATATTGCACTGCCACGTACTGCACAGCGTTACAGTGATGCCCAGCATTTCATCCGTAAATTGCTCCTTTTGCCCCTCTCACAATTGCTGAAGGGCACATCCAATTACTGGAAGTTTATTCTCCCTCAGGCCATTTATTCTCTCCCAGGTCCACCAGGACTCCTTTTAAAGAGTGTCTCTCCCAGGCACTTTAATGCCGACCATGTATTCTGGCCGAGGTCCCTCTGGACCTAATTTAAAATGTTCTCTCCCAGGCTGAGTTTACTGGCTGACCCAACTGCCTCTGTGGTGCCCAGCACATACACGACTTCTCTCTCTCCCAGGCTGAGACAGCTGCCAGGTTGGTCTCTCTCAGGCCTTTTTCAGTCGCCTCATGTGTCCTGTCAGTGTAGGACAGCCTAGAGTGCTCGCAGGGACCCTCTGACTGCCCCCTTCAGCTGTGCTTGAGACCCCAGATGCCCCTCACTGACCCTGGCCCAACTGCTTTCCATGGGCAAGGGGTTAGCTCACCTTAGGGACGGGGGTGGGTGGATGTCTCCTCTTCCTCTTATTTTCCAGCACTGTACCTTCGCTCTGTGCTGTCTGCTGCTTCATCTCACATTCACACTCCCTTCTTTTCTTCATTTAAACCTTGTACATGGGTTCTTCAAGCTCCTCATCGCCATTGATGAGTCCTGCTTTGGCACAGATGAGACAGGAACTGCTCTGCAGGTAAGCCCTTTACCTAGGTTCAGGAAACAGGTACAGGATGACAGGGCATGAGGAATGGTAAGTAAGATAAAGGGGAGAACATCCACCAGCCCCCTTCCTCTGTGCCAGGCTCTCTTCAACTGACACAACAGGAACCTAGGAAAAGGGAACATTCCAGGCACTCACCAACATTCCATGCATACTGCATTCATTCAGGAAGACCAAGATGCAACAGCTTTCCCTGTAATACTTAGTATCCTGCCTACCATCTCCTGTACCTGTTGTTCCTGATGTAACCTGTATGCATGCAACCCAATAAAGTAACTTACAGACTTACTACAAAGATGACTTTTGAACTTCCTTTGTTACAGTGCACCCACACATGTGAGGCACAGTTTTTATTGGGACACCTTTGGGAATGTGGGGAGGTAGGACATGTGTTGTTGGTAGTGTGTTTCGGTGGTTTCCTGGTGGCAAATGTCTGAAAATTGTGTTTTTCCCTACATTTTGGACATTGTCAGGCCTTGTGGATAATACATTATAGGGCGATTTATGTAAGTCAGACCTCTTTGGATTCACACGGGTGTCTTATTTCCAGAAATGCATTGGGTTCCTCATTTTCCTTGGTGGCTGCGACACCACAAGCAGAAATCTGTGGGTTGTCCACAAAGCCAAATCTACTCTTGCCCAGGGCATTTCATGTACCAACGGTTTAGCTTTCTCCCTTTGCAACCAGGTAGGTGCAACCACGCATGTGAGGTACCGTTTTCATTGGGACACCGGTGGGAATGTGGGAAGGTAAAACTTTTGTCATTTTCTCTTGGTTTTGATAATGTTGTCATACATTTGCTAATTCACTTTGTTACACAACCCTTTAATTTCCCAAATGCAACCTGCATATAGTTGCTGCTTTAGGCACTGTACGCTATTGTACCCTGTACAAGTCACCTATCCTTCAAAAGGTCTGCCTGTGCTCTTTCAAAACATGTATGCTTGCCATTCCTCACCACATTGTTGTTCCTTATTTTCACATGCTAAGAACCTCTGTTTAGGTCATCAGCATAAAAATCCTGTGTCCCATGGCTCCGTTTTTTTGGCTTGTGGAATTGCTTGTTTTGTGAAACATTACTAAAAATGTGTGATTTCCTAACTAGAATAGCGGGGCAATGTAGAGGTGCATTGATCTTTTCAATATTCACAGAAGCCATTATCTTACAGGTCCAAAAATGTCCAGCACATACCTTTTTTTCTGTAATTTTCAGATATTTCCACAAACTATGGGCATTTTGCCTACATAGTTGTTGCGCGACCTGCGCAAATGACAACCTGTTAAACTTGGAATGTTGTCTACTTTTCAGAAATGTATTGCGTTCTGTCTTCCCATTCAGCTTTCCTACCCTCCTCTTCCATTCCGTCTACACATGTACTATTGAAGAAAAAAGGGAAAAATCGCCTACCTCTAACAAAACTGATTTTAACCTTATAATAATATGTTTTCTTGTTTCCACTCAACCTGTTCTTGAAAGTCTGGAAAACGGAAAATTCAGAACAGCAAACCATTTGTTCCTTCCTCTTACAAGAAAAAAACCACAGGCTTCTCCGCACATCATTTATTGGCATTTTTGAAAAAACACAAAATGTGCTCTCTTTTTTGTTATTTTCTCTCACCCCCATAAGTAAATTTCTTGGTTGCGTTATGATGAGGTACATGTGGAAGAAAAGGGGCCAATTTGGCTGAGATATCATATGTAGCAAAAACATTAGAATGGATTTAATGGCAACCAAAATCACCAAAAAGGGTTTGGTACTTGGAGGGAAAACCCTCAGCAGTTAAGAGGTTAAAAAGCATCAAGCTGTGAGAAATCCAATGCGGATCTTCTACATGATCAAACTTTACAAGAATATGTTCAATATTTGTACTTTGAGAAAAAGTGAGCAATGCAACTACCATTGCCATTTCTCCATTGACTAGACCAATTTCTACTTTCAAGCTCCTCTTTAGCATTATGCATGCATTGATACACAGTTTTAAAACCGAGTCTGGACGTGTTGTTTTAGAAATGGAACTTTCTGGAGGCGCTGTTGGGCACGCAGCTGAATGGAAGCTCGTGTGTGAGTGTCATGATAGCAAAGGAGCATAGTTCCCATTCAGAAATAACAGGGAAGCAAGAAACTTTATATCAGTCAGTGGGTCAACAGTGGCTTCAAGCATGACACAAATGGCATTTGTCTCATTCATAGCATTGCACCCATAGGCTCACATAACGCTTACATTTGCTTTATCCTACACTCAACATGGCTAACGCCAAGTCCATGGTTAACTCACAGCACATACTACACCTGTGGCAGAAGGAGCTATTTAAGCCCCGCCTCTGCTGGAGCGCTCGCTTCGTGTCTTCTTCACTGACAGCGGGTAATGCTACCAGCAATCTCCTAACAGGACCTGTCAAAGGAAAAACAAGTTAAGAGATATTAGTTTCCACAGAAAATCAACAGAATTCCATTGTTGTGGTAAAGACTTACCGAACTGAAGTATTTCCGAAGCATTTCCTCAGTCAGCAGTTTATTTCGTAGTCTCTGCATCTTCTGTCAGAGGTTCCGTCGCAGCAGCATATTCCTCACAGCAGTCCTCTTTCGCAATCGCAGTGCCTTCATTCAAATGTTTTCCTCAGCAGTCTCTGCATCGCCCGAAGGTATTTAATCTATGGCTTTCCGAAAACCTACAAAACAAAGGGTATTTTTTATTAATGAATGAACTAGTGAAATAAGAAAGAAGAACTATGTAGCTTATGTTGTAGTCCCAGCAAGTTTTTCTTCACTTAGTTATTACCGTGCTCATCCTGAAGGCTGCTATGACTCCGTTAAGACAAACTTACGTTATTTAAACGTTTCCTCATACCGAGTATAGTCACAGCCATACCGTAGCATCTACCCTTTTCTGAGAACCAAGAACCTGCAAAATAAATGGACATTTTTTAGAAAGAGAGATCTCTCCATTGTAGGGACAGTTCAGAATCTGACAACTATATATTCTCACCAAAAACTCACACAGGATAACTCTAAGAAGAGGCAAGGACATTATTCTGACAATAATCTTTTAAACACTGCAGCCTCTCAAGTTAACAGTTTTCAAACCAACGCGCCCCTGTAGAATGCAGGATGGAGAGCTCCACAAAACAAAAGCACCGGTGAGAAGGGAGGGATTTATCAAAGGCACACTCCATTACAGTTTTTTCACGCAAATAGAAATTACAGTAGTTCTATTGTTATAATTGTTGTTTTCACAGAGTCCAGGTAACAGATCCTCTAGATGAAAAGGCATTACGCTCCTGCAGAGTCCCAGGTAAGCATTACAGTGAGCTCCGATGGCGACCCGGGTCCGGGCCAAAAAACCTTCTGAAAACAGTCCGGTTTTCCATCACACCGAACAGTTAGTTGCATGAAGTAACTGGGGATCCCAGCCCAAAAACCGTGCAAATCGGCCTGGTAGAACCCAAGATACAGCTGTTTGATGAATTGGGCTGGCAGCGGCCTCTGAGACGAGGGACACCGAGCTCTTGGGGTGCACCTGGCAGGGAGGAACATAGATATACATGGCAATCGAAGATCTGGTGTCTGAATATTGAATAATCAGCCCGGACGGATGATCCAATCCACTCTGGGTGCAGTGGCTCACTAAGTAGCTGTGGGAGGACGGCGGAGGTGGAAACACCAGTCTCAGATGACATGAGCAAGGGGCCGGCATCGGAGATACACCTGAATAGACTCCATGGACTTTTCGATGCCAGGCTTTGGGTGAAATGTGGCAGCAGACAGAGGCGGCCCATGATGGTATAACGGTGCATCTCACCGCAGCTGGAGAGTTATTAGATTTTTTTTCTGGCCTCCCTGCCTGACCCGCTGTGCACACTGTAACAGAGACATTCTGAAGGCACTGTAAGGGGAAGCAGGGGGACAGAACGCTCCACGTCCATGAATGTTGGAAGGCTTGCAGTGAAACAGCCACTTCTTCTGAAGCTCAAAGAGCGGCAAACTCCCACAGTCTGGTCCTGGCCCGTGGACGCTCCCCTAACGTTTTGGATGATTGTGCCACCAGTAAGACCCATACTTTCACAGGGAGCCCGACATGTGTAGGAGCTGCCGAACGCAGCAGTATGCAATCAGGCCACAGGAATAAGGTTCCTAAGCAGGAGGAGAATAGACCACAGTGCGGACTGAACCGCAGAAAGCCCCTTGAAGACCGGGCAGCACGCCATTGACTTCCACAAGCGCATGCTCTAACATCTCAACTCTGGTGGATCACACCCAGTGTATACACAGCACTACTCCCCTCCACAGAGGCTGCTAGCAGGATTATCTCCCACACTGTAGGATATCCAGCAACAGCATAAGTTATCCAGGGCCAACTACTGGAGTAAGCGGACACCTGGGCACAGACAGACATCATTAGGCCCATGCTGGCACAGCAACTGCACCACAGCACGTTTAGTTACACTTTGAAGACAAGTCACCTGAGGAGACACTGGAACGGAGGGCATTCCCAACTCAGCAGTCTGGAAAGGGGGTCAAGGGGTTGACCCACGGTCCATAACAGGAGGCCCTCCACGCACCAAGACTGAGGGTGCAGGGGGACCACCCAGAGAAATGAAGCAAATGACACATGCTAAATCCACGCTCGACATACCAGGCTTGAAGCCATACCACCATAGATGGATCACACCCTGGGAAGGTACAAGCAGGGCGAGTTTGTACTGCTACACGTCAGACCTTGCGCATCAGATACACGTGAAATTCAACCCACAGATTGAGAACTTGGGCAGAGGCAATAAATAATCTGACAACAAGAGGAGGGGGCAGGCATGAATGCACTCAAGGTTGCACATAGCAACAGGCATGCATGCAGGGTATCGCTGGGAGTTGTTTAGGTGCTAAACAGGACAAAGGGGTGAAGGACACAGACACCACCTCACCGAACATACCCGGCTTACCCTCTAATCATGACTGGTGTGGCCACCAACCAGCTGAATCTAGGGTATATACCCAGAACTGGCCTGTGTCACAGAACCACCAAAGCTGTATACAGTGCAAGTGTCTGACCCCACTATATAATGCATAAGGGGGTTGCCTCTAAGAGAATTGGGGCGATGGACAGATTTACCAAACCAGCCACCAAGTCAAACGACATGAGCAACAAAGGAATTACCAACCCAGAGGCAACAACATCAGCAGCCCCTCCGGCCCCCATGGATCTACAAGGTGTATTTGCCCCAATGCAGGAGGGATTTGCAGCTATAAACGACAAAGTGGATGGCATGAACATCAATGTCACAACAATAAAAGATCAGTTGGAAAAGGCCACACATAGAATCACAGAGGCCGAAACACGGATTGGCACAGCTGAAGACGCAATAGAATCGTTGCAAACTACAGTGACAAACATGGCTAAAGATCTAGGCAGCGTCAAATTGAAATGTGAGGATTTGGAGGTGAGATCACACCGGAACAATATACGCATCATAGGTGTACCTGAAGATGCCTTGAAGGGACATATGGAGCTAACTGATGAGGAGCCACTTAAAGACCTGCTGGGAGATCCCAGCTGGTCTTCAATGTTCATTTTCGAACGGGCGCACAGTTCTCTAGCAGCGAGGCCCAAGTAATGCGCCTTTCCCTGCCCAATCACAGCACGGATTATGAACTTTAGGGACCGAGACATGGTTCTGAGAGGAGCAAGAGGGAAGCAGGTTCTGAAGATGGGGGTCCAGTGTAATCCGTATCTTCCCAGAATACACCTTTGCAGTTCAGCAAGAAAGACGTATGTTTATCTGAGCAAAGAAACTGCTGAGGGAGTACAAGATGATATATGCAATGCTATACCCAGCCAGACAATGAATGCAATATAAGAATAAAACATTCTTCTTAGGAATTTTCTGAGGAAGCTGCCACTTTTGTTGAAGCTAACATCCCGCTACCCGATAAACAGCCACTGAAAGAAGAAGTAAATTGAATGTAAGGTAACAATACCACCAGGGAAGACATTGAACTTACTGTGCAAGCTGACAATTACCAAAGTAACATGGCAATTGATGTGATAGATAGATGTACGACTTGAGGCTACATCACTTAGACCATGGGGATAAATCCTAGCCACATGAACAGCAACTTTCATCATAATAGTTCAAATTAGTCTAAAGAACGCATTGGGCAAGAAGGTGTGTGGGATTATGTAGATAAAGAGCAGTTATCACATGACCGTGGCACCCGTTGTTGTATTCTATTTGTGAATGAACTGTTCCAAGTACAATGGGGACTACATTTTGGTCTGTAGATCTGTATGGTGCTTGGAGAACAGTGCTGCAGATAGACTGGAGGCGGTGAAAGTACATCTGCACTGTGGACTAAACCATTCATAATGAGTGTTGGCAAACATAGCGGTTTGTAAGCCCTCGGACAGACAAGGCTTAGACATAATGCACCGGACCTTGGCCGTCACAGCAGCAGTCGCCCCCAATGCAAGTGCGCAGTTTATTTGGAAAAAGGATGGGGGGTCATTGGGCAATGTATAGTCGAAGTTTGGAGTACTGTGTGGGTGGGGATAGGGGTTGACAGGGGAAGTTGGGTTGGAAAAGTTGGAAAAATGCACAGACTAATTGCAACATATCACTACCATGCTAGAAGACTGCAAGGAACTGTGACAGTGAAACAGGAATGCATCAGAGATAATGGTTGATAAAGGAATGAAGGGAATAAAAATGCTCAGCTTCAATGTAAGAGGCCTGGGTACACCTGTGAAAATGAGGAAAGTTATGGCATAGGTCAGACAAGGAGCCCAGATACTATTCCTGCAAGAAACACATTTCCTAGACTAACATGCCCTCAATTATGCTCCCCGGTAGGGAGAACACCATTTCTACACCTTCTACTCTACAAGAGCTAGGGGGACCATGATACTGATTCACAGATCACTCCGGTTTACCCATTATGCAACAGAGAGTGACCGCTGTGGTAGATATGTAGTGGTGCACAAGATATTTAGCAGCATGGAAACACTTATGATCAACATGTACGTCCCTAATATTGATGACCCAGAGTATTATACAGAGGTCTTTCGTAAATGTGCCAAACATCCAACTGCCCAGGTCATATGTGGCGGTGACATTAACACCATATTAGACACAGTCTGAGACAGAACATCAACCACTCCTAGATCACTGACAAATGCAGCATGTACAATGCATACACATTGCACAGATCTGGCATTAAGGGATGTCTGGTGTACATTGCACATAACTCATAAGGCATTTACCTTTTATTCATTGGTCCATGACATGCACGCCAGAATAGACTTGTGGCTAGTTTCTCAAGCAGTGATGGACTGTGTGTCAGAGGCCAATATACGGCCTAGGGCACTGTCAGATCATTCCCCTGTATTTATTTTATTGGATATCCCAGAAAAGTTGCCACAGAAAGCACCATGGAGATGCAAAGCTGGGGCACTGCTAGACCCTGTTTTCAGAACTTGTATGGCCCAGCATGTCGCTAAGTTCTTTGAGAACAACGAAGGATCACTGACTCAACAAGCTGTGTTATGGCAAGCGTTCAAAGTCTACATACAGGGTTTTGCTACGTGAACAGAACTAGGGGTACTCCGGGACATAAGAAGGGAACTCAAAAGGAGGAAAGAGACAGTGGTCGGACTACAAGCAGAGTATGCTATTAGCACAGTGCTGTAGATTGTCGTGGATATTAAATCACAACTAGATGAATATCAGTTGGCAGCGGACAGGAATTTGCTCTATTTTGAAAGGCCAGCAGCTGCACGCACACAGGGAGAGCAAGATAGACCGGGCAGGCTCTTGGAATACATGGTGCATAACAAGTGGGGCAACACGAACATCCCGTGCATCACTAAGATGGATTAGGTGGTGGTTACTAAACCTGAGGAAATCCGTGAGGTATTCTATGATTTTTATGTCGACTTATATTCTCCCTAGAGTGTAGCCACAGATTGTGGCATTGATGCCTGTTTGGCAAACAAACCCACTACACTACTGTCTGGAGAGCTGGCAGTGCCTTGGAAGCACCTACAACACTCAGTGAGATAAAGGAGGCCATAAAGAGCCTACCGAGTGGCAAGGCACCGGGTTCCAAAGGGCTGAGCACTGAATTCTATGAAGCTTTCATAGAAGAGCTAGCCCCTCGTCTCTTGACACTACGGGTGGAAGCACAGGAATCCAGTGTTCTACCAGACACAACACGATTATCACCCTACTGTTCAAACCTGGGAAGCCATCTGAGGACTGTGGCTCATATCGCCCGCTGTCCCTTATAAACACTGATACGAAAATATATGCAAAGATACTTGCTTCCCATTAGAATCCATTGATGCCATATATGCTGCATGAAGATCAAGCGGGATTCGTGCAGGGTAGGTCCATGGCCTCCAACATATGGAGGTGCTTTAACATACTTGCAAAGATCCCATAGGATGCCATAGGGGCAGCTATTGCTTTAGACATGCAAAAGGCATTTGACACAGTATATTGGGCCTTCTTATTTAGAGTACTTCATAACTATGGTTTCGGCCCTAATTTTATTCAATGGGTGCGCATTTTGTACTTGCAACCATATGCATGGGTGGCGTTAATGGGATGCTGTCCTCTATCCTGACGCTAGCTGGAGGTACCAGAAAGGGATGCCCCCTCTCCCCACTACTATTTGCACAGGTGATAGAGCCATTAGCAGACCTCCTGAGGGCATGATATGCTCATGCCGGGTTCACTGTAGCAGGGAGGACTGAATTGATAACTGTTTATGTGGATGATATAATTCTGTATATAAGGGAACCCAGGAGGTACCTGCAGAGGCTTCTGGCAGCAGTTCAGAAATTTGGGGAATACTCTGGTCTCAAACTGAATACCAACACATCTGAGATATTCCCCTTGACAGAAAAGACCAGTGCACCTACCGAACTCTATGGTCTAAAGTGGGCACCCCAGCGAGTGAAATATCTGGGCATTGTGATACCACGTAAGGCTCGACTGGTGCGCTCCCTTAATTATGAAAACATGGCCGATACTCTCTGCGCCAAGATGGACCATGGAATCAACTTCCTATATCGCTTATGGGCAGGTTAGCTTTAGTGAAGATGATTATACTCCCAAAACTCTTTATTTCTTCAGTACAGTTGCACTGTGTCCAGGGAGGTCCTTTCTCTCATGAATACAATGTGCATGCTCGCTGTTTATGTGAAAAGGGCAGGCACAAGCTAGTTCGAAGCATCTCACAATGCCATATGAGCGGGGAAGGCTGACAGCTCCCAATTTTGAACTATACTTTCTGGCGGCACAAGCTTATTACGCAACATATGGAAACGGAGGGGGGGGCACGGCTCGCCGCATGTGGCGCTGGAGACACAGGGAGAAGACACCAACGTCCTGCTACATGGGCTGGCCGAGGAGATGGAAAGGAGTGACAATCAAATGGGCCCTGCACTGGTCACGCATCGAGCATGGGCTAGACTGATATGCCACCTTAAAGGCTCTATAAAGTATAATCCAGCATGCCTATCTGGGGCACACCATACTTACCGCTGTTGCAGGACGGAGGCCTAGCTGCACACTGGCGAGATAGGGGCATACTACATTTTAAGGATCTATTCCACGATGGTCAATGTATAGCCTGTGAGGACATCAAGGCGACCATTGGGGACACTCCATTGCAGAAATTACAATATCTCAGGCTCTGCTCTGCTCTAGAGACACACTGGGATGAATTTCCTAATGAACCACCCTCACATCAGAGCCTAAGATATGCACTCGCTCCTTCTATGGTTAAAAAGACAGCCTCAACACTATATAAAATGACACTACTGGTCATATAGGCGCAGACACCAGACATTAAAGGGGAGTGGCAAAAAGACCCAGGGATCACTTTCACAGAAGCGCACTGGATACAATTATGCAGGTTAACGAAGCAAATCTCCTATAATTCCAGACTAATCCAGTTCAAGATATTGATAGAGTGCACCTCACCCCGGCATGTCTTGCAAAAATGTATGCTACGGCTGAAGGGAAATGCCAGAGATTTGGGAATGATGATGCAGGTTTTCTTCATATGATATGGTCTTGTGGGGCACTCACTGAGTATTGGGCAAATGTGTGTACACCACTGGAAAATATGGTTTACCAACCTGTCATATGGGAGCAAGGGTCAAGTCTACTAGGGTTTGTGTGTAAAATTAACCTCATTCAGCGTAGGCTCCTCAACCTGGGTGTGTTGTTGGCAAAGCATGATATACTGATGAGATGGAAAAGTAAGATGCCCCCCTGTGTGGAACACTGGGTGAACGATATGTCCTGGGCAAATGACAATGAAGAAGTTTATTATAGCTTGCTACTTTTAACAAACCGGCCGAAAGACATATGAGGAGCATTCTGGCCATATTTACTTAATAAAAGTGAAGAAGAAACTCGTCACGACGAATTGCCATGATGCTTGAATTGTGATTCCATGTTCATATAAGTCATAGTACACCAATGTAACACATAAGTCAATTGAATGGAATGTATTGTTGTAACTCTGCGCTATGTTAAATAAAATCTTTTTTTTAAAGAAATGGAACTGTCTATTTAAATTAATCAAGCCTTTGTACTTTTATATAACTCCAATGACATAAGGTGGCCATTTAAAACATTGCACAATTGTATCGCTATAATGTCTTGCTGTTCAGAGAGCAGCATCTTGAAAACTGGTTGACCTTTCACAGGAGTTAATTGTAAAAAATCTCAGAAAACAAAGACCCGTTTACCTCTCAACAAAATGTCATAGTCACTCTTCAAGACATTGCACTCTCAAGTGCATGAAAGCTAGCATCAAGTTACCGAACATGCTTACTTCCTTTGAAATCAACGTATTTAATTTTCTTAGAACATTCCCTACATCTTGTGCTGCACTTGATATTCAAGTTTATTGTCATGCTCCATTGGTAGCATCAACAATCGATGAAAAATAACCCCTCCTATGTTGAATGCTGCTAAACCTGTTGGAGCAGTTACAATTCATGAGTGAGAACAATATGTTACATTTTGTATCATTGCTCTCAATACATGAATTACAAAAGATTTCCATGGTCCTGCTTGTGAACTAACATACTTCAATAGAGGTTTGTATTGGACACAAGAACATTTTGCTTGTCATGTTGTCAACTGTGTAAGAACCTATCTCTGATTTTACAATAAACTGCCTTCTCATCTACATTTTACTTACTAATGAATCATAATTTGCATCTGCAACTTTAGTTTGTTCTGTGGAGATGTAATAAAAATGCAAGTCTGCACAGTGAAAAGGTGCACATGTATCAATTGTGAGAGTAGCACTGTAAAAGGGGAGGGTGCTCCTTTTAATCATCAAACAAGTCAAATCCAAAATAAAAGTAATTTACATATAATAGAAACGTAGAGGCACCAGCAAGTGTAACGAAACCTAGAAGTAGGCAAAAATGCGGAAAATAGGCCTTGTAGCATGCCTTTCCAGGCAACATGTAAACACTTTTATTAATCTGCAACAAAGCTGATGCGGCTGGTAATGCACTGCAGGTCCCACGATCCCAGGCTGGTATGGTAAGAAGTGAAACAACAGGCATGGAGAGCATAACCATTTAATAAGTCAAAATAATTTGCAAAACATGATTTTTAGATGGAGTTAAGAGAACCACAGCAGTTTCAAACTGCCCCTTAGCAATTCTTGCCTGAGAAGAAGGTTGAAGAGTTCTTAATATGCAACATTTGTATAACAGTATGGCTGTGGTTCAAGGCTCTGGCACTGTCATGGAAGGGAGCGCTTGTCACAAGAACTTAGATGAGATGACTGGAGCAGATGAATACAGTTCCGCTGGTCACATCAAATGCTTACATGAATTGTCATTATGATGTGGGAAGAGGGGGTTGTATTGTGACATCACATATTTTAATTGAGGGAGGTGTGGGAAGGTTTGTGGGTACAATTACAGAACATAATGTGTGTTTTTCTATAAGGGTATGATGTGCAAGCACCAATTAGCTCGGTGTGGGGATATTTTTTCATGTTGCAAAGTTTCTAATGTTAATTTGCTTGATTATTATAACATTTTTAGAATTAGGGGCATTTCTTTGACAGCGCCTTTTTATGCAGTTCTGTTCCGAGATCTGTTTGACTATAGCTGTCCCAGCTGCCCCTGGGCTCTGAATAAACCTGCGTTATGTCTTGCCTGAATACACTCCTTTTTGACAACTTTTGTAATTTATTACTGGTTAATTCTGAGGTGACTCCTGACACTTTTCGAGGCCCCAGCAAGAAATCTCAGCCTTGCGACTGAGGCGTGGGAATTGCAGCCATGCTCCCGGAGGAGTGTGGGACAGCTTCTGTTGGCCAGTACTAAGAGCTAGAGACAGAGGAGGTCTGCAGAGGCCCCTTTCCCAAAGTCTGCCTGGTCCGGCACTACCTTCACTCCCACTGAAGTGCAGGTCTTTAAAGGGAGACTCTGAGGTCCAGAGAAGTGAAGACTCTCCTAAAAGGATACGTGAGTGTAGTCATGCATGAAAGGCGCAAAGGGTGGGAGGTACTGTTCATTGGTGTACAGTGATGCACCGTCAGAGTGGTGGAGGGCGATTGACCATAATAGTCTTAGATTTTAGGTCTGCCGATCCGACAATGAGCAGGTAGATGGTGGCACATCTGCGTTAGAGCAGAGGGTTGTGTAGTAAGTGGTGAACTTGTTAGTAAAGAGTTGCACGTAGTGCAGGCAATTGGTATAGTTGTGTCATTTTCTTTTCTTTGGTGTAGAATTCTTTTTGTGGTACAGGCACGCATGTGTTTTGTGGGTAGTGGCAATTTGTTTTTTAGTGTTGTGGAAAGTGGTTGTAGTATTTGTTTAATGTGGCTATGGAGATGACGGAAGGGCCAGAGGCAAAATAATATGCAAATATTTACAGAGCTACGCAACGCGAGTTAAAGGTGCAGTCGAGTGAAGGGAGGAATAATTGTTCTTTTAACATACTAACATAGGGCATTTTTAAGGTGTTGTACCAGGGAAGAAGGCTATTCATCTACTAATATAACCTAACAAGACAGGCCTATGAAGAAGCCCAGTGTTTGCAAGTATGGAGTGCAAGGTATGAAGAGCGCAGTGGAGAGGGCAAGAGTGAATGAAAATAGGGCGAACGAGTAAGCGGTAAGTATAAAATTGAGTTAGGGGGATTGATTGAATAAGGATTTTTGAGAGTTTAAAGGTTTCAATTATAAAGAAGAGGAAGAAGGAAGTAAAGAGTATTTCAACAATAAAGGTTAAGGTGCGATAATGACATCCTATTGGATTGAAGCACCACTTAATCACATGTGTAGGAAACTGCCCCAATACCGTGACAAAATAACAAAGTAGCATTTTGAGTGTGTACATGACACAGTGGGAAATGTTACAAGGAATGGCCTGGAGAGGGAACATTCAACAAAGATATTATTGACTATTTATTTGTATTTGTCGGCTACCTACAAAGGTGCAAAGCTTAAAAAGAGGCAGGACATTTTAGGACTCAGCAACTTGTACGAAGAAAACGATAAAAAGACATAGAAGGGAAAAGATGAGGAGGAGCAGGGTAGTGCCCCGCCCCCTACATATATGATCTGCCCATTACTAAAACCAGATGAAGGATATACGAATCCTAAATGAGTGTCTCAAAATATGGAAGGAACACATAAAAGGAAAAATGACGGTGAAGCGAGTGCCAGTAGTAAGGATGAGAAGGGAAGGTGGAAATATTTAATGCACATTAAAAAGAGCACCCAGCTGTAACTTGACTCTGTGTTCAAGGAAACCGAGAAAGCCATGAAAAGGAGTTAGAGAAAAAAGGAAAAGAGCAAGGAAAGGCAGCTGACGGACAGGGGTGGACAGCTGAGTGCTTACATTTAGAATAGACAGCTGGGTGCAGGACTAAGACAACTGTGAAGATGGAACAACAGAAGGTGTGCACACCGCATCAGATTGGGAGGACAGTGGTGACAGCGATCATGGAGATGACGAGTTAGAGACCTCCAATTTGATGGACATGAGCAGCGGAAGGATATAAACTGAGAGAGAAGAGAAGGAAAGAGAGGAGACAATGGGAGATTGGGGAAATAGGCTTTGGAGTAGTAGAAAAAAGAGAATAGCAGCAGCAATAGGACCACAACATGACAATAAGTGCAGAGTTTCTCACACAGATGCCCCTTTTGCAGAAAGTAAGGGGCGAGGTTCACTACATAACATTGCAGAAAATGAATACAGACAATTTGATTTAAAGTCTGGGTTCATTAATGGCATTAATGGCGGTGGCGGGCAAGTGGATTTATGTTTTTGAAAAAGAGACAGCCGGAATCCCATTGGCTAAAAGAGATAGTGTTTATTGAGTTTATTGTCAGTGTTGGTTAGGGAGAGAAGTGACACAATATGGCAACAGGCCAGACATTCTGGGCTAGAATTAAGCTCTAGCATATATGATGGAGCACCCTTTAATAACTATTGAGCAAATATTTGGAAGGCTCTAAGTGAACTGTATCCAGATACGTCAGAGAAGGGTGTGTAATGATGCTTGATGAGGGTCCCACAGAAAATAGATCATCCATACAAAAAATGTGGATGCAGGAAAATAAACCGTCGTGGGGTAACAAAATACCTTTATTTTATCATATCTTAGTGAGGGTGCTCCCCGCAGATGTGCAGACAACTTTAGAGAAGACAGTGGGATTTGAGGCAAAAGGTTGGCAATCATACATTATTGCAAGAAACAGTTAAGGAGCCATCTGATAATGCAACAAAAGCTTAAACAAATTAGTTAAAAAAAATACATGGAGCTTGCAGTCCTCACAAGGCCAGTTATCGCTCCATAGGCACAGCAGTAGGGGTTCCCAGTGGGAACGGTAATACAAACAGGATGTTAGACCCAGGTACCACCCAATCAGCAGTGCAGAACGGTGCAGATGCAGAAATAACCTGCATTTGTAAACGTGCAGCAATAGCCATGGGTTGTGCAGACAGGTGGAGTACACAGTAACATGGACTTGTTATGAAACAGGTAGAGGATATCACACACAGGGATGGGGAATGGGGTATAGGGGCATGGGTCCACAGTTTGGAGGACAATGTTTTGCACATGGCCACTTTGGTCATTTTGCATGGACATGCCTACTAATAGCACAATCAGGGCAACAACAACAACCTTATACACCAGCAACACAACAAAACAGGTGATGCCACATCAGCAATTGCAAATGCAGCCCACACAACCACATGGTATATCACAAAGGGACAAGTAGAAGTACAGGGTGGAATGGTGCAGGAACCCCATGAGCATACTAGAGGCACAAGCACAGACACAACTGCAAGAAGGGGTCACACTATTGGGACAGAACACTGTGTCCCAATACATTCGAGTGACCGTGGTGGGCAGTAATCCGTTTACATCATCCACCACTAAACTTTCCCAATAGGGGTACCCACAGGGAGTGCAAGTGTGTCTTGTTCTAGCAGTAACTGAGGACCCCGAGGAGGATCTGGAGGTAGGATTTCTGATAGGACAAAGGGTATTTTCCTTTCTTATAGATACTGCAGCAACCAGATCATGCATAAAGGAAGAAGGATTTCCATTATCTAACAAATGTTTGGACACACACAGCTTTTTGGGGACAATTTGGAAAGTTCCTCTGACAAAAGATTTACCCTTGACAATAGGGACACAGAATATTGTAGCACCACTAGTGTAATCTAAAGATACTCCCATCAACATTCTGGGAAAGGAATTGCTAAGCAATTTGAATGCCCCAATTTCACTTTCAGAGAAAGGGATGGTGTGCTCCAAATGCAGAATGTACCCAGCTAGGGTGGCAGTCTTAATTCAGGAATACTATACATTTATGTATTTATTTGTAATGCGCTGAAAGCCCGCCAACATACAGACAGGACGGAGAGGACAAGACAAAAGAAACAGGACACTTGGTCAGTAAAGGAAGACCAAACAGTGGTACATTCAGTTTATCTTACTAACTGTTTTGTAGTTTAATTTATTTAAACAGGAGTGTTTTCAGCTTTTTTCTGAAAGCAATGTGACTTGTCTCTAATCTTAGGTTTTGGGGCAGGCCATTCCAGCTTGCAGCTACTATGCACACAGCAGGATCAGAGGGATACCCACACACATGGAGGGGTTTTTGTATGGAGTGCACGTGTTGGGATAGTTACCAGGAATTGGCGGACTGGTATTTTGGCTGTCCAAATCTTTTTTGTTCAGGCCACAGTGTCCCTCCTCTGTTAGTCCAGGCACACACACAGCGCTACCTAGGAAGAAGTGGTATGGAAGGTAGTGATCATACTGGTTGTACGGAGAACATGGAAAGGCGTTCAATATTGAGCCCACAATGAAATTAAAAGGAGTAAGTGACAAAATTGGTTGCAAGAAAGGACAATGAAGAAGGAGAGGTATTGTTTGAACTGAGCATACCTTGTCCAGTACACATAAAGGAAATGACAGTTTCCCAGATGTCTCAGATAACAAAAAAGAATGCAAAATATTTGCAGGAAGATTTGGAAAAAGTGCCAAAAAAGCACATGGACAACATGACCCCATGATCCAGGCAGTACTCATCGATTTAAAAGAAGGAGCACTATTGCCATGAGAAAGGTATTTATGAGACCCTGCATGCCTTATGTTAGCAAGGCATAATACAGGAAAGCCCATCACCTTGCAAAATGGCTATCTATCTGATCAATTAAGCAAAAGGAGAGGTGTGCTGTTTTATACAGCATTTACACCCTCTTAACAGTGGAGGCACACTTTTTTTCTATGGTAGATTTGAAGAACATATGTTTCTACATTGCACTGCGCCTGGACTTGAGGTATCTCACTGCATTCACTTATAGTGGGACCAATTTCGAACAGTGTAGAATGCCACAAGGGTACTATGAAGGACCTAGCACCTTTAACAGAGTTATACACTTGGATTTGAGCAATTTACAGGTTGCAAGCACAGTGACTCCACAACCAAAAACACTGAAAGAGATGCAGCAGTTCTTATGCCCATGCAGCTACTATAGGGCATGGGTTTTTGATAACTACAATTACTCCAGGCCTTTGCTGCAGCATTAAAAGAAGCTTGGAACACAAAACACACATAAAATGGACAGTTGAAATGGGCGTGAGCTTTGATGAACTAAAACACGAATTAGCACATGCAATTACAAAGAGAAGTGTCATTAATTTTCCCATTCAGATAGAAAAGTCATGATAGCTGTGCTGAAAGAGAAAAAAAGGACAGGGACACACACTACCTGCATATTACATTGGATTCCTAAATGCAGTAATGCAGGGACATTTCCCATGTGAGCAGTCATTGCTGCCGCTGAATTTGCAAGTGAGAAGGCTTCCACAATAACTATGGGGTGCTCCGTAATTATATATGTGGAATATGCACAATTTGCATTACTGGAAAAAACAAAATCCACATTGACAACTCAGAGAGCTTCAGGGTATGAGGTTTTGCTAAAAAAAAGACAGCAATTGAAGCAGTGAGATGTAGGACTATAAATCCAGCAAAGTTTTCATTGCGGAAACGATTGAGTAGGGAGATAACATGCATGACTTCATAGCACACATAGACAGGAGTGAAGAAAGACATGGAGTACACAAGAGGGGATGAGTTGATAGTGCACTCAGAGACATGACTACCGAACTACTACTCTGTGTAGGCGGCAGAACTGGTGCCTTGATTGAAGCACTGAAGATGTCAGAGGGCCAGGTAGTAAACACTTTCTTTGATTTGGCCTATGTTACTTCCACTGTGCACTCAGGACTAGCAAGATGGGAGAGGAGAGGGTTCAAAAGAAGTGATGGCACACCTGACCATCATGCAAGGTTACTCAATAAATTATTTGAAATGTTGCCACTCCCAGTAGAACTAGCTTTAATAAAATACAAAGCCCATACAAGAGGGCAACATTTTATTTCAGTAGGAAACGAAACAGCAGACAGGGAAGCAAAAGAAGCAGCATATCCACAGAAGGTACATATGTGCTGTTCCCTGGTGAAAATGAAAAAAATACCTCTACTAGCAGTATTAAAAGTGAGCAAAGAGAATGATGCATTACCAGAAAATTGTAATGCTCCCCCAATCATGCAGATAATAGGGTTGCAGAGAGAAGCATCACAGGGGGAGACAGACATGTGGAAGATGACAGTATGCTTTTTATCCCCAACTGATTTGGTATGGCGACATCACAGCACAGGAAATGTGGTCATGCTATGGAAATGATTGCAGGTGGCATTGGAATAGCATCACTTCCCCGCCCACGTATTGAATGAACATCTGGCTGCGAAGATAAGTGAAGACTGGTTTGTGCCAAATTTGCATGAGAGTGTTTTCAAGTCTGTAAATAAATGCGTGATATGTCAAAAGTCTTTACCAGATCACACTTTGAGAGTTGTGCAGGGAACATTGCCGCAACCGATAGGCCCCTTTTGGCACTTGCATATTAACTATGTTGATGACTTCTGCAGTGTGGCCAAATTCCTTGTGAGGGAGATGCTCCCAAGATGGGGGATTCCAGATGAAAATTGTTCTGACAATGGTCAAGATTTTGTTAATGATTTAACAAAGTAGGTAGACACACTCCAGTGGATAAGCTATAAACTATGCATGGTTTATCACCCACAAGCCAAGGGTTTGGTAGAGAAGATGGATGGACTGCTAAAAATGTGCTTGTCATAGCTTATGCAAACACTTGTAAAATCTGTGGGTGCACTGCTTGCCTCTTGCTTTGTTTGCACCGTGCAACATGCCTGGAGGATATCACCACTTGCATCCTCATGAGATTGTTACAGGGAGGAGAATGCATATGCCTATTCTGCCATCACATACAATCTCTGATGCACATTCCTCTTCTTGCATTTTGGGGAGGCATTTGATACATATCTCAAAGAACTCACAAAATCCTGTTGCTACATATCCTTTCAGACAAGACCAAAAATTACCACATGCAGTATCTCTTTGCCTTGGGGAGATAACATTTGTCAAGAATCACGTCTGTAAATGGAAGGAGAAGCACTTCACCGGCCCACATACCGTGATGTATTCGGCACCCACCGCCGAGAAGATAGAAGAGCGGTGGGGATGAGTCCATATCACTGACGTACCCAAAGGGAAGATCTCCGTCTCCCCAAGCACAACATGATCGGAAGTATATGGGAAATGTCTTTAAAATGTTGCTCTGCTTTCAGACTATATTAAAAACCAGCAAAATAAAATGATGAAAATGACTTTATAAATAAAATATTTTAATGAAGAAGAAGCCATAGTGTTCCATGTTTTGGAGTGTGATGATACTAACATGTTTTAGTATTTGATTAATGCTTTTGATATATGTGGTTTTAAGAGAAAAAAGTGGAACACAAATAATTGAGAAAATAAAAAGGGAAAAAAAGAGTTCAATGACTGAGGAAGGTTTTCATCATGGCACTTCAGGAGAGCCAGATTTGTTAACTGGAAATTATTGGTATGATGAGATGTTCCGCGTGGCGAGAGAGCGGGCAAATGGTGCATGCTCTCTCATTTCACATGCTATAGGAGCGCCCAAAAATGTTCTACCCAAAGCTGTGCCCTATGAGGAAGCAGGATGCCTAATGCACTTGTCACTTTGCAGAACTAGAAGTATAGTCCAGGAAAAAAATGGTAACTGTTCAGTGGGTGGATTGATGCAACAATTTTTTACCTCACTTCCGTTCCCAGGTGTCAAGGCTGCCACTAATGCAAAGTTGTTGCAGCTCACCAGATATGAGCTGCTACAGTTGGCAAACTCAAAAACAAAATGTTTGAATGAAATTAAGGCAGACAAGAGGGTGCTATGCTTGGTGGCCCTCCAAAACAGGCATGTGTTAGACCTGTTAACAGCTATTTCGGGGGGGTCTGTGCTAAGCTCGGGAGAAGCTGTTGCACCAATGTTACCCAATGGAGAGGCTTTGCATGAAAAATTAAAAGCTGCCACAACAGAGATACGGACACTTCACGAAAAGATGACCAGCAAAGTTAATGGAGGGCAATCAAGTGTTTGGGTGGACAACATGTTGGCATGGGCACATACCAGGCTTTCCAGAATGATTTGAGTGACTGTCCCTGCATTGGTGTTCATTCTCATCACGTTATGTATCATTAAGGACTTTTTTAGATGATATTCTAGTAAGGAAAAAGTTGACTTGATGTTACCTTCAAGTGTTCATAAAAAGGATACCGACAAGAAGGGTGGTAACAAAATAATTGGATCCTGAAGGGTGGATCTTTACACAACCAGCATACTTAGAAAATTATCAACAATTTTGGATCTCATGCAAAGGGATGGCACAGGGTGGATATGGGTGGGGGAACTCTGGATAGTTGGGTCGAGATCAAGGGAGATATGACATACTTAGAAAAAATGTGGTTTCACAAAGATAAATTAGCAGAAAGGGAAGGGAGGCACAGAAACAGTTTATTATTGATAGATCAATAAAAGGGGAGAATAATGTAATAAAAATAAATAATAACACGTTATACATGGTGAAAAGGTGCGCAAGTATCGATTGCGAGAGTAGCACTGTAAAAGTGGAGGGGGCTCCTTTTAATCATCACACAAGTCAAACCCAAAATAAAAGTATGTACATATAATAGAAATGCAGGGGCACTGGTAAGTATAAGTATAACCAAACTTAGAGGTAGGCTAAAACATGGTAAATAGGGCTTGGAGCATGCCTTTGCAGGCAATGTGGATTAATCTGCAACCAAGCCGTAGCAGCTAGTAACACATCAAAGGTTGCCTGATCCCAGGCTGGTATTGTAAGAAGCAAAACCCTTGTTATATTTTGAGGTCACAGATTGGGACCCATGGGTGTAGCCGACAGGCATGGCGAGCATAACCATTTAATAAGTCAAAATATTTTGCAACACATGATTTTAGATAGAGTTAAGAGAACCAAGTTGGTTTCAAATTGCCCCTTAGCACATTGTACCTGGGAAAAAGGCAGAAGAATTCTTAATGTGCAAAATTTGTATAACAGTATGTCCATGTTTCAAGGCTCTGGCAGTATCAAGGAAAGGATCACTTCTCATGATCACTTACACAAGATGACTGTGGCAGATGAATAAAGTTCCGCTGGCCATCTCAAAATGTTTCAATGAATTGCCATTATGATGTGGGAAGAGGGGGTTGGATTGTGATGTCACATATTTTAATTGTGGGCGTTGTGGGAAGGTTCATGGGTCCAATTACAGAACATAATTTATGTTTTTCTATAAGGTTCTGATGTACAAGCACCAATCAGCTCGATTTTTCATGTTGCAAAATTAATAATGGTGAATATTATAAAAGTTTTAGATTTTGAGGCATTTATTTGACAGCACCTTTTTATGAGGTTCTGTTCTACAATCGGTTTGAATATAGCTGTCCGAGCTGTATCTGGGTCCTGAATACACTCCTTTTTTGAATACTTTTGTAATTTTCATTGATGAGTTCCAAGGTTATCCCGACACAGTGAGCTCAACATCCATTTTTTTTATTTATTGGCTCGCCTAAGAGCTTTAGACTTTCTAATGCTCAATCTTGACTGGCCTCAGCAGTCACTTTTGCCCATTATTCTGCCAAAATGTCTTCGCAATGTAGTACTTCTTCAAGTAACTCTAAGTACTGTTTATATTGTGGATATTTAATTTCGTCTTTTTTTGCAAACAATTATTGCTCAAAAGTTTGAAAGCTTCCAAGCAAATCAATCTTGCCACACCATGAGAAGAACAACTGCAAAAGGCAAATATAAAATAATTCCTTGTTCTCTGCAGTTTTTCAAGACAGTTTCATGTGATTGGTGAGACTTGGCTTTCAATATCTCAGTAGACTAGACCAACTGGTGTAAAAGGCGTAAGAAATCCAAATATGTATGTAGAGTAGTCCTTGTCTTTACTTTTATATTTCCTGAGACATACTTTTCACACTGGTGCTTTTGAAACCTTTTGACCATAAATCAGTATTAACATGCTGAGCAGTGATGGAACAAGCAACATATTTTTCTATAAACTTCATCACAAAGCGAACACTTTCTTTACCAAACTGAGGAGCATCTTTAATCCACAACAGCATATGTATATGTGATGCCCACATGCCTGGTACACTTTTGTCCAAAACAAATGTTCCACAGAACCAAGTGAACCACTTTCTTTATTACATTCTAAATAATTGGTGATGAACGAATTGTAATACATTTACATTGTCCATGGAACACAATTCTCCTGGTGTCATGTGTTCTATATCTTCTTTATGTGGATTGCTTTAACCAATCCATTCTGCAGATCACCCCAACCATACTCAGCACAATATAAAGTCACTAACCAAGTTGTAGGGCCCACATTTCTGATCATGCATCTATCTAACTTCTGAGTTTGTTCTTTACCAATGCTCCTTAGTTCCTCTCATTGTGGCATGGATTTTACCTTCTAAAATTAAATGTTTCTATTTTACCTGTAACAGCATCTCGTACACAGAAACATTTCGAAATCTAGTTCCCGTCCAAAATGTATGAGCAACAATATAACATAATGTCAAAAATTCACTTTCATACTGTTAGGCAGAATCATATGCAAGTACCCTTTGGGAACACTGCACACAATTAAGACAACAAGTGTTAAGTACAAATTCACCTTTGGTACAAGCCTGTACTACACAGTAAAGGGGTGTAGTCAGACTTATCTCAAGAGTAAAGTGAGCAGTATCAGAAGTTACACAAAGGACAGTAATTACTATGGTTCAAACAAACACTGACCAATGTGTTTTAGTAAACAAATATACATTTATTTACACATTCATTTGTAAAACAGTTCACTAAATAAAGCAGCAGAAAAATAACACTCTTAATATACTACACAACACCCAATCAATTCTGGACAAGTCAAGCTCAAAATGAAGTGTGAGCAAAATGGCACTCCAGCAATTTAAAAAGGGAGGGAAAGACAAGGTTATACAAAACTAAGCAACACCAACAAGTAAGTAGGCAGGGCAATCTACAATGAGGATTCAAATCAATAGCCCTGGGCCAATGTTAAACACACAGCAAAACATATGTAAGAGTGGGAAAAAAAAGGCTCACACTCTTACCAGGTGAAAATCCTAGAAATCCAGCAAAGCTGCTTAGGGACTCAGTAGGTAAGGAAAATTAGCCATTCTGGAGAATTCTCCCTAACACATACAGTAAGTGAAAAATATATTCAACATTGGTGCGGAATCGGAAATCTTCAGAATACATTTGTGTACAACGATATTATGACAAATAAATTGGGACATTCTGATCATCCAATCTGCCTCCTTCTCCTTTAGGAAAAAAGCATAGGGAAACAGCAAGCTTCTAAAGTTATTTTCCTAGACACTGATTGGTGCACCTTTTGTTGCTTTCAACAGGTATAATTCGAAACTACCGCCCATGACTTCTCATAAGTGTAGAAGATGCATAGTGTGATTTTCATCAAATTATTCCCTTTTGCAACAGTTAGACTTTGAAATTGACCTCACTGCTCTAGCTTGTTGATTCAATATCAAGCATAGAGGCATCTGGTACAGTCAGAATGACTTTATACAAATCATTATGCTTCAGTAGAACCTCTAGGCTTCTTTCACCTTCCTAATTTCTATAAGCTGTTACCACACTTGCTTATCTTTTGTGGCAACACTATTTACTAAAATAAACAAAGAATCTGCAATGTCACGTTTTACTCCTAGAGTCTCAACATGTTCTTGAAAATTTAGAGGCAAATACACAACTTTGCCTCTCACACCTTGCACTAATGATGTCTTATTCAGTTTTGTCATCGTGGTTTTCAGTCTAAAAATAACTTGAAAAGGATGAACAGTTTGAAAGGCAATGACCTCAAACATGTTGAATTTCTAAAGCACAACAGGGATATCATGCACTACCATGCCATTCAAGATACTTCCAGAACGAATGCACTTTCTTTTCTATAACCCAATGATATGTCTACAAACATATAATGCCTCACATGTGTGAAATCACTGTTCTGAAAACGAATTCATATATAGGTCTTTCCAAACATTGTGTACAGTCTCTGTAGCTTATTACTTGTATGTGTGCTTTGTGTTGACAAGACACACAAACTATATCAGGTCGTGTGCTTGAAGACAACTCAGACAGTGCAATAACTCTTTTGAATGCTTGAAAAATTAGATTGTTTGAAAGGAGGAGTCCCGGTGAGTCCCGCTTTGCTGCACAGTATCGCCTGTTGGAGCCTACTGCCTGCTGGTTTACGCTGTGATTTTGGACTGCACCTTGGACTGCACCTCCCATAAGGCACCCTGCCACTTTTAGTGGGTGTGTGTATAAATTACCAGACGCGCGCGCCCCGCGCGCGTGCACCGAAGGAGTCCCGGTGAGTCCCGCTTTGCCGCACAGTATCGCCTGTTGGAGCATACTGCCTGCTGGATTATGCTGTGATTTTGGACTGCACCTCCCATAAGGTGAAGGCACATCGAAATAACTACCTGCTCGTTTAAACTAATACGTTTAAACTAAGACGAGCATTCATCTCACCAATATTCCTTCTCTTTGTTTAGGCACCCTGCTACTTTTAGTGGGTGTGTGTATAAATTACCAGACGCGTGCGCACCGCGCGCGCGCACCGAAGGAGTCCCAGTGAGTCCCGCTTTGCCGTAAAACTCATTGGCCCTCATTACGACCCTGGCGGAAATCGAAAAACGATGGCGGAAATGCAATACCGCCATCGAATAGCGCTCGGTGCGACTATGACCCGTCACCGCAAAGTACGAAGCCATTAGCGACACCGTAGTGAACGCCAACGCTAACTGCACCAAGCACGCGCGCGCGCGCCATGGCAAACCGCAAACACCACCATGGTGCAACGGTACGCCAATTCCGACCCTAGCGGACATGTACCTAACGCCATCAGGCATGGCGTAATGTACCATTCCGCCATGGCGAGAAGTACGGCATCGCGAATCAACCGTAAACGGCCCCACTGAGTGCCTGTACACCGCTCCCTGCCCACAAAGTACAACTCCCCGTAGGTGCAATGAAGCCACAATGCAACCATTGAAATGTACAAGTCACCCATGCATGCCAACGAACAAAAGAAACACAACAGGGGCCAATGGGAGCTGCAGGGCACAGATGGCACGAATACAGAAGCCATCCCAATGGACATGACCACAGTCCCCCACCAAGAAACGCACGCAAACACAGGCACCTGTGACCAGCAATATTCCGAAAATCACATCATTCCACCAGTCCACCTGGCTGACCGGCATCTGTCACACAAAACCCAATCCCCCGCCCCTGAGCATGACAACATTCAAACTGTCATATTGCCAGCCCCCATCCCTGACCTCACTGGGCTTCGTAGGCAAACGCGGCCAGTACAGTACCACGCAACTAAACCCCGAAGCCGGAACCCGATGCAGATCTCCTCACAATACATCGCCCCCCAAATTGGCATATGCCACATCACTTGCAAAGAAAAACGCTACACGGGCCAAATCCGAATAGAAATTTAATGCACATCAAAATCACCAAGCCCATACAGCCATCAGGCCATGAACTCCAAAACACCAATCACCATTGTGGGCTGCTTCCGCAAGAAATGACCAGCCACTACCTGTGTGTCGCCCTGTTCCCCCATGGTACACAGAGCCACAATCACGTACGAAAAGGCAACATGGAAGCGCACAGAACCGCATGCCCGTCCCAATGGGGAGGCACTAGTCCAGCTGAAAGGCCGAAATGTTGCTCCGAGCCACCAGTACTGCGTAAGGGCATGTGGGCCATTGGCGATCGTCCCATAAGATCATAATGCTGCTCCACTGATTAACACGAAGCAGCAGGTGTCGGGAGTAAAATCCATCAGCAGGAGTGGCATACAGATGGCAGTGGCAAAAGGGGAGGAGACACCTGTCAACCAAAAGAAAAGAAAAAGAACAGAATGGCCATCAGAACTACATTCCAACTACTCACTTCAATGATCACACGAAATCCACAGCCATATGCATGCTAGCCCAACCAAAAGGATCATCACCACCCCAAAACCACTTGCGACTCATAGCCATCTATATCGAGGTGCAAACACCATCACAAACGAGTGTACCTGTGCATGCGTCTGTCAAAACAGATTCCATCAGATGGGAATGTTAACGTGCATGGACACAAGTGTCTGAGGGCGCCTCGAGACAGGGAGGGCTCAACAAGGCCAGATGGACGATGGTCCCACAATGGCAGCCCTGCATCACATAGCGTAGGGGAGGCGGATAGATCCCAAGAAGCCCTGTACATGGCAAACTCTGTATCAAATCACCTGCCCATGCATCCATCCATCATTCCCTCATCCCGGGATCAAAATGCCTGAATAATTACTCACATAACATTAGAAACATCCATTGAGTCCGTGCGTTATGCAGCCTGCTAAATCCACAGTGCCCCAGCCCGTAATTCCAGTGTTGTGAAGTAACATGTTTTTGGGAACGGACGGCCTCATCGCCCACGTAGCTATTGCGCATCCCAAACTATTCATATCAATCATTGCTCCCTCGCCATGGGCCCTGTCTCAAGGACATAGAACACTAGAACGTTACATTTGCAGTCAGACCTGTGGGCATCTCCTCGCCGCTAGCTGGAAACCGAAAGCGCCGCCCCTCGAATTCCTCATTTGCAACATCACGTCGAAAAGGCATCTGTGGCCGTTTGAAATCACTAATTATTCCATCGAGTGCGGCTGTGTGTGAAAATGGCAACTGCCTTCACCCACGAATGGGACGCCCCGCCCGTCGTTGAACCTCGGTGCAGTGATGCATGAGGGTCCACCGTTACTCGAGTACTACGTTCCACTGACCCCTCACAAGTCAGTTCGCGACTGCACAGATAGTATGGGAAACAATGGGACCACAGCAGAATGAACATATCAACCAATCTTACACGGCCATCGGGTACAAATACATGGTTGCAATAGCAAGATACAATTCCCCGATTTGCAGCGTTGTGCGCGGGACGTGCTCGGCCAAAGGGGAGAGCAGTTTGCACAGGTGGAATCAATCACCACAGGTGGAGGCCATACAGCCTGAAAACACATAAATTGCACAGCCAGTCTCCTCCCACAACCACACCGAAATGCTACCGGCAGGACTCGCGATGTTGGCCCTGGGGGACCTGATAGCACTGCAAGCGCTCCGACTCCAAGAAGAAGACGAACACCAACTACAACCAGCCGCACGGAGGAGACGCAGGAGGAGGAGGAGGCCAAGGCAGGGCCAGCAAGGGCTGCCAGCACAGCCACTACCACCACGCAGGCAGCCCGCAATCCCACGCCTCCGAGCACATCCGTTCAACCTCACTGATGAGCAGATCCACACCCTCTACCGTCTGGACCGGGACACCATAACCGCCATTGTGGACATGACACAGGCTGACCTTGTCAGCATGATAGATAGCCCAACCGCCATCCCACCCCTACTGAAGGTGGTGTCTGTACTCCACTTCCTGGCCACAGGCACCTACCAGCACACAGTCGGACAGTTGCATGGCATTTCTCAGCCACTGTTCTCACGGACACTATTGCAAGTGCTCGATGCCCTCCTGAAGCACGCAGACGACTACATCTCTCTACCACGCTCGGAGCAGGAAATAACCAACACAAAAGTGGGATTCCATGCACTTGCCGGCATACCGGGTTGCATTGGTGCCATCGACTGCACCCATGTTGAATTGGTCGTCCCACATGCCATGGAGGCCCAGTACCGCAACCGAAAACAATTTCATTCCCTGAATGTACAGATGGTGTGTGACTCCAACAGGATCATTACACATTGTTGTGCCCGATTCCCTGGATCAACCCATGATTCGATGGTCTTGAGGAACTCTACAATACCACGCTACATGGAGCGACACGCAGGGAACAGATCCTGGCTACTCGGTGAGTCTCATTACATGCATGATGATGTGGGGTATGTGAATTGGCATTGACCTGCCAGGAAGGGGGGGGGGTGTGCGTACGTATCAATGGCATTCCACATCATACGTTTCTCGTCCACATGCAGGTGATGCTGGATATCCACTGAAGAGATGGCTCCTCACACCAGTCCGGAACCCACGGGACCAGCATGAGGAGGACTACAACCATGCCCACTCACGTACCCGTGTAGTCATTGAACAGGCATTCGGCCTACTGAAGACCCGTTTCCGCTGCCTCAGCAGGTCTGGCGGGGCACTCCTGTACCGCCATGAGAAGGTTGCAAAGATGGTGATGGCATGTGTCATGCTCCACAACATGTGCGTACGTAGAAATGTGCCCATGCCCCCTGACGCAGAACTGCAAGCACCTGATGATGGTCATGATGAGGGTGGGGATGTGGCAGCACCTCATGGAGTCTGCGAGGCACCGGAGGCCCGTGACATTCGTCAGCATCTCATTGATGTATGCTTCTAGCACTCACGCCTGGTGGCTGATACATGGACATGGGACTCGTGGCACTGCGTGTGTCTGGGACATGCACAATATGGACTGTACGCCTATGATGGCCTAGTACACAAAGATCAATGTCCACACTTCTCATTGGTTGATCGTGCACTTTTTATGGCATATGTGATATCATGTTAAACACCCTATCGACCCGCCACCCAAGTGAGCCCAACACACCCCCTCCACCCTCCTACCTCCCCCCCGAACACCAGTGTCCAAAGATGCTCATTGTAAGTGGGCTGTCGCTATTGCATGCCCCCTCTGCGGGTATCAGGGGCACCCCTGCCTGTGGAGCGCAGGTTCCTCCCAGATCTACGTTGGGGGCTGCCCTGGACGGAACTTGCAACGGATGATGTGTCTGCCTGCTCACGTCCATGCATGTCCCTAAGGGTTTGCGAGAGCTCAGTGAGCACACGGCGCACTGCGGCAAGTTCGGCACATACGTCTTTGGACGTCGCATGCAGTTCCCCCCTCAGGCTCTCGGTGCTTCTCTCAATTTGTGCCCTTAGCGTCTCTGTACCTCTCGCCATTTCTGCCCTAAGTGTCTCAGTTGATGTTTCTATGTCTGCCTTAGTGCCCCCACATTCATCGGCATGGTCCTTGAGGAGTGTGGCCAGTTGCTGCTGTTGTTCGATCAACTGGTCGAGGGACTGTTGCCTCTGCTGGGCCATGGCCATTTGCGGGGGTGTCACAGAGGGGCTGTTGTCCTCATGTTGCCTTGCCACAGGGCTTGTGGGGGATGGCCAGTCGTCGTCTGGTGGGTGCCCCTGCGTGGTATCCTCATGTTGTACGGGATGGAACAGACAGGGGGATTGGGACAGGTCATGGATGGATCTGACTTCGGCATCCCCGCTTTCTGTGTCCGAGCATGCTGCCATCAATGGGGTGTCACCTATGGTGCTGCTGCCACCAGAGGCAGTGCCTTCTGTGGCATCCATTGGGGGGACCTGTGGTGGTGGTGTTGTGGGCATGCTGGCTGCTGGGGTGCCTGTTGATGTTCCCTCCTCTGTGCTGCCACCTGATTTGTGCTGCTGCCGTGTCTTGATGCGTGCAGCTGAGGTGGAGGGTCTCTGGCCGTTGGTCTTGGCCCTCTTTGCAGGTGTGCTGGTAGGGGTCTCCTGTAGCTCGTCGTTTGGATCGGACCCTGTGGTGGAGTAAAGGAGGGCGAGGGTTATTGATGGGTCTGTGGGAATTGGAATGGCATTGTATCACATGCATTGGGGTGGTACCTGAGGGTGATTTGGGTCGGGGCCTTGGAGGTGCTTTGATTTGTGTGTGGAGTGAGGGTGCAGTTGTCTGGCAGCCTGCAGTTAGGGTGTGCCTGCTGCACGTGTAGTGCGTGTATTAGGGGTTTTTAATTATTTATGTATTTATTGTGGGTTTTAACGTGCGCTTGCAGGCCGATGTGTGTGGACGTTCTCCTGGACATGTGTTTCTGTTGCACTATGTGGACGCATGGTACTTCACATGGATGGACTGTGTGGATTTGGCATTGTTTTATCTGGCCCACCTACCTGAATCTTCGGATGTCTGCACTCCTTTCTCCATCCCTCCGACTCCCTCTATGCTCTCCATTCCGATGGTGGAGGCACAGATTTCTTCCCAGGGGGTCAACTTGATGGGTGATTCAGGACCTCCCCCGGTGGCTGTGGCAATGTTGCGGTTGGCAGAGAGTATGCTGCGGACGCGTATCCGCAGGTCGTCCCATCGCTTGCGGCATTGCTGTGGGGTGCGGGGTGCGGTCCCCACCGCACTTACCCGCTGTGCCACCAGAGCCCATATGGCCTTCTTGTTTGCAAGTGCCGTCCTGGTCATTTGCGTGCAGAAGACGACGGCAGCATTCTCCTGGAGGGTCTCTGTTAGCACGGTGAGTTCCTCACGGGAGAAGTGGACCTGCCGCTTGCGGTCGCACGCTTTCTTCGCTACTTTTCCCATTTTTCTTGGTTTCGCTAGGGTGGTTGACGGGTTGGGGTGTGTTTCAGGGTAGTGATTTTAGTGGTTGTGTGGTTTTAGTGTATTTATAGGTGTACGCCGGGATGTTCCCCGTTCCGGGCCCATGTTTTCACTTCCGTTTCCGTATATTTCCGGCCACCGTACTTTCCGGTAGGCGCACACTGCGGTGACCGCTAAGAGGGGTGGCGGTATTGCACCTAGGGCGCCGTACGGCGGCGGTGTGGGCCGTTTTGGGGTCATTTCCGCCATCGCGGACTTTGCACTTCCGCCATGCCGTGGTGCTCGTGCCCGATGGGTCGGAATGGGCCGCACTTTGCTCCTTCGTGCAATGGCGGAAACGCTATTTACGCTGTGGCGCTCCGGTCAGTCGCTTTCCGCCAGGGTCGTAATGAGGGCCATTGTCTTGATTACGATTGTTGCTGTGTTTACTCACCCAGCTATTTCGTAACTACTGAGTTGTTAGCTGTTACTTTGGTTGAAAAATGACTCAGCCACTCTATTCACTACGGACTGGAATGCCAGTAAAATCTGCAACAGATGAATTCAACCCCTTACAATCGAAGGAACGAACTAAATCTTTAAAAAGCTTTTTTTCTCGCAATTGTTCCACTCCAAAACAGTTGGCCTTGTGCCCGCCTCCAGCGAAACCACTAAAGGACTCAACTACAGTGGACACTCATAACTGTTTCTTGGGCCAGTCAACAAGAGGTATGAACCTGTTGTGCCCTGTTAATCAGGTGGGAAAATGTCTTGTTGATGAAGGAGCTGCTTGCCCAAATACAGTAGTGTTAACTGACCTGTCTTCCCAATTGCCTGAGTGTGAAATGCTGTATTTGGCCACTTCAAATAATATAACTTCAAATTATATAATTACAATACCAATAAGTGGTCAGACTCTTGAACATAAAAACCCTAACAAAGATCAAACAGATATAGTGGTAATTGATTTAGACTCCATGCATACTAGCTACTCGGCACAAACCATTTCAGAAAAACTATCATTCTCCCCAAAAATGTTTTCTAATGTTAGCATCGAAGGGTCTAACTCCTCCTCATCATTTCTTGACCCCACCCCAAGGCACACACTAAACAGAGAATCTCAAATTAGGGAAATAACTCCTAGAGACTCGCAGTCCCCTCAGATGGGTAACATAATTGTGGGTCTAGCACTAGAAGCTATGAACACACTAGTTAAATTGTTTGAATCACTCAATGAAAAGCTAAACACACAAAGTGTACAGATTGCTTCGATTATGGCATGACAAGCCGCTGTCCAATTGCCTAATCTAAAAGACATTCACTCGGTTGAATCTAAATCCAATTCCCCCATTAGAATCAAGCACTATGACAAGGCTTCATCTCCTTTTAATGCTAGTCAACACCGAGAAGGGTCTCTCTCCAATTTGGAAGTTCATGATGTTTCTTTTGCAGTGACCTTTTTCCCAAAAATTATTTTTTTTACCCAATGGCTTCTGTGAATGGAGAATTGAACCCTTCACCACCTTGTGTAGAGCCAAGCAGTAAGCCAATTTATACAATTTTTGCTAAACCTGCCAAGAGCGGAACGCCCGCTGCAAAACCTATAAATCAAGATCTAGGTAAACCAAATCAAAAAATAATTGTAGCTCCGGGAAAAAAAGACATCCAAAAACATAAAGACTAGAAAAGGGGATGTTTCAAACTCTGCAAAACAGTTTATTAATGCACTTACCACCCCAAGTCAAAAAAACAACAAGACGTCTGTTGCCATTACAAAAAAATATGTACTTTTGAACCAAAAGCGGAGAGCGAGAGGAGGAAATGTAAAATCGCTGTCTAACCCTTTACCTCACTCGCCTTCAGATGGCCTAGTGGAAGCCATTGAGAGTCATCACCCTTCGATACTTATTGAACCGGTGATTCCCCCTACGACCGCTATTGTCTCTTCCAGTGAGTCAACCAATTTAACTGACCCTAATGAGCAAGCCTCTAGACAAGCAGAAATCAAAAGGGCGGTTGAAGCCTACATGGCTAATTTTGTGCAAGTTCCCATATTGGGAGCCAAGCAAATAGTCCCTGTACCACATGTGACCTCTGAAACTATCCCTAAGGATCACAATCCACCACCACTGAATGATTGCTATAAGGTTGGCGCTAATGTCCTTAAAGCAATTCACTCTGGTGAGGAAGTTAGAAGAGGTGGCAATCCAATTCAGAAAAATAAAATTGAGAACGATCCATTGGAGAGTCATGGGCTAGAAATAGCCGAAATGGTGGGAGCACTATTACCAAAAACTCAACCGAAGATTATAGTGCAACCAATAGCCGAACCCCAGCAAGAACCTGCCCCTGAGAAAAAGCAATCTAAACCTCTGGCAAGGGATAACAACTTGAATTCACTGATCATTGGATGTCGTCCAGCTCCTCACCAACAATTCCTCTTAAACAGGAAAAGTATTCTTGAGATTTTTTCTGATATAGATGAGCTAGAGGATGTGAGTTCAGCCGATATTGAACAAGTAGAATTAATTGAAAAAAACATTCTAACAATCAGTTGCATGAAGTTGCGATCTCGTTTAGTTCGCAATATTATATGGTCTGCTAAAAATCAATTTTTTGACATGGGTTTTTTGATTATCCCCGGCTCGTCATTGAATAATGAACCACCCAGGGACCTTTCACAGGAGGTTGTTGCAGTGGTTAACTCGGGAAATGGAGAGTGTGCATCTCAATGTAATTGTAAATGCAATTGTGTATCAAATAGTTAACTAAGCCAACAATTACCAGCCAAGTCAATACTACTTGCCTCCTGGAACTCTTGTGGTCACTCCCATTTGTTTAAAAACTGTAGTACAGACCTTAATCAGTTTGACATAATCATGTTGCAGGAAACCTTGCTTACCAACTCCCCAATTTGGCAAGGACATACTATACACTTTACTCCTGCAGTACGGGGCGAAAAAGGTTCCCCGATGTCTGGTCTTTTAACTGCCATCAAAATTAGTCCTACCACTGAACTTATGTCAACCCATTCTCCAAATGCATTTATGCAACTAACCATAATTTATGTTTGCTCAATATCATATGGTTTAATTAATATTTATTGGAACCATCTGAGCATTACTGATAAACTCTTTTTTAAGGAAATGATTTGTATGTTGGACTTTATTGTGATGTCTCCAGAAATTGCACATACTATAATTGCTGGAGACCTCAATGTGCATCTTTTCTCTGTACGAGTCCCATCGGAAAATTCTAGACTAATCCAATGGGAAGACTTGATGTTTTCACGGGGCTTGTGTATGTTAAATGGAGCTTGTGAAGGAGATGTTCCATCAAGTCACAAGTGGCAAAGTGGTGTGCGAAGAGCTACTATTGATTACATATATGTCGACTCAAATTTGTTCATGAGTGGAGTAACTTTTAAGGTCTTCCTCGAAGTGACAGTGATCACCTGCTTTTAACTAGTCACTGGACAGCCTCTTTGGCAACACCATTAAAGCATGCAGCTACTTACTCTGAAGTGCTTAGTGCAAACTCTCAGCTAAATCGAATTAAGTGGTATGACGCAACTATACAACGTTACACTAGTTCACTAGTGGCAGCATTTACCCACTCGTGACTAAGCAGCTCACATCCAAACGTTTGTTATTATGACCTCATGCAGGACTTTGTCCCAAGGGGTCAAAATTCCAAACGACAAACAACTTTGAGAAACCACGTATTTGATATATTGGTAAAAAAGAAAAAAACGGAGTATCGTGCACAAAAGCGAAAAGCTAATCTTCTTTCTCTCAAATATAGAACTCCAGCCTTGACTCGTATTAAAACTAAATATCGAAACTGGATGCGCTCTTATCGAGCAACCCTCTATCAAAAAGATGGAGAGAACATGTTATCTATGACTCGCAATCAAAATACAGCTCAGATGTGGACCACACTAAATTTAGTTTCATCGAACCCTCAAACTCTGATACAGTCGCATAATGTATCTGAAAAAAGTTGGATTGAACATTTCACCAGAATTTATGCGAGACCTATAGCATCCCTTGTGGGGCCTCACTTTGGTGAAATTATGCCATTCCACCTTAATTTCACTAAAGGTGACATACTGCACATTATTTCAACACTGAGTGAATACAAGGCTCCAGGACTAGATGGGCTTTCGAATAAAACATTCAAGAGTAATCCGGATCTATGGGCAGAGGCCTTATTTCAGATCTTTCAAAATATTATTGTTACTCAAACTATTCCTGCTACCTGGAGACATTCTATAATTATACCATTGTTTAAGAAAGGCGATTGTCAGCGGCCTCAAAGTTACCGTCCGATTGCTATACTAGATGCTCCAGGCAAATTGTTTTGTCGGATCATTTTGCGAGAGTTTACGAATGGACGCAGCGGGAACTCAAAAGGGACCCATTCCAGTCTGGGTTTATTAAAGGAATTGGCACTGCTCCAAATATGCTCGCACATAATCTGATCAAACAAAAATATGTTAATGAAAATCGCAATCTCTATGTTGCTTTTGTTGACTTCAGTATTGCATTCGATTCAATTGATCGGCATCTACTATTCCAAAAACTCCATCAACATGGGTGTCCCTCTTCAATTCTCACATTGATAAACTCTTGCATTCCCACACCTCCTTGCAGGTGAGATTATCTTTAGAGGGGCTCCTTACAGCTATTATTCCAACTGAGCGAGGCTTAAAGCAAGGGTGTATCCTTGCGGCTACACTATTCAATTTTTTTCTGTTAGACATTGGTATGAAATTTGAGAACACAATCTCCGATTCACCCAAGCTAGGTAATCAGAAAGTTACATGGCTGCTCTACGCCGATGACTTGGTATTATTGTCATGTTCACCTTATTGCCTTCAAAACCTTCTAAACAAATTACAGGAGTATGTTCTTGAGAACAATTTAATTATTAACCTCGAAAAAACTCAAATTGTTGTGTGTCACAAAACAGCAATCAAAAAAACTTGTAGATTTTCCTGGTCTTTGCATAATCAAGAGTTACTCGTAGTGCAACATTATAAGTACCTGGGTCTCCCATTTTCCGAAGTATTGATATATGATGAAACACTTGATGCAAAAAATCGCTCGTTAACATCGCAAGCCAAAATCTTACTGTTTAAATATGGCAAGTTCACACTAACTCATGTAATTGCCTTTTTCCAGCAAAAAGTAACTCCCATTCTAATCTATGGAGCAGAGACTGTAGCACCAAAGCCAAGAACCTTTTGGGATCGTCTTGATTCTCAATTTTGGAAGGGTGTGTTGAGATTGCCGCAATCGACCCCAATCCCAATGATTCGTTATGAACTGGGACTAATCTCCGTATATTGTCAAGTATTATGGAAATTTTGCTCATTTTATCGGAAATGCTTAATTGGTGCGCCCTCTCACAATATTTTGGGTGTGTTGGCTAATCATTTGATAACCTCCAATTTGAAATTTCCGGGGAAATGGTCTGAGTGTGTATTAGACATACCAGGTAAGGCTAACATGTCAAAAGAATTATTGTTGATGAATCCAACTAAGGAAAAATTAAAACTGCACCACTATGACTGGATAAGCACGCGCCAACAATGCCTAGAATATGTAGATTGCGACTTGGTAAAGTATTCGCACAAAAAAATGCGTTGTCCAGAGTCATATTTAATTAAATGTCCTTCAAGTTATGTGATAACCCAGTTGATGCGCATTCGGCTAAACTTGTGTTTAACAAGACAGATCTTGGGAAGGAGACATCTGGTGTCTCAAGATCAAACCTTTTGTAGATACTGCCTTAACTGCCAAACAATCGAGACTTTATGCCACTTAGTGGTTGAGTGCCCGGCTCTGAATTATGTGAGGTACAAATTTTTTCATGCAAAATGTAATTTTTATATAGAGTATCCTATTGAAAAAATTTGGAATTACTTATTGACCAGCACAAATTCCTCGGTTCAAATTGTGTTAGTTCAATTTGTTAATCATGTGATCCCTGAGCAATCAAGCTAAGAATGCAAGATTTTGTAAAACTACACATTTGTACATATTCAATTTTACCCTTTCTTTTGTATCAAATTAATTTTATTCAGTTCTAAAATGTATGAAACTTTTGTTGATGATGTAAACTACACTGTTTGAAAGGTTGAATTATTCAGCCAAATCAATAAAAAAAAAAAAGATTGTTTGAAAGCATAGGATCATAATCTCTACTTCCTGTAAGGGTTTCATCCACATATACATAATCTTATAAATCTATCATGTTAATCATTTGAACTGTAGAAAGTAAACTTTCAACAGTTCAAGGCATTAGTGTTTTACTTAACAGTGCAAAAGACATACATGGAGGTTTGCACTCATACAATTTAACAAGAAGATATCTAATTTTGCTCTGTTATTTAGCCAGCAACTGTACATGATGAAAGTGACTCTTACATCTGCTTTCATCAAGACAAGCTAGAGAATGACCCAGAAGTCCAGTTTTCTCACAGACTTGACATCCATCTATGTTTTGCAACATCTTGATTTGTCTTTGTACATTATCATTTTTGTGTAACACTTTCAAAAATCTATTTAAAAATGTACAGGAAAACTTATCAACTTAATCAATATTGCACAAAGAATTACACATCTATACCAGAGTTTCTTTTCTTGTTTTTATCGCAGGCGGTCATAAACATTCTGCTTTACAAGTCACTATCATCCGATTTTTGGCTTTTTCAGAAATCACACAATGTGGTACTTCATTGCTACGTCCCCTCTCATCAATAGAAAGGGTTACATTCCATTGTTGAATGTAACTCTTTTCATTAAAACATCTTTCTGTATGAAATGTATGTTTGCACTGTCCGCCAAACACTTCTCAAAAGTTTTCAAGTACATCAGCTGTTTGTACATGTGTCTAAACCAGTATGGTTGCCTTAATTAATTTCTTATGTTTGTTCAACACAGAAATGAACAATTTTCTTTTCATATGAAAATATTTTCTAATTATTCCTTCTACTTTCTTCCCAAAATAATACTTCCCCACATACCAAGATTTTGATTTCACACTTATACAAAGATTTGTAAAGACTCAAGAGTGTAACATGTTTCAAAATGTATCTTTATTCCTCTGTCTAGAACCTAAACAAGTTTCTGTTTGTTTCCTCTTAAAAACCTTTTGCTTCTTACTAATGAATGATGGTATTCATACATTTTTCATTTGATCACTGTGACTTGAAATATGCTTGTTTTTCTTTAATTTATTAGTTGACATATCTATTATCTGGATTTGGGCATTTTTAAAACACAGTTATCACTAACAGGCATGGGTATATTGTCATTAAAATGAGTTTGTACAAAACTTGAAACATGAGCATAAACAGTTCTATATTTAAATGCTGTACTTCCCTGCAAACAATCCTCCCTCCTGTCACTTTAAAGATACTTCTTTGTTTGCATCAATACACACTGCTGTAAAGAAATACATATAATTAGTACATGAATGCCACCTCTACTCCTCTGGAATAGAACAATGCCATAAAAGGAAGATCCACTCAAAATGAATAGCTAACAATAGACTGAGTAGAGATGGCATGGCTGGGTAGAAATAGAGACGGGGGACGTACAGTGTGCAAATGGCTGTAAAGAATGTGGGGGTTCAGTGGGTAGGGATACAAAGAGTGGGATTAGGTGGGTGAGAATGAAAATGGTGGTGATACGATGCATGTATAGGTGTAGAGAAGGTGGGGGTGGGGTGGGTGGTTTTGGAGATTGTGAGAGTAGGGTAATGGAAGTAGGGTGAATGCAGATAAGATTACTGGCTGACGACAACACAGTGGAGGTAGGGTGGGTGGACATACAGAAAATTGAATAGGGTGAGTACCTATGTTGCAGAAGCAATACCTGGGCTTTAAAAGAGGAAATAGAGATAGAGAGGATATATGTGGGAACAGGGGCTTGAGGTAAGGTGGATAAGGGGATGGAGTCAGATACAATGCGAGTATAGTTTGTGGAAATATAGGGAATAGGGATAGAAAAGGTGGATGTAGGATGAATGAGAGTAAATATGGTGGAGGAACAGTAGGTGTGTATACATAGTGCGGAGGTAAGGTGGGTGTATGAGGGTATAAAGAATGGAAGTAAAATAGGTAGAAATGCAGAAAATACAGGTACATACAGTGACTGCAAGGAAAGTGGATGGTAGAAGAAAGATTGTATGTAAAATGAGTGGGTGGCAATAGACAGGGTAAAGCTCAATAGAATTGGTGGGGGGTACTAAAGGAAGAGGTAAGTTGGTGTATGTAGTGCGCATGCAGATAGGATGGGTGGTCGGGGATAAACACAGTTGTGATGGGCTGCCTGTGAGTAGTAAGAATAAAAATACTTGGCTGACAGCTTGCCCAATTTGGCATGCTCATGATATATATTTGAACCCTGCTATTAAAGCTGTGGGGGGAAGACCCTCATCAGGTTTAATTATAGGCATTACAAAATCTTTGGGTTGAAATCGGAGCAATGGCCCTCTCCAAACTCTTAAATGCAAATGGTCAAATTGGAGTCTCCACAATTTGGTTACGCCTTGATTAACTTATGGTGGAAAAGCATAGGAATTACGGATGCTAAACTATTCACTGATCTGAAAGTAGTAATGGATAAGATTGTACTTGATAATAGCATTAGACATGTAGTTCTCACAGGAGATATGAACCTTAACTGTTTGACTAGAGATTCTTACCACAGAGGCAGGCTGGGTTTATGGGAGAATTTTGTGAACACTCGCAATTTACATATGTTAAATGGGTCATTCAAAGATGACGTTCCTCCCCAGCACACTTGGCGGAGAGGCACTTTGCACTCAACCATAGACTACATCTATGTGGATAACACCATGGCCTCTTCAGTCACCCACTTTTGTGTAAAGAAGATCAATCTCAGTGACCATGAAATGCTTACTATGAAATGGGCAGTTCTGAGCCAATATTTAGCTGACACCTCGAGGAATACAGCAGGGCTCGTAACTGTTAACCCCAGACAAAACAGACTATGATGGTCGGATAAATCCATACAACTATTTAGTGCACATTTAGAGAAACAAATTCAGCAACAGTATCAAGGTATATTCAGTGAGGACACAGCTCACTATAACCTAATGCAATTGTTTCAACCGAATGACGGTAATTATCCCAATAAAAAGGCAACATTACACGTCTATGATCATGATATTAGATCATGAAAGGTTCTTTTTAGATCACAGAAATTAGGAGTTCTGAATGTGCCTATTGATGAAAGAAAGTCAGCCTAAGCAAACATCAAAACCAAATATAAAAATTGGTTAAGAAGCAGAAAATCCTTAATCTATCAGAAAGATGGAGCTGCAATGTTAAGTGCAATGTTAAGTGCAGTTCAAAAAAAAAAAAGACACTGCGAAAACGTGGCAAATACTAAATCTAATTACCAATGGAAGCCAAACTGGAATACAATCCAATGTGGTGTTAGAAAAAAATTGGATTACGTATTTCACACAGCTCTACACCCTACCCAAGAATCAGCTGTCATCTGACATCTTAGTCAAGCAGAAGCCATTTTGGCTGAACATTGATAAAGATGTACATTACATATGGAAAATAAGTAGTTTGAGAGCACCTGGTCCTGATGGACCCACAAACCAGAACTTTAAAGAACACCCAGAGCAATGGGCAGAAATCTTGAAGAATATCTTCACATATATTAATTTCACTCAAACTTTACCATAATCATGGAAACATTCTATAGTAATACCTGTATGCATAAAAAGGGGATCGAGAAAAACCTCCAAGCTACAGTCCCATTACTCTTCTCGATGCTCCTGGTAAGATCTATACTCGTATAATACTGAAAAAACTGAATAGCTGGTTGACTGTGCATCAAATCCGCGACCCGTTCCAATCAGGATTTGTTTCAGGTTTAGGCACCGCAGTGAACATTATGACAATCAATATGCTCAAATCAATCTGCGCAACACAAGAATCTCCCCTGTATATGGCACTTGTTGATTTCAGGGGAGCCTTTGACTCTATCAATCGAGCAAAATTATACACTAAGCTCATTCGATATGGGTGCCCACCATCCTTACTCTCCTTGATTGTATGTCTACACACTAACACCACTACGCAGGGTAGGTTGACCATGGATGGACAATTATCCTCTATCATCCCGACAGAACGTGACCTTAAACAGGGGTGCATGTATGCAACGATCTCGTCCTTTTATCGAAAACTCTGTTTGGGTTGCAAAATCTATTAAATGGTCTGAATAGTTACGCACAGGACAATCATTTGCTCATAAACACTGATAAAAGACAGTTACTGGTTTGCAATACAAGGGGGAAAAGCAAACCTTTACGAACTAACTTTAGACTTACAAACGCCAAACTGGATTCAGTTTTGCAGTACAAATACTTAGGCATGATTGTAAACAACACGAATTCTGATGAGAGTTACATTCAGTCACTGAATTTAAAATTGCAATCTCTCACATCACAAGCCAGGATCATGGTGTATAAATATGGAAATGTTCCTATAGCCATGTGATGCTGTTCTATAAACAGAAAGTGGTTCCGATTTTTAGTTACAGAGCAGAAACTAAAATCCCAAAAGATCGAAAAAGGTGGAGCAGCTTTGAAGCTAAATTTTGGAGAAAAATTTTAAAACTTCCTAAATGTACTCCGATTCCAATTATACGCCATGAACTAGGCCTGTTATCATTATACTCTCAAATTCTGTGGAAATTGAGTTCCTTTTTGCAAAAATGTCTGTTGGGCTTAAATGCGAATAACATTCTGGTGTAACTACAAACTACCTTCTCTACACTACTCATCCTTTTCCTCTTCGATGGCATACTTTTACAACAAATGCTCTAGCTGATGCTTCGATAACACTTGATTTTTTATTACTGAATCCAGGGCGAGCCAAGATAAAACTGTTCCAATATGACTGGATCTGTAACCAAGCTAATAGTAACACCTACAAAGACTTTAATATACACCTCATTGGTAACATGATATATCACGTAATGGCTGATTATTTGACAAAATTCTCCTCTCCATACATCAGAAGTCAATACCTGTGTTTCAGATTCAACTAAAGATGTGCAGGCAAGAAGACAATTAATATCTAATGATCAAAACTTCTGCCGGGTTTTGTATGAACATACACCAAAAAGAAACATTACGATATATAAATGTTGATTGACTTCAACTATCTTTGGTGCGTAAAAAACATTTTAAAAAACTCATTGTATCAATCTTTACGTTGGATTCTGACCAAATATGGAAAATGATTTTTACATCTTCTAAACTTGCCATGAAAATTGCTGTAATTCAATTTCTAGATAGTGTTCTGCCGAGATTAAGTGAAGACTTAAGCAAATAACATCTCTTAAATGATGCCTTGAGCTCATGAATATAGGCAACTCATGATCTATATTGTTTTGACTGTTAATTATGAACCAATTATTTTCCTGAGGTTTATTAATTTATGTTTCAATTTCTTTCTCATGATTATGTGGTTAACAGGTGTTGCCTTTGGGTTCACTTAAGAGTCTTGATATGAGCTTCTGCGAATTGCTTGAAATATGTAATTGATGTAATGAATAATGTTTGAAAGGTTGATTTTATCAGCTAACCAAATAAAAAAATAAAAAAATAGAAATACAGTGAGTGGATGGATGTACACAGTCTCAGGGTAGAGTGACTGGGTAGGTGTATAGAGACAGGGGGCAGGACACCTGGGCAAGAGTAGAGGGAATAGAAATAAAGAGGCTGGCAAGGGTACAGAGGATGGGGGCTACAGTGAGTGGGGTAGAGATGATAAGAATAGAGAGATTGCATGTAGGGTACATGGGCGAGTGGAGAGACAGAGAATATGAGTACAGTAGGTTGGTAGGGGTACACAGCTTAGATTACAGTGTCTGCACAGGGCTAGAAATAATGCAAATAGAGTGAATTGCTGTGAGTACAGAAGATGGTAGCAGTGTGGATTGGTTTAGGTAGAGAAGGTGTGAATTTCGTTGGGGTGTATAAACATGCTGGGAAAAGACAAAGTGAAAGTAGAATTAGTGTGCACACTGACAGTGCACACACATAGTATACATAGGGTGAGTGGATAGCACTTTTTATTGCAATTTTGCAATTTTGCACATTGACACAATTTTAGCGCTGGCATGGTTTGCACTTGCAGATCATAGCATTTTGCTGATTGTGCACATTTAGCGTCTTTTTGCACTGGCATATTTTGCATATGGTGCTAATTTAAGTCCATAATGAACTATGTAGTGATATTTAACGCTATAGGCACTATTTCCTAGAATACTGAATTCATATTATATATTTTTTCTCTCTCTCATTCTTTGTGCATGATAAAACCTGTTCCACATATTATATTCTTTTTTGCATAAGAGTGAGATCCAGATTTTTGGGATTGAAGAGCTTCTTGATTTGGTTCGGTCTAAATACTTACCCTGTCCAACCCAGGGTTTTTGGGACTGATTTTTCTTTGGGAGGGATCCCCTATTCTTGAAAAAGAAGGTTTGCTTACCTGAATCCTCCAGGGAATTTTCTCTTTCAAAGGGGATTACCTTAAGTTCCTCCATGAAACAGGGTTTTCTTTGGCCTCCCCTACTGACCCTTTTCTCTTTGGATTCTAACTTTCCGGGGGTAGGAGAGTGATTTCCAGGCTGTGAGGTTTTCCAGGGTTGAATCTGGGTGAGAAAGGAATCATGCTCTAGGGCTTGGCATCGTACCTACTCAGGAACCTGTGGCTTGTCGGATGTTTTCTCCCATCATTATCCCCTGACTGGGGTGTTGGGCAATACTTCAAAGCAGGGTTAAGATGAGGGTGTGACTGAGCCCTCAGCATTCGCCCCAGGGTGTTGCTTAGTTGCTGAACCTATTGCTCCAGCTGCAAGATATTTTCTGGGTTGTAGGGAGGCCTTGAGTAGTACCTCTGCTGCTCCTGAAAAGAGTAAGTGTCCCTTCTTTCGTGTACTGGAGGTTTCCTACATAGTTGTCCATCCTGATCCTTCCTTTCCACAGGTTTAGGGATCTATTGTCCTGGAACTTGGGAGCAAGAGGAGAATTATTCAAGAAGTTCCGATTTGGGTGGTATCTGGGGGAAAAGTTCAGGTTGAGAGGTCGAGTGATACTTCTCTCCTGAGGGAAAATTCCTGGGTTAGTACTTATCTGATCTGAAATAAAGACATTATCTGCTCATAAAGTTCCATGTGTTCTCACTTTGAATACTTGACATTCTTATGGTATGGGGTCAGGAAGCTCTTTATGGCCTTGATCTGTCTGATTGGATCTTTAACAAAGCCCTTTCTCCGTGTTGCTGTCTTTTTATCCCTCTGCACCTGAATCTATTCATTTTCTGACTCAGAGTTGCTTTATGGACTGCACAGTCCAAGGCCCTCAGGCCAATCTCCTCCTCTTCGATAGGCGGTTCCCTCGCTCATCAACTTCCTTTCATCTCTGGCTGACCCTTGCTATCCTCCCTTGGCTATCTTGCCCTCTCTTCCCTCCTCCTCTGCCCCACCTCTGGCTCCCTCCATACTTCAGCAGGGTGTACCTCTGATTTGTACCTCTCCCTGAAAGTTCCACTCCACGCCAAGATCCACCCAGCCAGAAGGGGGTATTGCCCTATCTATGCTGCATGGATTCCTGTCTCTATCATTCCCACTCAGAGTTACTCCTCTTTCGAATGCCTTGCCTGCAGTCTCTCTCTCTCTCCTAGCTACTCTCTTACTGTTGCTACTCTCTACCAGCCCCCTGGTCAAATCACCTCATTTCTCTCTGAGTGGGCAGACCTCTCCTCCTCCCTCCTGGTCTCAACCACTCAACTCCTCCTGCTTGTTGACTTCAACATCCATCTGGATTCTCCATGTTCCTCATCTGTGCTCTTTTTTGACCTTTGCGATTCTGACTCCCTTTCTACCCTCCCCTCTGGCCCGACACACTATCCAGGACACATATTTGATGTCTTGATATCCTCTGGCCTCCCCCTCTCAGCAGCTGTTCGAAACTCCTGGGCCTGCACGACTTGCTCCATCAGTCTCCCTTGAGGCCCCCAGTACCCGTGTGATCCGCATTTGTTCCCCCGACACTCTGTTGTTTCTCTTCCCATTCCTCACCCTCCTCCCAGCCCACCCCCCCCCCTTGCCTGATTGGGCATTAGCTTTTTCGTTTTGGGACATGGTCCTGCGCAGCTCTCCTCGATGGCCACTTCCCATCTGTACAGTTCGAGGTGAGTGCTGCAGCTGTTAGACCCTCCTGGGCCTGCACAACTTGCTCCATCAGCCCGCCTTGAGGCCACAGGCACCCGCGTGCTTTGTGTTTGTTCCCCCGACCCTCTGTTGCTGCTCTTCCCCTTACCCACCCTCCTCCCACCTCCTAGCCAGCCCCTCTTCCCTGATTGGGCATTTGTTTTTTCGTTTTGGGGCCTGGTCCTGCGCAGCTCACCTTGTTTGCCAATTCCCATCTGTGCAGATCGAGGTGAGTGCTGAAGCTGTTAGACCCCCCTGGGCCTGCACAACTTGCTCCATCAGCCCCCCTTGAGGCCTCAGCACCCGTGTGCTCCGTGTTTGTTCCCCGTCCCTCTGTTGCTGCTCTTCCCCTTCCTCGCCCTCCTCCTGCCTCCCAAATTACCCCACCCTTGCCTGATTGGGCATTTGTTTTTTCTTTTTCGGGCCTGGTCCTGTGCAGCTCACCTCGATGGCCACTTCCCATCTGTGCACTTTGAGGTGAGTGTTGCAGCTGCTAGACCCTCCTGGGCCTGCACAACTTGCTCCATCAGCCCCCCTTCAGGACACCAGCACCCTCATGCTCTGTGTTTGTTCCCCCTGCCCTCTATTGTTTCTCTTCCCCTTCCCCACCTTCCTCCTGCCTCCCAGCCAGCCCCCCCTCCCCTGATTGGGCATTTGTTTTTTAGTTGTGGGGCCTGGCCCTGCGCAGCTCACCTCGATCGCCAATTCCGATCGGTACGGATCGGGGTGAGTGCTGCAGCTGTTAGACACTCCTGGGCCTGCACAACTTGCACCCCCCCAGCACCCGCCTGCTCTGTTTGTTCCCCAGACCCTCTGTTGCTGCTCTTCCCCTTCCCCACACTCGTCCCGGATCCCAGCCTGCCCCTCCCCCCCAATTGGGCATTTGTTTTTTCGTGTTGGGGCCTGGTCCTTCGCAGCTCTCCTCGATCGCCACTTCCCATCTGTGTGGATGGAGGTGAGTGCTGCAGCTGTTAGACCCTCCTGGGCCTGCACGACTTGTTCCATCAGACCCCTTTGAGGCCCCCAGCACCCGCATGCTCCGTGTTTGTTCCCCCGATGCTCTATTGCTGCTATTCCCCTTCCCCACCTGTTAAGCAGAAACCTGTGCAGTTCCCTCTGGGACCACTGCAAAAGGTTTAGGTCTACAGGTGTTTGGCAGTAAATCCACTTGGTAGCAGTCTGAACCACACAGGTTCACCTGGTAGCTGTGGCTGAGCAGTCAGACTTCCCTCAAGAAGAGTTAGGCAGTATGTGGAGTATACAAGATAGGGCAATTTACACAGTAGAACAAGCAGACACGGAACAGAGCTTGGGTGTAAAGATATATAATTATTTATTTTAAGGACACATCTATGAAAACACTCTGGCACTAATACGGCAAACAACTTCAATTACAATTACTATAAGTATATCAATCCCCTAACAATATTTCGACAAGTCTAGGATCAACGGCACCACTTATTTGCAGACAGAGGTGAATGCTTTAACCTAGATGGCACTCTAATATTCATTAGAACGGGAGAGAAAGGGCAGGGTATGAAACCAACTCAGTACCAACACTCTTACGAAGCAAATACACGGCCCGCAAGGCAGGGTCTACTGTGGATTACAAAGTTCAGAGGCCGGGCCCACTCGGAGAGAGGCAAAGCGATATGTCCCAACAAGTATCACAGTGGAAACACACTTTGAGTCTTTGTAGCAAATTGTCACAGAAAGGTTGGACCAGTTTAGAACAAAAATTTAAGAAGGTCTGGAGGCGACCCACTGGAAAGGTAAGGATTTAAGACACCTCACGCTAACTGTCACAAGGGAAGCTAGGTGGACACGGTACCTTGTAAGTGCAGGGACAGCTCCGGCGGGGGCAGTTCTTCCTGGTGGTGGATGCAAGTCAGGGCTTTGCCAAGAGATGAGATGATCTCGTCGTCGAAGGAAAGTTGAAGACCGTTGCACCACCAGGGAAGAGACCAGCTGCAGAGTGCTCCGTCACAAGGCACCACCTTTTGGTCGCGGTATAGGCTAGTGGCTATCCGGTTGCCGGGGTGCTCAGCACAGGCAATTCGACCACTATACCCTGGAAGCGAAGAAAAAGCAAAGGGACTGGTTGTTCCCACCAGTCAGGGGGAGAAGACTCCAGCGGGGAGATCTCCTCTGTCGTTGGGAAGTGGTGAGTCAGTTCAGCAGGGCTCCACCGGAGGTGTCGTCATTGCAGGTCGGCTCAGCTTTACCCTCGTCGGATTCTTAGGTCCTGTGGCGACTTCTCAAGATCCAGTCCCAAAAGCCCTGCTTTTATGCAGCAAACCCCCATTCATTCAGCCTAGCTGTCAATCAAAACACGCTAAGTGGTGAGCGGGGTGGTTCACCACTTGGGCCAATCACACCAGAGTGCGACTTGAGTTGGCAAGGCAACTCAGTCCAGGGGGCCTAAACGCCCTCCCACACTCCCTGTGGTACCCAGACAGAATGGCACCACTCTGGAGGGCTTCTGTGTAGAAGCCCGCCAAAAGTGGAACAAAGGGCTCAACCTTTGGTTCCGAGTTACAGAGGTGAACGCAGATGCCATTTTAAAAGCCGAGTTCTGGCAGAAAATACCGCCCAGTAGATTTATTTAAGACAAATAAACTGGCGGTATGTTAGAGACTAACGGAAAAAAGTATTAGCCTCCAACAATGGGAAGAATCCCATAGAGTTATATTCGGGGTCGAATATAACAAGTAATTTCCACTGCCACCAGCCAAAACTCGACGAGGGGGGACGGGACAGTGCCCCCTCGAATAACAGACCCAGGGGTAATCGAATTACCCCTACTTGTACGTCCACAATAGGATGGTTTGTACTAGTTCTGTTAGTAAATTTAGGTCTAGTAAAGCCAATGGTGACTTTACATGCCCTGGGAGACAGCAGTCAGTCCCAGGGTATGGAGTCTATGGTGTGGGTGTCCTAGGACGCCCCAGTGTTACGGCACGGAGGGTGCAGTGTAACACACATAGTAAAACACATGAGACCCTATGGAGTAAAAGACTCCATAGTCCCATAGAACACATTGACATTCACAGGAATCAACCACGTTCATGTCCAAGAGTGGGAGAAAAGAGTCTCACTCTTGGCAGGATGGAAAAAAACAAACTCCAGAAATCCAGCAAAGCTGCTGGGGGACTCACTAGGTTAGGAAATGCAGCCTAAACAGAGAATTCTCCCTAACACCACCCTCCTCCCACCTCTCAGCCTGCCCCCCTCCCCTGATAGGCTTCACTGCTCCTCTTAACAAACCCTACCAGGGCAGCCCTCTGCCTGCGGCTAAAGGCCCCGAGGCAAAGAGCGGCTTCCCAGAGGTGGCTCCAACCAGTGTCTGCAGGTGTCAGCAGGGGACGCCCGTGGTCATCCATCAACCAGCAGCGACTAGGAAGGTAGGAGTGGCTGGGTTTGGTATAGAACCTCACTCTACCCCACAAACCTGTCCATATTGCAGACTCTCAAACTTAGGTGTGTCCCTCCTGTTTCTAAAATTTGCATTGTTAAAGTATCTAACATTGCACTGTGAGACTTAGCCCTTTTTCCCACTATTCAGGACTCTCAAACTCAAACTTAGGTGTGTCCTTCCTGTTTCTAAAATGTGCATTGTGAAAGTATTTAAAGTTGCACTGTGAAACCTAGGCCTTTTCCCCACTTTTGAAGTGTCTCAAACTTAGGTGTGTCCCTCCTGTTTCTAAAATTTGCATTGTGAAAGTATTTAAAATTGCACTGTGAAACCTAGGCCCCTTTCCCACCATTCAGGACTCTCAAACTTAGGTGTGTCCCTCCTGTTTCTAAAATGTGCATTGTGAAAGTATTTAAAGTTGCACTGTGAAACCTAGGCATTTTTCCGCACTTTTGAAGACTCTCAAACTTAGGTGTGTCCCTCCTGTCTCTAAAATTTGCATTGTGAAAGTATTTAAAATAGCACTGTGAAACCTAGGCCTTTTTCCCACTGTTCAGGACTCTCAAATGTAGGTGTGTTTCTCCAGTTTTTTTGCATTGTTTTAAATTGCATTGTGATAGTAGAGCCGTTCTGCGGCTTTGCCTCCTAGCAAAGCACTCATCTAGAAAACCTTTCTACCACTACCTAGCACCTGTCATCTTGTCCAATTTCTACTTGTCTCGTCTCTCTCTGTCTTGTCTGCTTGCACTGTTGTCGTTCCCTAGTGTTCTCCCCAACCCTCTCCCACTCCCCTCCACTTTTCTACTCTCCCCACCAACTCTATGGTGCTCTCTGTCTCTCCTATCTTTTCCAACTGCTTCTCTATCAACTATCCTGTACTGCTCACTAAATCCGATAGGAAGAAGTTTAAAAAGGACATCCTGGTCTCCAACCCAGTCCTGCCTATCGCTGACACCTATACCAGTGCCTCCTCCTTGCAAACTTTCAGTGTCATCTTCTTTGTTGTTCCCTCACCAGACCTATGGACTCTACATATTGTCTCTGTGCTCTTTCCTTTCTCATTCTCTCCCATTAATGGTGGCACCCGGTGGGAGGCCCTCCTGGCCTCCTTCCACTCCTCTAAGGTCATCATTAATGTTTACCTGAATGGTACCGTCTTGGTCCAAGGCCCTCAAGCCAATCTTCTCCTCTTTGATAGATGCTTCCCTCACCTTATCAATTTCCAATTTCCTTTCTTCTACAGCTGTCCCCTCTCTCCCCTCCACGGCTTCCTTGCCTCCCCCTGTTGTCTCCTCCTTGGCTACCTTGCCATCATTTCCTTCCTCTTCTGCCCCGCATCGGGCTGCTTCTACACTTCCACAGGGCGTACCTCTGATTTGTACCCCTCCCCGGAAGTCTTTCAAGGATGGCAACCTTCTCCATATTGCCACTCTAAACTCACGCTCAGCTGTCAAACACTCCTCTGACATCTGCCGCATCTTAAGTGGCTACCATCTATCGACCACCTAGTCAGATATCCTCCTTCCTCTCTGAGTGAGCGGACCTCTCCTCTTCCCTCCTGGTCTCAACTATTCAACTCCTTCTTCTTGGAGACTTCAATATCCTGCTGGATGCTTCCTGTCCTTCCACTGGACTCTTTTGTGACCTCTGCGACTGTTTCTCTCTCTCTCTATTCTCCCCTCTGGCCTGACTCACTCTGCAGGTCACACTCTGGATGTTCTGATCTCTTCAGACCTTCCCCTTTCAATCCCTCTCACCACTCCTCTCTCCTGGAGTGATCACTTTCTCCTTTCCTCACATCACACCCTTTCTACCCCTGAGGCCAAGCCAACACCAGCGCTGCCACCTACCTTCTCGGTTATCTGACCCATGATGCATGTGTCAGATGAGGATTTCGCTGCCACTTTCTGAACCCCCCTCACCCCTTAGCTGACTCACACCCAGACACATCCCGTTCCATGCTCCACTCTGCTATATCTAATACTCTCTGTGTTCTTGCACCTATCACAAGTAACCGCTTGTTTCCCAAAGCCAAGGTCAACTCTTGCTACAACTCAGACCTTGTCACCCTTAAACGCAAGTTCAGGGGGGCTAAGTGGAAAGGACATGCTTCCGGTACATCCTCTGACAAACTGGCCTGCCACCTGCTCCAAAGGCAATATCGGCTCTCTGTTCGCAACAAGAAGAGAACCCACACCCAAGCCCACATCTCTGCGGCATCTAACAACTCGGCCGAACTCTTTCAAATCTGCAACGAGCTGGCCAATCCTGTTGCAGTCTCTACCTCTCCTGTCCCCTCTCAGGGCCTCTGTGTAGTAAACCAATGTCCATACTTGAGTTAGGTTGCTTATAAGTAAGTTTACTTCCAGTTCTTCAGTTACATGTCACAGGACATAAAGACATAAGATAGATACTAAGATAGATAGATAGATCACCGGCACCCATCACCCAGGGAGGGAGGGACCAACTGACCCATAAACAGTACACTCAGCACAGCCTTCTCTCACTCATACATCAACATTCCACTTGGTACTTGCATGACATCACAGTACCAAGTGGCTAGCTCAGCTGGCTCAGGCAGTGACTGAAGAATGTGACATAACACACTGCACACCCTGGCTTCTCATTTCATCTCTAAAACTCAGGACATCCTGCCTTCTTTCTCTTCCTCTCCTCCCCCTTCTACTACCCTCTCTTCCTCTGGCCCTTCTTCAGCACATCACCTCTCTCCTTCTCTGCCTTTCCCCTGTTCAGCCCTGACAAGGTTTATAGACAAGTCTGATCTATGAAAGCCTTGTCTAAAGAGGTTCACCCCTGTTCCTCCAAGACCATCAAGGACCACACTGACACCCTGGCTCCTGCTCTGGCTGATTTCAGCAACCTCTCATTTGCCTGCCCCTCCCGACTGAAGCACTCACTTGTGCACCCTCTTCTCAAGAAACCCACAGCTGATCCTTCTTGTCCGGCTAACTATTGCCCTATATCCATTACTCCATTTCTGGAGAAACTCCTTGAAAAGCTGGCCATCTTTCAGCTTAACCTTCATTCCGATACTGTTGGCTCTCTCCATGACCTCCAGTCTGGCTTCAGAGCTGCCAGAGTATGGAAACTGCTCTCATGAAGATCTGCAAAGTTCTGCTCTCCAACCTTGATTCTAACATTCCCTCTGTCCTCATCCTACTTGATCTCTCTTCTGCCTTCGACACGGTCAACCATATCACCCTGCTCAACCATCTCTGTGATAACCTGGGTATCACTGATCATGCTCTGTCCTGGCTGACCTCTTTCCTCTCTGATCGACCCTCCTAGGTCCAACTTGGGTCCTTCCTATCATCTATCTCCCTCTCTACCTGTGGTGTTCCCCAGGTGTCTAACCTCTCGCCCTGGCTTTTCAATAAATACCTGGCAACTCTTGCCCACTGCATTGTCTTTTTCTGCTCAAAATTCCAGTGCTACGCTGATGACACTCAACTCCTTCTGACGCTGCCCTCGGCCACCTCCTCTCCTTCTCTCATCTCTGATTACATAACTGCCATTCAAGATTTGTGTGCCGCCAATGATCTTTGTCTAAATGCCAACAAGACTGAGTTTCTCCTCATCAGTACACCTCAACTTCCTTTCCCCTCACTCTCTGGCCGGCCTCCCTTGGCCCTCCTCCTACCCCTACCTGCAAGGCTAAGAACCTCTGGGTCATCTTTGACTCCACACTTTCCTTCTGCGCCTACATCTCTGATGTCTCTAAAAAATCCAACTTCCTACTGCACCTCCTCAGAGGTAATCTGCCTTTCCTCTCTTTCCCCCAGAGGCTCACTGTGTCCCAAGCTCTGGTTCTCCCTAGGTTGGACTATTGTAACAGCCTCTATCTAAATATACCTGCCTGCCCTTTACAACTAATCCAGAACAGGACTGCGAGAATTGTCCTTGGCCTCAAGCCCTGGGATCGTATCTCTCCAGCTCTGAAATCCCTTCATTGGCTCCCAGTGGATGTGAGTATCAAATTCAAAACCCTCTGCACTGTCCACACGGCTTTATGTGGACTGGGTCCAAAATACCTTCAAATGCCCCTCTGTAAATGCTTCCCCTCTCAAGCCCTTCGCTCCTCTACCTCTAACTCCCTCAGGGTCAGTTGTTTTTCAAAGAATTGAGCTGGGGGTAGATCTCTGTCTTCGGCTGGGGCTTCACTTTGGAACAGCGTCCCTGCCCCTTTGAAACTTGAACAGAACCATCTCTGGTTCCGGAAGCACATGAATACCTTCCTCTTTGCTTCTGCCTTCGCCCCCCTCTCCCCTGCTGATCTGTTTCTCTCTCGGCACTGTGCACCTGGCCACACTCAGTCCTTCTGGCCTAGGTACCTGCTCACCATGCCACCCTCCTGCCCTGCCCCCGGGCCACCCTCGCACAGGGGTCTGTATCTGTACCCATACAGTCCCCCACCCACTTTCTTTTCTTTCTGCACTTATCAGACATACCCTGTATGCTGCCTTAGCACTTGCTACTTGCTGGCTGCACTACCACTTTTATTGCATTTAGTATGTATTTGTTTTTATTTATTAATTATTATTTATCTGTTTCTCCACTGCTCCATACTTTCCACTTCTCCCCCTTTCCATGCACTTTTCCCCTTTTCCCTTTACCATGCACTTGCGGGTTCTCAATGTCACTGGTCCTAGTAAGATCACTGTTTTGTTCTCCTTTGTTCTCCTCCATTTCCTTGTCACACTCTGAAATACTTGTGTACGAGCACAATATAAATAAAATATAAATTCAATTTCCTATTTTGTAGGTTTTCCCTATCTACGTAAGATTGGGGATACCTTCCAGAATTATAGGCTCTGGACCCTGGGTAGATATTCTATTACATCTATTTAATAACATAACAACTGACAGTAAATGCCTAAAGTCCTGGATAGAATCAATATTGGTCCCCATTTTCAAAAAGGGAAATTGCGAGAAACCATCTTGCTACCTGATGATTTCGCTGGTCGATAATTCATAGATTTTCTTTTCAAACTTAGTATTGAGAGATTTAAGATCAACCCATTAACCCTCCTGCAAACTGGGTACAGAAAGGGCGTAGGAACAATAATCAATGGGCTTGCTCTCAAAGGCTGTCTGTCTGTCAGATGTGGGTTCTGCCTCTGGGCGCTCTCTGTATGTGGCAGCTGTTGACTTAACGTCTGCATTTGACAATGTCGACATCTCTAAGTTATGGTCCAAATTGACAAAATGGAACATCGATCCCTCCCTGTTGGCATCGATTCAACACCTATACTCAAATAACTCAGCAAAGGTCAGACTATACACTGCAGGAGATCCATCCAGATCAATCATACTGAATAAGGGCATATGGCAAAGCTGAGTGCTAGCACCTACTCTTTTCATTTTCTATTTGGCTGGCCTATGGTAGGCCATCAAAGAGTGGGGAGGATACATTCCAACGTGGGCAGGGCTTAAACTGAGGGTTATCGTCTTCACGGATGATATAATCCTAATGGACTATACACCAGCTGGCCTCAAGCGCCAATTGAAAGGCCTCAACAATTATTTGAAAGAAAACTCATTACTATTAAACACAACAAAATATTACATAATGGTAAGCTCGACCAAAAAGAACAGGAAATATACCTGGGAACTGAATAATTCTCAAATGAAACAAGTCGACTCAATCAAGTACCTTGGAAATGACATATCGGTAAAAAAACAGAGTGAAACTGATAGAGTACAAATTGCTAATAAGATCACCTCTTGTCTGTCATTGCTGAAAAGGGTAAAAAGTAAACACTGCATACTCAATGATGCCTTTAATCGATTTCTACAAAGCGAAAATCTCACCCATTGTCTTGTACGGGTGAGAGTTTATGAACATTTCTCACAAGAACCTCTTTGATGAACTTGATGGGCCCAGTACGTTACTAGAAGCCTCTCTGTGGTTCACAATGTAGAAATGTCTGATCGGAACTCCTTAAGGGTTTACTTAAACATCCTAATGAAGCAGAACACCAACCCTTCATAAGAAAATTGAAAAATAGATGTGAAAACTTCACTAAAATGATTGATCTGGACGACACTGAGTCTGAAATAGCTGTGAAAAATAAACTAAAAAGGTGGGACAGGTCATTGGACTCTATATAAACTCTATAAGGGAAAGGAACTAATGTACCTACCATTGCCCCATTTAAGAACTTATCTAGCAAAATTTGCCAGTTCCTACTAACGTGAATGGTACCGGAAATTTAGGCTAAATTGTCTACCCACATTGGAGATGATGACCCCAACACTGGGTGTAATTTGTGAGTTTTGAAAGTGCAGAATGTGTGACTCAAACAAGCTTGAGTGATTATGCCATCTGGTAAGGGAGTGCTCTGCATTCTTGAGTCACAGGATATGTCACTTGGAACGGTTTATTCATTCATCATCCATAGTCTTGACAAATGATTTGTGGTACAGATTAATGACTTCTTCCCAACTATCATTGCGGATAGCCTTAATTAAGATGCTATTTGAAATTTTTGACGCAATTGATTGTCAATGAGCAAGGTATCTTGGACTTAGCAATTGTAATGTAATGGCTTTGCTCACTTAACAGATAACAATGAATCTATATCAATTCTTCTATGTGAGCCCACTTTCAGGAGGTGCAAGTAAATGGATATATGCATTTGAAAAGAACACAGCAGGGGTCCCGTTGGCAGTAGGTGATGTTAAAAGCTTGCTGGTCCACGGTAGATGATCAAGCTCACAGGGTGTGGGCAAAGGCAGGCTTCCCGGGAATAACATTGGATTGCGACCGCCATGACGGTGCGTCCTTTAACACAGTGAGAGCAAGGACATGGAATGCATTACGAGATACGTTTCCATACACGCCTGATTTACAGTCAGTAATTCAATGCACAATGAATGATGAGGAAGATGCAATGGCCTTCATTTTACGGGTGCAGGAGATGTGGAGAGCGGAGATGGGCATGGCCTGGGATCAGTCAACCTCCCTGTTCTACTTTATAATAAAGAGAGGGCTCCCGAAGGAAGTACGGAAAGTGCTCGATAAAATAGCTGGGATAGAAGCCAAAGGCTGGCCTGAGGTACAAAGCATCATAGTACACCATTGCAAAAGGATCAAAGAAAGGGAGAAGGAGATAGCACAGAAACGACTGGCAGACAAGGCAAAGTTAATTCAGATGAAACTAATGAAGGTCACAGCAGCTCTAGCTGCACTCCCCACAGACAGAGAACAAGAGGAGGAGGAAGGTTCAACAGCAATACAAGCTAGAATGGCAGGTAATTGGACAGGGAATGGACAAGAGCAGTGGAATGGTGAGGAGCAATAAGGAGGGCCACAGTGGCAAGCAAGGAGTGCCCGCAGAAAACGAGGTGGGTACAGAGGGCAAAGAGGGGGTGGTCCAGGGTATGGAGGGTATGGCGGGTATGGAGGCCAGGTCCAAGGGGAGGACAGGGGAATTGTTGGAATTGCAGAAGGCGGGGACATTTTTCAAGGGAGTGTAGAAGCAGACCTATGAATACTTATCAAAATGAACAGCAATATGGCCACCCCCACCCAGGAAGCACCACATGGGCTGCCAATAATAATAAACTAATAAACTAAGAATTTAATACATGGGTGATTATTAGTTAGGGGATCGTGATATAATGTATTGATACCGTTTCTGCAACATTTCATCTGTACTGTTGATTAGTCATTTTATGTAAATTGTAGAATCTGTGTGTGTCTAGCGATGTTAGAGTTGCAATTGGTGTTTTTTTTTAAACTGGGTAAAGCATTTGGATACAGTCAAGAGGTGTTGGGACCTTTTTTGAATATTTTAGGTCATTTTAAGGGCATTGTCGCTGTGAAGAGAACGGATCTCAACGACCAGTGGGGGGGTGTCTGTACTCCCACTCCCTATATGGTGGAGGAGAGGCACAGGAGACCCCAGCCAAGATTCTCTATTCGGTAGCAATGGTCGAGCAATCAAGGCCTAGCTTCTCAGGAGGTGATGCAGGCTGGTTCTTAAGTACAGTGTATCCCCAAGCCCCCACAAAGGAATATCCACACTCTGTATTGGTTAGAACACAGTCTTTATATAATCAATAGTTACGGTTATGTACATTCATCATGATAACTCACTTTGTACTCTGGCAAAATCTACAATGACAAATATTTACAATCCTAAAGTGGTACCACCCTAGATCTCATTGAAGTGCATGAACAATACTGTACAATGTCACACAGACCCATAGAGTGAAACCAGCAATAGCGAGAGGGGAGAAAATAAGATAGTTGAGCAATAGGCAGAATACTGACCCTTACCACTAGGCACAGTTCTGTGTGGAGATCCCCCCACCTGGGCAACCTGTAAAGAATGATATAGCACCAGCCCAGTCCATATATTGCTCTGCAAGTCTGATTTTCCCCTCTAATGTTTTTACCCCCCCAATGTACCTGGTGGAGTCGACTAACGTCGAGGGACTCGCTGTTCGGCGACGGGGAATCGACGGCCCTTCTTGAATGCCTTCCCTTTCAAGCGGGAGGCACGGGGCGTCGAACGTCCGTCGACAAACGAGGCAGAACGATGTCGAAGAGGCGGCAGCTTCGTCCGAGCGGTGCTCGTCGGCGTCGGGGCGTCGGCGTCCTGCAAGGCGGAGGTGTGCGGGGCACCTCGATGACAATAGTTCTGGACCGCAAAGATTGTAGAGACGGGAGCCCAGCAAGGGCGTCGAGTCGTCCGAGTCTTTGAGGTCGTCGGGTGGCGGGAAACCCACCGGCAGGTTTCTCCTCGGCGCGTTGGTCGTCCTCGACTTTCTCCGGCAGGATAAGCGGTCGACGATGCGGTCGAGAGAGTCCTTCGATTGAATGTTCTTAGGCAATGGAGCGGACGGCTCCGGTCGTCGGCGGCACGGCGTCAAGTGGTTCCCACGGCTGGGCAACACAACTTCGACGGGCCTCCAGCGGTTCCACAAACCTGCGAACCCTGGTCGACGGCAATGGACTTCGACGGCGTCGATGTCCGGGTGCTTCACTTCGATCTCCTCGGCGGTCCCGTCTCGGGTCGACAGCCTTTCGAGGACCTGTCTTCCAGGGCGCTTCGGCGAAGATGGAGCGGTGCCCGATGGTCCCTCGGAGCACGGGAAGAGGGCGCCTTACCAGGTCCTCTCTCGGGTCAGTCCTCGACGAATTTAGACAGCCTTCGGATCGGTCGAAGCAAATGCCACAGCAAGTCTTCTTCTTCCAGCTGGACGTCGAGGATCAGCAGTTCCAGTTACTCTTGAGTGGAGACTCAGCTTCTGGACACTTCTGAACTTCTGAACCCAATGGTTGCTTCTCAACCAATGGTTCCTTCTGAACTGAACAATTTCCAGTGGTGAGAGGTCCCCAGATATACTATCCTCCCTCTCATCCACACTGCTGGCACACACACAGCAGCCAATCACACTGCAGGGCATTCATGCAGTCAGTCAGCCAATCAGGCACACAGTGCATTCAGGCCACACTCCTCCCTTCCAGACACTCACAACAAGGAATGTGGATTGGAACAAGTACCCAGCCATTCAACACTACACACTGCATTCAGGCCAGTTTCGGGCAGGGCTGTCTCAGTCTTTGTATCATATGCCAGAAACCAGACAACCACAACAAGGAGTGTATATTGGTCACACACTCCATTCACCCAGGTCCCACCCACAGGAGGTACCCATAACATACAGTCACTGGGAAGGCTCCAGTCAGTCTAGCTGGGCCTTCACAACAATACCATATATGGAACTTCCACCCAACAGCCAGTCAGGGGGAAGGGACAGAGTCAGGGCTTCCCAGGACTTTGGGAAAAACAAGACAACAGGCAATAGAAAGCAAGAGGCCACAGGGGCCATCTTGTTTCTATCAGGAATCAACTGATCCCAGTGGCAGGGCCTGGGCATCCCAAAATGGAGGATACCCGGAGCACCTGTCAGATTCAGCATGGAGCTGCCACCAGCCCATACCCTGCTCTGTGGGCCACCCACAGGTGCCCAAAAACATACACTAGGGGCACAGGGTTGTACCCCTACCCATGGGTGCCATAAGGGTATCCCATGGGTCTGTTCACCAAACCAAAAGAGAGCTGCACTGCCAGGAGTCCCACATGGACTCCGGGGCAGAAAACATAACAGAACACACGGTAAAAACAGAAAAAGGACAAGGATTCAGAGGCCCTGTCCCTCAGATGCATTTCCAGCATCACAGTCGCCCCCCCCAGACTGAGGTGGAGGGTGTCTAATCTCCCACGGGATAGACACCCTCATCCAGACGGTCAACATACCTTCTGGAAAGGCCATCTGCATTATCGTGACTCTTCCCTGGTCTGTGCTCTATGGTGAAGTCTAGCCCTTGTAGGCTAATGGACCACCTGAGCAATTTCGGGTTCTCACCCTTCATCTGCATAAGCCACTTCAGGGGCTTATGATCTGTTTGGACCTTGAAGGTAGACCCCGTAAGGTAGGGCCTGAAACGCCTAAGGCTCCAAACTATACTAAAACACTCCTTTTCAACAGTAGCCCACCTAAGTTCTCTACCCTTGAGTTGTCTACTGATGAATATGATAGGGTGTTCTCTTCCTTTGTCATCTAACTGGGACAAGACAGCTCCAATTCCGGTGTCGCAGGCATCCGTCTGGACGATAAAGGGTCGGCTGTAGTCAGGCGCACTCAACACAGGTGCCCTACACAGACTTTCTTTCAAGCCATCAAAGGCCTTCTGACAGTCTTCGGTCCAAGTAACCTTCCTAGGCTGCTTGGGTGACGTTAGAGCTGTCAGAGGTGCAGCTATGGTCCCATAGTCTGCCATGAAATTGCGATAGTACCCAGTGAGACCCAAAAAGGCCCTCACCTGGGTTTGAGTAGTGGGAGTCTCCCAGTTCTGTACATCCTGTACTTTACTGGCGAGAGGTTGGATTTGACCCCCTCCTACCTCATGACCAAGATAGGTAACTTTCCCCTGAGCTATCTGGCACTTGGTGGCCTTGATAGTGAGGTTAGCCCTTTTCAAGGCCTGCAACACCCTATCCAGATGTGTCAAATGCTCTTCCCAGGTGGCACTGTAGACGGCAATGTCGTCTAAGTAAGCCACACAAAAGGCTTCCAGCCCACTGAGCGCATGGTTGACCAATCTCTGGAAGGTGGCAGGGGCATTCTTCAACCCAAAAGGCATGACCCTAAACTGGTAGAGTCCCTCAGGTGTTGAGAAGGCCGTCTTTTCCTTGGCATGGTCCGTCAGAGCTATTTGCCAATAGCCTGAAGTGAGGTCAAAGGTGCTCACAAACTTGGCAGCACCTATAGTGTCCACGAGCTCATCAGCCCGGGGCAATGGGTGTGCGTCAGTCTTGGTGACGGCATTGACTCCTCGGTAGTCCACACAGAACCTCCAATCCTTGGTACCCGCCTGGGAACTTGCCTTGGGGACAAGGACCGCTGGACTGGACCAGGGACTGGTTGAGGGTTCAATAACACCCAGATCCAACATCTTGGCGACCTCAGCCTGGATGTGGTTCTTAACGGTATCTGACATACGGTAGCACCTGCTTTTGACAGGTACACTGTCACCAGTGTCAATTTCGTGCTTACACCACGGTGTAAGGCCTGGCTTCAGTGAAAACAGAGAGGCATACTGTTGGAGCAAAGCCCTACAGGCCCTCTGTTGCTCTGTTGTCAAATCTGGAGAGAGATGTACTCCCTCCACTGAGCCATCCTGAGGGTTGCTATGCAGCAAATCAGGAAGGGGCTCACTCTCATCCTCTTCTTGCCCAGAAGCTAGCAAGAGACATGAGACTTCCGCTCGCCTGTGGAAAGGCTTGAGCCTGTTGACATGGAATAGCTGAGGAGCTACCCCAGGGGCTCCCATGTCAACCAGATAGTTGACTTCGCCCCTCTTGGAGATGATCCTGAAGGGTCCAGTCCACTTGTCTGCCAAAGCTCTAGGCTTGGTAGGCTCCATCACAAGGATTTCCTGTCCCGGAGTCCAATCCACTTGCGAAGCTTTCAGGTCATGCCAGTACTTATTCAATTCCTGGCTGGCCTTGAGATTTGCTGTTGCCTGACCCATCATTTGGGTCATCCTCCGCCTGAGGCCTAACACATAGTCCCCTACTTGCTTGGCGGGACCCGGAGGGGTGGCTTCCAAGCCTTCTTGGATCAAGGCGAGGGGCCCCCTCACGGGATGTCCAAAGAGTAACTCAAAGGGGCTGAAACCAACACCCTCTTGAGGTACCTCTCTGTAAGCAAACAGCAGGCATGGCAGGAGGAGATCCCATTTCCTCCTTAGGGGCTCTTCCAAAGCACCTAGCATGCCCTTGAGAGTTTTGTTAAACCTCTCAACCAGACCATTGGTCTGGGGGTGGTAAGAGGTGGAGAACTTGTAAGTTACCCCGCACTCTTTCCACATGGTTTTCATGTAACTAGACATGAAGTTGGATCCTCGGTCAGAGACACCCTCCTTGGGGAATCCAACACGGGTGAAAATGCCCAGGAGAGCCCGGGCAACCACCTTGGCCGTGACCGTCCGAAGGGGTATCGCCTCAGGGTACCTGGTGGCATGATCTACCAAGACCAGGATGAACCGATGTCCACCTGAAGTGGGAGGGTCAAGGGGACCGACGATGTCGATGCCCACCCTCTCAAATGGGGTGCCAACCACTGGCAACGGCTGCAGTGGGGCAATGACACTGCCTCCAGTCTTGCCAGACAACTGACAAGTTGGGCAGGTCCTGCAGTGGGACTCCACCTCTACTCCCATCCGTGGCCAGTAGAAATGGGCAGAGAGCCTCTGCTTAGTCTTCTTGGTCCCAAGATGACCAGCCAAGGGCACCTCATGCGCCAACTGCAGTAGGAAGGGCCTGTAAACCTGGGGTACCACCAACCTCTTGCGGGCACCAGGTTCAGGTTTAGTGGGCTCACTAACAAGGAGCTCACCCTCCCAATAAATCCGGAAATTCCTAGGCACCTCTCCTTGTGCCTGGGCTAGGGCCTGTTTCCTCAGTCCCTCGAGAGAGTGGCACTCTCTCTGTCCCTTACAGAAGTCCGCCCGGGAGGGTCCCCCTTCGGCTAACAAGCATTGAAGGTCGGGATGATCCTCCGGGTTAAGAACCTCTCCCACAGGAGAGTCTTCTGCCTCTTCTCCCAAAGTAGTTGAGTTTGGGTTTTCCACTGGACCCAGCCCGTCCGGAGCATGGATCCCAATGGGTGCGGCAGGAAGAGAAGGTGCTCCCTCCACAGGGGTGGCCTTCTTGGTCTTCCTCCTTCTTGCCTTAGGCCTCGCCTTTGGCTTGGGTATCTGACCCACAGCCAGACCCGATGTCACCTGTGATCTAGTGACGGCAGCAGCAGTCATGGGAAGACCATCCGAGATCAACCCCAACTCTACTAGATCATTCCCTAACAAAATGTTAGCAGGGACATTGTCCTGAACCAGGACAGGAAGCTTCGCTGTCTTGTCTCCAATCATGAGTGTGACTAAGGCTACAGGGGATAATTTGGGAGGCCCACCAGCTAACCTGGTGGTTTGCAGAGGAGCACCTTCATAGTCCTCTGGCCTGAGCAGGGTCCTGTCCACCACTGTCATGCTTGCCCCAGTGTCTCTCAAACCAGTAGAAGGCTGGCCATTCAAGAGGACACTTCTCAAAAATCTACGGGTGTTCTGTGGGATAGTCGCCAGTACTTCCGCGTACTGGTCCCAGGCCCCAAGGGACACTAAGGAAATCTCCACCGGAGCACCAAATGTGATACCGGCAGAGGAGGGGAGGACAGTGGCCTCCACCTCAGACACGGGGTAAGGGTAGGTCAGGCTGACAGCCTGTACTCCAAGTGCCTTACCTTTACACTTGGGGTCACCCCTTTTGTGATCCAGAGCCCCACAGTCCCAACAAGCGCCAGGAGTGCGAGGTACGGTACTGGAACCACTGGGAGCCTGCTTTGCAGCAGGTGGACCACTACTCTTATTCCCACCCCCAGATGATTTATCCCCACTAGATTTTTGGGTCTTAGGAGAGGAAGGTTTTGGTTTACCCGACTGTGATTGCTTGGGGGACTCCTCAGCCTTCTGAGAGGCCCCCTTCTCTTTATCCTTGTCCTTCCCACTGGAGTCCTTAGGGGACACCCGGTGGGAGACCCACTTGTCAGCCAACCTAGCCAGCTTAAAGGGGTCCAAAATGTTCTGGTCAGCCACATACTGACGCAGCTCTGGTGAACAGGCTTCAGAGAAATGCTCAAAAAACAAGAGGTGGGACAATTCAACAAAAGTCTTAACCTTGTATCCATCGATCCACCCCATCATGTTCATGTGCGCAGCACTCACCCAGTCAACCCAAGACATATTCTCCTTTTTCTTAAAATCCCTGAACCTTCTAAGGTATTGGGTAGGTGTCTTGCCGAACTTGGCAATCAAAGCAGACTTCATACACTCGTACTGACCCCTTTCTTCCACACTCAGCTTCAGAATACAGTCATACCCGGTTTGAGGCACTCTGCTTAACAAGCACTTCGCCCAATCTCTTTTATCCACATCATGAATCTCACAAGCCACTTCAAACGCTTCAATCCATTGGAGGATATCTGAACCCTCCACAAACACACCAACCAAATCTTTCATAAACTTGGTGGCTGGGGACCTGACACTCTCACTGGATCTAGCTGAAGTCTCCACTCTAGCTTTCTCTAGCTGGATCCTCTGACATTCAGTGTCCTGACTCTTGAGTTCAAGGTCCTTATTTTTGAGTGCAACTTGTTGAGCCAACTCCTCTTTCTTAAGCTCAGCATCTATTTCCAACTTGCGGTATTCAAAGGCCAATTTCATCCTCAATAACTCAAGTTCTAAGGAATTGCTGGAGTTTGGAACAGAGGCAGCAGGAATGGCGGCATTCCCAGAAACAGATTCAGCTGAAACCCCAGGGGCAGAGTCCTCATTGGTTGCATTTCCCCCCTCATCAAGAGTTTCACTATCAGTCTGGTAGTCCACCAGGGCAGCTATCAGCTCAGCCCTAGACTTATCCACAAAGTCTAACTCCCTAGCTTCACAAGCACTCTGGAGAGCCTCCAAGCTCATCCGAGTTAATTTGCCATTCGCAATAGACTCCATTGTTTGTAATGCAGTTACCTTGTACACAACTAAACCTTAATTCAATAAAGGGCAAATATCCTCTGTAAGTGGCACGGTTATACACTGATTCTTAAAACCATAAGCATCCCACCGCTTGCCACCAGTGTGAAGAGAACGGATCTCAACGACCGGTGGGGGGGTGTCTGTACTCCCACTCCCTATATGGTGGAGGAGAGGCACAGGAGACCCCAGCCAAGATTCTCTATTCGGTAGCAATGGTCGAGCAATCAAGGCCTAGCTTCTCAGGAGGTGATGCAGGCTGGTTCTTAAGTACAGTGTATCCCCAAGCCCCCACAAAGGAATATCCACACTCTGTATTGGTTAGAACACAGTCTTTATATAATCAATAGTTACGGTTATGTACATTCATCATGATAACTCACTTTGTACTCTGGCAAAATCTACAATGACAAATATTTACAATCCTAAAGTGGTACCACCCTAGATCTCATTGAAGTGCATGAACAATACTGTACAATGTCACACAGACCCATAGAGTGAAACCAGCAATAGCGAGAGGGGAGAAAATAAGATAGTTGAGCAATAGGCAGAATACTGACCCTTACCACTAGGCACAGTTCTGTGTGGAGATCCCCCCACCTGGGCAACCTGTAAAGAAAGATATAGCACCAGCCCAGTCCATATATTGCTCTGCAAGTCTGATTTTCCCCTCTAATGTTTTTACCCCCCCAATGTACCTGGTGGAGTCGACTAACGTCGAGGGACTCGCTGTTCGGCGACGGGGAATCGACGGCCCTTCTTGAATACCTTCCCTTTCAAGCGGGAGGCACGGGGCGTCGAACGTCCGTCGACAAACGAGGCAGAACGATGTCGAAGAGGCGGCAGCTTCGTCCGAGCGGTGCTCGTCGGCGTCGGGGCGTCGGCGTCCTGCAAGGCGGAGGTGTGCGGGGCACCTCGATGACAATAGTTCTGGACCGCAAAGATTGTAGAGACGGGAGCCCAGCAAGGGCGTCGAGTCGTCCGAGTCTTTGAGGTCGTCGGGTGGCGGGAAACCCACCGGCAGGTTTCTCCTCGGCGCGTTGGTCGTCCTCGACTTTCTCCGGCAGGATAAGCGGTCGACGATGCGGTCGAGAGAGTCCTTCGATTGAATGTTCTTAGGCAATGGAGCGGACGGCTCCGGTCGTCGGCGGCACGGCGTCAAGTGGTTCCCACGGCTGGGCAACACAACTTCGACGGGCCTCCAGCGGTTCCACAAACCTGCGAACCCTGGTCGACGGCAATGGACTTCGACGGCGTCGATGTCCGGGTGCTTCACTTCGATCTCCTCGGCGGTCCCGTCTCGGTTCGACAGCCTTTCGAGGACCTGTCTTCCAGGGCACTTCGGCGAAGATGGAGCGGTGCCCGATGGTCCCTCGGAGCACGGGAAGAGGGCGCCTTACCAGGTCCTCTCTCGGGTCAGTCCTCGACGAATTTAGACAGCCTTCGGATCGGTCGAAGCAAATGCCACAGCAAGTCTTCTTCTTCCAGCTGGACGTCGAGGATCAGCAGTTCCAGTTACTCTTGAGTGGAGACTCAGCTTCTGGACACTTCTGAACTTCTGAACCCAATGGTTGCTTCTCAACCAATGGTTCCTTCTGAACTGAACAATTTCCAGTGGTGAGAGGTCCCCAGATATACTATCCTCCCTCTCATCCACACTGCTGGCACACACACAGCAGCCAATCACACTGCAGGGCATTCATGCAGTCAGTCAGCCAATCAGGCACACAGTGCATTCAGGCCACACTCCTCCCTTCCAGACACTCACAACAAGGAATGTGGATTGGAACAAGTACCCAGCCATTCAACACTACACACTGCATTCAGGCCAGTTTCGGGCAGGGCTGTCTCAGTCTTTGTCTCATATGCCAGAAACCAGACAACCACAACAAGGAGTGTATATTGGTCACACACTCCATTCACCCAGGTCCCACCCACAGGAGGTACCCATAACATACAGTCACTGGGAAGGCTCCAGTCAGTCTAGCTGGGCCTTCACAACAATACCATATATGGAACTTCCACCCAACAGCCAGTCAGGGGGAAGGGACAGAGTCAGGGCTTCCCAGGACTTTGGGAAAAACAAGACAACAGGCAATAGAAAGCAAGAGGCCACAGGGGCCATCTTGTTTCTATCAGGAATCAACTGATCCCAGTGGCAGGGCCTGGGCATCCCAAAATGGAGGATACCCGGAGCACCTGTCAGATTCAGCATGGAGCTGCCACCAGCCCATACCCTGCTCTGTGGGCCACCCACAGGTGCCCAAAAACATACACTAGGGGCACAGGGTTGTACCCCTACCCATGGGTGCCATAAGGGTATCCCATGGGTCTGTTCACCAAACCAAAAGAGAGCTGCACTGCCAGGAGTCCCACATGGACTCCGGGGCAGAAAACATAACAGAACACACGGTAAAAACAGAAAAAGGACAAGGATTCAGAGGCCCTGTCCCTCAGATGCATTTCCAGCATCACAGTCGCAACCTCTTTTTAAAAAAAATCCTAGGTCCTTCTTACATTGTTTTGGCCATATGCACATTGAACCATGCCAGGCTTGGGACGCTTTGCTTCTCCAGCCTTGCATATCTCATTGGAAATGATGACTGGGGAACTGCATGTCTTTATGTGGAGGGAGAGAAGAACAACAGGATCAGAGATACACAGATGAGCGCAGGGCACAGCCGCGCAATGTTCAACAGCACACACAATACAGCAAACACATGACACATGTACAAGGTAACCCTTTCGTCACAACAGCAAATGGTGCACCTACAACCTTTGGTGGAGTGGCAGTGGTGTCAGCAAATGTGTTTGACAATGGAGGAACAACAAGGCACCCAGCATAGGACAGCCCACAGAGCACTTGCGTGTCCAGTACTATCAACGGCCCTCGATGCAGCTGAGGAACCATCGGTGGGGGCGGAGAAAGGAAATAAACAATTTATTTTTATGGTATACTCAGGAGCCGAAAAATCATGCCTACGAGAAGGCAGGTTTCTGTTATCTAATCGTAAATTGGAAACGCAAGGGTTCTCTGGGGCAGTGGTCAAAGTTCCTTACACAGAAGATTTGGATGTAACAGTGGGTGGGAAGACAGTACGAGCACCCTTACTGTAGTATGAAGAATCACTGATTAACTTGCTGGGGAGAGGCCTCCTCAGCAAGCTCAATATGACCATATCATTCACTGAAAGAAGGATAGTATGCTCGACCCGCACTTTGTTTTCCGCACTATAGCACGCCAAGAAATAATGCCAGGAACAGTTCTGTCCTTAGATTTTCATGCAGTACAGGTGTCCGCGCAAAGAATAGCCGTCATAGGAATGGACATACAAGGGTGTCAGTGGCGAACAGTATTGTGCATTAATGCTAACATTGCTCTGCAAGACTTGTCCGACGAGGATCTTTTTACTGATTCAGACAGCGATGGGGAGATAGTGATGGAGATTGCGATCCCCTGCGACATCATGATACAAACAAGACAGGTACCAGTACAGCTAATGGCAGCGGTAGGGGCGCCACCTTCCTTTTTCAATGATGACATGCAACTGGTGCCACAAGAATTGTGGACAACAGGCCCACATGATGTGGGTCTGCTGCGCGAGGTAACACCAGTAAAAATAAAACTCAAACCAGGGGCATTGTTGCCATGAGTAAAACAATACCCCCTGTCCAGAGAAGCAGAAGAAGGGATAAAAGAAACAATATATGCACTGCTAGTGCAGAGGATAATAGCGCCCTCAAATTCACCATGTAATACTTGCATTTACCCCATCAAGAAAGCAAAGGGCGGGGCATGGAGGATGATCCAGGACCTACGCCCCCTTAATGACATCATCCAAAAAGAGTTCCCTTTAGTCCCAAATCCCAAATCCTGCATCCATTTTGTGTAGCTTAAGGATGCATCATGTTTTACAGTGGTGGACTTGAAGAACTCTTTCTTCTCAGTCCCACTGGACCCTGAATCTCAATATTTGACAGCATTCACCCTAGGAGGGAAAAGATATGAGCATTCCATTACCTCAGGGATACTGTGAGAGGCCAAGCATATTCAACAGAATTCTACATGGAGAGCTAGGGAATATTGTCACAAAGAGTACGATCATTCAGTACGTGGATGATCTCCTGATTTGCGAAAGATGAAGATGGACGACTCTATTAAGCTTTTGACATTGTTGGCCCATAACGGTTACAAGGTGGACAAGGAGAAATTACAATACTGTCAGGAAGAAGTGTTGTATCTGGGTCAATTGATATCAAAGAATGGTAAAACAATCATACCAGACAGGTCGGCTGCAGTACTTGCTGTAAAAGAGCCTAAGACTGTGAAAGAAATGCAGAAGTTTATCGGCATGTGCTATTACTGCTGTGCCTGGATCTCAGAATATTCAGGATATACAAAACCATTACTGCAGGGACTTAAAGAAGCACAGATAGAAAACACAGAAATACAATGGACAGCAGAAATGCATGACACATTCAGCACATTAAAAGAACTGATCTCAACAGTACCAGTACTCGCGAACCCAGATAATGAACGCAAGTTCTACTTATTTTCACATTGTAATGGGACACTTATGACTGCAGTACTAACACGAAAACATCCTTGGGTCATAAGCCTCTGGCGTACTACAATGGATACAATAGATGACTACAATGACTACTAGATGCATTGATGCAAGGACACTTCGCTTGCGAGCAGTCTCTCGCCGCCGCAGTGTTCGTGATAGAGAAAAGTGCAACGATTGTGATGGGATGTTCTGTGACACTGTGGAACATTCACTATTCACAATATTACAAAGATCATAGAGCACACTGACAACACAAAGAGGAACAGTTTACGAGATTATCCTATCCAGCGCTAACTTACACATAGTGAGATGTAAAACAGTTAACTCTGCAACATTTATCACAGAAGCATGCACAGTGGAAGACATGCAAACACACGATTGAGCTATATACAGAGTAGAAGATGGAGAGACTCCCACAGCAAGCGAAAATGCATTATCTGAAGGAGAAATATACTTTATAGATGGGTCAGCATCAATAAATTCAGAGACAGGAGAGAGACATGTGGGGGTGGCTTTTGTACGACTAGAGGAAGGTGAATATGATGTACTCGTCCAACAAACTCAGCACAAGCAGCAGAGTTAGTAGCACTCATCAAAGCACTACATGCAGCAAAGGGATGCGCAGTAACGATCTACACACACTCTGTATACATGACAACAACAGTACATGGGGGATTGGCTAGATGGGGGAGGAGAGGATTCCACGGAGCAGAATGATCCCCAGTGCAGCACGCAGAGCTACTAAAAGAGTTGATAGAGGTGCTAAGGGAACATACAGTTGTGGCCATAGTGAAATGCCAAGCCCATACAAACAAAAATGACGTCATCTCTTTAGGAAACATGGCAGGAGATGCTGCTGAGAAAGAGGCATCATATTTAGCAAAGGAAAAAGCAGGTAAGTACATTTTGCAGAAACATATGGAAGATGATTGCCCTGATGGGTATAATTCCATGCCCATTTCCCAGATATTAGAATTGCAACAAGGGGCGGCTGTTGAGGAGAAGGAGGGTGTAACCAGTCATCCACTGACCTCCTGTGGTGTCAAAACTATACAGGTAAAGTAGTAATGCCCCATAAACTACTAGAAATAGCGTTCCAACAGCTTAACTTCCCAGCTCACAATGGCAAACAATACATTGCAGCAGAAATACAGGAACATTGGTTTGCCCCAGAGTTGCAGGAACAAATATCAAAACTGGCCATGGAATGTACTACATGTCAGATATATAATTCAGCGATGACACTGAGAACACTTAGAGGAACACTGCCAAAACCAACCGGCCCATTCATAGAGTTGCATATAGATTACGCTGACATGGCCGAAAGATGCAATGGGTCACTCTACATGATCGTGGTGGTTTGCCCTTTCTCAAAACGGGTGGAGGCAGGCCCCTGCGCCCAGCCAGATGCAAAGTGAGCAGCAAAGTTTCTAGTGCAGGAATTGTTTCCCCACTGGGGAATCTGTGACATAATACGCTCAGATAAAAGGACATATTTTGTCATTGATCTGTTCAAAGAAGTAACAGCAATGCTGGGAAAAAACATACATTGTGCACTATTTATCATATGCAATCGAACGGCGTGCTTGAGAAAATAAACGGCCTCCTGAAGGGGAGATTGTCAAAATTGTGTTTCATTTTAAAGAAAAACTGGTCTTGATCAAACTCTGAAATCAGCCCAGCAAGGACCACCATTTGTCCCCCCATGAGATTGTGACAGGAAGACGCATGCATACAGCTCACTCCCCACTCTGCAGATACTCGGATGCCCACAGAAGTGCAATAGTATTAGGGGAAGAATTCAATGAATACTTGACTAAGCACACCAAAGCGGCCCGTATGATTGCCAGGCAGTTAGCACCCCCGTTCATACAAGAAGCAACAAGTGACACAACAAGTGACACAATAACACCAGCAGCAGACAGTCCAACAGGTCAGCTAATGCCAGGGGAGATGGTGTACATGAGAAGTTTCGTTCATCGGTGCAACTCTCCAAGATTTCATGGCCCTTATGAAGTAGTGTATTGCACACCCACTGCCGTAAAGGTGAAGGGGTTGATATACTGGGTATATTTGACAGACGTACGAAAAGCTTATGCAAGTGTAACACAGGAAACAGAAACAGGAATGGCAGAAGAGGAAACACAAACTTAATAGTTGAAAGGTGTAGATTGTGATGGAAGGAAGAAGCTCTAAATGAAGAAATAGAATAATGTATAAAAAAAAAGTTAATGGAACAAAAAGAAATTGCTCTCTCTCTTTCTCTCTCCCTCTCTCTCTCTCTTTCTATCTCTTTCCCTCTCACAGTTCTAAGTAATAATATGCTAAAGATAATTGAATTAAAAAATGGCAATGATAAGAAAATGAAATGAACAAAAATGTAAATAAGGAAAACTGTGAAGTATATGAGTTGCTTAATACACTTTTATGTCTCATTATGTAGGAGAAATCATGGCAACGGAGGAGGCCCTGATGTAAACAACATTAGAATAGTTAGAAAGGGAAATAGTAACTTTGATTTGCGTAGATACAGTTATGAAGGTGGTCTGTTTATGTGTGCTGTGATATTCTTCTCAATGATGTTTGGACTAATAATATATTGGGCAGTAGCATTTATATCAATTGATATAAATGAGGAGGGAGGCAATGGGACAAGCATGATAATACAGGGGATCCACCTCATATGGATTGGGTTTAAATTAATATGGGGACACGGGACATACCACGGTGGCACACAGCATACAAATAGTACAAGTGATGCACAGGTATCAGTACGCCCTACTGCCCCATACAATGCATCTGAATACAATATGTACAAATTGAATGACCCAAGTTCTTCTGAATTACCCTGGTTATATGATGACGCCACCACAACTGTGACACCGCTATCTGAAAATACAACAGGCAATCCTTTCCCCACTAGTGTAGAGCAAGAAAATGTGGAAACATCCGAGAGGTTTATTGCCTTGTACAATGAATGGGAAAAAGGGGTGGCCGGGGAACACCTTTAACGCAGCATTATGTAGAGAAAGGAAGAGTACATCCCAAAGGTAATAAAAGAAGAAGAAGGGAGGCGGGGAGGAGGAAGTATGATGAATATATTGGATTGGGTTTTAGACACAATAGAAGATCCACGACACCCACACCAGTCCAACAAGTGGTATGTAGACATGAGTTCCACTGCAAAGCAAACATCTAACGAGAGCTGTTACGTGTGCTCTCTTATCCGCCACGCCTCAGGTACCCCCAAGGTGCTCCTGCTACAAGAATCACCTATAGTAGATGCCCAGTGTCTCCTTCATCTCGCATTATGCAGGATAAAGAACACCTTCCAGGCACATGCCATCTCTTTTGAATTGTTACAGAATGAAAAAACATGCTACTCAACACCCAAGGGGGTGGTGAGTCTAAATGAACCATTTTTAGTAATTAATGGAACACTGTTTTCGAACAATGAATTGCAAAACGAGCAAATTACATGCAAGGCAGAAGCACTGCGAGGGTTGGCAGTTGAAAAGTTGCAATGGATTGAGAAAACATGTGCTCCGATATGGGCCCAAAACATCACAAAGCTCACGTGGTTAACAGCCCTGGAAAAGCCCTTCAAACTGCAAAAAGAAATTACGTATGACCTATGTTTTCTCGGAGAAGGAAAAGTAAACATGGGCTCAAACAAGAACTGTAACAAAACGCTCATCGTCCCAGACATGAAGAAGGGTACAGCTGCATTAATGTATACGTACTGGCTTGAGGTAAACAGGCATACTTGCACCTTCCACAGTCATGGAAGGGCACGTGTTCCCTGGCAACGCTGCATTCCACCCTGATGGTGGTCCCGGAGAGTCATATTCAAGAGGGGAAGGGGTTGTCAGCCGTCCAAGAACCAGAGGCTGTAAGGGAGGGCAGGTCGGTAGGACCCCCCCTCACCTACATCTCCTACCCATGTGAAGACTCATGACTCATCGGGAGCCCCATCGTCCCAGGGCCCAGGAGGCGGGCTGGCTGCGGATCGACACATGAGGCTGCACAACCACATATATGGCATAGAATAGGCACCATTTTGTATTAGACAACTCCATTTTGTTAAAGGAGCTAAAACCTAACACAGGCAGAACAACTTGCATACACAGAAAACTGCAGCTTGACCCCTGCTTGACCGCGCTCGCAGAGGCCTGCACCCCCCCCGGCCTCCACCACATGGGAGATCCACTGAGAGCTCGTCCTCACGAGCAACCAGACACGAACAAACAACAAAATAAACACTGTATCATTTAACCTTCCGCAGTAAATCATTGTCCCAGCCGTGACCGGGCTCATTAGGAAGTAACTGAAACCAGCCCAACCCTGCATGCCCTGGCAATGCTCCAATCCCCAAAGCTGGACTGTGTGGCACCCCTCACCCCAGCCCACCCCGAGCCACCTTGAATTATGTGTTAACCATTTCTGTGATATATGTCGCGTTGACTAACGTTTGCTGCTATTGGGAAGAAGAGTGGCTATATGATATATATCATAGCTTCTGACAGCTCCTGTACATAATGTAATAATGAACCTTTGAAATGCATGTAGACCCACCAAGGCACTGGAGCCAGACTGTATCGTGGTATAATATGTACTGCCATCTTTGCACACCATCCAATCTAATGCTACCTCATGTTCGTATGTCAACTGCTGTTATGAAATATTGTGCGAAATGATAGAAACCCCCAGCTTATATTCTTATTAATGTAAATATATGTGTGCAATCCCAGAAGTCCCAAGTGTTGTCACCCACCCCTTGCCAAAGGTACAGTGTGCTGCCCTGTGGAGGGAAACAGGCCCAGAGCTGCAAGGTCATCTCCCCCTCCTCCCTCCCAGGCCCGCCGGGGGTAGCTGGTGTTCGAACAGCACAGCCTCGCCTTCCCTCCCAATTTCCCTGGACCCGCTTCCAGCATCCACCTCCCCCATGTCAGTGGCCGCCACAGCCTGACTCTATGAATTATGAGCTACCTGGTCCTAAAACCCACCGCCTCCTGGGCACAGGTCAGATGCCCCCCGCGGCCCATTTGGTATCCCTGTTAACCCCAAGTTAATGGCCCTCGAAGGGGGGCACCCACCCCTGTACCAATAGATCGTAATACCATCCCTCACCGCACCCATCAGGACAGGGCGATCAAGTAACCCCTCCTGTGCCCCTGACACTGCAAATGGGCTCATGGGATTAACAAGTTTGAACCTAAGGTGTCATTACAGCAATTGTATTGGGGTACTTCCAATTGCATATCTATGTCCCTGTCTCCTTCTTGATCTAAGGTCAATGTATTACAAGAGTACAAGACAACTGAAACGGTATAGTATAATGATTGGAAGTGAATGTGTGGCCACAAGGGCAAAGTAACAACTTAGCCACCAATCATCACTACAAGTCGTGTCCGGCCCAGCAATCCACCCTGATGAGCCCAGCTGACCGTTCACCCAACACTGGCACCACGTGGATCCTCGTCAGGGGCGTTGCTAGGGGGGGCTAAGGGGGCTATAGCCCCTGATCTTTTGGTTGTAGCCCCGGATAGAATCTCAGGAGCTACAGCCAAAAGACTAGCTACCCCCCAGTCCCAACAGTTCCGACATTAGCTTAGCCCCCGGTCTTTTCCAGACCTAGCAACTCCCCTGATCCTCGTCAATCCTGGAGCAGCAAAGCAACAATGTATATAGTCCTAGATGATGCCACCCAATCCCAATGACTATGTGCCCCCTATAGCTAGTTTAGTCGTGATGTATTTTTCTGTAATAAGTATGACTGTCTTTGCTATTGTCAGACAGAGCGCTCTCAGAGTTTGCAGAGTCCTTTGCATGCCCTATATTGATTTAGATAAAACCCTTTTAATCTCACCTGCACTTGGTCCTGGTCTCATTCCCCTCCTGGGGTGTGTGCTTTATTGCCTCTCACTAAGTGGGGTGCGTTTTTGGGGGACGCTTACATTCAAGGTTCCACAACCAACCGATGAGGCCCCAGTGTATGCCCTACCCGTGGAGAACATGCAAAGTTCAGTATTCAGAAAAAGAAGTTTGTCCAATTACATTTCCAAGGCATCCACAAAACTTTTGGTGCAAATTGCAGACAGGTTCCAGTTGTTCAATTCCGCTGAAACATTTTTCGCCTCCCTCGTCGCAAGTATCCAAGCGCGAGCCAACACAAAATGGCTCCAAATTATGCACTGGGAGCTGATACAACTGGCCAACGACACAGAAGAAGGATTCGATGTGATAAAGGTGGAGCTAATGGCCCTACCGCTAATGACAATGCAGAACAGGCACGTCCTAGACCTGTTGACTGCCATGGATGGAGGTGTTTGCCGAAAAATCGGGAGTGCATGTGGCACTTCGTACCTTCTGCAGACGCGGACAATGGAAATCTGTCTCATGTTATTGCCACCGTGCACAACCTTGGCGAGCGGATGAAGGAATAAGGAGGGGTGCAGCCAAGCTCATAGTTCGGAGACATTTTTTCATGGGTACCTTCCAGGCTCGGGATGACAGTCAAACTATTGGTACCCATCATCGTCTTTTTACTCCTGATTTTTTGTGTGTGCCAGCTAGGTCTTCGATGCTGCGCAAAATGCAGTCCCTAATGGTGCAATGACGATGGTGACAATGGGCAACGCTAGATGAGAGGCATAGATGACACATGAAGCACAAGTACAAACAGGTGAGGATCTGGGGCCCAAATATAGAATTGTACCACTGTACTATGATGGGTACATAGTAGATAATTTATATCACACTCCAAAAAAGGAGCCCCGCACACTAGAGTTGTATAAGGAAGTATGGGTGGACTTGGAGGGAGATGGGGGTTGTATATACAGGACTTGCACTCCTGATGAAAATGCGAGAGCTGGGCAGAGCCTCCGGGGAGTGTGTAGGACCTGGATGCCATGAAAGGGAACACCTGCCTGGGACAAGGCGGTAGCTGAGGAGGAAGAAAAGAGGAGATTGGGTGAACTGTAATATATGTTACTTAAGTAACGATAGGGAGGAATGTATGGGAGGAAAGGTCTTCATGGGCGCCTCCCCTCCATTCTCACCAATCATTCAGACTATGACTCATCCAGCAGCCAACCATGCTCCTGTGGCCAGGGATGCAGGATGACTGTGGGTCGACACATGTGGCTGCAATGCTCATTTGGTAGGATGGTACCAGACTCTATTTTGTGACACACTCAAACTCCATCTTGAACAAAACTTCTTAGGCCCCACTGGCCCAAGCGGCCCGCAGGGCTGCAGCTCTCCCCTCCCGATCACGCACAGCGAGCAAGTTCCTTCCCTCGTCCTCCTCCCCTCTGCGGCCCTGCTGCAGGCCTGTTCTCACGGGAGACTAGGCGCAAACAAGTTGCATGACAAACACTGTATCTTTCACCTTCCGCAGTCCCTTACTGACCTGCAAATGACTGGACCGGAGCCGGGGTGTGATAAAAACAAGTTGTCTCCATAAAACTTGTCCTGTCCCCTTAACATATGCTGTGGATAAACCCTCAACATTGTTCCCCATTTGAAGTGCCAGACACATATGCAAAGCCTGTGTGTCTCCCTGTTTCATCCTTGCAGATAATCCCCCTGAAGGAATTACACATTCACTCCTGTTGTTCTTTACCATGAGATTGATTGCAAATAACGAAACAAGGTGACCCTCACCTATGCCCCCATCTGCACACAGAGAAGCCATGACTTGTATGTTTAAAACCCTTGCCCTTGATCAAATAGCATTGGTTGCTGTAGACTGCACAAGGCAATGTTTAATACTAATATGTACTTAGTGATTTTCTAAATGTGTATAGTTTTCTGCATGACCTATCAGCATCGCTGTATGCAGGGCTTTTTTATGGTATGTGGTACAGTAGATATAGAACAGTTTTGTCAATCGTATATATATATATATATATATATATATATATATATATATATATATATATATATATTACATGGACGCGGCAGCGTCCATGTAGTTATGGTTAAGTTGGTGTTTCCATAGGAAGAGCATTTTTTGGGTGGCTTATAACTTCGCTCCCTCTGGACGAATCCTCACCAAACTTTGCAAAAAAAGTATATGGCCCACTCTGAATTTTCCAGGATTCGTCCAGGGGGGGAAAAGTTATAGGGGGGGTCCTAAAACTTGTGTTTTTTCCTATAGACATAATGGGAAAAAACTTTGCGCACGGCCACAGGCCAAACCGCTGGACGGATTTACACCAAATTTGCGGCAGGAGCGGGGGCTTGGTTCCAAAAGCGTGCTTTTGCAAATTTGGTGTAAATCCGTCCAGTAGTTTTTTATAAAATGACCAAAACGTAAGGCAAAAAAAATTGTGATATCTGTGTTCGCTTCGCGGACGGACTTCCCTGTTCGCTCCGCGGACAGCACCCCGATTGGCCCATGGCCTTGCGTCATGTCCGCGGACATGTGATGTGTTCGCTGATTGGACGGCGAGGGGCGTGGAGCGCGTCAGATTTTCTGTGGCGCCCGTCATCTTGCATTCACGGGCGACCGCGGACAGCGCAGTGAAATGTGGATAAAAAATTGTATTTAGTGCCGTGTGTTGGTGTGTAAGAGTGTTTGGGGAGGGTGGGGGAGTATGAGATAGGTTCAATGTTTTATTTTTTTATGTGCTAGACGTTTTTGTTGTGTTTGATTTGTCCGCGGAGAACACGGCTGTTCTGACATTTTGCAAATAAACTAAATGGTGGGGTGTTTAGAGGACGGAGTATGTGTCATTTTTGTTCGCAAGGAAGGTAAAAATGAGCTATCAACACTTGCGGTGTACTTAATTGTTCATAAATACACAAACTGGGGGTGTCCTCAGGACGCTGTCCGTATTGTAATCTGTCTAGTTGAATGTGTTCTAAGAACACTCGCGGTGTCCCGAAATGGTTGCAATTACACAAAATGGGGGTGTTCTGAGAACGTTGTTTGTATTGTTCGTTGTCAGGGTGAAAGTGTTTTAAGACCACTCCTTTTGTCCGCTAATAGTACAATTTCCTATGGGCGTCAACCGACTTTTTGTCCACTAAAGAAACGATAAATCTGGCTGGTGTGTGCCGACATTATGTGATAATCCTATGACTGCCGCTATTGACCTGGCTGACTTGCTTTTGCGACACTAAATCATATCTCCCGCCCCTAAGCCTGATATTATCAAAGCATTCATATTCCCCGCCTCTCTCCGTGATGTTACAGGGTGCGTCATCATACGCGCCCAGTCCTCTCCAGTCCTAAGTGACTTTACACAGAACCCAGAGGACAACACATATTATGTCACAACACAGCGCGCCACAATTCGGAATATGAAACAGTGATTTAAAAGCAAACAGCAAGATTGTAAATTTTGTAAAGTACATTTATTTGACATCAAATGTTTAGAGAATATTCAGCAATTTGCATTTGTCTTTGTTGTCGATTCGCAAACGTTTGTGTTGAGGAACGTGATGTTCCTTTGCGGTACAGAGGGTGTTAGATCAGCTTACAACTCAGTGCGCCACAATTTGGAATATGAAACTGTGGTTTAAAAGTAAACAGCAGGATTGTACATTTGGTAAAGTACATTTATTTCACATGAAATGTTTAGTGAATATTCAGCGCTTTGCTATTGTCTCTGCTGTCGATCAGCAAAAGTTTATTTTGAGCCACGCGTTGTTCCTTTGAGGTAGATAGGCTGTTGGTTTATGATAAAAGCAGTAAATGGTCGCTCTGATAATCGGATGGTTGCTCCAACAACGAGCCATTAGACCACCCTATTGGTTGGTATGTTGTTTGTAGCCGCTAGTACTGCGTAAGGACATATTGGTCCTTGGCGATTGTCCCATAAAATGGTGAGGGTCATGAAGTTGCATATTTGGACCTGCACCTGGAAGTTGAAGACCCCATCCGCTGGAGTCTGTAAATCGTGACATAGGCAAAATGGGGCGACATACCTGTTTTAAAAAACATAAATTAGTCTCACCAGCCGATCTTCATTAAAAATCATCATTTTATTTATTAGGGCGTGAAACTATTTGCTATCGAAGATAGTGCAACGGAGTATGTTAATAATAAAATAATAATATTTTCCCATTCATATAGCGCTAAGAACCGTGAGGTATCTAAGCGGTGCTTATTATTACCCACGGTGTGTGTTGCTCATTTATCGACCACGGAAGGATGAAAGGCTGAGTTTGGCCTTGCAGGGATCCGAACTTGCGTTAGTAAGCTGTGGACGGATGTCAGAGTGAGTTTTGTACTCACTGTGCCACTTGAAAGGCTAAGGCTACGGTGAAGTGGCTCAGTGAGTAGAGCGCTTGACCGCCTATAGACCGGTTAAATTATTTCTATAAACCCACCCTGTGTCGTCTGCCTTTTTCAGTGCCCCCTAAACGACAGGGGATCAATTAGGCGGTGATAGTGCGCTGTAGAAAACATTATGCCACTTTGAACGAACAAGTTCAACTTGAGCGGTCTTTAATGCTACGCTATTGTAATTATATTTGGTATAAAATAATCTAAAGGGTTACTTACAGTACAATTGCAATTTCCATTGTCTACGAGTAGTGCAGTCCCAAAATACGACTCTGCATGTGCGAACGATCTTTCGCATAGTGATATAATATATAAAAGTGGTTTCGTTTCAGAAATTTCATCCTTATCTTCTCTTACGTTTTAGCAACACTCCTTCAAGAGAAGTATTTCATCACAATCACTGTCTGTCAAGGTCAAAACACAATACAACCTTATAGTCCGCTTTGTGAGCCTCTCCGGGGCCCGAGAAATAAATGGAAGCAGCTGACCTTCACTGTGAACGAGCATAAATTCTTACTTTGCAACATTCTGTGTAAAGCCATCTGTGAGAAGTTGGTTTTTGCACGCCATGTTTGTATATTGTTTGCGTGATATTAAAAAAAGTTTGTTGAAGGGACGTTATGGTTCTAAGTACAGCCGAAAGACCCCTGAAAATCGCAAGTTATGGTAAGCTATGAAAAATAACTTGCGCCACCACCGTGCACTGCTAAGACTAACACCCAGGACATCAAAGATGACATCGCAAATGTCATTGATGAAATCACTGATGACATCACATGTGTATGTACTTTTCATGGAATTTGTGTACTAGGGATTTTTATTATAATGTTGCGAAAAAAGTGTCAAGGATATTGCAATAAATATCATACCGTTATTAGTGTTTGAATGATGCATTGATATAAATAGCATTGTATTATGGGATTCTATCTAGTATACTGAGCTACTAATGGAGAAACATAGCATTCTGGGCAGAGTACAAGATGAAAGTATAATATTTGTAATGTTAATATGTTGAATAATGAAATGATAATTGTCCTGAAATGTTTGAAAATTCACAAAATGGGGGTGTTCTGAGGACGTTATTCGTATTGTGTGATTGCTTAGCTGTATGCAATGAGGGAATGGCACAGAGAGTAAAGTGGACGCCGTCCGTGGATACCGCGGCTGTTCGTGGACAGGGCGTGCTACATCCGGGTTTTTCCAGGAAATCCAACATGGAAAGAAGACTGTACGGATCAGCCAATCAGATGTCGAGGTTGTGGATTTGTGTTGAAAGAGACTGTGTGTGGTGAAGTTGGCAGAAGTAGAGAAAGTCAGGGTGTTGGTGCTTGGAGATATGTTTGTGCATGGTTTACAACAGTACGCTCAATGCAGGCATGTTGCAAAGAACTTTGATGTGAAAGGAGTGGCGGTGGTGTGGAGCACTGTGCCTGATTGCAATGTACAGGGAATTGTACAAGTTTGTGAGGATATGGCCACGATGAACAGTCCGCATTTGGTAGTTTTGCACTATGGTGCTTTCCATTTGGGCAACGTCAGTGCCCCTACTTTGTTGGCTGATTTGGAATGCTTGGTTCAATCCGTAATGAAGATCCTTCCAAATGCGAAAGTAATTTTTTCTGGATTACTACCTAGGGCAATATGGGACAATAGTTCAGTTTTTTGTCCTCAGCAAAACATTGCTAGGTGTGTCATCAACCGAGGCATGTGTGCCTTCATGCTTAGAGCTGGTATTTTCTTCTGTAATAATGAGAATATTGATTCCAGTAATGCTGTTTATTTTAAAGAAGATGGCATTTCCTTATCTTTTATGGGAAATGCCATGCTGTTTTGGAATGTAAGGGTTGCTTTGGAGAAGGTTATGTGAAGATTTTAGGAGTAAAGTAAGAAAAAAAAAATATACAAAATAACAGGTGTCTGTCAAGCATCTGCAAAAAAACCAAAAAAAAAGTCTCTTTTCAGAGCCTACCTCAAAGGGGAAATGGGGCACACTATTTAAATTTACATTCACCACGCTCAGATTTTTGATATGTTGCGGACATGGCGGTAGTCCGCGGACATCGAAATCACTAGCTAGGGGTTCAGTATGTTCTATGTTACATGTATTTAAAGTCAGGGATATTATGGTTAAGTTGTGCTACTAAAAACCTATGAAATTCTGTAAAAAAAACTTTGTTAAAGGGATGTTATGGTTAAGTTTCGCTACTAAAAACCAATGAAATTCAGCAAAAAAAATTTGTTAAAGGGACGTTATGGTTAAGTTGCGCTACTAAAAACCTATGAAATTCAGTAAAAAAACTTTGTTAAAGGGACGTTATGGTTCAAAGTAAAACCGAAAAACCTCTGAAATTCGGCAGTTATGGTAAGATAAGCAACCATAACTCGCGCCACCGTGCACTGCTAACACTAACACCCAGGACCTCAAAGATGACATCACAAATGTCAAACTTTGGGAAAAAACTTTGCTCACGCCTACAGCCCAAACCGCTGGACGGATTTTCCCCAAATTTGCGGCGGAAGCAGCATCTTGTTCCCGAAAGCATGCTTTTTGTTATTGGGTGTAAATCCATCCAGTAGTTTTAAAAAAAATGACAAAAATGTAAGTGCAAAAAATTAGTGATATCTGTGTCTGCTTCGTGGACACAGTTCCCTGTTCGCTCCGCGGACAGGACGGGGATTGGGTAAGCGCTTGCATGATGTCCACGGACATCTGACGTGCACCCCTGCTCATGCCCCGTGTCTCCCCTGTTCCCCCACCCCCCCGCTCATGCCCTGTGTTTCCCTCGTGTTTCCCCCGACCCCCTGCTCATGCCCCATGTCTCCCCTGTACCCCCCCACTCCCCGCTCATGCCCAGTGTCTCCCTCCTGTACCCCCACCCCCCGCTCATGCCCCGTGTCTCCCTCCTGTACCCCCACCCACCGCTCATGCCCAGTATCTGCATTGTTCCCCCCACCCCCTGCTCATGCCCCGTGTGTCTCCTGTTGCCCCCCACCCCCAGCTCATGCCCCGTGTTTCCCTTGTGTTACCCCCACCCCCGATCATGCCCCGTGTCTCCCTCCTGTTCAACCCACCCCCCGTGCATGCCGTGTGTCTCTCGCCTGTTTCCCCCACCCCCGCTCATGCCCAGTGTCTCCCTCCTGTACCCCCCACCCCCCGCTCATGCCCCTTGTCTCCCTCCTGTACCCCCCACCACCCGCTCATGCCCAGTAGCTGCCTTTCCCCCACCCCTGCTCATGCCTGTGTCTCCCTTGTGTTAACCCCCACCCCCTGCTCATGCCCTGTGTTTCCTCTGTTCCCTCCACCCCCACTCATGCCCCGTGTCTCCCCTGTTCCACCCCACCCCCGCTCAAGCCCCTTGTCTCCCTCGTGTTACCCCCCACCCCCCGCTCATGTCCTGTGTCTCCCTCCTGTACCCCCCACCCCCTGCTCATGCCCCGTGTCTTCCTTGTGTTCTCCCCACCCCCGCTCATGCCCCGTGTGTCTCCTGTTGCCCCCCACCCCCCGCTCATGCCCCGTGTGTCCCTCGTGTTCCCCCACCCCCGCTCATGCCCTGTGTTTCCCTCTTGTTACCCCTAAAACCCCCGCTCATGCCCTGTGTGTCTCCTGTTCCCCCCGCCCCCGCTCATGCCCCGTGTTTCCCTCCTGTACTACCCCACCCCCTGCTCATGCCCCATGTCTCCCTCATGGTCCCCCCAACCCCCGCTCATGCCCCGTGTCTTCCTCGTGTACCACCCACCCCCTGCTCATGCCCTGTGTCTTCCTAGTGTTACCCGCCATGCCCCCGCTCATGCCCCATGTCTCCCTCATGGTCCCCCCAACCCCCGCTCATGCCCCGTGTCTTCCTCGTGTACCCCCCACCCCCGCTCATGCCCCATGTGTCTCCTGTTGCCCCCTACCCCCCGCTCATGCCCCGTGTTTTCCTTGTGTTACCCCCCACCCCCGCTCATGCCCTGTGTTTCCTGTGTTACCCCCCACCCCCCGCTCATGCCCCGTGTCTCCCTCCTGTTCCCCCACCCCATCTCATGCCCCGTGTCTCTCTCTTGTTCCCCCCACCCCCCCTCATGCCCCGTGTCTCCCTCCTGTACCCCCAACCCCCCGCTCATGCTCCGTGTCCCCCTCCTGTACCCCCACCCCCGCTCATGCCCAGTATCTGCCATGTTCCCCCCACCCCCCGCTCATGCCCAGTGTCTCCTATTGGCCCCCACCCCCTCCTCATGCCCCGTGTTTCCCTCGTGTTTCCCCCAGCCCCCGCTCATGCCCCGTGTTTCCCTTGTGTTACCCCCACCTCCCGCTCATGCCCCATGTCTCCCTCCTGTTCCCCCCACCCCCGCTCATGCCCCGTGTCTCCCTCCTGTACCCCCACCCCCTGCTCATGCCCAGTATCTGCCCTGTTCCCCCACCCCCCACTCATGCCCCGTGTCTTCCTTGTGTCCCCCACCCCCCGCTCATGCCCTGTGTCTCCCCTGTTCCCCCCACCCCCCGCTGAAGCCCTGTGTCTCCACTGTTCCCCCCACCCCCGCTCATGCCCCGTGTCTCCACTGTTCCCCCCAACCCCCGCTCATGCCCCGTGTCTCCCTACTGTACCCCCCACCCCCTGCTCATGCCCCATGTCTTCCTCGTGTTCTCCCCACCCCCCGCTCATGCTCCGTGTGTCTCCTGTTGCCCCCACCCCCAGCTCATGCCCTGTGTCTCCCTCGTGTTCCCCCATCGCCCGCTCATGCCCCGTGTCTCTCCTGTTGCCCACCACCCCCGCTCATGCCCCTTGTGTCCCCCGTGTTCCCGCCACCCCCGCTCATGCCCCGTGTTTCCCTCGTTTTACCCCCCACCCCCCGCTCAAGCCCCGTGTGTCTCCTGTTGCCCCCCACCACCCGTTCATGCCCCGTGTCACCCCCGCTCATGCCCCCTGTTTCCCTTGTGTTACCCCCGCTCATGCCCCATGTCTCCCTCTTGTTCCCCCCACCCCCCGCTCATGCCCCATATGTCTATTGTTGCCACCAACCCCCGCTCATGCCCTGTGTTTCCCTCTTGTTACCCCTAAAACCCCCGCTCATGCCCTGTGTGTCTCCTGTTCCCCCCGCCCCCGCTCATGCCCCGTGTTTCCCTCCTGTACTACCCCACCCCCTGCTCATGCCCCGTGTCTCCCTCATGGTCCCCCCAACCCCCGCTCATGCCCCGTGTCTTCCTCGTGTACCACCCACCCCCTGCCCTGTGTCTTCCTCGTGTTACCCGCCATGCCCCCGCTCATGCCCCATGTCTCCCTCATGGTCCCCCCAACCCCCGCTCATGCCCCGTGTTTTCCTTGTGTTACCCCCCACCCCCGCTCATGCCCTGTGTTTCCCTCTTGTTACCCCTAAAACCCCCACTCATGCCCTGTGTGTCTCCTGTTCCCCCCGCCCCCGCTCATGCCCCGTGTTTCCCTCCTGTACTACCCCACCCCCTGCTCATGCCCCGTGTCTCCCTCATGGTCCCCCCAACCCCCGCTCATGCCCCGTGTCTTCCTCGTGTACCACCCACCCCCTGCCCTGTGTCTTCCTCGTGTTACCCGCCATGCCCCCGCTCATGCCCCATGTGTCTCCTGTTGCCCCCTACCCCCGCTCATGCCCCGTGTTTTCCTTGTGTTACCCCCCACCCCCGCTCATGCCCTGTGTTTCCTGTGTTACCCCCCACCCCCCGCTCATGCCCCGTGTCTCCCTCCTGTTCCCCCACCCCATCTCATGCCCCGTGTCTCTCTCTTGTTCCCCCCACCCCCCCTCATGCCCCGTGTCTCCCTCCTGTACCCCCAACCCCCCGCTCATGCTCCGTGTCCCCCTCCTGTACCCCCACCCCCGCTCATGCCCAGTATCTGCCATGTTCCCCCCACCCCCCGCTCATGCCCAGTGTCTCCTATTGGCCCCCACCCCCTCCTCATGCCCCGTGTTTCCCTCGTGTTTCCCCCCAGCCCCCGCTCATGCCCCGTGTTTCCCTCGTGTTACCCCCACCTCCCGCTCATGCCCCATGTCTCCCTCCTGTTCCCCCCACCCCCGCTCATGCCCCGTGTCTCCCTCCTGTACCCCCACCCCCTGCTCATGCCCAGTATCTGCCCTGTTCCCCCACCCCCCACTCATGCCCCGTGTCTTCCTTGTGTTCCCCCACCCCCCGCTCATGCCCTGTGTCTCCCCTGTTCCCCCCACCCCCCGCTGAAGCCTTGTGTCTCCACTGTTCCCCCCACCCCCGCTCATGCCCCGTGTCTCCACTGTTCCCCCCAACCCCCGCTCATGCCCCGTGTCTCCCTACTGTACCCCCCACCCCCTGCTCATGCCCCATGTCTTCCTCGTGTTCTCCCCACCCCCCGCTCATGCTCCGTGTGTCTCCTGTTGCCCCCACCCCCAGCTCATGCCCTGTGTCTCCCTCGTATTCCCCCATCGCCCGCTCATGCCCCGTGTCTCTCCTGTTGCCCACCACCCCCGCTCATGCCCCTTGTGTCCCCCGTGTTCCCGCCACCACCGCTCATGCCCCGTGTTTCCCTCGTTTTACCCCCCACCCCCCGCTCAAGCCCCGTGTGTCTCCTGTTGCCCCCCACCACCCGTTCATGCCCCGTGTCACCCCCGCTCATGCCCTGTGTCTTCCTCGTGTACCCCCACTCCCCACTCATGCCCCTTGTGTCTCCTGTTGCCCCCCACCCCCTGCTCATGCCCCGTGTCTTTCTCGTGTTTCCCCACCACCCCCCGCTCATGCCCCGTGTTTCCCTTGTGTTACCCCCCACCCCCCGTTCATGCCCCATGTCTCCCTCCTGTTCCCCCCACCCCCCGCTCATGCCCGGTGTCTCTCCCTTGTTCCCCCCACCCCTCCGCTCATGCCCAGTGTCTCCCTCCTGTGCCCCCCACCCCCCGCTCATGCCCCGTGTCTCCCTCCTCTACCCCCCAACCCCCGCTCATGCCGAGTATCTGCCCTGTTCCCCCCACCGCCCTCTATCTCCTGTTGCCTCCCACCCCCCGCTCATGCCCCGTGTCTCCCTCGTGTTTCCCCCACCCCCTGCTCATGCCCCGTGTTTTCCTCGTGTTACCCCCCACCCCCCGCTCATGCCCCATGTCTCCGTCCTGTTCCCCCCACCCCCCGCTCATGCCCCGTGTCTCCCTCCTGTACCCCCAACCCCCGCTCATGCCCCGTGTCTCCCTCCTGTACCCCCACCCCCTGCTCATGCCCAGTATCTGCCCTGTTCCCCCCACCCCCTGCTCATGCCCCGTGTCTCTCTTGTGTTCCCCCCACCCCCCGCTCATGCCCTGTGTCCCCCCTGTTCTCCCCCACCCCCCGCACAAGCCCCGTGTCTCCTCTGTTCCCCCCTGTTAGGGAGAATTCTCTTTTTAGGCTGAATTTCCTAACCTAGTGAGTCCCCCAGCAGCTTTGCTGGATTTCTGGAGTTTGTTTTTTCCATCCTGCCAAGAGTGAGACCCTTTTTCTCCCACTCTTGGACATGAATGTGTGTAATTCCTTTGAATGTCAATGTGTTCTAGGGGGCTATGGGGTCTTTTACTCCATTGGGTCTCATATGTTTTGCTATGTGTGTTACAACGCACCCTCCATGCCGTAGCGCTGGGGCGTCCTAGCGGAACTCCATCATAGGCTCCATACCCGGGGACTGACTACTGTCTCCCCGGGCATGTAAAGTCACCATTGGCTTTACTAGACCTAAATTTACTAACAGAACTAGTAGACACCATCTTATTATGGACGTGCTAGTAGGGGTAATTCGATTACTCCTAGGTCTGTTATTAGAGGGGGCACTGTCCCGTCCCCCCTCGTCGAGTTTTGGCTGGTGGCAGTGGAAACTACTTGTTATGTTCAACCCCGAACATAACCCTCTGGGATTCTTCCCATTGTTGGAGATTGATACTTTTCCTCGTTAATCTCTAGCATACCACTGGTTTATTTATCTTAAATAAGTCTATCGGATGGTATTTTCTGCCAGAACTCGGTTTTTAAAATGGCGTCTGTGTTTGTCTCTGTGACTCCTAAACCAAAAGTGTGAGCCCTTTGTTCCACTTTTGGCGGGCTTCTGTACAGAGACCCTCCAAAGTGGTGCCATTCTGTCTGGGTTACCACAGGGGTGTGGGAGGGGGTTTAGGCACCCTGGACCCAGTTTCCTTGCCAACTCCGGTCACACTCTGGTGTGATTGGCCCAAGTGGTGAGCCACCCCGCTCACCACTTAGCGTGTTGTGATTGACAGCTAGGCTGAATGAATGGGGGTTTTCTGCATAAAAGCAGGGCTTTTGGGACTGGATCTTCAGAAGTCGACACAGGACCTAAGAATCCGACGAGGGTAACGCTGAGCCGACCTGCAACGACGACACCTCCGGTGGAGCCCTCCGGAACTGACTCAACACTTCCCGACGACAGAGGAGATCTCCCTGCCGGAGAGTCTCTTCCCCTGACTGGTGGGAACAACCAGTCCCCTTTGCTTTTTCTTCGCTCCAGGATGCAGTGGTCGAATTGCCCGTGCAGAGCACCTCGGCAACCGGATAGCCACTACCCCTGTACCGTGACCAAAAGGTGGTCCCTTGTGACCCTCCGCGGCTGGTCTCTTCCCTGGTGGTGCACCGGACTTCACTTTTCTTCGACGATGAGATCATCTCTACTCTTGGCAACAATCCGACGTGCATCCACCACCAGGAACAACTGTCCCCGCCGGAGCTGTCTCCCCACAAACATGGTACCGTGTCCACCTGGCTTCCCTTTCTGCCGGATCGAGTGAGGTGTCTTAATCCTCGCCTTTCCATTGGGTCGCCTCTAAGCTTTCTTTAACGTGTTGTTCTGAACTGGTCCAATTTTTCCATAACAATTTTGCGATAAAGACTCGAAGCGCATTTCCACTGAGACACTTTTGGGACATATTGCCTTGCCTCTCTCCGAGTGGGCCTGGCCTCTGAACTTTGTGATCTGCAGTAGACCTTGCCTTACTTGCCTTGCATTTGTCCAAAAAGTATTGGTACCGAGTTGACTTCATAGCCTGCCTTATTTTTCTCTCCCGTCCTAACGAATACCAGAATGCCATCTAGGTTAAAGCATACACCTCTGTCTGCAAATAAGTGATGCCGGTAAACATAGACTTGTCGAACTATTGTTAGGGGGATTGATCTTTTTCTTCGCATAGTATTGTGATTGAAGTTGTTTGCCGTATTAGTGCCAGAGTGTTTTCCATAGATGTGTTGTTATAAATAAATACCTTTATATCTTTACACCGAAGCCTTGTTCCGTGTTTGCTTGTTCTACTGTGTAGATTGCCCTATATTGTATACTCCACATACTGCCTAACTCTTCTTGAGGGAAGTCTGACTGCTCAGCCACAGCTACCAAGTGAATCTGTGTGGTACAGACTGCTACCAAGTGGGTTTACTGCCAAACACCTGTAGTCCTAAATCTTTTGCAGTGGTCCCAGAGGGAACTGCACAGGTTTCTGCCTAACACCCCCCACCCCCCGCTCATGCCCAGTGTCTCCACTGTTCCCCCCACCCCCGCTCATGCCCCATGTCTCCCTACTGTTCCCCCCACCCCCATCTCATGGTCCGTGTCTCCCTCATGTACCACCCCACCTCCCGCTCATGCCCCGTTGTCTGCCCTGTACCCCCCCACCCCCAGCTCATGCCCCGTGTCTCCCTCGTGTTCCCCCCACCCCAGCTCATGCCCCGTGTCTTCCTCGTGTTTCCCCCCACCCCCCGCTCATGCCCCGTGTCTCCCTCATGTTCCCCCCACACCCGCTCATGCCCCGTGTCTCCCTCGTGTTCTCCCCACCCCCCGCTCATGCCCCGTGTTTCCCTCATGTTCTCCCCACCCCCGCTCATGCCCCTTGTCTTCCTCGTACACCCCCCCAGCCTCTGCTCATGCGCTGTGTGTCTCCTGTTGCCTCCCACCCCCCGCTCATGCCCTGTGTCTCCCTTGTGGTTCCCCCCACCCCCTGCTCATGCCCTGTGATTCCCTCGTGTTACCCCCCCACCCCCTGCTCATGCCCCGGGTCTCCCTCCTGTTCCCCCCACCCCCCGCTCATGCCCCATGTCTCTCTCTTGTTCCCCCCACCCCCTGCTCATGCCTCATGTCCCCCTCAGTTCCCCCCCACCCCCCGCTCATGCACCGTGTCTCCCCTGTCCCCCCACACCCCATGCTCATTCCTCATGTCTCCCTTCCATTCCCCCAACCCCCGCTCATGCCCTGTGTCTCCCTCCTGTACCCCACCCCCGCTCATGACCCGTGTCTCCCCTGTGACCCCCCACTCCCTGTTCAAGCCCCATGTCTCCACTGTCCCCCCCTCTCATTCCCCCCACCCCCACTCATGCCCTGTGTCTCCCTACTGTTCCCCCCACCCCCTGCTCATGGTCCGTGTGTCTCCTGTTGCCTCCCACCCCCGCTCATGCCCTGTGTCTCCCCCACCCCCTGCTCATGCCCCGTGTTTCCCTCGTGTTACCCCCCACCCCCCACTCATGCCCCGTGTCTCCCTCCTGTTCCCCCCACCGCTGCTCATGCCCCATGTCTCTCTCTTGTTCCCCCCACCCCCTACTCGTGCGCCGTGTCTCCCCTGTCCCCCCACATACCCTGCTCATGCCTCGTGTCTCCCTTCCATTCCCCTCAACCCCTGCTCATGCCCCGTGCCTCCCCTGTTCCCTCCCACCCCCCACTCAAGCCCCGTGTCTCCCTCCTTTCCCCCACCCCCGCTCATGCTCTGTGTCTCCCCTGTTCCCCCCAACCCCCTGCTCATGCCCCATGTGTGCCTTTTTCCCCCCACCCCCCGCTCATGCCCCGTGTGTGCCCTGTTTCCCCCCCTGCTCATGAACCGTGTGTGCCCTGTTCCCCCCACCACCCGCTCATGCCCCGTGTGTGCCCTGTTCCCCCAGCCCACGCTCATGCTTCGTGTCTCCCTCCCGTTCCCCCCACCCATGCCCACGTGTCTCCCCTGTTCCCCCACCCCCCGCTCATGCCCCGTGTCTCCCTCCTGTACCCCCCACCCCCCGCTCATGCCCAGTATCTGCCCTGTTCCCCACCCCCGCTCATGGCCTGTGTCTCCTGTTGCCCCCATCCACCCGCTCATGCCCCGTGTCTCCCTTGTGATTCCTCTCACCCCCTGCTCATGCCCCGTGTTTCCCTCGTGTTACCCCCACCCCCACTCATGCCCCGTGTCTCCCTCCTGTACCCCCACCCCCGCTCATGCCCCATGTCTCCCTCCTGTACCCCCCACCCCCTGCTCATGCCCAGTGTCTGCCCTGTTCCCCCCACCCCCCGCTCATGCCCCGTGTCTCCCTTGTGTTTCCCCCCACCCCCCGCTCATGCCCTGTGTCTCCCTTGTTCCCCCCCACCCCCTGCTCAAGCCCCGTGTCTCCACTGTTCCCTCCCACCCACCGCTCATGCCTGTGTCTCCACTGTTCCCCCCACCCCCGCTCATGCCCCATGTCTAACTACTGTTACCCCCACCCCCCGCTCCTGGTCTGTGCCTCCCTCCTGTACCCTCCCACCCCCCGCTCATGCCCTGTGTCTCCCTCGTGTTCCCCCCACCCCGGCTCATGCCTCGTGTCTTCGTCGTGTACCCCCCGCTCATTCCCCGTGTCTCCCTCATGTTCCCCCCACCCCCGCTGATGCCCCGTGTCTCCCTTGTGTTCCCCCACTCATGCCTCGTGTCTCCCTCATGTTCTCCCCACCCCGCACATGCCCGTGTCTTCCTCGTGTACCCCCCAGCCTCCGCTCATGCCCCGTGTGTCTCCTGTTGCCTCCCACCCCCGTTCATGCCCCGTGTCTCCCTTGTGTTTCCCCCCACACCCTGCTCATGCCCCGTGTTTTCCTCGTATTACCCCCCACACCCCACTCATGCCCCGTGTCTCCCTCCTGTTCCACCACCCCCTGCCATTGCCCCGTGTCTCCCACCTGTACCCCCACCCCCCGCTCATGCCCCATGTCTCCCTCCTGTACCCCCCACCCCCTGCTCATGCCCAGTGTCTGCCCTGTTCCCCCCACCCCCCGCTCATGCCCCGTGTCTCCCTTGTGTTCCCCCCCACCCCCGCTCATGCCCTGTGTCTCCCTTGTTCCCCCCCACCCCCCGCTCAAGCCCTGTGTCTCCACTGTTCCCTCCCACCCACCGCTCATGCCCGTGTCTCCACTGTTCCCCCCACCCCCGCTCATGCCCCATGTCTCTCTACTGTTCCCCCCACTCCCTGCTCATGGTCCGTGTCTCCCTCCTGTACCCCCATCCCCTGCTCATGCCCCGTGTCTACCCTGTACCCCCCACCCCCGCTCATGCCCTGTGTCCCCCTCGTGTTCCCCCCAGCCCCGGCTCATGCCCCTTGTCTTCCTAGTGTACCCCCCACCCCCCGCTCAAGCCCCGTGTCTCCCGCATGTTCCCCCCACCCCCACTCATGCCCCATGTCTCCCTTGTGTTCCCCCACCCCTCTCTCATGCCCCGTGTCTCCCTCATGTTCTCCCCACCCCCGCTCATGCCCCGTGTCTTCCTCATGTACCCCCCCAGCCTCTGTTCATGCCCCATGTGTCTCCTGTTGCCTCCCACCCCCCGCTCATGCCCCGTGTCTCCCTTGTGTTTCCCCCACCCCCTGCTCATGCCCCGTGTTTCCCTCATGTTACCCCCCAGCCCCTGCTCATGCCCCGTGACTCCCTCCTGTTCCCCCCACCCCCTGCTCATGCCCCATGTCCCTCTCATGTTGCCCCCCACCCCCCCGCACATGCGCTGTGTCTCCCCTGTCCCCCCAAATCCCCCGCTCATGCCTCGTGTCTCCCTTCCATTCCCCCAACCCCCGCTCGTGCCCGTGTCTCCCTCCTGTACCCCCACACCGCTCATGCCCCGTGTCTCCCCTGTTCCCTCTCACCCCCCGCTCATGCCCCGTGTGTCTCCTGTTGCCCCCACCACCCGCTCATGCCCCGTGTCACCCCCACTCATGCCCCGTGTTTCCCTTGTGTTACCCCCCACGCCCCCGCTCATGCCCTGTGTCTCCCTCGTGTTCCCCCCACCCCCCGCTCATGCCCCGTGTATCTACCGTTGCCCCCAACCCCCCGCTCATGCCCCATGTGTCCCCTGTTGCCCCCCACCCCCGCTCATGCCCTGTGTCTTCCTCGTGTACCCCCCACCCCCACTCATGCCCCGTGTGTCTCCTGTTGCCCCCCACCCCCTGCTCATGCCCTGTGTCTTTCTCGTGTTTACCCCCACCCCCCGCTCATGCCCCGTGTTTCCCTTGTGTTACCCCCACCCCCTGCTCATGCCCCGTGTTTTCCTTGTGCTACCCCCCACCCCCCGCTCATGCCCCGTGTCTCCCTCCTGTTCCACCCACCCCCCGCTCATGCCCCATGTCTCCCTCCTGTACCCCCACCCCCGCTCATGCCCTGTGTCTTCCTCCTGTACCCCCCACCCCCTGCTCATGCCCAGTATCTGCCCTGTTCCCCCCACCCCCCACTCATGGTCCGTGACTCCCTCCTGTACCCCACCACCCCCCGCTCATGCCCCATGTCTGCCCTGTCCCCTTCCACCCCCCGCTCATGCCTCGTGTCTCCCTCATGTTCTCCCCACCCCACACATGCCCCGTGTCTCCCTCCTGTACCCCCCACCCCCTGCTCATGCCCAGTGTCTGCCCTGTTCCCCCCACCCCCCGCTCATGCCCTGTCTCTCCCTTGTTCCCCCCCACCCCCTGCTCAAGCCCCGTGTCTCCACTGTTCCCTCCCACCCACCGCTCATGCCCGTGTCTCCACTGTTCCCCCCACCCCCGCTCATACCCCATGTCTAACTACTGTTACCCCCACCCCCCGCTCCTGGTCTGTGCCTCCCTCCTGTACCCCCCCACCCCCCACTCATGCCCCGTGTCTGCCCTGTACCCTCCCACCCCCCGCTCATGCCCTGTGTCTCCCTCGTGTTCCCCCCACCCCGGCTCATGCCCCGTGTCTTCGTCGTGTACCCCCCAACCCCCCGCTCATTCCCCGTGTCTCCCTCATGTTCCCCCCACCCCCGCTGATGCCCCGTGTCTCCCTTGTGTTCCCCCCATCCCCCGCTCATGCCTCGTGTCTCCCTCATGTTCTCCCCACCCCGCACATGCCCGTGTCTTACTCGTGTACCCCCCAGCCTCCGCTCATGCCCTGTGTGTCTCCTGTTGCCTCCCACCCCCATTCATACCCCGTGTCTCCCTTGTGTTTCCCCCCACACCCTGCTCATGCCCCGTGTTTTCCTCGTGTTACCCCCCACACCCCACTCATGCCCCGTGTCTCCCTCCTGTTCCACCACCCCCTGCCATTGCCCCGTGTCTCCCACCTGTACCCCCACCCCCCGCTCATGCCCCATGTCTCCCTCCTGTACCCCCCACCCCCTGCTCATGCCCAGTGTCTGCCCTGTTCCCCCCACCCCCCGCTCATGCCCCGTGTCTCCCTTGTGTTCCCCCCTACCCCCCGCTCATGCCCTGTGTCTCCCTTGTTCCCCCCCACCCCCCGCTCAAGCCCTGTGTCTCCACTGTTCCCTCCCACCCACCGCTCATGCCCGTGTCTCCACTGTTCCCCCCACCCCCGCTCATGCCCATGTCTCCCTACTGTTCCCCCCATCCCCCGCTCATGGTCCGTGTCTCCCTCCTGTACCCCCCATCCCCTGCTCATGCCCCGTGTCTACCCTGTACCCCCCACCCCCGCTCATGCCCTGTGTCCCCCTCGTGTTCCCCCCACCCCCGGCTCATGCCCCTTGTCTTCCTAGTGTACCCCCCACCCCCGCTCAAGCCCCGTGTCTCCCGCATGTTCCCCCCACCCCCACTCATGCCCCATGTCTCCCTCGTGTTCCCCCCATCCCCCTCTCATGCCCCGTGTCTCCCTCATGTTCTCCCCACCCCCGCTCATGCCCCGTGTCTTCCTCGTGTACCCCCCAGCCTCCGTTCATGCCCCATGTGTCTCCTGTTGCCTCCCACCCCCCGCTCATGCCCCGTGTCTCCCTTGTGTTTCCCCCACCCCCTGCTCATGCCCCGTGTTTCCCTCGTGTTACCCCCCAGCCCCTGCTCATGCCCCGTGACTCCCTCCTGTTCCCCCCACCCCCTGCTCATGCCCCATGTCCCCCTCATGTTGCCCCCCACCCCCGCACATGCGCCGTTTCTCCCCTGTCCCCCCAAATCCCCCGCTCATGCCTCGTGTCTCCCTTCCATTCCCCCAACCCCCGCTCGTGCCCGTGTCTCCCTCCTGTACCCCCACCCCGCTCATACCCCGTGTCTCCCCTGTTCCCTCCCACCCCCCGCTCATGCCCCGTGTGTCTCCTGTTGCCCCCCACCACCCGCTCATGCCCCGTGTCACCCCCACTCATGCCCCGTGTTTCCCTCGTGTTACCCCCCACGCCCCCGCTCATGCCCCGTGTCTCCCTCGTGTTCCCCCCACCCCCCGCTCATGCCCCGTGTATCTACTGTTGCCCCCAACCCCCGCTCATGCCCCATGTGTCCCCTGTTGCCCCCCACCCCCGCTCATGCCCTGTGTCTTCCTCGTGTACCCCCCACCCCCACTCATGCCCCGTGTGTCTCCTGTTGCCCCCCACCCCCTGCTCATGCCCTGTGTCTTTCTCGTGTTTACCCCCACCCCCTGCTCATGCCCCGTGTTTCCCTTGTGTTACCCCCACCCCCTGCTCATGCCCCGTGTTTTCCTTGTGCTACCCCCACCCCGCTCATGCCCCGTGTCTCCCTCCTGTTCCCCCCACCCCCCGCTCATGCCCCATGTCTCCCTCCTGTACCCCCACCCCCGCTCATGCCCCGTGTCTTCCTCCTGTACCCCCCAGCCCCTGCTCATGCCCAGTATCTGCCCTGTTCCCCCCACCCCCCACTCATGGTCCATGACTCCCTCCTGTACCCCACCACCCCCCGCTCATGCCTCGTGTCTCCCTCATGTTCTCCCCACCCCGCACATGCCCCGTGTCTTCCTCGTGTACCCCCTAGCCTCTGCTCATGCCCCGTGTGTCTCCTGTTGCCTCCCACACCCGCTCATGCCCCGTGTCTCCCTTGTGTTTCCCCCACCCCCTGCTCATGCCACGTGTTTTCCTCGTGTTACCCCCCACCCCCGCTCATGCCCTGTGTCTCCCTCCTGTAGTACCCCCCACCCCCTGCTCTGCCCTGTTCCTCCCACCCCCCACTCATGCCCTGTGTCTCCCTTGTGTTCCCCCCAGCCCCGCTCATGCCCTGTGTCTCCAATGTTCCCCCCCACCCCCGCTCATGCCCTGTGTCTCCACTGTTCCCCCCACCCCCGCTCAAGCCCCGTGTCTCCCTACTGTTCCCCCACCCCCATCTCATGGTCTGTGTCTCCCTCCTGTACCCCCCCACCCCCCGCTCATGCCCGTGTCTTCCTCGTGTACCCCCCAGCCTCCGCTCATGCCCTGTGTGTCTCCTGTTGCCTCCCACCCCCATTCATGCCCCGTGTCTCCCTTGTGTTTCCCCCCACACCCTGCTCATGCCCCGTGTTTTCCTCGTGTTACCCCCCACACCCCACTCATGCCCCGTGTCTCCCTCCTGTTCCACCACCCCCTGCCATTGCCCCGTGTCTCCCACCTGTACCCCCACCCCCTGCTCATGCCCCATGTCTCCCTCCTGTACCCCCCACCCCCTGCTCATGCCCAGTGTCTGCCCTGTTCCCCCCACCCCCCGCTCATGCCCCGTGTCTCCCTTGTGTTCCCCCCTACCCCCCGCTCATGCCCTGTGTCTCCCTTGTTCCCCCCCACCCCCCGCTCAAGCCCTGTGTCTCCACTGTTCCCTCCCACCCACCGCTCATGCCCGTGTCTCCACTGTTCCCCCCACCCCCGCTCATGCCCATGTCTCCCTACTGTTCCCCCCATCCCCCGCTCATGGTCCGTGTCTCCCTCCTGTACCCCCCATCCCCTGCTCATGCCCCGTGTCTACCCTGTACCCCCCACCCCCGCTCATGCCCTGTGTCCCCCTCGTGTTCCCCCCACCCCCGGCTCATGCCCCTTGTCTTCCTAGTGTACCCCCCACCCCCGCTCAAGCCCCGTGTCTCCCGCATGTTCCCCCCACCCCCACTCATGCCCCATGTCTCCCTCGTGTTCCCCCCATCCCCCTCTCATGCCCCGTGTCTCCCTCATGTTCTCCCCACCCCCGCTCATGCCCCGTGTCTTCCTCGTGTACCCCCCAGCCTCCGTTCATGCCCCATATGTCTCCTGTTGCCTCCCACCCCCCGCTCATGCCCCGTGTCTCCCTTGTGTTTCCCCCACCCCCTGCTCATGCCCCGTGTTTCCCTCGTGTTACCCCCCAGCCCCTGCTCATGCCCCGTGACTCCCTCCTGTTCCCCCCACCCCCTGCTCATGCCCCATGTCCCCCTCATGTTGCCCCCCACCCCCGCACATGCGCCGTTTCTCCCCTGTCCCCCCAAATCCCCCGCTCATGCCTCGTGTCTCCCTTCCATTCCCCCAACCCCCGCTCGTGCCCGTGTCTCCCTCCTGTACCCCCACCCCGCTCATACCCCGTGTCTCCCCTGTTCCCTCCCACCCCCCGCTCATGCCCCGTGTGTCTCCTGTTGCCCCCCACCACCCGCTCATGCCCCGTGTCACCCCCACTCATGCCCCGTGTTTCCCTCGTGTTACCCCCCACGCCCCCGCTCATGCCCCGTGTCTCCCTCGTGTACCACCCACCCCCTGCTCATGCCCTGTGTCTTCCTCGTGTTACCCGCCATGCCCCCGCTCATGCCCCATGTCTCCCTCATGGTCCCCCCAACCCCCGCTCATGCCCCGTGTCTTCCTCGTGTACCCCCCACCCCCGCTCATGCCCCATGTGTCTCCTGTTGCCCCCTACCCCCCGCTCATGCCCCGTGTTTTCCTTGTGTTACCCCCCACCCCCGCTCATGCCCTGTGTTTCCTGTGTTACCCCCCACCCCCCGCTCATGCCCCGTGTCTCCCTCCTGTTCCCCCACCCCATCTCATGCCCCGTGTCTCTCTCTTGTTCCCCCCACCCCCCCTCATGCCCCGTGTCTCCCTCCTGTACCCCCAACCCCCCGCTCATGCTCCGTGTCCCCCTCCTGTACCCCCACCCCCGCTCATGCCCAGTATCTGCCATGTTCCCCCCACCCCCTGCTCATGCCCAGTGTCTCCTATTGGCCCCCACCCCCTCCTCATGCCCCGTGTTTCCCTCGTGTTTCCCCCCAGCCCCCGCTCATGCCCCGTGTTTCCCTCGTGTTACCCCCACCTCCCGCTCATGCCCCATGTCTCCCTCCTGTTCCCCCCACCCCCGCTCATGCCCCGTGTCTCCCTCCTGTACCCCCACCCCCTGCTCATGCCCAGTATCTGCCCTGTTCCCCCACCCCCCACTCATGCCCCGTGTCTTCCTTGTGTTCCCCCACCCCCCGCTCATGCCCTGTGTCTCCCCTGTTCCCCCCACCCCCCGCTGAAGCCCTGTGTCTCCACTGTTCCCCCCACCCCCGCTCATGCCCCGTGTCTCCACTGTTCCCCCCAACCCCCGCTCATGCCCCGTGTCTCCCTACTGTACCCCCCACCCCCTGCTCATGCCCCATGTCTCCCTCGTGTTCTCCCCACCCCCCGCTCATGCTCCGTGTGTCTCCTGTTGCCCCCACCCCCAGCTCATGCCCTGTGTCTCCCTCGTGTTCCCCCATCGCCCGCTCATGCCCCGTGTCTCTCCTGTTGCCCACCACCCCCGCTCATGCCCCTTGTGTCCCCCGTGTTCCCGCCACCACCGCTCATGCCCCGTGTTTCCCTCGTTTTACCCCCCACCCCCCGCTCAAGCCCCGTGTGTCTCCTGTTGCCCCCCACCACCCGTTCATGCCCCGTGTCACCCCCGCTCATGCCCTGTGTCTTCCTCGTGTACCCCCACTCCCCACTCATGCCCCTTGTGTCTCCTGTTGCCCCCCACCCCCTGCTCATGCCCCGTGTCTTTCTCGTGTTTCCCCACCACCCCCCGCTCATGCCCCGTGTTTCCCTTGTGTTACCCCCCACCCCCCGTTCATGCCCCATGTCTCCCTCCTGTTCCCCCCACCCCCCGCTCATGCCCGGTGTCTCTCCCTTGTTCCCCCCACCCCTCCGCTCATGCCCCGTGTCTCCCTCCTGTGCCCCCCACCCCCCGCTCATGCCCCGTGTCTCCCTCCTCTACCCCCCAACCCCCGCTCATGCCCAGTATCTGCCCTGTTCCCCCCACCGCCCTCTATCTCCTGTTGCCTCCCACCCCCGCTCATGCCCCGTGTCTCCCTCGTGTTTCCCCCACCCCCTGCTCATGCCCCGTGTTTTCCTCGTGTTACCCCCCACCCCCCGCTCATGCCCCATGTCTCCGTCCTGTTCCCCCCACCCCCCGCTCATGCCCCGTGTCTCCCTCCTGTACCCCCAACCCCCGCTCATGCCCCGTGTCTCCCTCCTGTACCCCCACCCCCTGCTCATGCCCAGTATCTGCCCTGTTCCCCCCACCCCCTGCTCATGCCGCGTGTCTCTCTTGTGTTCCCCCCCACCCCCCGCTCATGCCCTGTGTCCCCCCTGTTCTCCCCCACCCCCCGCACAAGCCCCGTGTCTCCTCTGTTCCCCCCTGTTAGGGAGAATTCTCTTTTTAGGCTGAATTTCCTAACCTAGTGAGTCCCCCAGCAGCTTTGCTGGATTTCTGGAGTTTGTTTTTTCCATCCTGCCAAGAGTGAGACTCTTTTTCTCCCACTCTTGGACATGAATGTGTGTAATTCCTTTGAATGTCAATGTGTTCTATGGGCTATGGGGTCTTTTACTCCATTGGGTCTCATATGTTTTGCTATGTGTGTTACAACGCACCCTCCATGCCGTAGCACTGGGGCGTCCTAGCGAAACTCCATCATAGGCTCCATACCCGGGGACTGACTACTGTCTCCCCGGGCATGTAAAGTCACCATTGGCTTTACTAGACCTAAATTTACTAACAGAACTAGTAGACACCATCTTATTATGGACGTGCTAGTAGGGGTAATTCGATTACTCCTAGGTCTGTTATTAGAGGGGGCACTGTCCCGTCCCCCCTCGTCGAGTTTTGGCTGGTGGCAGTGGAAACTACTTGTTATGTTCAACCCCGAACATAACCCTCTGGGATTCTTCCCATTGTTGGAGATTGATACTTTTCCTCGTTAATCTCTAGCATACCACTGGTTTATTTATCTTAAATAAGTCTATCGGATGGTATTTTCTGCCAGAACTCGGTTTTTAAAATGGCGTCTGTGTTTGTCTCTGTGACTCCTAAACCAAAAGTGTGAGCCCTTTGTTCCACTTTTGGCGGGCTTCTGTACAGAGACCCTCCAAAGTGGTGCCATTCTGTCTGGGTTACCACAGGGGTGTGGGAGGGGGTTTAGGCACCCTGGACCCAGTTTCCTTGCCAACTCCGGTCGCACTCTGGTGTGATTGGCCCAAGTGGTGAGCCACCCCGCTCACCACTTAGCGTGTTGTGATTGACAGCTAGGCTGAATGAATGGGGGTTTTCTGCATAAAAGCAGGGCTTTTGGGACTGGATCTTCAGAAGTCGACACAGGACCTAAGAATCCGACGAGGGTAACGCTGAGCCGACCTGCAACGACGACACCTCCGGTGGAGCCCTCCGGAACTGACTCAACACTTCCCGACGACAGAGGAGATCTCCCTGCCGGAGAGTCTCTTCCCCTGACTGGTGGGAACAACCAGTCCCCTTTGCTTTTTCTTCGCTCCAGGATGCAGTGGTCGAATTGCCCGTGCAGAGCACCTCGGCAACCGGATAGCCACTACCCCTGTACCGTGACCAAAAGGTGGTCCCTTGTGACCCTCCGCGGCTGGTCTCTTCCCTGGTGGTGCACCGGACTTCACTTTTCTTCGACGATGAGATCATCTCTACTCTTGGCAACAATCCGACGTGCATCCACCACCAGGAACAACTGTCCCCGCCGCAGCTGTCTCCCCACAAACAAGGTACCGTGTCCACCTGGCTTCCCTTTCTGCCGGATCGAGTGAGGTGTCTTAATCCTCGCCTTTCCATTGGGTCGCCTCTAACCTTTCTTTAACGTGTTGTTCTGAACTGGTCCAATTTTTCCATAACAATTTTGCGATAAAGACTCGAAGCGCATTTCCACTGAGACACTTTTGGGACATATTGCCTTGCCTCTCTCCGAGTGGGCCTGGCCTCTGAACTTTGTGATCTGCAGTAGACCTTGCCTTACTTGCCTTGCATTTGTCCAAAAAGTATTGGTACTGAGTTGACTTCATAGCCTGCCTTATTTTTCTCTCCCGTCCTAACGAATACCAGAATGCCATGTAGGTTAAAGCATACACCTCTGTCTGCAAATAAGTGATGCCGGTAAACATAGACTTGTCGAACTATTGTTAGGGGGATTGATCTTTTTCTTCGCATAGTATTGTGATTGAAGTTGTTTGCCGTATTAGTGCCAGAGTGTTTTCCATAGATGTGTTGTTATAAATAAATACCTTTATATCTTTACACCGAAGCCTTGTTCCGTGTTTGCTTGTTCTACTGTGTAGATTGCCCTATATTGTATACTCCACATACTGCCTAACTCTTCTTGAGGGAAGTCTGACTGCTCAGCCACAGCTACCAAGTGAATCTGTGTGGTACAGACTGCTACCAAGTGGGTTTACTGCCAAACACCTGTAGTCCTAAATCTTTTGCAGTGGTCCCAGAGGGAACTGCACAGGTTTCTGCCTAACACCCCCCACCCCCCGCTCATGCCCAGTGTCTCCACTGTTCCCCCCACCCCCGCTCATGCCCCATGTCTCCCTACTGTTCCCCCCACCCCCATCTCATGGTCTGTGTCTCCCTCATGTACCACCCCACCTCCCGCTCATGCCCCGTGTCTGCCCTGTACCCCCCCACCCCCAGCTCATGCCCCGTGTCTCCCTCGTGTTCCCCCCACCCCTAGCTCATGCCCCGTGTCTTCCTCGTGTTTCCCCCCACCCCCCGCTCATGCCCCGTGTCTCCCTCATGTTCCCCCCACACCCGCTCATGCCCCGTGTCTCCCTCGTGTTCTCCCCACCCCCCTCTCATGCCCCGTGTTTCCCTCATGTTCTCCCCACCCCCGCTCATGCCCCTTGTCTTCCTCGTACACCCCCCCAGCCTCTGCTCATGCGCTGTGTGTCTCCTGTTGCCTCCCACCCCCCGCTCATGCCCTGTGTCTCCCTTGTGGTTCCCCCCACCCCCTGCTCATGCCCTGTGATTCCCTCGTGTTACCCCCCCACCCCCTGCTCATGCCCCGGGTCTCCCTCCTGTTCCCCCCACCCCCTGCTCATGCCCCATGTCTCTCTCTTGTTCCCCCCACCCCCTGCTCATGCCTCATGTCCCCCTCAGTTCCCCCCCACCCCCCGCTCATGCACCGTGTCTCCCCTGTCCCCCCACACCCCATGCTCATTCCTCATGTCTCCCTTCCATTCCCCCAACCCCCGCTCATGCCCTGTGTCTCCCTCCTGTACCCCACCCCCGCTCATGACCCGTGTCTCCCCTGTGACCCCCCACTCCCTGTTCAAGCCCCATGTCTCCACTGTCCCCCCTGCTCATTCCCCCCACCCCCACTCATGCCCTGTGTCTCCCTACTGTTCCCCCCACCCCCTGCTCATGGTCCGTGTGTCTCCTGTTGCCTCCCACCCCCGCTCATGCCCTGTGTCTCCCCCACCCCCTGCTCATGCCCCGTGTTTCCCTCGTGTTACCCCCCACCCCCCACTCATGCCCCGTGTCTCCCTCCTGTTCCCCCCACCGCTGCTCATGCCCCATGTCTCTCTCTTGTTCCCCCCACCCCCTACTCGTGCGCCGTGTCTCCCCTGTCCCCCACATACCCTGCTCATGCCTCGCGTCTCCCTTCCATTCCCCTCAACCCCTGCTCATGCCCCGTGCCTCCCCTGTTCCCTCCCACCCCCCACTCAAGCCCCGTGTCTCCCTCCTTTCCCCCACCCCCGCTCATGCTCTGTGTCTCCCCTGTTCCCCCCAACCCCCTGCTCATGCCCCATGTGTGCCTTTTTCCCCCCACCCCCCGCTCATGCCCCGTGTGTGCCCTGTTTCCCCCCTGCTCATGCACCGTGTGTGCCCTGTTCCCCCCACCACCCGCTCATGCCCCGTGTGTGCCTTGTTCCCCCAGCCCACGCTCATGCTTCGTGTCTCCCTCCCGTTCCCCCCACCCATGCCCACGTGTCTCCCCTGTTCCCCCACCCCCCGCTCATGCCCCGTGTCTCCCTCCTGTACCCCCCACCCCCCGCTCATGCCCAGTATCTGCCCTGTTCCCCACCCCCGCTCATGGACTGTGTCTCCTGTTGCCCCCATCCACCCGCTCATGCCCCGTGTCTCCCTTGTGATTCCCCTCACCCCCTGCTCATGCCCCGTGTTTCCCTCGTGTTACCCCCACCCCCACTCATGCCCCGTGTCTCCCTCCTGTACCCCCACCCCCGCTCATGCCCCATGTCTCCCTCCTGTACCCCCCACCCCCTGCTCATGCCCAGTGTCTGCCCTGTTCCCCCCACCCCCCGCTCATGCCCCGTGTCTCCCTTGTGTTTCCCCCCACCCCCCGCTCATGCCCTGTGTCTCCCTTCTTCCCCCCCACCCCCTGCTCAAGCCCCGTGTCTCCACTGTTCCCTCCCACCCACCGCTCATGCCTGTGTCTCCACTGTTCCCCCCACCCCCGCTCATGCCCCATGTCTAACTACTGTTACCCCCACCCCCCGCTCCTGGTCTGTGCCTCCCTCCTGTACCCTCCCACCCCCCGCTCATGCCCTGTGTCTCCCTCGTGTTCCCCCCACCCCGGCTCATGCCTCGTGTCTTCGTCGTGTACCCCCCGCTCATTCCCCGTGTCTCCCTCATGTTCCCCCCACCCCCGCTGATGCCCCGTGTCTCCCTTGTGTTCCCCCACCCCCCACTCATGCCTCGTGTCTCCCTCATGTTCTCCCCACCCCGCACATGCCCGTGTCTTCCTCGTGTACCCCCCAGCCTCCGCTCATGCCCCGTGTGTCTCCTGTTGCCTCCCACCCCCGTTCATGCCCCGTGTATCCCTTGTGTTTCCCCCCACACCCTGCTCATGCCCCGTGTTTTCCTCGTATTACCCCCCACACCCCACTCATGCCCCGTGTCTCCCTCCTGTTCCACCACCCCCTGCCATTGCCCCGTGTCTCCCACCTGTACCCCCACCCCCCGCTCATGCCCCATGTCTCCCTCCTGTACCCCCCACCCCCCGCTCATGCCCCGTGTCTCTCTTGTGTTCCCCCCCACCCCCCGCTCATGCCCTGTGTCTCCCTTGTTCCCCCCCACCCCCCGCTCAAGCCCTGTGTCTCCACTGTTCCCTCCCACCCACCGCTCATGCCCGTGTCTCCACTGTTCCCCCCACCCCCGCTCATGCCCCATGTCTCTCTACTGTTCCCCCCACTCCCTGCTCATGGTCCGTGTCTCCCTCCTGTACCCCCCATCCCCTGCTCATGCCCCGTGTCTACCCTGTACCCCCCACCCCCGCTCATGCCCTGTGTCCCCCTCGTGTTCCCCCCACCCCCGGCTCATGCCCCTTGTCTTCCTTGTGTTCCCCCACCCCTCTCTCATGCCCCGTGTCTCCCTCATGTTCCCCCCACCCCCACTCATGCCCCATGTCTCCCTTGTGTTCCCCCACCCCTCTCTCATGCCCCGTGTCTCCCTCATATTCTCCCCACCCCCGCTCATGCCCCGTGTCTTCCTCATGTACCCCCCCAGCCTCCGTTCATGCCCCATGTGTCTCCTGTTGCCTCCCACCCCCCGCTCATGCCCCGTGTCTCCCTTGTGTTTCCCCCACCCCCTGCTCATGCCCCGTGTTTCCCTCATGTTACCCCCCAGCCCCTGCTCATGCCCCGTGACTCCCTCCTGTTCCCCCCACCCCCTGCTCATGCCCCATGTCCCCCTCATGTTGCCCCCCACCCCCCCGCACATGCGCTGTGTCTCCCCTGTCCCCCCAAATCCCCCGCTCATGCCTCGTGTCTCCCTTCCATTCCCCCAACCCCCGCTCGTGCCCGTGTCTCCCTCCTGTACCCCCACACCGCTCATGCCCCGTGTCTCCCCTGTTCCCTCTCACCCCCCGCTCATGCCCCGTGTGTCTCCTGTTGCCCCCACCACCCGCTCATGCCCCGTGTCACCCCCACTCATGCCCCGTGTTTCCCTTGTGTTACCCCCCACGCCCCCGCTCATGCCCCGTGTCTCCCTCGTGTTCCCCCACCCCCCGCTCATGCCCCGTGTATCTACCGTTGCCCCCAACCCCCCGCTCATGCCCCATGTGTCCCCTGTTGCCCCCCACCCCCGCTCATGCCCTGTGTCTTCCTCGTGTACCCCCCACCCCCACTCATGCCCCGTGTGTCTCCTGTTGCCCCCCACCCCCTGCTCATGCCCTGTGTCTTTCTCGTGTTTACCCCCACCCCCCGCTCATGCCCCGTGTTTCCCTTGTGTTACCCCCACCCCCTGCTCATGCCCCGTGTTTTCCTTGTGCTACCCCCCACCCCCCGCTCATGCCCCGTGTCTCCCTCCTGTTCCACCCACCCCCCGCTCATGCCCCATGTCTCCCTCCTGTACCCCCACCCCCGCTCATGCCCTGTGTCTTCCTCCTGTACCCCCCACCCCCTGCTCATGCCCAGTATCTGCCCTGTTCCCCCCACCCCCCATTCATGGTCCGTGACTCCCTCCTGTACCCCACCACCCCCCGCTCATGCCCCATGTCTGCCCTGTCCCCTTCCACCCCCCGCTCATGCCTCGTGTCTCCCTCATGTTCTCCCCACCCCACACATGCCCCGTGTCTCCCTCCTGTACCCCCCACCCCCTGCTCATGCCCAGTGTCTGCCCTGTTCCCCCCACCCCCCGCTCATGCCCTGTGTCTCACTTGTTCCCCCCCACCCCCTGCTCAAGCCCTGTGTCTCCACTGTTCCCTCCCACCCACCGCTCATGCCCGTGTCTCCACTGTTCCCCCCACCCCCGCTCATACCCCATGTCTAACTACTGTTACCCCCACCCCCCGCTCCTGGTCTGTTCCTCCCTCCTGTACCCCCCCACCCCCCACTCATGCCCCGTGTCTGCCCTGTACCCTCCCACCCCCCGCTCATGCCCTGTGTCTCCCTCGTGTTCCCCCCACCCCGGCTCATGCCCCGTGTCTTCGTCGTGTACCCCCCAACCCCCCGCTCATTCCCCGCGTCCCTCATGTTCCCCCCACCCCCGCTGATGCCCCGTGTCTCCCTTGTGTTCCCCCCACCCCCCGCTCATGCCTCGTGTCTCCCTCATGTTCTCCCCACCCCCGCTGATGCCCCGTGTCTCCCTTGTGTTCCCCCCACCCCCCGCTCATGCCTCGTGTCTCCCTCATGTTCTCCCCACCCCGCACATTCCCGTGTCTTCCTCGTGTACCCCCCAGCCTCCGCTCATGCCCTGTGTGTCTCCTGTTGCCTCCCACCCCCATTCATACCCCGTGTCTCCCTTGTGTTTCCCCCCACACCCTGCTCATGCCCCGTGTTTTCCTCGTGTTACCCCCCACACCCAACTCATGCCCCGTGTCTCCCTCCTGTTCCACCACCCCCTGCCATTGCCCCGTGTCTCCCACCTGTACCCCCACCCCCCGCTCATGCCCCATGTCTCCCTCCTGTACCCCCCACCCCCTGCTCATGCCCAGTGTCTGCCCTGTTCCCCCCACCCCCCGCTCATGCCCCGTGTCTCCCTTGTGTTCCCCCCTACCCCCCGCTCATGCCCTGTGTCTCCCTTGTTCCCCCCCACCCCCCGCTCAAGCCCTGTGTCTCCACTGTTCCCTCCCACCCACCGCTCATGCCCGTGTCTCCACTGTTCCCCCCACCCCCGCTCATGCCCATGTCTCCCTACTGTTCCCCCCATCCCCCGCTCATGGTCCGTGTCTCCCTCCTGTACCCCCATCCCCTGCTCATGCCCCGTGTCTACCCTGTACCCCCCACCCCCGCTCATGCCCTGTGTCCCCCTCGTGTTCCCCCCACCCCCGGCTCATGCCCCTTGTCTTCCTAGTGTACCCCCCACCCCCGCTCAAGCCCCGTGTCTCCCGCATGTTCCCCCCACCCCCACTCATGCCCCATGTCTCCCTCGTGTTCCCCCCATCCCCCTCTCATGCCCCGTGTCTCCCTCATGTTCTCCCCACCCCCGCTCATGCCCCGTGTCTTCCTCGTGTACCCCCCAGCCTCCGTTCATGCCCCATGTGTCTCCTGTTGCCTCCCACCCCCCGCTCATGCCCCGTGTCTCCCTTGTGTTTCCCCCACCCCCTGCTCATGCCCCGTGTTTCCCTCGTGTTACCCCCCAGCCCCTGCTCATGCCCCGTGACTCCCTCCTGTTCCCCCCACCCCCTGCTCATGCCCCATGTCCCCCTCATGTTGCCCCCCACCCCCGCACATGCGCCGTTTCTCCCCTGTCCCCCCAAATCCCCCGCTCATGCCTCGTGTCTCCCTTCCATTCCCCCAACCCCCGCTCGTGCCCGTGTCTCCCTCCTGTACCCCCACCCCGCTCATACCCCGTGTCTCCCCTGTTCCCTCCCACCCCCCGCTCATGCCCCGTGTGTCTCCTGTTGCCCCCCACCACCCGCTCATGCCCCGTGTCACCCCCACTCATGCCCCGTGTTTCCCTCGTGTTACCCCCCACGCCCCCGCTCATGCCCCGTGTCTCCCTCGTGTTCCCCCCACCCCCCGCTCATGCCCCGTGTATCTACTGTTGCCCCCAACCCCCGCTCATGCCCCATGTGTCCCCTGTTGCCCCCCACCCCCGCTCATGCCCTGTGTCTTCCTCGTGTACCCCCCAACCCCACTCATGCCCCATGTGTCTCCTGTTGCCCCCCACCCCCTGCTCATGCCCTGTGTCTTTCTCGTGTTTACCCCCACCCCCCGCTCATGCCCCGTGTTTCCCTTGTGTTACCCCCACCCCCTGCTCATGCCCCGTGTTTTCCTTGTGCTACCCCCCACCCCGCTCATGCCCCGTGTCTCCCTCCTGTTCCCCCCACCCCCCGCTCATGCCCCATGTCTCCCTCCTGTACCCCCACCCCGCTCATGCCCCGTGTCTTCCTCCTGTACCCCCCAGCCCCTGCTCATGCCCAGTATCTGCCCTGTTCCCCCCACCCCCCACTCATGGTCCATGACTCCCTCCTGTACCCCACCACCCCCCGCTCATGCCTCGTGTCTCCCTCATGTTCTCCCCACCCCGCACATGCCCCGTGTCTTCCTCGTGTACCCCCTAGCCTCTGCTCATGCCCCGTGTGTCTCCTGTTGCCTCCCACACCCGCTCATGCCCCGTGTCTCCCTTGTGTTTCCCCCACCCCCTGCTCATGCCACGTGTTTTCCTCGTGTTACCCCCCACCCCCGCTCATGCCCTGTGTCTCCCTCCTGTAGTACCCCCCACCCCCTGCTCTGCCCTGTTCCTCCCACCCCCCACTCATGCCCTGTGTCTCCCTTGTGTTCCCCCCAGCCCCGCTCATGCCCTGTGTCTGCAATGTTCCCCCCCACCCCCGCTCATGCCCTGTGTCTCCACTGTTCCCCCCACCCCCGCTCAAGCCCCGTGTCTCCCTACTGTTCCCCCACCCCCATCTCATGGTCTGTGTCTCCCTCCTGTACCCCCCCACCCCCCGCTCATGCCCGTGTCTTCCTCGTGTACCCCCCAGCCTCCGCTCATGCCCTGTGTGTCTCCTGTTGCCTCCCACCCCCATTCATGCCCCGTGTCTCCCTTGTGTTTCCCCCCACACCCTGCTCATGCCCCGTGTTTTCCTCGTGTTACCCCCACACCCCACTCATGCCCCGTGTCTCCCTCCTGTTCCACCACCCCCTGCCATTGCCCCGTGTCTCCCACCTGTACCCCCACCCCCCGCTCATGCCCCATGTCTCCCTCCTGTACCCCCCACCCCCTGCTCATGCCCAGTGTCTGCCCTGTTCCCCCCACCCCCCGCTCATGCCCCGTGTCTCCCTTGTGTTCCCCCCTACCCCCCGCTCATGCCCTGTGTCTCCCTTGTTCCCCCCCACCCCCCGCTCAAGCCCTGTGTCTCCACTGTTCCCTCCCACCCACCGCTCATGCCCGTGTCTCCACTGTTCCCCCCACCCCCGCTCATGCCCATGTCTCCCTACTGTTCCCCCCATCCCCCGCTCATGGTCCGTGTCTCCCTCCTGTACCCCCCATCCCCTGCTCATGCCCCGTGTCTACCCTGTACCCCCCACCCCCGCTCATGCCCTGTGTCCCCCTCGTGTTCCCCCCAACCCCGGCTCATGCCCCTTGTCTTCCTAGTGTACCCCCCACCCCCGCTCAAGCCCCGTGTCTCCCGCATGTTCCCCCCACCCCCACTCATGCCCCATGTCTCCCTCGTGTTCCCCCATCCCCCTCTCATGCCCCGTGTCTCCCTCATGTTCTCCCCACCCCCGCTCATGCCCCGTGTCTTCCTCGTGTACCCCCCAGCCTCCGTCCATGCCCCATGTGTCTCCTGTTGCCTCCCACCCCCCGCTCATGCCCCGTGTCTCCCTTGTGTTTCCCCCACCCCCTGCTCATGCCCCGTGTCCCCCTCATGTTGCCCCCCACCCCCGCACATGCGCCGTTTCTCCCCTGTTCCCCCAAATCCCCCGCTCATGCCTCGTGTCTCCCTTCCATTCCCCCAACCCCCGCTCGTGCCCGTGTCTCCCTCCTGTACCCCCACCCCGCTCATACCCCGTGTCTCCCCTGTTCCCTCCCACCCCCCGCTCATGCCCCGTGTGTCTCCTTTTGCCCCCCACCACCCTCTCATGCCCCGTGTCACCCCCACTCATGCCCCGTGTTTCCCTCGTGTTACCCCCCACGCCCCCGCTCATGCCCCGTGTCTCCCTCGTGTTCCCCCCACCCCCCGCTCATGCCCCGTGTATCTACTGTTGCCCCCAACCCCCCGCTCATGCCCCATGTGTCCCCTGTTGCCCCCCACCCCCGCTCATGCCCTGTGTCTTCCTCGTGTACCCCCCACCCCCACTCATGCCCCGTGTGTCTCCTGTTGCCCCCCACCCCCTGCTCATGCCCTGTGTCTTTCTCGTGTTTACCCCCACCCCCGCTCATGCCCCGTGTTTCCCTTGTGTTACCCCCACCCCCTGCTCATGCCCCGTGTTTTCCTTGTGCTACCCCCCACCCCGCTCATGCCCCGTGTCTCCCTCCTGTTCCCCCCACCCCCCGCTCATGCCCCATGTCTCCCTCCTGTACCCCCACCCCCGCTCATGCCCCGTGTCTTCCTCCTGTACCCCCCACCCCCTGCTCATGCCCAGTATCTGCCCTGTTCCCCCCACCCCCCACTCATGGTCCATGACTCCCTCCTGTACCCCACCACCCCCCGCTCATGCCTCGTGTCTCCCTCATGTTCTCCCCACCCCGCACATGCCCCGTGTCTTCCTCGTGTACCCCCTAGCCTCTGCTCATGCCCCGTGTGTCTCCTGTTGCCTCCCACACCCGCTCATGCCCCGTGTCTCCCTTGTGTTTCCCCCACCCCCTGCTCATGCCACGTGTTTTCCTCATGTTACCCCCCACCCCCGCTCATGCCCTGTGTCTCCCTCCTGTAGTACCCCCCACCCCCTGCTCTGCCCTGTTCCTCCCACCCCCCACTCATGCCCTGTGTCTCCCTTGTGTTCCCCCCAGCCCCGCTCATGCCCTGTGTCTCCAATGTTCCCCCCCACCCCCGCTCATGCCCTGTGTCTCCACTGTTCCCCCCACCCCCGCTCAAGCCCCGTGTCTCCCTACTGTTCCCCCACCCCCCACACATGGTCTCTGTCTCCCTCCTGTACCCCCCCACCCCCCGCTCATGCCCTGTGTCTACCCTGTACCCCCCACCCCCCGCTCATGCCCTGTGTCTACCCTGTACCCCCCACCCCCCGCTCATGCCCCGTGTCTCCCTCATGTTCCCCCCACCCCCACTCAAGCCCTCCAGAGTGGTGCCATTCTGTCTGGGTACCACAGGGGGTGTGGGAGGGGCTTTAGGCACCCTAGACTGAGTTGCCTTGCCAACTCAAGTCGCACTCTGGTGTGATTGGCCCAAGTGGTGAGCCGCCCCGCTCACCACTTAGCATGTTTGATTGACAGCTAGGCTGAATGAATGGGGGTTTTCTGCATAAAAGCAGGGCTTTGGGGACTGGAACTTCAGAAGTTGGCACAGGACCTAAGAATCCAAAAAGGGTAAAGCTGAGCCGACCTGCAACGACGACACCTCCGGTGGAGCCCTGCTGAACCGACTCACCACTTCCCAGCGACAGAGGAGATCTCCCTGCTGGAGAGTCTTCTTCCCTTTGACTGGTGGGAACAATCAGTCCCTTGCTTTTTCTTCGCTTCCGGGACGTCTAGTGGTCGAATTGCCTGTGCTGAGCACCCCGGCAACCGGATAGCCACTAACCACTGTACCGCGACCAAAAAGGTGGTGCCTTGTGACTGAGCACTCCGCGGCTGGTCTCTTCCCTGGTGGTGCAACGATCTTCAACTTTCCTCCACGACGAGATCATCTCTTCTTCTGGCAAAGCCCAGACTTGCATCCACCACCTGGAACAACTGCCCCTGCCTGGCTTCCCTTGTGACGGTTAGGGTGAGGTATCTTAAATCCTTACCTTTCCACTGGGTCGCCTCCAGACCTTCTTGACTTTTGTTCTAAAACTGGTCCAACCTTTCTGTGACATTTTGCTACAAAGACTTGAAGTGCATTTCCACTGTGATATTTTTGGGACATACCGCCTTGCCTCTCTCCGAGTGGGCCTGGCCTCTGATCTTTGTGATCTACAGTAGACCCTGCCTTGCTTGCCTTGCATTTGCTTCGTAAAAGTGTTGGTACTGAGTTGGTTTCATACCCTGCCTTTTTCTCTCCCTTTCTAACAAATACTAGAGTGCCATCTAGGTTACACATTCACCTCTGTCTGCAAATAAGTGGTGCCTTTGAACCCAGACTTGTCGAAATATTGTTATGGGATTGATATATACTTATAGTAACTGTGATTGAAGTTGTTTGCCATATTAGTGCCAGTGTGTTTTTCATAGATGTGTTTTTAAATAAATAATTATATATCTTTACACCCAAGCTCTGATTCGTGTCTGCTTGTCCTACTGTGTGAATTGCCCTATCTTGTATACTCCACATACTGCCTAACTCGTCTTAAGAGAAGTCTGACTGCTCAGCCACAGCTACCAGGTAAATCTGGGTGGTGCAGACTGCTACCAATTGGGATTACTGCTAACTCCTGTAGTCTTAAACTTTTTGCAGTGGTCCCAGAGGGAACTGCACAGGTTTCTGCCTAACACCCCCCACCCACCGCTCATGCCCCTTGTCTCCCTCATGTTCCCCACACCCTGCTCATGCCCCGTGTCTCCCTCATGTTCCCCCCACACCCGCTCATGCCCTGTGTCTTCCTCGTGTACCCCCCAGCCTCCGCTCATGCCCCGTGTGTCTCCTGTTGCCTCCCACCCCCGCTCATGCCCCGTGTCTCCCTTGTGTTTCCTCCCACCCCCTGCTCAAGCCCCATGTTTTCCTCGTGTTACCCCCGACCCCCCGCTCATGCCCCGTGTCTCCCTCCTGTTCCCCCCACCCCCGCTCATGCCCCATGTCTCTCTCTTGTTCCCCCCACACCCCGCTCATGCCCCATGTCCCCCTCATGTTCCCCCCACCCCCCGCTCATGAGCCGTGTCTCCCCTGTCCCCCCACGCCCCCTGCTCATGCCTCGTGTCTACCTTCCATTCCCCCCACCCCCTCCGTGTCTCCCTCCTGTACCCCCCACCCCCGCTCATGCCCTGTGTCTCCCCTGTTCCCTCCCACCCCCTGCTCATGCCCCGTGTGTGCCCTGTTCCCCCACCCCCCGCTCATGCCCCGTGTGTGCCATGTTCCCCCACACCCCCTGCTCATTCCCCTGTGTTTGCCCTGTTCCCCCCACCACCCTCTCATGCCCCGTGTGTGCCCTGTTCCCCCCACCCCACGCTCATGCCCCGTGTCTCCCTCCCGTTCACCCCACCCATGCTTCCTGTTTTCCCTGTTCCACCCACCCCCCGCTCATGCCCGTGTCTCCCCTGTTCCACCCCACCTCCCACTCATGCCCTGTGTCTCCCCTGTTCCACCCCACCCCCAGCTCATGTCCCATGTCTCTCCTGTTCCTCCCCACCCCCCGCTCCTGCCCACGTGTCTCCCCTGTTCCCCACCCCCACTCATGACCACGTGTCTCCCCTGTTCCCCCCACCCCTGCTCATGCCACGTGTCTCCCCTGTTACCCCCCACCCCCCGCTCATGGCCACATGTCTCCCCTGTTCCACCACCCCCCACTCATGCCCCGTGTCTACCTCCTGTGCCCCCCACTCCCCGCTCATGCCCCATGTCTCCCTCCTGTACCCCCCACCCCCCGCTCATGCCCAGTATCTGTCCTGTTGCCTCCCACCCCCCGCTCATGCCCTGTGTCTCCCTCGTTTTTCCCCCCACCCCTGCTCATTCCCTGTGTTTTCCTCGTGTTACCCCCCACCCCCCGCTTATGCCCCGTCTCTCCCTCCTGTTCCCCCTACCCCCTGCTCATTCCCTGTGTCTCCCTCCTGTACCCCCACCCCCTGCTCATGCCCCGTGTCTCCCTCCTGTACCCCAACCCCCTGCTCATGCCCAGTATCTGCCCTGTTCCCCTCACCCCCCGCTCATGCCCCATGTCTCCCTTGTGTTACCCCCCACCCCCGCTCATGCCCTGTGTCTCAACTGTTCCCCCCACCCCCTGCTCAAGCCCTGTGTCTCCACTGTTCCCCCCCACCCCCCGCTCATGCCCAGTGTCTCCACTGTTCCCCCATCCCCGCTCATGCCCCGTGTCTCCCTACTGTTCCCCCACCCCCTGCTCATGGTCCGTGTCTCCCTCCTGTTCCCCCACCCCCCGTTCATTTCCTGTGTCTGCCCTGTACCCCCCACCCCCCGCTCATGCCCCGTATCTCCCTTGTGTTCCCCCCACCCCCGGCTAATGCCCCGTGTCTTCCTCATGTACCCCCCTCACCCCCTGCTCATGCCCCGGGTCTCCCTCATGTTCCCCCCACCCCCGCTCATGCCCCGTGTCTCCCTCGTGGTCCCCCCACCCGCCGCTCATGCCTCGTGTCTCCCTCATGTTCTCCCCACCCCGCTCATGCCCCGTGTCTTCCTTGTGTACCCCCCCAGCCTCTGCTCATGCCTTGTGTGTCTCCTGTTGCCTCCCACCCCCTGCTCATGCCCTGTGTCTCCCTTGTGTTTCCCCCCACCCCCTGCTCATGCCCTGTGTTTTCCTCGTGTTACCCCCCACCCCCCGCTCATGCCCCGTGTCTCCCTCCTGTTCCCCCCACCTCCTGCTCATGCCCCGTGTCTCCCTCCTGCACCCCCCAACCCCTGCTCATGCCCAGTATCTGCCCTGTTCCCCCCACCCCCCACTCATGCCCTGTGTGTGCCCTGTTCCCCCCATCCCCTGCTCATGCCCCGTGTGTGCCCTGTTCCCCCCAGCACCCGCTCATGCCCTGTGTGTGCCCTGTTCCCCCCGACTCCCTGCTCATGCCCCGTGTCTCCCCTGTTCCACCCCACCCCCCACTCATGCCCTGTGTCTCCCCTGTTCCACCCCACCCCCCGCTCATGCCCCGTGTCTCCCCTGTTAACCCCCACCCCCTGCTTATGCCCACGTGTCTCCCCTGGCCCTGCACCCCCGCTCATGCCCACATGTCTCCCCTGTTCCCCCCACCCCCGCTCATGCCCATGTGTCTCCCCTGTTCCCCTCCACCCCCCGCTCATGCCCACCCGCTCATGGCCCTGTGTCTCCCTACTGCTCCCCCCCACCCCCAGCTCATGGCCCGTTCTCTCTCTTGTTTCCCCCACCCGCTGCTCATGCCCTGTGTCTCCCTCGTGTTCTCCCCACCCCCCGCTCATGCCCCGTGTGTCCCCTGTTTCTCCCCACCCCCTGCTCATGCCCACATGTCTCCCCTGTTCCCCCACCCCAACTCATGCCCACATGTCTCCCCTGTTCCCCTCCACTCCCCGCTCATGGCCCTGTGTCTCCCTACTGCTCCCCCCACCCCCCGCTCATGGCCCGTGTCTCTCTCTTGTTTCCCCCACCCCCTGCTCATGCCCACGTGTCTCCCCTGTTCCCCCCACCCCCGCTCATGCCCACGTGTCTCCCCTGTCCCCCCACCCACGCTCATGCCCACGTGTCTCTCCTGTTCCCCCCACCCCCGGCTAATGCCCACATGTCTCCCCTGTTCCCCCACCCCCCGCTCATGCCCACGTGTCTCTCCTGTTCCCCTCCACCCCCCGCTCATGGCCCTGTGTCTCCCTACTGTTCCCCCCCACCCCACGCTCATGGCCCGTGTCTCCCTCGTGTTCCCCCCACCCCCCGCTCATGCCCCATGTCTCCCTCGTTTTCTCCCCACCCCCGCTCATGCCCCATGTCTTCCTCGTGTACCCCCCCAGCCCCCGCTCATGCGCCGTGTGTCTCCTGTTGCCTCCCACCCCCCGCTCATGCCCCGTATCTCCCTTGTGTTTCCCCCACCCCCTGCTCATGCCCCGTGTTTCCCGCGTGTTACCCCCCCACCCCCCGCTCATGCCCCGTGTCTCCCTCCTGTTCCCCCCACCCCCCACTCATGCCCCGTGTCTCTCTCTTGATCCCCCACCCCCCGCTCATGCACCATGTCCCCCTCGTGTTCCCCCCACCCCCCGCTCATGCACCGTGTCTCCCCTGTCCCCCACACCTCCCGCCCATGCCTTCTGTCTCCCTTCCATTCCCCCCAACCCCCGCTCATGCACCGTGTCTCCCTCCCGTACCCCCCACCCCCGCTCATGCCCCGTGTCTCCCCTGTTCCCTCCCACCCCCGCTCATGCCCTGTCTCCCTCCTTTTTCCCCACCCCCGCTCATGCTCCGTGCCTCCCCTGTTCCACCCCACCCCCTGCTCATGCCCTGTGTGTGCCCTGTTCACCCTACCCCCTGCTCATGCCCTGTGTGTGCCCTGTTCCCCCCACCCTCCGCTCATGCCCCGTGTCTCCCTCCCGTTCCCCCCCACCCATGCCCTGTGTTTTCCCTGTTCCCCACACCCCCCGCTCATGCCCCGTGTCTCCCCTGTTCCACCCCACCCCCCACTCATGCCCTGTGTCTCCCCTGTTCCACCCCACCCCCTGCTCATGCTCCATGTCTCCCCTGTTCCCACCCATCCCCCGCTCATGCCCACGTGTCTCCCCTGTTCCCCCACCCCCGCTCATGCCCACGTGTCTCCCCTGTTCCCCCCACCCCCGCTCATGCCCACATGTCTCCCCTGTTCCCCCCACCCTCTTCTCATGCCCGTGTGTGCCCTGTTCCCCCCAACCCCGCTCATGCCCCTTGTCTCCCCTATTCCACCCCACCCCCCTCATGCCCCGTGTCTCCCTACAGTTCCCCCCCACCCCCCCGCTGATGCCCTGTTGTGTTCTCTTTATACACCCCGCCTCCCGGTTTGGGAAGAAAAATCTTTTTTTTTATCACCCGGGGTTCCCACTTTGAGGACCTAAGATGCTAGTGGTCTTCATCTATTGAAAAGGATGTTATGGTGACGTTGCACTAATAAAAACCTATGAAATTCAGTTAAAAAAAAAAATGTGTTACAGGGATATTATGGTTAAATTGCACTAATAAAAACCTCTGAAATTCAATGAAAAAACGTTGTTAAAGGGACGTTATGGTTAAGTTGCGCTACTAAAAACCTATGAAATTCAGTGAAAATACTTTGTTAAAGGGACGTTATGGGTCCAAGTAAAACCGAAAAACCCTTGAAATTTGCAAGATATGATAAGCAAAGCAACCATAACTCGCGCCACCACCGTGCACTGCTAAGACTAACACCCACGACATCAAAGATGACATCACAAATGTCATTGATGACAGCACTGATGACATCACATGTGTATGTACTACTTGTCATGAAAGTCTGTACAAGGGATTCATATTATAATATTGACAAAAAAGGGTCAAGTATCATTGGAATAAATATCATGAGATATTTTGAGGCGGCAGCGCCGTGCTGAGCAGATGGCCACTTCAGTTTGCAGAGTGGCAAGTCAGGACAACCTACATCCCGCACAGCCACTTTGTTAACCGCGGGACAGAGTCCCTAATTGCGGGACAATCCCGTGAAATCGAGTACACTTGACCACCATACTACCCCCTACCTTATAAATAACACACGCACATTTCCCCCTTTTCCATCTGCCCCTCCATATTAGTGTTTGATGCCTCTTCCCTCATTCCTCGTTCTTAGCTCTCCTGCCAAAAAAAATCCATCCAAAAACAAAATAAATGTTCCTTTCACAGTTAAAAAATAGAAGTAAAAAAAAATGCATAGACTCTATCTACTTACTATTTCTCAGTAAAATACATAGACGCAATAAGATTTTCCAACATTTCCATTTGCATTTTTTGTTATAGTAATGTGAATATTGTAGCGTTCATGTGCCTTTCCAGGGACTGGAACGGTGGATAACAGCCCAGTAGCCCTAGTAATCAGCCCAAGTGAAGCGAGGGTGGATAACAAGGTCTCTGGACCATTACCCTCCATTTCAGCCCCTAAAATGGGGGATGAACGCCATAACAAGCCTAGGTTTCCAAAGCGGTAACCCGTGCTACTAAAATATAGGATTTCTCGTCCTATATTGGGACGCGGTGTCCCAGTTTAGGAATAAAATCCTTTTCCAAGATGGCCACCATGGAAAGGGAAAGTACCAGTTCCATACAGGGCCCATCTTCCCTTTCCATGGCAACCTCCAAAAGGCAAAAAAATCCTCCAACCATATTAACATAAGCAAATTTTTCTTCCCTTTCAAATCTATCCTAATTGCGAATAACTTTACACAAAGCCAGTTCCAGGTGGACATCACCACTTTAATACTATGTTTTGTCCCTTCTGTTCATGGCCAGTAGCCACATTGTCCGGATCTTAACCTTATACCATGACCCCGACATTCGGGCCACTGCCCATGACTACAGCCTACCCCTCAGGCACTAAAAAAAACATGCTTCTCGATCCTTGCCAATGAGTAAATCCACCCACGTTTTATTTTTTCAAAACTGTCAAAATAATACACACAGCAATCATCATATAAGCTGTGTACAAAATTCCAACAAACTTTGTAAACTCATTTGAAATTACGTCTGAAATATTCCAACCATCATCATCACCCCTCACATCCCCAAACTTTATTGCATAAGTTTTACAAGTGCAATGCTCACAAAATATTATTGTCCCGAGGGTTTGACCATGTATTTCTGTACATACGTTCATTTATCGCAAACATTTCAACATCAGTTTACCGCATTTGTTCTCTTTGAGAAACGTACGAAATCTGGGAACAGGGCGTGTCCATCTTGTGCTATTGTTAACCATTGCCTCATCGGCCTAAGGTAAACTGGCCAGACGTCACTAAATCATATGCCCCGCCCCTGTCCCTCACATAACCAACCCTACTGATAATGAACACCTTTCTCAGTGACGTTCCTCTTCAGCGTAGCCAAATGCACCCATAACCACCTACGTGACGCAGAACCCAAAAATCAACACGCAGGGATTAACAACATACCACGTCACAATTCAAATTATTAAACCATTCTTTAAAAGAAAACAATAACAGTATACAATTTGTAAAGTACTTTTATTTCACAATAAACTCTCCGAGAACATCCAACTGTTCCCATATTCAATCAAATTGCAAATTTGTTTCTTTGCTTGTGATCGAAAATGTTAATTGTAAGACACAAGTTCTTCTTTTTCCACACACAAAGTGTTCATTTTTGATGAAGGAACTGCTTGGGTCCCACAGTGAATTCCAGGGCGTCTGCATCAACTTACGCCTAGACCACCATAAAAGATGTTATGTTACTCCTAATTGCTAGTGCAGCGTACAGACACATGGGCCCTGGCCGATCGTTCCACAAAACAGTCACAGTAATCCACCCGTTCACGAGTATGTGCACCTGACGAATGAAGAACCCATCAGTTGGCATCTGGAATCCATGGCAATCACAGTAAGGTGGCATATACCTATTTGGAAAACATAACAAAAAATATGTATCAATACCCGACCTTTATTACACTTTATTGCAATATATGTATTATTTTCTTAATTCGGCAGAGAGTTTAAACTAGCGATTAGCACACACATCAAACAACCTCAAAAAACACAAAAAGAACCTAGAAACTGATACACAATTCCATATAGGCATACATGACATTTTAAAGAAATATTAACGTTGAACCTGGGTGAATCTAGTTATAGTCGACAAACGGCTACATTCTGAACTTCCCATAACCACCTTAAAAAGACAACCACACAGAAAAATAGTATTTGAGTTACATTGCCAAAATTAATTTTCAGAGAATAATAGGTTAAAGCTTGTTCCGGTATGCAGTCGTCAAAAGCAAACGTACATAATATTCACTGTGTCCATTGTATTTGTGTAAATCAGTCTGTAGTGCTCAATCCACTTGCATCAAAGAATCCTCAGGAACTGAATTCACATGTTCCGTACACACTTTTGGAGTGCATAACCTCATCAAATGTTCTTTAATACAAACCTCCTCTCACTGACTCTTCACGAAAAAATTCCTTTCTCTCAAGGTCAAAAAACAATTGACGTTTCTACCTTCTGTCCCATGTGTGGGCTGGCTTAGCACGCAACTAAAACATGAAAGTTGCTGACCTTCACTCAGAATCTAAATACATTCTCAATTTGCAACAACACGGCTCAACGCACCCATGAGAACTCGTATTGTCATACACGTGCACAGCCGCTGTTTCCATCAAACACTGCAGGTGGCTGCCTCAGATGCCAAACTCTAGGGGGCACCAATGTGACTCCAATATTATTTTACATACATTGTAACACAGACACATTACTCCTTCACCGGTAGTTTACGCACAATATATTGAGGAATACCTCCAAATAGGGTGGCCAACTTTGTCACTTCCCTTTGTGGGACAAAAGGTGGTGATGAAGTCACGGCGTCATTCACCTGGCAGAATGAATGCATTGCACCCGAAGCTACTGACATGACCAGCCTGCAAGCCTGTCACGTCAATAGCGGCGGTTGCAATATAATACAATAGTACTCTTATTTACAGATCAGCTGCCACTTGCCAGCCACTGTTATTCCAATTCGCGGGATAGGTATGTATATGACCCCCTCCCCGCACGGCCCTAACCCCCAGCATGACTAATTGTGACTCCTAACTTACTCTGTTAGATCATACATTGTTCTCGAACAGAGCAAGTCGGGACAACCCATAGTTTTTTTTTAAACAAACAAAAAGTAGGTCTCAAAAAATTAGTGATATCTGTGTCCGCTCCGAGGACACACTTCCCTGTTCGCTTTGCGGGCAGGACAACGATTGGGTAATCGGGCGCGTCATGTCTGCGGACATGTGACGCGTTCACTCATTGGATGGTGAAGGACGTCAAGTGCGTCAGATTGTTCCGATGCGCCCGCCATCTTTGATCCGTGTTTTGGTGTCTGCAGACATCACTGCAAAAACATAAAAAACCACAACATTGCACTTGTTAAACTTATCAAATACTGACTGGGGAGGAGAGGGTTGATGAGGATGGGACCGGATGTGGCAGCAAGAAGCAAAAAAGTGGTGTTTTTTTTGGATGACAAAAGTCATACAGCATATTTGGAGGTAAAGTGACGCTGTGACATCATCACCACCTTGTGATCCGTAGCCGTGCGCAAAGTTTTTCCCTCATTCAGTCTATGGGAAGAAAAATAAGTTTTGGGACCCCCCCCATAACTTTACCCCTCCTGCAAAACAATTCAAAGTGAGCCATATACTTTGTTTGCAAAGTTTGGTGAGGATCTGTCCAGGGAGAGCAGAGTTATAAGCCGCCCAAAAAGTACTCTTCCTATGGAAACAGCAACTTAACCATAACTACACAGCCACTACCGTGGCCGTGTAATTTGCTGAGAATTGAACTATGACACCCATGTAATACGTGGCACATTGTACACCTTGTTACTGTATTCACACACACAAACAAACCTGTTCCTACCCCATTCACATGCTCCATGTGTGTGTTTGTCTCCTGCCTAACTAAACAAGGTGCAGCAAGTGAGAGTATAGGGCCTCTTCTCCCCTCTCTAGCAGCGCTGCATACCAGCCCCCACCCTTCTTCCCCCTCTGGCCAGGCTGAGATGTAAAGCCTTGGGCCTACCGGTGATGTGACGCTATGATTGTAACCCCTCACCTCCCCCATGGAGTCAGCACTAGGTATTCGCCCTCCTGGGCCCCCAGGCCCCTCTCATCCCACCACCTCTAAAATGTATATCATGTTCCCTCTGACGAGAAAGCAGTCCAGTTCACCCCAACCTTGATTGACAATGGTGGCCATATATTTACTCTTATACTAACATACTATAAAGGTGTCCCTCTGCTAGATCTAACGTAAAGAAAGTGACTAATGTATTCCTGGAATGTGCCCCCTTATAAGTCACCTAACCCCATGAAAGCTGCTCACCTATTGCTCACCCCTTGCGTAATATTCTTTAGAATAATGAACGACTCTCACCCAGAGTAATGTATTATGTCTCCTGTGATGTTAGAATAACGTTTTGTAGGATGTACATGGAATCATGAATTACAATTAACAAAGAATGAGTGTATGAGGCCACAAGGGAAAATGTTAGCATAGCGAAAGATGTATCAATCAACCATCATCTGACCAGAGCTCCAACCTGATGAGTTTGGCTGACCTGCAAGCATCACACTGGCACCACGTGGACCTCCGTCAATCCTGGAGAACCGGGCCTAAGGATTACATAGTATCTAGTCTTCACCACCCAATCCCCACAATTTATGTACCCCCTATATCTTACATCATCTATATTGCAACTTTGAAATAAATGTGAATGTTTGCTGATGTTCGGCAGAGCGCTCTCAGAGTTTGCAGAGTTCTCTGCTTGCCCTATATTGATTTAGATAAACTTTTACTTTTTGACTTATGTTTATGTTTATTGAGTTTATATAGCGCTTTACTCCAAAGCGCTTTACAGTATAACAACAGTACAAAAGAAGAAGCATATTTACAAACTTGAAACTAACCAGTGGTACAGTACATAGAACAATTTACTCAAAAGGAGGGGGGGTTTGAGGGGAGAGGTAGGGAAGGAGAGTCAGGGGGGGAGTTGAGAAGAAGGGCTTTCAGGGAGGAGCGGAAAGATGAGTAGGTGGGGGAGGAGCGGATAGGGGATGTAGGGAGTTTCAGTAAAGGGGGGCCAAGAGTTGGAAGGAACGGAAGCGTGAGGAGGCACAAGGTGCTGGGGGTACAGTGAGAAGGTATAGGCCAGCTGATCTGAGAGAGCGGGAGGGAGAGTAGAATGAGAGGAGGGAGGAAAGATAGGGGGGCGAGGTCATGGAGAGATTTGTATACAAGGCAGAGGAATTGGAATTTCAATTGTGAGAGGAAAGGGAGCCAGCCTAGTTGGGAGAGTGAGGTATAGATAGAGTCTTGAGGGCAGAGGAGACATAGAGTATGAATAGAGGAGTGGTAGATGGATTTTAGGGGTGTCAGGTGAGAGATAGAGAGGCCAAAGAGGAGAGAGGAGCAGTAGAAGAGATGGGAGAAAATAAGGGAGGAGATTAGGAGTTTAGAAGCGTGAAAGGTGAGGGAGGGGCGGATCTTGCAGATGTTGAAGAGGTGGTGCCGACAGGTATGAGAGGTTAGAGAGATGTGGGTGGAGAAGGAGAGAGAGGAGTCAATATGGAGGCTGAGGTTGCGGGCATGGGTCGAGACGGGGAGATTGGAAGGGAGAAGTGGATGAAAAGAGGAGGGGAAGGTGAGAGAGTTTTAGGAGGGAAGAAAAGCACTTCAGTCTTGTCAGAATTGAGGGAAAGAAAGTGGGGTGACATCCAGTTTTTTATTGCCGTGAGGCATGAAGAGAGAGTGTGGTGGAGGTCCGAGGTGAAGGAGGAGAAGGAAAGAAAAGTTGGGTATCGTCCGCGTCAAAGTGGTGGGAGATGCCGAAGAAAGAGATGACGGGAGCGAGGAGGGAGGTATAGAGAGAGAAGATGAAAGGTCTGAGTACAGATCCTTGGGGAACGCCATAGTTCAGGGGGAATTTGGAGGAGGTGCGGCTGCCCCAGGAGACAGTGAAGGATCAGTTGGAGAGGTAAGAGGAGAGCCAGGAGAGAACAGAGCCTTTGAAACCAAAGATTTCACCCGCACTTGGTCTTGGTCTCATTCCCATCTGGGGTGTGTCCATCATTGACTCTCACTGGGGAGTTTTAACTGCCGTTTTGGGGGACGCTCGCTTTCAATACCCAAAAAGAACACTGATGAATTACATCCATGTATCAATTACAGAGGGTTAAGATCACTGTGCCCGATAGATATCCAATGCCATTAATACCGGACATACTGATAGCTGTCACAGGAGCCACCATATACACAAAATTGGACCTCAGAGGGGCATACCACCTGATCAGAATCACTCCTGCGGATGAGTGGAAAACAGCTTTCAGAACACCCTTCTTGCATTTTGAATACCACATAATGCCCTTTGGACCACAAATTTGCAGATGTATTACTGCATTTTATAGTTGTTTACTTGGACGATATCTTAATTTTCTCCCCCAACAGACGGAACACGTCCGTCATGTCAAGTTAGTCTTAGACCGCTTACAGAATAACTCTTTTGCAAAGCTGAGAAGTGCGAGTTTCATCGTTCTCGCGTCACCTACTTGGGATTTGTTTTATCTGCCCAAGGAATATCTGTGGATCTGGACAAGGTCTCTGCAGTTTGGACTTGGCTCCTCTGTCTAAAATCAAGGAAATTCAGTGCTTTGTCGGGTTTCAAACTTTTACCGAAAATTCATTCCTCGTTTCTCTGAGATTATACTTCCCCATACTAAACTGCTCAAGAAAGGTATACCATTCTTATGGGATTATTTAGTCCAGAATTCCATTGATGAATTGAAATGACTATTTACCACTGCGCCCATTCCAATAATGGATCAACAAAAGAGGTTTATCCTGGAAACCGATGCCTCACATTACGCTTTAGGTGCAGAGCTCCTTCAGGAAGTAGTTGTTGGAACCGAGTCACCAGTCGCATATGTATCCAAAACATTCAGTGCCTCTGAACTGAACTACTCGGTATTGGAGAAAGAGCTTTTTTGCCATGAAACCGGCCTTTGAAGAATGGAGGCATCTCCTTCTGGGTTCTCCACACCTCATTGAGGTCGGGATGGATCATCAAAACCTGAAAGTTCTTCAGTATGCACAAACCACCAACAGACGTCAAGCTCTTTGGGCCCACTTCTTCTCCCCATACAATATTCCATTTACTTTTTTTACCTAGATGCCAGAACCTCCGTGCGGATGTTCTTTCCTGCAAGGACCATCCGACGGCCAGATTTAACTCAGAAAAGATATTCCCTAAGTCTATCTTCCTTCATGTCATCACTGATTTCCTTCAGAAGATCAAACAATCCACACTTGAACATCAGGCTGCCTGTCTGGAGCTTGTGCAAAGCCACAACTTGACAAATGAAAGAGGATACTTTTTCTATGGACAACGGGTATGGGTTCCTTCTGAAGAGTTGCAAAAGGAAGTCCTGCACATGTGCCATGACTCCCATGCAGCTGGTCACTGAGGACTGTCGACCATGCTGGAACTCGTTAGGAGACATTTGTGGTGGCCATCCTTGCATACAGACGTTAACGTCTATGGACCTCATTACGACCAGGCGGTAGAGGGTTAACAGCGCCGGTAGAGCTGCCGGCGCCGTTAACCCTCTACCGCCTCATTACTAGGTCTGCTTGCGGGTCCAGCTAAGGATGTCTGGTAAAACCAGAGGTCTTTAACGGGACCAGCTAGCAGACCAGGATGCTAACAACAGGCCCATCATTAACTGGCCCGTTGTTAGCATCCTCCCCATTCCCATTGAGCCCTATGGGGGCTCAAATAGGAATGGGGATGTACCGGGTCCATGTCCCGGGAATGGGAATTACTGGGCCCTCCAAGGTCGGAATGGCCCGGTAATTCCCATTCCAGGAACCTGTACCCGGTATGGGGGTAGCCATGCCGCCAGAAGTGGCATGGCTACCTCCATACTTGTAATAAGATATGTATCGGCCTGTTCTACTTGCCTTCAGTCTAAAACTCTACATTCCTTCGGTCTAGGTTTACTCACATGGATGCCTATCCCTGTTAAACCTTGGCAGGTGATATCGACAGACTTCATCGTGGATCTCCCCCTTCAGACAGGCACACTGCCTTCATGGTTACGATTTATTATTTCATGAAAATAGCTAGCTTTGTGCCCTTACCTGGTGTCCCTATAGCTGCCCAAATGGCCCGGATTGTCATCACTGAGATCTTCTCATGTCATGGGTTACCGGATAGTATCGTCTCCCTGAAAGAGGGCCGTAATACAATTCGCAATTCTGGCAAAAACTGTGCTCCCTTCTCAACATACAACAATCCTTAAGCTCGGGTTTCCATCCCCAAACCAAGAGGCAGACCAAAAGATTAAACCAAACATTGGAAGGATACCTGCGTTGCTTTGTGTTAGTGGCGCAGGCGATTGGGTGGAGGATGTACCCCTTGCAGAATTTGCGTTTAATAATGCTCCTTATACCGCCTTGAAAACAAGCCTGTTTTTCTGTTTTTACAGGTTCAATCCGTCTTACTTTCCCACCACAGTGCCCTCTTCCACCCGATATCCAGGGGTTGATGCTTGACTGGCGAACATTTGCCGTGGCCATCAGACTGCCCGCCTGGCTCTTCAAGATGCACAAGACTGTGCCAAGCGCTATACTGATTGCAAGATGTCTGCTGTTCCCGCTCTTGCTGTTGGGGACTCGGTCTGGCTGGCTTCTCATTACATACCTCGGCATTTGGTTCCCTCCAAGTTATCTCCTTGTTTCTTTGGTCCCTTTCAAATCCTGCAGTTGGTGGGGGCTGCTGCTGTTCATCTTCAACTTCCCCGCTTCCGGATCCAGGATTCATCCAGTCTTCCACTTGTCAGAGATCAAGCCAGATGTCCTGGATCGCTTTCAGCGGGATGCATCCCCACCTCCCCCACCGCTGGCTACCCCGTTGGGGGCTGAATTTGAGGTCTCCGGCATTTGTGATTCATGTTACTTAAGGGGTCGGCTCCAGTTTTTGGTTGATTGGAAGGGTTATACGCCGGCCGATAGGTCTTGGGAGCCTGATTCTGGGGTTCATGCTCCCCGCTTGATCCAGCAGTTTTATCGGTTTTATCCATATCATCCCAGGAAAGTCGCACCAAATGAGTTATCATACTTGATGTTCTCAAAATTTCTGACAGAACATTAGAAGGGCCACGTCTTAGAGTTTTCTTGAACAATGTTAGATGTATTTAAATGTTCAACTGGTGACGAAAATATAAAATGACAAAAATGACAACTCTAAAAAGACAATGCCACAAAAAATGAAGCCATTTCTCTGAACTTCTTTAGCATTTCTAATAACTCTTCAAATAGCATGTTCCAATGCTGCAGGTGTTTGAAAACTCTGGCTGATGCTAGCAGCACATTTAATGGATATAGAATGTTTCTGCAAAAGGAACGCTCACAGTTACAGTGAAGATATAAGACCACATATAAGCCAAAAAATGCTGCAGCCCCGTATGCTCCAGACCATCTCATGCAATTTCCAATACAAATCATTTACAACATCCCAGGAAACTTGCACCAACTAATTTCTCATGAGTGATGTTCACAAGCGTTCTGATGGAAAATAAGATGGGCCATGTCTTAGTGTTTTCTTGCACAAAGTTAGACATATTCAAATGTCCAACTGGTAAGGAAAACATAAAATAACTTCATTTACAACTCTAAAAAGACAATGCCACAAAAAATGAAGCCTCCTCTCTGAACCTCTCTGGCATCCCACCCCATGTACTGGCCCCGCCGCCTGTTGTTCCCCGGCACTTCCACTTCGTTCTCCCTCCCTCCTCCTGCCTCCCAGCCCACCCTGTGAGCCTGATTGGCCTTCGCAAAGCCACAATACTCGGTGTAATCACTGTGAATCCCCCTTGGCTGCTCTTTCCCATGGCAAGCACCAGGTAAGTGAGGTGCTCTTTGAGACCCCCCTGGGCCTCTTTTTACCATTTTTGGACTCACATGCTGTCGTGTCACATCCCCGCACCCTGTTTTTCCACAGCTCCTCCACTTCACTCTCCCTCTGTCCTCCCGCCTCCCAGCCCACCTGTGAGCCTGATTGGCCTTCCCTCAGCCAACATGCTTGGTGTAATCACTGTGAGTCCCCCCTGCCTACTCTTTCCCATCATGAGTACCAGGTAAGTGAGACTGCTCTTTGCGACCCTCCTGGTGCTGTTTCACCATTTTGGGGCTCCTATGCTGCCTGTTTCCTCGCCCGGCACCCTGTTGTTCCCCGGCTCCTCCAATTCGCTCTCCCTCCCTCCTCCTGCCCACAGCCCACCCGTGAGCCTAATTGGCCTTCCCTCAACCACCATGCTCGGTGTAATCACCCTGAATCCCCCCTGGCTGTTCTTTCCCACTGCTAGCACCAGGTAAGTGAGGCTGCTCTTTGAAACCATCCTGGGCCTGTTTTCAGAATTTTGGGATTCATATGATGCCTGTGTCCCAGACCTGCACCCTGTTGTTCCCCGGCTCCTCCACTTCGCTATCCCTCCCTCCTCCCACCTGCCGGCCTGCCCTGTGAGCCTGATAGGCCTTCCCTCAGCCCCCATGCTCGGTGTGATCACCGTGAATCCCCCCTGGCTGCTCTTTCCCATTGCGAGCTCCAGGTAACTGAGGCTGCTCTTTGCGACCCTCATGAGCATGTTTCCACCATTTTGGGACTCATATGCTGCCCGCTTCCCGGCCCGGCACCCTGTTTTTCCCCGGCTCCTCCACTTCACTCTCCCTCCCTCCTCCCAGCTCCCAGCCCACCTCATGAGCCTGATTGGCCTTCCCTCAGCAACCATGCTCAGTGTAATCACTGTGAATCCCACTCTGTCTGCGCTTTCCCATCGCAAGCACCAGGTAATGAGGCTGCTCTATGCGACCCACCTCTGCCTGTTGTCCCCATTTTGGGATTTATATGCTGCCCGGGCCCCAGGCCCGTACCCTGTTGTTCCCCAGCTTCTCCACTTCATTCTCCCTCCCTCCTCCCACCTCCCTGCCCACCCTTTGAGCCTGAGTGGCCTTCCCTCAGCCACCATGCTCGGTCTAATCACTGTGAATCCCCCCTGTCTGCTCTTTCCCATTGCGAGCACCAGGTAAGTGAGGATGCACTTTGCAACCCTCCTGGGCCTGTTTTCACCATTATGGGACTCATTTGTTGCCTGTGTCCCAGCCCCGCACCATGTTGTTCCCCGGATCCTCCACTTCGCTTTTCCTTCCTCCTCCCACCTCCCAGCCCACCCCATGAGCCTGATAGGCCTTCCCTCACCCACCATGCTTGGTGGAATCACCATGAATCCCCCCTACGTGCTCTTTCCCATCGCAAGCACCAGGTATGTGAGGCTGCTCTTTGCGCCCCTCCACGGCCTGTTTTCACCATTTTGGATTCAAATGCTGCCTTTGTTCCAGCCCCTCACCCAGTTGTTCCCTGGCTCCGCCACTTTGCTCTCCCTCCCTCCTCCCACCTCCCAGCATACCCCATGAGCTTGATTGGCCTTCTCTCAGCAACCATGCTCAATGTAATCACTGTGAATCCCCCCTGGCTGCTCTTTCCCATCACAAGCAGCAGGTAATTGGGGCTGCTCTTTGCGACCCTCTTGGGCCTGTTTTCACCATTTTGGGACTCATTTACTGCACGTGTCCCGGCCCTGCACCCTGTTGTTCCCCTGCTCCTCCTCTTTGCTTTCCCTCCCTCCTCCTGCTTCCAGCCTGCCCTGTGAGCCAGATTGGGCAGTTGGTTACTCAAAACTCACCTACCCTGGGCAGCCCTCTGCCCGGTAGCCCCTGAGTGAAGGGCCCCAAGCCAAAGAGCACCTCTAACTGAGGCGGCTCCAGATAGTGTCTGCAGGTATCAGCAGGGGAAGCCAGGGAAGCCACTGACCAGCCGTCAGCCAGCAGCAACCACCAAAGGAAGTGTGGCATGGGTGGGGAGTAGAGCAATTACTGTACTCCAGAAAGCCCTGCCACTCTCCATTACCTTACCTCAGAATATAGCTTGCCAGGTGAATGTCACCTGCTTCACTCTCTTAGGAAACACTAAACACTAGCAATCGTCCATTACAACTTTACTCTCAAGCATAGGTATATCCAACCCTCTGTGGCTGCCATAAACTAAACTGTCTGTACTATATCCTGAAAACCTGCTGCATTGTGAAACTTGGGCCTCCCTCCCACTATACAGGATTTTCAAATCTAGCCGTAAGCTCTGTCTCTATATATGGTTAATACATCGTTTTCTCTGCATCACACCCAACAGAATTATAAATGTGGGCAAGTGCCACACTTAGATAGAATTATGAACATTAACCTGCGTCACTTCTAGATAGGATTGTGAAGGTTAGCAAGTGCCACACTTAGATAGATTTATGAACATTAGCCTGCGTCGCATCTAGCGAGGATTGTGAATTTTAGCAAATGCCTCACTTAACTGTTAATGTTAGCACATGCAGCACTTTGATAGAATTGTGAACATTAGCCTGCATCATATCTAAATAGGATTGTGAAGGTTAGCAAGTGCCACACCGAGAACTGTAAATGATAGCAAGTGTCACACTTAGATGCTGTGAAGATTAGTACATGCCACACTTAGAACTGTGAATATTAGCACATGTCACCCTTAAAACTGTAAATATTAGCATATGCCACACTTAGAACAGTGAATATTACCACATGCCACACTTAGATCGAATTGTGAACATTAGCATGCGTCACATCTAGATAAGATTGTGTAGGTTAGCAAGTGCCACACAGATAGAAATATGAACATTACCCTGTATCACATCTAGACAGGATTGTGAACATTAGCAAGTGCCACACTTAGAACTGTGAATGTTAGCAAGTGCCACACTTAGAATTGGGAATGATAGCAAGTGCCACACTTCAATAGAATTGTGAACATTAATCTCTATCACATCTAGATAGTCCTGGGCCTGTTTTCAGAATTTTGGGATTCATATGCTGCCTGTGTCCCGGACCTGCACCCTGTTGTTCCCCAGCTCCTCCACTCCGCTATCCCTCCCTCTTCCCGCCTCCCAGCCTGCCCTTTGAGCCTGATAGGGATTCGCTGATCCACCATGCTCAGTGTTATCACTGTGAATCCCCCCTTGCTGTTCGTTCCCATTGCGAGCTCCAGGTAACTGAGGCTGCTCTTTGCAACCCTCTGTTAGGAAAGATTTCATATTTGAATGTATTTTCCCTCCATGTGTCAACCCCCAAACGTTTTGCTGCTGTTTTACACCCTGATCTAACCTTTGCCAGAGAAGTGCAGCCCTCAGCCACACTCCTCTGGGCTTTCGCTCACTTCTTATGGGGAAACTGACATGCCCTTAAGACAGTCAGTACTTTGTGCAACATGTAACAAGAGTGCAATGTAACTTACTTTACCGCACCCTTGGGTCTCTAGTCATTCCAAAGGCCCTAGAAACTCTTGCTGAACTTATTATGAACTGTGCAGGTGTGCCACGGACAGGACTGGTGGCAGCTATCGTTTATCTTATGTTTTGAATCCTTTTTTGCCATGTTAACCGCACTTACCGCGTTTGGCACAAATAGGTGGCCTGGCTCCAAAATGGCCATGCCACAAGGTTCTTTGTCCTGTCCTTTGGCCACCTTGCCCCTTCACCTTCCGCGGGTCGAGCCGACCCGGGTCAATCCTTATTTGGTTATGCGCTTTCCCGCAAAACCCAAAGCTTTGCGGGCTTCTTCATTCCTTGTGTGTGTGCCTCCAGAATGTGGGCTCGGATGTCTGTTCCCAATACACATCCTGGGTCTCAGAGAGTCTGGAGTGTCCTGAATGCCTGGAACCACCATGGTCCTTGATTGGTCCACTTATGGAGTGAGTGTTTGTGAGCAGATCTCCCATTGGGTCCTCTCCGTTTTGGCGCAAAGGGAACTTTGGATAAGAGGAGGCCGAAAACACCACTACCATGTCGATCTCCTGAGTTCACACGAACAAAAGATAAGGAGCCAAGTATCCTGCAACAAGAAGCCAAGTCGAGGAACCGCTGATGACCCGCTGGAAGGTTTGGCACCCTGAGCCCGCTGTCATCCTGCGAGACCCTCTGCATCTGATCGTCCTAGAAGGTCTGCAAAGGCGCTTCGACCCATTGGAATAGTGGGACCACTATTCTCGGCACCTTCATCAAACCCTGCAATTAAGCCTCTTCGGAAGTGTCCCTGGGCCAACCAGTGGGCTGACCAGCTTAGGCAGGATGTTTACTCTGTCATCGCCACGGTTTTGAGGAAGTACTCGAAACTTGTTTTTCTGCTTGCTCTGTGTCCACAGCACCCTCGCACCGAATTACGTACACTTGGCATTCCCAGGTCTGAAGTGAGACGAGTGCGCTCGGACCGGAGTAAATGCTGTTACCGTGTTGCCCTGCTGTGGCAACGACCTGTGCAAGTTCGCTGCACTGGGAACTGTCTTGACCCTGAAGCCTGCTACCGCGGAAACTACACAGTGTCGAGAAGTCCTGATTGTCGCTTTCAAACCTGCCAGTGAAGTGGACTGAACTGGTGAAGTCTGGGTCTGCTTGCGTTGAGGACCAGTGAATAGTCCATATCCCAACCGGTGGCCCCTAGCGCAGGAGCCCATTTCTTTTCTACCGCTGTTGCGAAATAGTGACTCTATCCTGCACTCTCAACCTGCCTCTGCCCGCAAGTGGAGGTCCTGCTTGAATAGTGCGGACTTGTTCTTCATCGACCGTATCCACCTTCCTGAGCTGCTAGTGACCCTTGAAGAGACCCTAATTTGTCCAGTGGCACAAGCGTGTGCATGTACTATTGAGCATAAGGCTCCTCTCTTCATAGGGCTTGGACTGCCTCTTAGTTAGGTGTATTCTTGATGTGGAACTGGGTCTAAAGATTACTTGCACTGCCTGTTTTCCTCCCCATCTAGGTGGTCTACATATTTTGTGCTTCTTAATCAGTTAGACCCCTCTGGTCTTTTATATATATCATGTTGATTGTGATGTGTTGGTTTACTTCAGTATTATTGTGACTCTTTGCTATGGTCTATGTTACAAAGGCCTTGTAATAAATGTATCTATATTTTTAATATAACACCTGTCTGGAGTAATTTGTAAGTGTCCTTGCTTTGTGTGCTCATTGAGGTCTTTCAGTCACCCTCACCCCTCTTGAGACTTAGGGCCTCATCACGAGTTCGGCAGTAATGCAGCGGTTTTCCCGTCGAACGTAAATAGCGCTAACGCCAAGCCCCCGGCGGATAATCCGCCAAATCATGAGTTTTCGTGCACGTGCACCGGGACATGGCGTTAGCCAAATAGCGCGCAATGGGTAGAACCCTTAAATCCAGCGCACCGTGCGCTACTGCCATATCACGCTAATAGCGCGTGCCACGAGCGTGCGCTATTAGCGCGCGGGAAACATGTCACCGCTGTAATGGGAAACAAAGCGGCGGCCATCTTGGAAATCACAATCCATCGGATATCACAGCCCCTGGAAGCCATCCATCCCATCTAACAGCAAAACATGTCACAGGAGCGCACTAGGGGCAAGACTGCCCAGGACAGGGTGAGAAAGCCCAAATTCAGCGACCAGGAGCTGGCTGTACTGGTGGAGAAGGCCGAGAAACATCATGAGGAGCTGCAGCAGCGCGAAACCAGTGGCCAGCGAAGAGCACAGATTTAGTGCAACATCAGCCAAAGGGTTACTGCTGTGGGGCGCGTGCCCCGGGATGGGGAGGATTGCCGCAATCGCCTCAACAACCTGCATGTGCGAGGCCGCGGCATCCTCTCACAGCGCAGGAGTGCAAGCAGCGGCACTGGAGGAGGGCCACCACCACCCCCACCCGAACTCACACCTTGGGAGGTGAATGAAATGCATTACACTAATGTAGGTAGCCTTGAACTCAAACTACACCCTATGTACCCCACAGGCACACGGCAAACCCAACGGGATGAAGATGATGGGGAGGAGGCCACACCATCACGGCGCCCACGGCAGCGAGCCTCCACCAGCACCACCACCCCACAAAGAGGCTGTACGGAAGGGAGCCGATGCAGGCCATCCCCCACTTCACCACAACGCAGCCCTACCAGACAGCAGCAGCACCAACGTGCCCGCAGGGAGTCCACGGCCAGCTCGCCTCAAGCCACCAGGCACAGCCCCGATGCAGAGGGACTGACCTGTGGATCAGAGCTCGACGTGGGAGTGACACCTCCATGTGCGCATCATGCAGGAGGACTGCATTCACCCGGAAGCAGTAACACAGAAGGGATGGTCACACCACAGGGAACCCCAAGGCCAGGCACACAGCAAGTACAAAGCCCACATTTGCATGTGCATCATATCCGCACACCACAGCCAGACGAGGACACGCCATCATATGGCAGCCCTGAAGACCGGCACTCAGAGCCTGGCAGCCCAATCCAAGGCGGCGCCATGTCCCCATGCAGCCCCCCCAACAGCACACAAGTGGCAGGCCGGCACCTGCCATACCAGGGGTGCCCTTCATCACAGGGGCAGCAGTGATGGGCCGACTGGACGTGATTGAGGCTAAACAGGCCAAAGTAGAATCAATGGCCAAGGTGCACAGCCGGGACATCAAGGCTATCAGTGCATCCATACGCTATGGATGCAAATACATAGCGCGTGACAATGCGCTCACACGCAGAGTTGTAGAGCAATGTATTGCTGCCCTGACAGGGTTTGGACAAAGGGTGAGGGAGTTGTGCGAGGCAGTGTCAGCACTTGCTGAGCAAACAAAGGAGGGAAACAACTTCATCCGACAACACATGCAGGCAACCGGGTCAGTCCCTTCAACCTCAACCACACCCACGGAGGGATCTCTTGAGCCCTCTCCTAGGCGCCGGTCTATGCGCCACCTGAGGTCACACACACAGAGGGGCCCGGACAAGGAAAGCGCACACAACCATCCTACTCGTACATGGCATCGTTGTGGGTGCCCTGATAAGAAACATGCACCTGCCTGCACTGTTGTGGGGAGTTCACTGGGGGGAGGGGTGTTTGTGTGCTGGGTGTTCACTGGGGGGTGGGGGGATTGTGTGCTGGGTGTTCACTGGGGGGAAACACGTTTAAAAAATCACAAAGCATGGACAGTAGTGATTGTGAAAAAGTGCTATTTAATGTTGAAGTGACATTTGTTCAATTTACCCATCAACCGTGTTAGAAAAATACATCAATCAATCCCTGTCTGGCCAACCTCCCCTCCCTCAGCCCAACCCTTTCTGCATGTGCAACACCTTCGGGCACATCATCACCCTCACTCCCATCCTCAGATGGCTGCACATGAACATCAGGGGGCAGTGGCACATTTCTGCGACAGCAGATGTTGTGCAGCATGGCACATGTCAGTACAATTTTGCCAACTTTTTCTGGTGCATACATCAATGCCCCTCCTGTGCAGTCGAGGCACCAGAAGCGTGCCTTCAGCAGTCCAAATGCCCTCTCCACGCTGATCCGTGTACGAGCATGGGCAAGGTTGTATGCCCGCTCCGCTGCCGTATGTGGATGACGCACAGGGGTCATGAGCCACGTGTACTGGGGATATCCAGAATCACCTGCAGGGAAGAGAAAGCTGGTATGGGGACAAGGTAAGTTCAGTGGGTGTACAGAGCTCAGTCATCAGTGTCATTTTGCCATACTTGTCATTAGGTCAACGACATTGTGGAGTGTGCTGTGCTACGAGCAGAATTGAATCAATGAGGTACTCTCAACTTGGTACGCCTCTGTTTCAGAATGTAACTGTACTCATTCACTTGTCACTGGGTAAGGAGGCCCTTCCATCTACTTCTGCATGACAGAAGTGGCTGCCTCATGTGTCATTGCCATTCCCTTTGGGTGCAGTTGCATTTGCTGGTTGTCACTATTCTGTACTGTTCTGCATGCATTTCCTTGGCCATTCTGGGAACAGGATTTTTGGGATGTACATTGCCATTACTCAGTCTGCTTATGTGTGGTGCATTTGAGGATGTGGTGACTTATGTGTTACATTTGCATGACTGTCGGGTGGGCAGGGTGGGATGTCTGTACTGTGTCAGTGTTGGGAGCCATAGTGCTACTCACACAGGAGGCTTTATGGTTGTAGGCCTTCCATATGTCACTGTGCTGCCACATGTCTTTTACATCCTGAATGGGGGTGTTCTGCTATGTTGGACATGTCCAAGGTTTCTTGTGCAAGATGCTTGAATGGGAATGCTGCAGTAATGGTGCTGCCTATTGAGGTTCATGTATTTCATTGTGTGTGACTAGCCCCATCAGTTGTGGATTAACATGCATTATGGTATACATTTCTAATCACCCAGCAGCCATGTGTTTTGCCCTCAGTGCCTTTCCATGTACGCTGGAAGGGTACTGTTGCGCAGGACCATGGAGTCGTGGGTGGATCCTGGGTAGCGGGCACAGCAGTGGCTGAAGGTGAGGTCAAGCCCACATGTCATCCTGCACATTAAGGGAATGGTACTGTTTCCGGTTTCTGTAGGCTGCCTCATGTGCCTGGGGTGGTACGAGTGATACATGTGTGCAGTCCAGGGCTGCTATTACATTCGGGACTTGGGCAATGGTATGGAATTGACACTTCAGCTGGTTCATCTGTTCCTGTGTGGCTGGCAATGCGATGTGCTCATTCACATGATTCAACAGTGCATCCAGCACCTGTCTCGGCATGGCACTGAATGTGGACTGGGCCATTCCATGCATCATGGCAACGGTGTGTTGGTAGCTGCCAGTCCCAAGGAATTGTAGCACAGACACAAGCTTCACTAGCGGAGGTACTGCTGTGCTGATGGCTATGCGGCTGCCAATGTCAGCCTGGATTGTGTCCAGCAACTGGGTGATGGTTGTTCTGTCCAGCCGATATTCAGTCACCACCTGGCCATCAGTCAGGGCCCAGGGTGTTGCCTGACTCTGGGGATGGCTGGCCGCCTTGCTGGTGCTGCTCTCCTCTTCCTTCTACTCATCCCCACCACCCCCTGTGCTCCCAGGGCCCTGGCCTGGTTGGCTGGCCTCTGTAGCTCCAGGCACAGCAGGTAGAAGTCCACATCAAGGCTCCCGGCTCCAACTGGCAGCATGGTGCTGGGGAGGGTGTGTTGTGCATGGGTGGGTCCTTTGTAGGCCTCTGAATTGCATTGGTTTCACCTGGGCCCTTATTGATGTCTCCTCCCTGCTCCTACTGGTGTAATTGTGTTGGGGAGGGTATGTTGTGCATGGGTGGGTCCTTTGTTGGCCTCTGAATTGCATTGGTTTCACCTGTGCCCTTATTGCTGTCTCCTCCCTGCTCCTACTGGTGTAATGGTGTTGGGGAGGGTGTGTTGTGCATGGGTGGGTCCTTTGTAGGCCTCTGAATTGCATTGGTTTCACCTGGGCCCTTATTGCTGTGGCAGGTATTCTTTTACCCCCAGCTTTTCGCTGGGGGTATTTTCAGCGGATTATCTGCTGCTTTTCTGGCACTAATTGCGCCTACGCCGGACTCGTGATTACAAATGTTTTAGCGCAAATGGTTACTGGCGCTTTTACAGCCGACGCTTGTACAACCGGCTGTACTTGCGCCGGCTGTAATGGCGCTGGTGGTATTTGGACTCATGATCCGACGGACCCTTAAAATTGGCGCTGATAGTGTTACCACAGATTTTAAGGGTTACCGCCCAACTCGTAATGAGGCCCTTAGTCTTGAACGCCTGCCATAGCTACCCTGATTGTCTGGCTTGTCCGGAGGTTACCCTGTTCCAAGAAACTAGGTTGGCCTTCTGAACCTCTGCCCCTCCAGGTCAGAGTTCAGAAATCCATCTTAACACCCTCCTGTGGGTGTCCAGTTAAAGTTTTGAAAACAAAAGGATTGAATGCAAAAGGTGAGAGTGCATTCGACCGAAAACCAAAGAATCAAATTTTTTTTAAATGTATTTTTTTGTTTTGCTTTAGTTTAGCTTTAAAAGGGTGTTTTTACACCAAAAACGGGGGTTTTGGGAGGGGGACCCCCCCCCCCAAAAAATGTTGATCCTTTTTTTCGGTCGAATTGACTCGACCCTTTTGTCATTCGATCCTTTTGATTTGGTACTATGACCTATAACCCCTCCTGGGCATGTTTTCACCATTTTGGGACTCATATGCTGCACGTTTCCCGGCCTTGCACCCTGTTTTCCCCGGCCCCGCCACTTTGCTCTCCCTCCCGCCTCCCACCTCCCAGCCCACCCCACGAGCCTGATTGGCCTTCCCTCAGCAACCATGCTCGGTGTAATCACTGTGAATCCCCCCTGGCTGCTCTTTCCCATCACAAGCAACAGGTAAGTGAGGCTGCTCAATGCAACCCTCCTCTGCCTGTTTTCACCATTTTGGGACTTATATGCTGCCGGGACCCCAGGCCTGCACCCTGTTGTTCCGCAGCTTCTCCACTTCACTCTCCCTCCCTCCTCCCACCTCCCAGCCCACCTCGTGAGCCTGAGTGGCCTTCCCTCAGCCACCATGCTCTGTCTAATCACTGTGAATCCCCCCTGTCTGCTCTTTCCCATTGCGAGCACCAGGTAAATGAGGATGCTCTTTGCGACCCTCCTGGGCCTGTTTTCACCATTGTGGGACTCATATGCTGCCCCTGTCCCAGCCCTGTACCATGTTGTTCCCCGGCTCCTCCTCCTCCCCCCTCCCGCCTCCCAGCCCGCCCCATGAGCCTGATTGGCCTTCCCTTAGCCACCATGCTTGGTGTAATCACCATGAATCCCCCCTACCTGCTCTTTCCCATCGCAAGCACCAGGTACGTGAGGCTGCTCTTTGCGACCCTCCTCGGCCTGTTTTCACCATTTTGGACTCAAATGCTGCCTTTGTCCCAGCCCCGCACACTGTTGTTCCCCAGCTTCTCCACTTCGCTCTCCCTCCCTCCTTCCACCTCCCAGCCCACCCAGTGAGCCTGATTGCCTTCCCTCAGCCTCCATACTCAATGTAATCACTGTGAATCCCGCCCTGGCTGCTCTTTCCCATCACGAGCAGCAGGTAATTGGGGCTGCTCTTTGCGACACTCTTGGGCCTGTTTTCACCATTTTGGGACTCATATACTGCACGTGTCCCGGCCCTGCACCCTGTTGTTCCCCTGCTCCTCCACTTCACTCTCCCTCCCTTCTCCCGCCTCTCAGCCCACCCCGTGAGCCTGATTGGGCAGGCAGTTACTCAAAACTCACCTACCCTGGGCAGCCCTCTGCCCGGTAGCCCCTGCAGTGAAGGGCCCCAAGGCAAAGGACAGCTCTAACTGAGGTGGCTCCAGATAGTGGGCCTCATCACGAGTTTGGCTGTAGCCCTTAAATGCGGTGGTAGCGGTATTACAGCCGCATTTAAGGGCTGGCCCTATCACGAGTTGGGCGCTAAATCGACTGTTTTACCTCCAGCTTTTTTCTGGAGGTGAAAATCCCTGTTTTCGGCTGTATTACAGCCGGCTGTATTAGCCCGCATAATTAGCACCGAAAATTCCCCATTGGATCCAATGGACCCAATCAGGAATGGGGATTTACCGTTAAGGCCCAACTCGTGATCCGGTGGTAATACCACCGGACTGGTCGGTGTTAGGGCTATTACAGTCGGCTGTATTACAGCCGGGAATACAGCCCAACTTGTGATGAGGCCCAGTGTCTGCAGGTGTCAGCAGGGGAAGCCAGGAAAGCCACTGACCAGCCGTCAGCCAGCAGCAACCACCAAAGTAAGTGTGGCATGGGTGGGGAGTAGAGCAATTACTGTACTCCAGAAAGCCCTGCCACTCTCCATTACCTTACCTCAGAATATAGCTTACCAGGCAAATGTCACCTGCTTCACTCTCTTAGGAAACTCTAAACACTATCAATCGCCCATTACAACTTTACTCTCAAGCATAGGTATATCCAACCCTCTGTGTCTGCCATAAACTAAACGTTCTGTACTATATCCTGAAACCTGCTGATTGTGAAACTTGGGCCTCCCTCACACTATACAGGACTTTCAAATCTAGCCGTAAGCTCTGTCTCTATATATGGTTAATACACCACTTTCTCTGTGTCGCACCCAACAGAATTATAAATGTTGGCAAGTGCCACACTTAGATAGAATTATGAACATTAGCCTGCGTCACATCTAGATAGGATTGTGAAGGTTAGCAAGTGCCACACTTAGGGCCTCATTCCGAGATTGGTGGTAGTCATGGCGCTATTTGCACCATGACTGCCACCAATAACGGGTCCGGCATGGGTGTAGTTCAATGGGGACTTACCGGTGTAGTCCGACCCTGGCGGGACCGGTAAATCCCCATTGAATATGCCATTCCCCATTCCCATTTGAGCCCCCATAGGGTTGAATGGGAATGGGGAGGGCGTTAATAACGGGCTTGTGACTTTCAAGCCCGCTATTAGCGCCCTGGTCCCTTAGCGGGGGACCTCGGAATTGGTCAATAGGGGATTACCGGCACCAGTCTCCTTATTGGTGCTGGTAATCCCTTACCGCCCACCTTGTAATGACCCCCTTAGATAGAATTATGAACATTAGCCTGTGTTGCATCTAGACAGGATTGTGAATGTTAGCAAATGCCTCACTTAGAACTGTGAATGATAGCAAGTGTCACACTTAGATAGAATTGTGAACATTAGCATGCGTTGCATCTAGATAGGATTGTGAAAGTTAACAACCTCCACACTTATACAGAATTGTGAACATTAGCCTGCGTCACATCTAGACAGGATTGTGAATGTTAGCAAGTGCCACACTTAGAACTGTGAATGTTAGCAAGTGCCACACTTAGAACTGTGAATATTAGTACATGCCACACTTAGAACTGCGAATATTAGCACATGTCACCCTTAAAACTGTGAATGTTAGCAAGTGCCACACTTAGAACTTTAAATATTAGCATATGCCACACTTAGAACTGTGAATATTAGCACATGCCACACTTAGATAGAATTGTGAACATTAGTCTGCGTCACATCTAGATAAGATTGTGAAGGTTAGCAAGTGCCACACTTAGATAGAAATATGAATATTACCCTGCATCACATCTAGACAGGATTGTGAACGTTAGCAAGTGCCACACTTAGAACTGTGAATGTTAGCAAGTGCCACATTTAGAATTGTGAATGATAGCAAGTGCCACACTTCAATAGAATTGTGAACATTAATCTCTATCACATCTAGATAGGATGGTAAAGGTTAGCAAGTGACACACTTAGATAGAATTATGAACATTAGCTTGCGCCGCATTTAGACAGGAATGTGAATGTTCGCAAGTGCCACAATTAGATCTGTGAATGTCAGCAAGTGCCACACTTAGAACTGTGAATACTAGCACATGCCACATTTAGACAGAATTGTGAATATTAGCCTACGCCAGTCCCAAACAGAGTTGTGAATTATAGCAAGTACAACATTTAGTTAGAATTGTGAACATTAGCCTGTGTCAAATCTAGATAGAATTACAAATGTTAGCAAATGCCACACTCAGATAGAATTGTGAGTGTTGGCAAGTGCCACAGTTGGATAGAATTGTGAACATTAGCCTGCGTTGCATCTAGACAGCATTGTGGATGTTGGACAGTGACACATGTAGCTAGAATAGTGAATATTAGCGACTGCCACATATAGACTTCATTGGGAATATTACAAATGTCACTTTTTAATAGAATTGTGAATGCTAGCTTGCTTTGCATCTAGACAGGATTATGAAGGTGTGACAATGCCACATTTGGTATAATTGTGAATATTGGCATGCGCCATATATGGACAGGATTGTGAATATTGTCCAGTGACGGATCTAGATTGAAATACATATATATTCACGGGCCACATCTAGAAAGAACAAGCAAATTTAGCACACATCACTTCTAGACAACGAGGCGAATAACCAACCCACTAACAATTTCACCACTCTACATACACCTCTCAAACTCTAACCAAACACAACCATAACCCTAAAGCACAGCAAACCGCACAAACTTCATTACACCATAACAACAAAACAACGACACATAGCTTTGCACAACAGCACATGATGGCTACCGGCCGGAAAGCACCCCCAAGCTCAGCGAACGGTGTTAATCAAACTGAAGCTGCCAACAGCACATCACTGATCTCTTGCACTTATCCCGCTCATTCCCACTGACACACCCCCCACCACCTTTCCTTTTCAGATCCACCAGAACGCCAGGGGACCACTCCGGTGGCGATAGTGCGCAGTACAAAAAAGCCTTTAACATTAACATTAACATTTATAATTACTCTTCAAATAGAGTGTTCCATTGCATCCAGTGTTTGAAGACTCTGGCTGTTGCCAGCAGCACCTTTAATGGGTGGAGTGTTGACTCTGCACAACCGCCCTTCACAGATACACTGATGATGTAACACCACATATAAGCCAAAACATGCTGCAGCCTAGTATGGCCCAGACCATCTTATGCAATTTCCTTAATGCCTCATCCACCTCATCCCAGGAAACTCATACCAAATGATTTGTCATAATTGATGTTCCCAAGCTTCATATCCCATTTCCTGCCAGAAATCTTTTTTTTTATCTTTTTCATGGCCATGTTCAATCCTCACACACCTCCTACTAACAAATCTCCTGCTACCCTCTCTTCCTATACACCACACCCAGGAAACCTGATTGACTGATCCCCTGATGTCTGTGGACACCATGACTGTCTGTGGCCTCCACAGTCCCCTTTCCATGCCAGGCATCTTCAAAAGACCTGGATATGGCATGTGCCATTCATGGACTACCGAAGTGTCTGTGGACATATCGTCAGTTGAAGGGGGTGAGGAGGGAAATGAAACACAATGTAAGTTATTTAATCTTTAGTGGTGGCTCTGAAAAGAACCTTTTTTATTTTTTATTTTTTGGGGTTTTTAAACAAACACCTTTTTGATTCCTTATATTGTAAAGAAAAATTGCATTTCGGACATCTGTAAAGTGAACTCCATCTCAACAAAAAATGTACACACTTTGAATTGATATTATCATTCTCAAAAGATGGCATTCCTGCAGCATACAAAAAAAAGATATACCTTTATTGACAATCTGCCTTGATTTTTCAATTTGAGGACTTAAAATGTTTGTTGGACATCTCCATGTGCATTTCCCAAACTATTATCTGAGCAGCAGGAAACAGTTGCATTAGGCTTTTTAAAAAATCATTCAGCACAAACACTGGAGTCACAAACCCCAAACTGTCCCCCACAATGGACAATCACAATATCTGACATTTAAAGTGAGCCATACTCTCACATAATGAAAGCAAGCTTGCCCAGTTTGAGGCACAAACTGCATACCAGGAAACTTCCAATTCTGCCAATCCAAATTTCCAAGGATGCCATGATTATCAGCATATACCTTCAATGACTGAATTGAAGAGACCCCCAGAATCCACACAACCTGCCTTCTCAAACACATAGCCATAGCCATTATCACTGCTCTCACAACTCCTGCAATCAAAACTCCTTCTACCCTCTCTTCCTGAATACCACACCCAGCAAACCTGATTGGCTAATCCCGACAGTCCCCTTTCCCTTCCAGACATCCTCAAACAAACCAGATGTGGCATGTGCCATCTGTAGACTACCGCAGTGTCCATGGACCCTGTAGCACAGGGGCAGCCCTTCTACCCTTTCCACTTTCAGGTTCTCAACATTCCCTCATTGGCTGCTTTCAAAGAGTCACACATCCATCCACCAATCACATCCAAAACCTCTACACCTAACCCTGTCATCTCACTTCAACACTTCAGAGTACATATCAACTGTTATTAAATGACATCTTCATCGAAAACTACTGTGCAACTTCCCAAGACTTCTATTTCCAGATTCAACAAGATCTGCATCTAACAAAACATAGTAAAGCTATGCTTATATTTTTTTTTCAAAATCGTTATATACATATACAGAGTGTTCTTACTACTTACCCTGTAATAAGCTTCTCAATAAGCATATTCTCTTTTTAACCTATCTAGCAAAAGCCATGCAGTGCAGCATTCATCACCTGCTCACATGAAGCAGCAAACAATTACCATGCTCGGCATTTCAAAATGTTTACTTTTTACAAGCATTTTCATGAAAGATAAAATAATGCATATGTGCCTGTACAGCAGCACTGTGTCACTTTTCCATAAAATAATGGAAAACCAGAAAAAATAGACATGAAGACCATTTTGAAGTACCACTTTGTGTCTGTCAGTTTTCAGGACGATTCATGGAATTAATGTGCGGTGAAATTTTCTGCGCAAGCGTGCAAATAGCAGTGCAAGTTTCTAAAATCGCAGCGAAACCCGCGCACAGCGATTCATGGAAGTCCGTGTGTGGAAACAGAGAAATTGATATGAGGCCGGGAAGCCCAAAGGAAACACACCAACACAGGTTACAAAGAACATACAAAGTGCTTTATTCAAAAGCTACAACAATTACCAAAAGTCAATTGACAAACGGATAGCTATTCGGCCCTCAGAGTAACAGAACGAACTATCAACGGTAGTTCGCCGTGTTAGTGTGAGAGACCGTACATTGGGATACTCAGGGTTTTATACTTTTTATACAGCTCTGGCCAACCCCCTCGTGGGTTAACCATTCTTAGGACCAGGCCTAGAGTTCGTTGCCAGGTCAATCCCATAATGTATGCATTTCGATCAGTTCCGCTGATACAGTTGTTCATTTACACATAGGTCAGGGATAGGACAAGGTCTCAGTTCGCGACCCCAACAAATGGCCTGCAGGCATATTACTTATTCATGTGTGCGGAGGTCACAACGGCCAGAATCCCACTCGAAATGTCATTCAGCCTCAATTTTGATGTTCAGGGTGACTTCCACACTACAAGAGAACCTAAAATGGCGGCTAAATCCAAGATGGCGATTTACACAGTACATTAAGGTCAAGACCTTGCCGCGGAATCTATTTACACACCGTTTTAGACAACTGGGCGTAGGCCAACACACATTCAAACAATGCATATGAGAAATAATATTATTTCGATTCCGACACGTGCGCGTGTAAATCCCTGGATGTGTGTACACAACAAAAGTAGGAGGAACAGGGGGCATAACACGCGGAATGGGGAACAACGCGTGAAAATGTGGGCATCACAGGGGAAGTACAGGAGGCAAATGCGCAGAACGCCCACATGTGCGTCTACAACACGTATTCATGGAATCGAACGCAGCTAATGCGTGTGCCAAAAAAGACGCGCTAATCCAGAAACACGTACTCCAGCAGGAAGCAGGCGTACGTGGACCCGCGCAGCATAAAAGTGCGTGCAAACAACAAAAAAGCTCAGACACCAAGATGAATATACCGTTCCTAGCAGCAGTGGTCATGGGATACCGCAGGAGGAGGAGGAGGATAGTCAGGCCCCGAATTTTTGCACCCAGAACCAGCCTTTTTGGGATGCCTGATGACCAGGTGTATGGGAGGTACAGGTTTCCACCTCACATAATACTCGACCTGGTGAGTGAGTGGGAGCATGACCTCACATCACCCACCCTGTGCTCCCAAGCACTCAGCCCCCTGGAGAAGGTCCTCAATGTACTGCACTTCTTGGCCACTGGATCATTTCAGCGGACAAGTGCTATATTGGGGGGGAGTGTCGCAGGCCACGCAGTCACGCTTCCTACACCAGGTGTTGGCCATCATGACTGCATGCCCATCAGAGCGCAGGCACATATACCTGCCCAGAACACCTGCAGAAAGGCAGGCTGCCATCCAGGATTTGCACAATTCCCCAAAGTGCTAGGTGCCATTGATTGCACCCATGTGGCTCTACGTCCCCCCAGGGCATCTGAGCACATCTATAGAAACCGCAAGCACTGGCATTCCATCAACGTGCAGGTAGTATGTGATGCCAAGGGAATCATCACCTCAGTATATGCCAACTATCCAGGGTTCACCCACGCCAGTTTCATTTACAGAATGTGAACCCTAAACCGGGACCTAGAAGCTAGGCTGCATGGAGATACATGGCTGCTTGGTGAGTATAAATGCCACTGCACATGCATGCATGTCAGATACTGAGTAATGTCACAACCCCATTAATGATACCCATCACCACCTCCCCAGGGGACAGTGCCTACCCTCTGAGCACCCACATGATGACGCCAATTCAGAACCCCACCACGCCACCCGAGGTAAGATACAACACAGCCCATATTGCAACCCGGGGCATAGTGGAGCGCACATTGGGAGTGCTCAAGTCACGCTTTCGGTCCCTTGACCGCTCTGGTGGGCAGCTGTTATATGCTCCCCCAGTAGTGTGTAGGATCATAGTGGCAGCATGTGTCCTGCACAACGTTGCAACACGCTGGGGCCCCACATCCCCAACCACATGCATGCCCGCTGCACATGGGAGGTGAAAGGGCACGTGGTGAGGCAGCCCATACGCAGATGGTGGCTAATTATTTCACATAAAATCACACCCCTTTGGAGTGCACACAGACCTGGCACATACCAGCTGACAAACAATGATGATGACATAAGGGACACTCAACTGTCACAACCATACCATCCTGAGATTGGTCACCTGGAAGTGTTACATTGTGTGCATCCCTACCTACCCAAACACCACCAATGCTGTGTCATCAAAAGATATACATCAATGCTGCTAAATTCATTACCCCCTTGCTAAATACAACATGAGAACAGCGTCATGTCGCCCAACCCCTCTCCAGCTCTACCACCAAACACACCATGGCATGTCATGCAATGTGAAAGCAGACAAAGCAATGCACAAGAACTGACACAAGTGTCACAAAGTACACTGTCCCTAATGGAAACTGCCCACACACAATATGCTCCCAGAAATGTATAACCAACAGCACACATTACCAAATACTTACCACCAACACAATGCTGCAACACACCATGGAAAAATGCAAAAACATGACAGTACTAAGTTCAAGTAGTGATAGTCTTACAACCTGAATATGCCAGCACATCGACCCCTTCCAACTGTAGAGTGTAGCTGCCAAGAAAATGTCTCAGTGTACTGCATACAACATGAACTGCATCTGCAAAGTAGACAGCCTTGTGGAGACATGAGGAAGGAACCTGCAGATTAGGAGGAAGACATGGATGCACAAGCACATATCAATACACCATGCAGTGTACAATACAACAGCAATATCCACTAGGGATGTCTAGACAGTATTGACTACAGACTGCCCACACAGCTCATGGGAGCCCAACGTCACGGTGTAATTCACTGTCACTAGGTCACACCCTTTGCAAGCCCATGGAAATGGGAAGCAGAAGGGGTGTGTGTCTCACGAACCCAAGCATCTAACCCAAACTCAGGACAAGCCTGCATGTGCCCAGCCGTAATACAGTGGATGCCCACGTGAGACACACAAGGCACCACACTGTAAAAAAAAAATCAAAAATCAAAAATGGCCATGTGGTGGCCAGGAGGGGTGGGGAGGCCACCCAGGAAGTTCGAGGACAGGGTGCACACCAACACCCACCTGCGTGGATGTTGCAAGAAAAAAAAAACCTCCTTGGGATCATGGCCTGCACGGCTATGCCATTGTGGGAGAACTGCTGTCGCTCTGCTCATCCTCTGCTGCTTCATCAGGAGGCAGTGGCACTATGGGAGGCAGCCCACGCAAAGCCCTGGTATGGTCCCCCATGGCAGCAAGCATGCGGGTCTGGAAGGTCTGATTCTGGAAGATTAAAGTGCGGAGATCCCCATGCAGCACATCACGGGTTGCCTGCATTTCTGCACGCATGGCTTCGCGTGATGCCCGGATCTCCTCACGTGTTGCATGCAGCTCAGCTGAGAGCGAACGTGTGAGCTGCACCAGCTGCTGTTCTGCCCTACCATTTCGGGAAGCCTCAAGTTCAAGCAGACTCTGCCTGAGGTTATGGAGTTCCACCCTCAGGGCTTCCCTGTGGCCCTGTGACTCTATTGATATGGATTCGCGCAGAGTCTCCGGTGCCGCCTGTCAGCCCCTGTTGGACACCAACATGTCTTCCCTGTGTGATTGGCAAATGGAGTCTGTTGCCTGCTGTTGTTGCTCCATCTGCCTTTCAGGGGGGATAATGGAAGTGGCCACCCTCTCCATTGCCTGAGCCATCATTTCTACTGATGCTGCCTTTTGGGTTACCATACCGTACATGGAGTTTTCCCATACAGTATTGCCTGGTGGCGCACGGCCATCACGTCGACGGGCACCACACCTGTTTGGGGCAAGGCGATCTGCACCTTGCTGTGCTGGCACTGCCTGAGGCTGCAGGACTGCATCCCCCCTCTGATCTGCTGGCCCAGGAACAGGATCAGATGCTGTGGAGTGTGACCCTGCATCCGTAACCGCAAAAGGCAGACCTACCAACACTGACATCCCCAACGAGGGTTCTAACCCTGGTCCAGGTGGATTGGACAGAACAGAATCCCTGCCAGAAGCACTTAACTGCGACGGCACATAAGTCTCATCATCCGACTCAGCACCTGAATAGAGGTCTGGGGAGGTGCACCCAGAGACACTCCTGGACAGTATGGTCTGCAGTAACATTGGGTTTTCACCCACCACCACACCACGTCCCCCACTGGTGCCCGGTCGTGCCTGAGATTCCTCCTGGGTCTGCACCATCTCCTCAACCTCAACAGCACCAAGTGCGTCATCACCTGCAAAAACATGAAAGACACCAAATGGAAAAAGGCATGAGCACCATAGCACACATATAGGCCGTGACAAGCCAGAGATCCAGTACATGATTTACACATGTCCCACATGACTATAACCCTGCCATGCATGCCCTGTCAAAGAGTTGGAAGTAGAGTCAAAAAGGCAGACACTGGGGAGAGCAAGATGGAAAAGCAACACATTTGCAGCATGTTGGGTAGCACTGGCATCACACATCAGGATGTGAGTGGCATGTCCAATACACATACATGACACATGCCACCACACAGATGTCATGTAGCATAGCCACGGTAAATTACAAAACTACAGCAATATGTCAGTGAATGATTAATGTCACACATCCATGTCACATCGACATGATGCGAAGATTGATGCTGAATAGTGTTGCAAAATGTGCATGTGCCACACACTGAAACACATCCAGTATCCAATAACACAGATTGTGGGCTGTCAATGGTTGGTCACTTTAACATTGAAACATCTGTCATCTTCCACATGCAAACAGGCTCTAACAAAAAATGTCTGCAGCCCAATACTCCATCGGCCTGAATGGTGTAATCATTAACATAACCAGGTAAAAATAGTGGCCCGGTGTGGGCTGTAAACAATGACCGAAGCATATCACATATGTTGCAATAGGGCAGAATAATGCGTAGCAAAAATGAGAGAGTGGAAACAATCAGCCTGAATGAACACTTACAAAATCTGAACAATGTAGTTGCAAGATGACAGTTCAAGGTAAAGTGCACTAATGTGGGCCTAATTGGCAACTGTGGGCAGAAGGGATACAGTCATACCCAAATCCAAGGCACGTGAATGTATGGGAGGAAGCAAATGGGTGACCCATAACACTCAGGAGTACACACCCTGACCTGGCACTCAATCAGAACCCGTCACCCAAACAACATACACATGGATTACACACACACGCATGGGCACTCACCGGACAATGCGTCGTAATCAGGTACATCTCCCACACCTTGGATCTGTTCCTCTGTGATGAAGGTCCGAGCAACAGACTCATGTTCAGTGAGTTTGTTGTCCTCTTGTGCAGACCCACCGCCAGTCAACAGAGTAGCGGCATGATTTGAGGCCAGCTTGTTCTTTGCTCTCCGTTTCAGGTAATTCCACCGCTTGTAGCAATCATCAGCTGTGCGCCTCACAAATCCAAGGGCACTTATGCAGTCCGCCATGGTCTGCCAGTGTGCCCTACGTTGACCAGGTGTGGTCTTGCACCCTGCAGTCACCAACATTTCGCGGCCATGTGCCGACACATAGCTAACACGTGCATCAAGTTCGGGGTCATTAAAGCTAGGCTTCCTTGACGTGCCAGACTGTGTAGCCATGTCTGGGGTCTCAGCCTGTAGTGCCAGAGCACCCTTCTTCCTCTTCTTCAAAGGTGGAGCAGAGCCTGAGTGGCTTGCGCCACTCTGGTCAGTAGGGGCAGAAGCGCAGGTGCACTGGGTACTGGGAGTGTGCGAAGGCACAATGACCATAGGTCTTGGTGCAGGCATTGGCTGAAGTGTGATGTTGGCAGGGGCAACGTCAGTTTGATGGACAAGGACTGACACTGTCCCGGCTGGGAGACTCAGAGCTGGGGTGGATAGAGCTGCAGCTGCCCCTGCAGCCTCCCCACCCTGCCTACTTGGGGCAGCAGATGACATCGCTGCCCCAGATCCACGTGGCCTGGTGACACCAACTTGCACCGACACACATGGCTTAGACTTGCTGACCTGGAAGTCAGCCTGGGAGTCATCCTGTGCCGGCTCAGGTGCCACAATGGGCTGGTCCAACAAGGGCTGAGCTGGGATGGTGTCAGCCACGTTTCCCTCAACCATGGGGGGGGCATGGGTGTCCCTGATTGGTCCTCCACACAGGGGGGTCTAGGGGCACCCTGCAAATCCTGGCCACGTCCCCTACCGCGCCCATCATGCCCATCTTTTGGAGGTCGGCCACCTTTGCCTCCCTTACCGCTAGGTCGCCTCCCAACCATGGCACTGATGTTGTTGTGCGTATGGGAGTTGCAGTAAACAATTGTCCTGGGCAATTGGGGGTGAAAGGGGTAGGGTACTAGATGGAATTCGTACCTTTTTGCTCTAGCAAGGCTGTATGTGACCCCGGGGGAAGATGACGGGACACACAACGCACAGGCACCCCAAAAACAAAAAGTAACGTGCATGCAACCCCTCGTAGACCACGTGCATGGAAAAATGAACCCGCACTACGCTGTGGCACCCAGAAACACAAAAACAAGTGTACGCATGTTACACGCAGCCTACAATGACCTCTGAAGGGGTATTCGACACACGGGACAAGCAAAGTTGGTAAATACGTGCGCGACTCACTGTCTGCCTGGAAAAAGAATGTGAAAAAAACATGCGTGTGCGCGTAGGCAACACCCCCGCCAAAAGAAGAACTGTACGCTGTCTGAGGAGACAGGACAAAAGAAGAAGTGAACGCTGTTTGAGGAAACAGGCCCAAAAAAAATAAAGAACGCTGTCAGAGGTAACAGGGAGTACGAACTTGAAACGCTGTGAAGTAATCGCGTGTGAACTGACAAGAAGTACAGAATTCACCCACTCGCTCTCCACGAAAAGCACGTACAAGGGAATGGGGTCCTACACGTACCTTTTAAAGTGGCCCACACATACAGCGTCACTTACGCGTGTACGCGCTAAGGCCCTTTCCTCCAATTACACAAGCTGACACTCGGGCGTGCAGTTTTTGGACGTGTACGATGAACATGCACCCGTGTTGATGGAAACGACTGCGCGCGTCACGTCACTTACGCGCGTAGGCCCTTTCCTCGGATTACACGCATCCACACCCGGAAGTGCAGTTTTTCCACACGCGCTGAACCACTATGCCCACGTCACGAGGTAAATTCCTGTGCAAGTCACATCACAGAAGCGCTTACGCGCTAAGGGCCTTTGGTCCAATGAAACACGTACATGTGCTGACGCGCTTACGCCCGAAGGGCCTTTCCTCGAATTACACGCTGACGTGCAAGATTTTCACGTGCCAAATCACTCCGTATAAAGCTGGCCACGCAACAACACACGGAAGACCACGCTCCTGCCCAGTAGGCCGAATTACTGCCCCCCAGAGCCCCGAGCACACTGCCACCTGCCATCTGCTGCTGCCTGACTGCCTGCTGCCCACATTCCCTGCTATTTGCTGCCTCCACATCAGCCAGGGGTGCAGTTGCTGTGACCACCCCTGCTTGAACCGAAGACTCCCAACTGGGATACCATCACTCCACAGCCCAGCCCCAGGACCCAGTTGCCCACCCACTTCTACCTCTGGGGTTGCCATGTCGGGCACAACACCATCTGGCACCACTGGCAACCCCCCAGCCAGAGAGGCAGAGGGCCACCAGCTTCAGTGCCAGGGAAGTTGATGTCCTGGTGGAGCAAGTCCTGGGGCAGTATGATGCCCTCTTTGGAAGTTTGCACGCCGACAATGAAGGACGGACCAGGATCTGTGTGGACATCATGACTGCCATCAACGCGGAGGGTGTGGCAGTCCGCGACTTACACCATGTCAAGAAGCGCTGGGAGGACTTCAGGTCCAGGACCCTCAACAAGGCCTGGCGCCTCTTGAAGTCAGCGGATGCCAAGGGGCGCCGGGGCCACCTGTCCAACCACCAGATGAGGGTCCTGGAACACATATGCCCAGCGCTCCACGTCCAGGTCCTTGAGAGGCAGACCCGTCTGGAGTCGAGCAGTAAGTGTACATGCATACTGATTGGATGCTGTGCATGTGGTGGTGTGCCAGTAGTGTGCAGGTTGCACATGTGTTTTCGTAGGGCCATGTAGGGATGTGTATGAACAGGGGCGTGAGGCTGCCACATGTGAGTCCTCTTAGGTGTGAGACACATCGATGGTGTATGTGTTGGTAAGCATGCTGTGCAAATGCAGGTGTGGTAGCACGCATGTTTGAATTTCTGTGTATGTACGTTGGCATGGTTGTGGTGTCACACATGGATGGTGGTTCCTGCTTCATGTATCTGCACTGTGTACATGTGAATGTGTGTGTATTTGACAAGTGTGCAACTGTAATGCAACATGGATTCACGTGACACTAATATGTTGAAGGCTGAATGCCAGATGTGACAAGTATGGCGATCGCATCACTGCGACAGTTGGAGGAGATGTAGACATGCATGTAAGTGTGGTGGCGTGTGTGCGTGTCTAGTGCACTCCCTGTGTTTCATGTGATGTCAGGCTCACCTTCGGCTGTTCATGCTGTTGTATGTGTATGGATGTTGCTGCCTGGTGCAATATTGCTGTGGAAATGCTCATGTGTGTGAGTTGAAATTACATGTGTGTCGTGGAGTGTGATGCCATGTCTGAAGTTTGACACTGCCACTCATGTGCAACTGTCATGTGTGTATCAGTCCATTGTACAGTGCCCTGATGTCTGTGTTTTATCTCTCCCTGTCTGCAGCGTCAACTGATGAAGAGGGCGGAGAGGGTGCTGTGGAGCAAAGCAACAGGGATCGCACTACCAGCCGGAGATGCAAGGCCTGGCTACCCTCCCAGATTGTCATCTCGTCAGGGAGTGAGGAGTCTGGTACCGCGTCCCAGGCCGTAGCTGCCGAGGGTAGGTCCAAGAGGTAGAGGTCGGAGGTGGACTCCTCGGCAGCAGAAGGGGCAGCTGAGACCCCACAGGTTCCAATGGAGGAAGATGCCACAGAGTCATCCAGGTTGGTGGGGGGTTTGGTGGAGGAGGAGGCCACAGAAGGGACACACACGGGGTCTGGAGGTGGGGATTCCACTGGTGCTAGTGGTGCAGTGCAGGGGCAGGGACAGGAGGCAGAACAGGCCGCGGCGGAGGTGCCTGTGTGTAATCGTGTCCCTGATCGTGTCACTGCAACATCTGGCACCAGCAGGGATGCCTACGTCCAGACCCGTTTTCAGGGAGGGGATGAGCGCACAACAACTGGCCTTCCTCTCCCTGCAGACGTGGTTTCCGGGACCGTGTTGAGCCTGTCCTGAGTGGGATAGCGTTGCGTCAACGGGGCATGCGAGGTGACCTGCAGTCTTTTTGTGGAGAGACTGCACATCGTGTTGCATGACTCTTTGACCACGTTGACCTACTGGGACAGGTCACCGGTGCTGGATTCCTCCATGTGCTGGACCTTCTTGCGACCCCCTCCTCACCTGAACCCCCTACGCACCAGTCGTCCTCCATGCCATCTTCCCACCCATGTGTCACCTGGGTACCCTGTGGAGCTGCCCCAGACCCAGCGGCCAGGCTGGTGGAAGACACATCCCTGCCACAGTCGGGAGTCAGACGTCCAGCAGGGGTGGCCACCACGACAACTGCACCCCAGCCGGAGGAGGACATGCAGGCAGCAAGAGCCAGGGCACAGGCACAGCAGCAGCAGCATGGTGGGAGCAATGATGGCTCAGAGTCTTCAACATCGGAGGGGCAGGCATCGGCCATAGGGCAGGAGGACCCCGGATTTCAAGTGTCTTCCGTGTGGCAGCAGTTGGGCCATGCCATAGATGCGGAGTGGCAGAGGGCGGAAGAGGCACGGCTTACAATGGTCAGGGCGGAGAACTCCATGTGGAGGGGCCTGAGGTGGGCCGAGTGCCTCGACACAATTTGCAGGGAGTTGGAGGTGAACATGTCATCGTCCCTGTGAACCCTCGGGGCCATGGAAGAGGACCACCTCCAGGACATTGAGCGGGAGTTCGATGATGCCCTGGCCTGGGACATCAATAAGTGAGCCATCGGACTAGCCCGCTACCATTGTAAATAGTTAGATAGTGTTAGGTTTCCTTTCTGTTTTTGTTTATTTTGGGCCGCTTGGACAATGCACCACATTTTTGTATATAGTTCATTATTAGGTAGGGTTTTTTGTAGGTTTCATTTCATTGGTTGGGCTCATGGACTCTGGATTGTTGATTTGTATATAGTTGAACAGTGGATGTTTCTCGTTTTTATTTTAATTTCACCATGGCGCAATGGATTTCATATATTTTTTTTCCCTTGGATTTGCTTTGTTGGACTTTGGACACATTTACATTTGGAGTTCTTTGGATTCTGATTTCATATTTTTTATTTTTTCCCGGACATGCTGCATTTTATTTATTATTCCCATTATTGATTTTTTTTTTTCATTACATTCATGTTGTGTTCAATACATTTTTGTTTCATACTTCGATGTGTGGTATTCTCTCATTGGTTTCATGCATGTCATGATATGGGTTTTCACAATCACTTGCACCCATTGTGTGTGTGTGGCGGACATGTGTTCATGTACATACTTGCCATTCGGGTTGTATCATGTAATGGCCATTTCTCTGTGGGTGGATACAATACTTGTTTGGGTCTTTGGGCTGGGGTGGCGTGGGGTGTGGTGTGGGTGGCCATGAGGCCCATGATTGAGGATCGTCATGACGTGGGTGCTGGGGGACATGTGTGGGACATGAGTGGGGGCCTGCTGGCAGGTGCCCCTGACTGCTGGGGGGTGGGGGAGCTGGGGTACATGAGTGGGGTCCTGCTGGCAGGTGCCCCTGACTGCTGGGGGGTGGGGGTGCTGGGCGACATGAGTGGGACATGAGTGGGGGCCTGCTGGCAGGTGCCCCTGACTGCTGGGGGTGGGGGTGCTGGGGGACATGTGTGGGGGCCTGCTGGCATGTGCCCCTGACTGCTGGGGGGTGGGGTTTCTGGGAGGCATGAGTGGGGGCCTGCTGGCAGGTGCCCCTGACTGCTGGGGGATCGGGGTGCTGGGGGACATGAGTGGGGGCCTGCTGGCAGGTGCCCCTGACTGCTGGGGGGGGTGGGAGTGCTGGGGGACATGAGTGGGGGACTGCTGGCAGGTGCCCCTGACTGCTGGGGGTGGGGGTGCTGGGGGACATGAGTGGGACATGAGTGGGGGTCTGATTGCAGGTGCCCCTGACTGCTAGGGGTTGGGGGTGCTGGGGTTACATGTGTGGGACATGAGTGGGGGCCTGCTGGCAGGTGCCCCTGACTGCTGGGGGGTGGGGGTGCTGGGGGACATGAGTGGGACATGAGTGGGGGCCTGCTGGCAGGAGCCCCTGACTGCTGGGGTTGGGGGTGCTGGGGGACATGAGTGGGGGCCTGCTGGCAGGTGCCCCTGACTTCTGGGGGATGGGGGTGCTGGGGGACATGAGTTGGACATGAGCGGGGGCCTGCTGGCAGGTGCCCCTGACTGCTGGGGGGTGGGGGTGCTGGGGGGTGAGTTGGTGATCACTAGTGCAAGGTGACATGTGGATTGGCTGGGGGGCATGCCCATGGTGGATGGGCTGCCTGCGGGACCAGGTGTGCAGGGTAGTCCCTTGTGGTGTGGGCTGCCTGCAGGGGCCGTGGAGGGTATAGAGGGAACACCTGGGAGGACCCACACTGCCAATTCACGTGTAGGACTCCCCGCGCACCCCCAAAATTCACGTACCCCGCTATGAAAGCAAAATTGCGTGTGAAACTGCCCAGTTATTCGCGTACCCCACTCGCACAGGGCCTATCGCGTGTGAAGCTTCCTGCAAAGCCCAGTTATTCATGTACCCCACTCGCACAGGGCCAATCGCGTGTGAAACTTCCTGCGAACCCCAGTTATACACGTACCCCACTCGCACAGGGCATTTCGCGTGTGAAACTTCCCACGCACCCCAGGAATACACGTACCCCACTCGCACAGGGCCTATCATGTGTAAAACTTCCCGCGAACCACAGTTATACACGTACCCCACTCGCATAGGGCATTTCACGTGTGAAACTTCCCGCGCACCCCCAAAATACATGTTCCCCTCTCCAATCGCGTGTGAAAATTCCCACGCATCCCAGCAATACACGTACCCCACTCACACAGGGCCTATCGTGTGTGAAACTTCCCGCACACCCCCAAAATACACGTTTCCCTCTCCAGTCACGTGTGAAACTTCCCGCGCACCCCGGGAATACACGTAACCCATTCGCACAGGGCCTATCGTGTGTGAAACTTCCTGCGCACCCCCAAAATACACGTTTCCCTCTCCAGTCACGTGTGAAACTTCCCACGCACCCCGGGAATACACGTAACCCATTCGCACAGGGCCTATCGCGTGTGAAACTTCCCGCGCACACCAGGAATACATGTAGCCCACTCGTACGGGGCATTTTGCGTGTGAAACTTCCTGTGCACCCCCAAAATACACGTTCCCCTCTCCAATCACGTGTGAAACTTCCCGCGCACCCCAGGAATACACGTACCCCACTTGCACAGGGCATTACGCGTGTGAAACTTCCCGCGCACCCCAGGAATACACGTACCCCACTCGCACAGGGCATTTCGCGTGGAAAACTTCCCGCGCACCCCCGAAATACACGTTCCCCTCTCCAATTGGAAACTTCCTGCGCACCCCAGGAATACACGTACCCCACTCACACAGGGCCTATCGCGTGTGAAACTTCCCGCGCACCCCCAAAATACACATTCCCCTCTCAAATGGCATGTGAAACTTCCCGCGCACACCAAGAATACACGTACCCCACTCGCACAGGGCCTATCGCATGTGAAACTTCCCGCGCACCCCAGGAATACACATACCCCACTCGCACAGGGCGTATCGCATGTGAAACTTCCTGCGCACCCCTGAAATACACGTTCCCCTCTCCAATCACGTGTGGAACTTCCCGCGCACCTCAGGAATACACGTACCCCACTCGCACAGGGCCTATCGCGTGTGAAACTTCCCGCGCATCCCAGGAATACACGTACCCCACTCGCACAGGGCCTATCGCGTGTGAAACTTCCTGCGCACCCCCGAAATACACATTCCCCTTTCCAATCACGTGTGTAACTTCCCGCACACCCCAGGAATACACGTACCCCACTCGCACAGGGCATTTTGCGTGTGAAACTTCCTGCGAACCCCTGTTATACACGTGCCCCGCTCCAATCGTGTGTGACACTCCACGTGCAGCAGGATACTTGTATTCGGAGGGGAGCGTGGGGAGTTTTACAGGCGTTTTCGTGGTTGGGGGCCTGTGTGCCATGTACGGGATTTGTGCGCTGTGCATGGCGCACGGGGAGGGGTTGGGGGCATAACTGGCGCTGCTGCAGGGTCACTGTGCCACTCTGCGCCACGGCTGGTTTTGGAAACTAAAATCCATGAATACGATGTGCACGGAAATTGATTTTAGCACACGCGGCTGGCGCAGTAATTTGCACGCGCACACTGTGCGCCAGCCGCGTGCGCCACTTGTGCGCTGAATTCTATGAATGTGTTAGCAGCACATGCATACATCCCAACATCGCCCATTCCAATGTATAAGTGCTTCTTATGTCTTTTTTTCTTTTTTTGCATTCTGTCAATTCCAATTGATTTAACCCATCATAAAAACAAAACTAAAAGTCTTGGAATGCAAATAAAAAAACACAACAGAACTTCACAATTACTCTGACATGCATATCAAATAGACATATGAAATGCTGTGCTTTTCAAAATATTTTTTGGAAGCCTATTTAAGAAAGTAAAAAAAAATGCATATCTGCATTTCCAGTAGCACTGTGTTACATTTTCATAGAAGAAAGTAAAAGCAGAAAAAATAGATGTGGACACCATTTGTAACTGGCACTCAGTATGTGCCAGGTTAATATATTATCAGTGCATGTATACTTCCTAACATAACCCATTCCAATCTTCAGCTTCTTATGCAGTCCTACTTGTTTCTCTACATTCTGTGACTTGTGCTCCAGCTTTCATAATGGTAAACGTGGAAGTCCAATAATGCAAACAAAAAACTCTATGACTAGATAAGCACCTACAGATTAGAATGCATCATGTTGGCAAGTATGCACATACTCCTAACACAACCAACTGCCCTTTAAAGTGTACTAAACATGTTTTGCATTGACTTGTCTTCTCTTTTACAAAATGTAACAAAGCTTCTGCAACAGCACATACACAATTGTTTAATTTAATTAAATTGCTTCTTAAAGCAACAATTATTAACTATCCACCAATGTTATTAACTTTTTGCCCACCACTCCTCATTGCATTACAAATATGACCCTTCTCTCCTAACAGTACCTTGCCATTACCACATATCCCCATTAACGTTACTTTACAATTACAGGGAAGAAGCACAACACTGCAATCAACAACCAAAAAATGAATACCCTTCGCATCCGACAAAGTACATTAATGTACCAGGTATATGTATGTTATTATAGCAGTACTGTGTCACTATATATATTACCCCAGACTACTCTTTTCAAACCAACATTCCTTTCACTCTAGCCCATTATATTCCACCATTCACACTCCTACTATTCCCAATTACACACCAACATTGCAACACCCACTCTGTTCTGCAAAACAGTACAATCACTGCACAGCTTCTATCACACTAGCACTGCCTTCCTCACTAAATCAACACCATCACACCTCTGTACACTTGTATTCTCACAATCTTTCCAACCACACCTAATGTACCAACTCACAATCAAACATCACTCTATTCATCTCTACAATCACACCCACACATACATGCATATACATTGCACACTTTTCCGAAACAACATTTCTCTTTTCCCAACAGTCACAACACTACTAAACAGTAACTCTGTAGAAAAGAAAGAAAATCCAGAGGCGATAAGACAAAAAGTACACCACATAGTCAACCACTTCTAAAACAATGTATAAAAAACTTTAAAACAAAAGACCTAGTAACTTCGATCAACAAAACTAAACCAACCAAAACTAAGGAAGGTAAGGTCCCTCTTGCAAAAACATAAAGTAAAACATGATGTACAATGAAAAGCAGACCTACTAACAAACCCAATCCTCTATCTACCAGTGTCTTAACGTAGTCATAGTTAAGCAATCCAAAAATGATTTTACAAAAAATGTTCTACCATAGAGTTGTTCACAATCTTATAAAAACATCTGAAAAGTCACAATCTTCCCTTAAAAACTATTGCAGGAGAGTAATCCTGTAAGCTCAATTTGACAGCGCATTAGCATGTGTACATTGTATATATTGATTTTAAACAAAATGAAACCACTATATTACAACACATTCTTCTAAACACGCGCAGTGTCAATATACAGACATTTCCAAACTTCTGTAGTGATGAATGGATTCACACAAGCAGCACAGAACCATACTTCAATGAAGAAGCTTATAAACAAGAACAACAAAAAACAATTGCTATAGACAATAGTGGTCGAGTGTATGAAATGGTGGAACAAACCATTATGGCAAAAGAAACCCTTATAGAAAGAAATCCCCAAAAAGCTCTGAACCAAATGCTCCTTCCACCCAAACAAAATGTCCACTGCACAAATGTACATGTAGCTCAAAGTATAATGTACACCAACAATCCTTTAAATATTTACAGCAATTCCTCAATCACTATGTAAAACTGAAAGACAACAATAAAATGAAAACTTTACAAACCATAGACCACTGTCCAGTGCACAGCCACACTGGTCTGCACGGACATTCATTAGCCTGTGTTTTAGGAACTGTGTGCAAAAGCACTTTCCACCATATCAAAATGTTAGCAGCACACCATTCTACTATACAGAATCTTGTGCATCAACTATACTATGCAAAAAGTCCTGTTTTGGAACTGAAAAATGTAAATAACATTCTCCTACATGTAACAGCCAAATAACACATCCAACGTAAATTCTTTAGAACTGAAGGTGACTTATAGAATTTTGTACCTTCAGAAAATATTAGCGAAAACCTCATAAACACCAACATCCTAATGAAGAATGAAGACTTACAAAAAAGAAATAACTATGTTTCAAAACACATCTTCTGAAACACAAGACCAAATATGTGCCTATTGCCACAGAATGTTTTATAAAAAGAGCACAGAAATAGTAGATCTATCTTACAATATAGAAGACAGTGAAGAATCCCAATGGTTCCAATTAGCTTTATATCTAACAGCAGAAGGTAAATACAAATAAACTAACCCCTCAAGAGTGTGCACATACTGCAACACAAAGCTTGGCAATAACCAAATGCTATCACGTGCTATCCCTAATAACTTAGAAATATTCCCACTTCCAAAAGCTCTCTAACAGCTTAACATGTACGAGAGCATTTTAATACAAACAGTGCACCCATTTCAATGTATAAGATGCCTTCAACCACAATCAGCCAAATTACCTCCATCCGAGCTACTAAAGGGCATCCATGGCAAAATAGTGTATTTTGGATCTAAAAGAAAATGTTCAAACTCTAGGATTACAATGGCCAATAGAGATCAATGTTTGATTGTACTAGTTAATGGTGTGCCAACAAAAGACAAAATAATTTGGCAACAACTAGTTGACTTAACCCCTTAAGTGCCAAGGAC